>NC_044402.1:17021552-17646552 GCF_006542625.1 Nomascus leucogenys
GGCAAAGACATGAAATTCCTAGGTTAGAGACAAAGGACTTCATTATTCATGGCATAGAAAGCAGCATGAGCTAGTCATGGCAGAATGCACATCCTTTTCAAGTGCCAAAACGTTTACCAAAATAGGCTATATATTATAAAACCTTAACAAAGTTAAAAGAATTGAAATCATATAGAGTATGTTCTCTGACCATAATGGAATCAAAATAAAAATCAGTAACACAGAACAGAAGAGAAAGTAGAAAATATTATGACCCAGAAGAAAATGAAAATACAACGTATCAAAATTTGTGAAATTCAGCCAAAGCAGTGTTTCAAGGGAAATTTGGAGCATTAAATGCATATTTTTGAAAAGAATAATCATCTCAGGTCAGTAATCTAAGAGTCTGACTTAAGAAAATAGAAATGGAAGAGCAAACTCAAAAGCAAAGTAGGAAATAATGAAGACAGTTAGTGCAAACAGTGAAACAATAGAGAAAAACCTAAAGCTGGTTCTTTGAAAAGAATCAGATTGATAAATTTCTAGCTAGGCTGACCAAGAATAAAAAGGAGAAGACAAAAATTACCAGTATTCATCAGGATATCACTACTGACTTAAAGACATTAAAAGGAGAATAAGGGATTACTATAACAACTTATACATTTGACAACTGAGATGAAATGAACTATTCCCTTGAAAGATATAAACTATCAAACTCACAAAAATAAATGATTCCAATTCCACACAATTGCTTATAGAAAATAGAAGAGGAGGGACTACTTCTCAACTGTGTTTATGAGGCTGGCATCGCTCTAATACAAAATCCAGATTTGAAGAAAAGGAAACTACAGACAACTGTCCCTCATTAATATAGATGTAAAAATTCTCAACAAAATAAGCTAATAAGCAAATAAAATCCATCAGTAGGATAATGTATCATGACCAGGTAGGGTTCATTCCAGGAATACAAGGCTGGTTCAACATTTGAAAATTAATTAGTGTAATTTGCTATATAATCACTAAAGAAGAAAAACCAGGTGGCTATCTCAGTAGATACAGGAAAAGCATTTGACAGAATTTAATATTTATTCATATTTTTAAAATGCTTAGCAGACTAGGACTAGAAGGCCACTTCTTTAACCTGACTATAAAAGCATCTGTAAAAAATCTACAGCTAAGTTTATGCCTAATGGTGAGAGACTGAATGTTTTCCTTGTAAAATCAGGAAAAAGACCAGAGTGTCTATTCTTGTCATCCTGCTATTTTACTGAGGACTTTTGCATCGATGTTCATCAGGGATACTGGCCTGAAATTTTCTTTTTTTGTTTTGTCTCTGCCATGTTTTGGTATCAGGATGATGCCAGCCTCATAAAGTGAGTTAGGGAGGGTTCCCTCTTTTTCTATTGTTTGGAAGCATTTTAGAAGGAGTGGTACCAGCTCCTCTTTGTACCTTTGATAGAATTTGACTGTGAATCTGTCTGGTCCTGGGCTTTTTTTTGGTTGGTAGGCTATTAATTACTGCCTCAATTTCAGAACTTGTTATTGGTCTATTCAGGGATTCGACTTCTTCTTGGTTTAGTCTTGGGAGGGTTGTGTGTGTCTAGGAATTTATCCAGTTCTTCTAGATTTTCTAGTTTATTTGCATAGAATTGTTTATAGTATTCTCTGATGGTAGTTTGTATTTCTGTTGGATCAGTGGTGATATCCTCTTTGTCATTTTTTATTGTGTGTATTTGATTCTTCTCTCTCTTCTTATTAGTCTGGCTAACGGTCTATTTTTTTTATCTTTTCAGAAAAACAGGTCCTGATTCATTGATTTTTTGAAAGGGTTTTCTCTCTCTCTCCTTCAGTTCTGCTCTGATGTTAGTTATTTGTTGTCTTCTGCTAGCTTTTGAATTTGTTTGCTCGTTTCTCTAGGTCTTTTAATTGTGATGTTAGGGTGTCAATTTTAGATCTTTCCCACTTTCACCTGTGGGCATTTAGTGCTATAAATTTCTCTCTAAACACTGCTTTAGCTGTGTCTCAGAGAGTCTGGTGTGTTGTGTCTTTGTTCTCATTGGTTTCAAAGAACTTATTTCTGCCTTAATTTCATTATTTACCCAGTAGTCAGTCAGGAGCAGGTTGTTCAGTTTCCATGTAGTTGTGTGGTTTTGAGTGAATTTCTTAATCCTGAGTTCTAACTTGATTGCACTGTGGTCTGAAAGACTGTTCGTTATGATTTCCATTATTTTACATTTTCTGAGGAGTGTTTTACTTCCAATTATGTGATGCTAAGAAGAATGTATATTCTGTTGATTTGGGATGGAGAGTTCTGTCGATGTCTGTTAGGTCTGCTTGGTCCAGAGCTGAGTTCAAGTCCTGAATATCCTTGTTAATTTTCTGTCTCATTGATCTAATATTGACAGTGGGCTATTAAAGTCTCCCACTATTACTGTATGGGAGTCTAAATCTCTTTGTAAGTTTCTTTTTTTTGTTTTTTTTCCAAGATGGAGTTTCACTCTTGTTGCCTAGGCTGGAGTGCAATGGCATGATCTCGGCTCACTGCAACCTCTGCCTCCCGGGTTCAAGCTATTCTCCTGCCTCAGCCTCCCGAGTAGCTGGGATTATAGGCGTGTGCCACCATGACTGGCTAGTTTTTTATTTTTAGTAGAGATGGGGTTTCTCCATATTGGTCAGGCTGGACTTGAACTCCTGACCTCAGGTGATCCACCCGCCTCGGCCTCCCAAAGTGCTTGGATTACAGGTGTGAGCCACTACGTACTGCCCGTCTCTTTGTAAGTTTCTTAGAACTTGCTTTATGAATCTGAGGTCAGGAGTTCAAGACTAGCCTGGCCAATGTGGCAAAACCCCATCTCTACTAAAAATACAAAAATTAGCCGGGCATGGTGGCGGGTGCCTGTAATCCCAGCTACTCAGGAGTCTGAGACACGAGAATCACTTGAACTTGGCGGGATGGAGGTTGCAGTGAGCTGAGATCACACCACTGCACTCCAGCCTAGCTGACAGAACGAGACTGTCTCAACAAAAATAATTTAAAAAAAATCCAAATTGTCTAAAGTGGATAAAGTCTAATGTTCACACTGGTATATGTGTTTTACATCTACCAAATACTATAAAATCTGTATAAGCAATTTTTAATAATACTACTTATTTATTTCCTTATTTTACAGCCTTGCATTGCACCCTGAACGAGTGTTGGTAGCAACAGGACAAGTTGGGAAAGAGCCTTATATTTGTATTTGGGATTCATACACTGTGCAGACCATATCAGTTTTAAAGGATGTTCATACACATGGTATAGCTTGCTTGGCGTTTGACTTAGATGGACAGGTATGTGACAGTTTTTCATTTTTTTCTAAATTGTATGTTAAGGTATATTATAGAAAATGATTATAAATCTATAAATATGAAATTGGACACTTGATGAAAAGTATTTGTCCAAAGGTGGAGGTGGGTAGGTGGGGTGGGTGGTTGATATATAACAATGGGGTTTTTATTTCATCATGTCAAGAATTTTCTCAATTGAATTAATTACTACCTTGAAAGCCAAAGTGATTTTGATTCAGTGGAATATTACCTGGTTATTATAGAGATTTTTCTATATAACTCTTTTCCAGATAGGATATTTTGATAGGACAGATGGATGATATCTTAGGAAAATTTTCTCAGCTGTATATATTTTATTTTAAATTTTTTTTTATTTTTAGAGACAGGGTCACACTCTGCTGCCCAGGCTGGAGTGCAGTGACATGATCATAGCTCACTGCAGCCTCATACTCTTGGTTTCAAGCAATCCTCTTGCCTCACCCTCCTGAGCAGCTAGGACTACAGGCACATACCATCATGCCTGGCTAATTTTTTTTTTTTTTTTGTAGAGATGGGATCTCATTGTGGTGCCCAGGCTGGTCTCAAACTTCTGGCCTTAAGCTATCCTCTGGTGTTGTTGACCTCCCAACGTGCTGGAATTACAGGCTTGAGCCACTGCACCCAGCCTGTATTTCAATTTTCAGTTACCTTAAAGGTTGTCTATTAAAATTATATTTTTATTGAATATAATGGAACAATTCCTATGAGTTATTTTTTGTACAAAATCAAAGTTCACAACAAAGGATATAATTATCACTCAACTGACTAATCAGTTTCTAAATTATCATCTACTTCTAGTCAATGATTTTAAAAAGTTAAACAAGTCAAGGGCTTTTTTTGTGGTGCTTTTATGGAAATTGTTATACCTAAAAATACTTTTAAAGTTACCAGTAAAAAGTTGGATCTTGCAGGTTGTTCATTTATAATCTTTAAAAGTTTTATGTTGTAATTAGACTTTAAAATCATTTTAAATTTTAGAACAATTTTAGTTATCTGCTTTTTAATTCATAAAATTAGTTTTATAGATCTCAATTTTACAGAAACAAATTACAGTGTGTTCTATCCCCTTGAACATGATAGCCAGTAGATGTTTTTATATATTACTCTGAGGAATAGCTGCTTTGAGTAGCATAGGTTAATATGATTTTCTGGTAATGAGATGAGAGAGTTCCCTTGTCCCCTTTGCAGGACTTGTAACAGGGGTGTGGCTCGTTTACTTGGCTGCCTAGCTCAAACCCCTTGCGGGAGTGGGGCACGCAGGTGAGAGGTTGCAGGAGAGCCGGGGTGAGTGCCTTTGGGTGCTGGCTTGCCTGTGGCAGCATCTAGGGGTTACCCACAACCTCTGGAGCCCCAGAGGGTGTGTGTTACAAACAGTACTCTTTAACACCGGCAGCTTAAGTGTTAAACAACTCAGTGAAGAGTCAGTGTGACAGCCTTTTTGGGTTCCTGCACCCAGTGCATCCTGGATTGTCCAGCGTCCAGGAAGAACCAGGTTACATGAACAGATTGAAGGGTGGTGTATATGGAGGATTTTATTGAGCAATGGAAGTGGCTCTCAGTGGGGTGGGGAACTGGAAAGGAGATGGAGTGGGAAGATAATCTTCTCCTGACCATCCCTGGCCAAACTCCTCTTGATGTGCAGACACTTCTCTTCTCTCCTTCTCTGCAGTGCTGTTTTGCTCCTCTGCCAGTGGAGTTTGGGGTTTTTATGGGTACAGGGTTGGGGTTGTGGTGGGTCAGAGTGATTTTGGCAAAGGCAACATTCGGGCAGGAAAACAGGAATGCATGTTTTCATTTAGGGCCAGGGGTCCAGGCTTGAGGGTAGAACCCTTGCCAGGGACCCCACCCTCTTCCACCCAGTATTTCCCTGCCTCCTGTTCATATTAGTAAGAGATGACTTTCTGGTAATGGATCTATAAAGACTTAATTGGAATCTCTTATTTGGAAAAAAATGTGCTTCTAGGTTTATATCACCACATAGCAGTGTTTGGCAATTGCATAAACTTAATTCATGTCCCATTTTTGCTATTATTTTTCAAGTCTTAATGTTCTGTCAGAATTTCATTTTATTTTTTAAAGGAAATAATAATACCTATTTCATAGGAGCATAAAATGTTATAAAACAAACCTACAAAGTTATTTTAAAAAATCACTTATTTAAGGTGTTATGAAATTCAAGCCATTTTAATTATAAGCATCTATAACATTAAATATAGATATTTTCTTCATAGCTTTAAATTTGCCCTTTCTAAATGTAATATATTGCATTGCTGAGGAATTTCTTTTATATATCCAAGGAGAAATCATGCCCATAGCTTTTACTAGTTGAAAGTGTTCAATTTCACTTATTTTGAGCAACTTATAAGAAAAGTCTTGGGTACATGTATTTCATTATCACAGATCTTCATGAGAACATATTACTTAAAATTTTAAGTTCATAAAAACATAATAGCTAAAGGTGTTCAGCACATATACCAAGTGCCAGGCATTAGGCTAAGCCTGCATTATCTCATTTAATCCTCCCAACAACCCTTTGGAATAGATGCTATTATTATCTCTTTCTTATTTAAATATTTGGTGTGCTAAAATTTTTTGTAGATACTTCCAATTCAGTTAATGGACACAAATAAGATTTTGTCTGGGAATAGTATCAGGGAGGAATTTGGGAAGATGGATAGAGGCTTCTTTATCTGGTTTTCTTTCTCCTTCTCTGATTATTACTTCTTATCTTTAAAGGAGTCTTTCCTTGTCTGCTTCTTAAATATCAGTGTTCTTCAGGAGTCTGTAGCCTTTTCTTTTCACTTTACTTATGTTCTCTGGGTGAGTGTGTAGGCCCATGACTTAACTTCCACATCGGCTAACAGTGGCCCTGGCTTCTCAACTCTAAATATCTCACTTGAATGTTCTGTAGATATTCCATTTTCTACATTTAAAACTGAATTCTCTCTTTATTCAAACTCTATCAAAAAAAAAAAAAAAAAAACAAACTCTTCCTCTTGGCTTGTGCCCTACCTCTCCAGCCTTGTCTCTTGCCGCTTTCCAGTTAGCACTCCTTCCCTCCCCTGGATTGAATTACTGGCACTCTCTTGAAAGCACCATGATCTCTCTAATCTTGAGGTCCTTTGTTCTGAAATGTACTTTCTATTACTTTTCTACAGACTGTCTCTGACTCTCTCTTCCAAGATATGGATTAAGCATTACTTTTGCTTGAAAACTTTCTTTATTCTCTTTCTCACCTACCAAGTCTGGGTTAAAAGAAATGGTAAAGTAAAAAATGATAAAAAGCTAGAAGAGGAGGTAGTATTTGCTGTGTCATTTCTACCTCGTCCTGTCTGTTGTTGCGTAACCTATGCATAGGGATGTTGGTTTGGGCCATGATATGTTTATCAAGCCTACAGAGAAAGTGCTCTCAAGTCTAGTTTGTTATTGCCCGTACAGAACTAGATGTATCGAGGCTCTATTTGGATACATGGAATTTTAAAGTTTTTGGTCAATTGTGTTTTGCTGTGTGTATTTGATGAGCTATGCCAGACAGAGGAGACATCAGTAGAAAGAACAGAAGTGCCCCTCTGGCTATTCCTCACTTAATATACTTGTCTTGTGAAATTTTAACCTCTACATAGTATTCTGATAGCAAGAGGTAGATATCTTTGTTCTAGCTAGATTTTTGCTGATGCCCTTTGGTTCTCAAATAGTAAATACTCTCAGGAGGTACAAATCATCTCCTCTTGTTCTCTGGGTTTTCTGCTAGCTTGATTTGATGGAGAGTCATAACAAACTGTATTCTGTATCTTTTTATATAAATTATTCATTCCACCAATTTTGGAGTTTAAATAGTAAAACCTTTTCAGAAACTAATTGGGTACTAGATGGCATTTCTCATTTGGACAGTTAGAGAGCGTAGGTTCTTAAAGCTAATTAAGGTTATGGTAAACTAATATAATAATAATATGATGCAAACATTTATGTAACATCAGTCATATACCAGGCACTCTAACTCCTTTAAGTAGTATATATGTCAATTTTCATAGTAACCCCTGTGAGGTATTTTTATTTGTCCCCATTTAACTATGGTTATAGTAAACTAATAGCAGTAATAATAATGATATGAAGCAAACATTAAATAACATTAACCATATATCAGGCACTCTAACTCCTTTAAATAGTATATATGTTGATTCTCATAGTGACCCCTGTGAAGTACTTTTATATCCCCATTTAATAGGTGAAAAAAGTAAGGTACAGGGAGGCTAAATAATTGTCCAAAGTCACCCTGCTAGTAAGAGATGATGTTCAAACCTAGGCAATCTGCTACCAGAATCTATGCTCCAAACCACTGTTTGATAAGCTGTCTATAATAAGTGAAATAGTAAATATTTTAAGCTTTGTGGGCCATTTGGTCTTTGCTGTAACTACCCAGCTCTGCATTGCAGTGCAGTGTGAAAGCAGTCATAGACAATGCATGAAAGAATGAGTGTGGCTATAGTCCAGTAAAATTTTATTTGCAAAAACATAGGTACAGACAGGATTTGGCTTGAGAGTTGTACTTTGCCTGACCCCTGCTCTAAACCAGTACTTTTCACAGTATGTGTTGTGGGTTTTTCCTCACATTTTTCTTGTTATTTCTTCTTTGACCTTTTGGTTCCTTAGAAGTATGTTGTTAATTTCCAAATATTTGGGAGATTTTCTGGATAACATTCTGTTACTCTGTTTTTGTCAGAGAACATACTCTGTATTTTAATTTTTAAAAATTTATTGACACTTTGTAATCCAAATTTTTGTGATCTTCATATTTCATGTATATTTGGAAAGAATATGAAAAAGTATATTCTGCTGTTTCTTCTGTTTATGGTGCTATTGTCATTTATTTTATTAATACTTCTACATGTTTTGAAAACCCCGTAATAACTGTTATTTTGCCTTAAATAGTTGTTAAAATTTTTTTAACGAGAAAAATCTTAACGTATTTACCACTTGGACACTCTCGTGTAAATCGTTTCTATTTGATATCATTTTACTTCTGAGTGAGAAAACTTTCATGATCATATCTTGTGCAGGTTTACTGATGATTCATTTTCTCAGCTTTGGTTTGCTTGAAAAAGACTTTGTTTTGACTCAATTTTCAAAGGATATTTTTGCTTAGTATACAATTCTGTGCGGACTTTTTTCTGCCTCAGCACTTTAAACTGTTTGTCCATTGTCTTCTAACTTGCATCACTTTGGATGAGCAGTCTAGGATAATTTTTAAATCTTTGTTCCTCCATACAGCAGTTGTCCTTTTTTGTCTGGCTGCTGTTGAGAATTTGCCCTTTAGTGATGGCTTCAGCAATTTGTTTGCCATATGTCTTGTGTGTTTTTTCTGTGTGAATGATTATCCTGCTTGGGATTTGTTGAACGCCTTATATTTGTGGATTTATGGTTTCATCAATTTAGGAAACATTTTACTATTATTTCTTCAGTTTTTTTTTTTCTTTTCCTCTGTCTTTTCTCTCCTTCTGGAGCCATAATTACCTGTATATTAGACCACTCGATATTTTCCTACAGGTCATTGAAGCTCTGTCAGTTCTTCTTTTCTTTTTCTTTCTGTACTTTATTTTGGATGGATTCTATTGCTATGTCTTCAAGTTTATTTATCTTTTCATCATTGTCTGGGCTGCTGTTAATCCTTGAGTAAATTTTCATTTTAGATAATGTAACAGTTTTCTATGTCGTTCTTTTATATCTTTTATTATTTTATTCTTGGTATGTTTGATAATTCTTGAGTGTCTTAAAAATGTTAATTTTAACAGCAAATGTCTCCTAATTTTAATTATCTCTGGGTTTCCTGAGTCTATTTCTATTGAGTGATTTTCCCCCAGGTTATTAGTCACAGTTTCCTGTTTCTTCACTTATCAGTAATTTTATTATATCCTTTTAAAGTATATGGACACTGTTCTGGCAAACAGTCAAGTTCCTCATGAATCAGTTTCATCTTTGTGAAAAGCTTGCTTTCCAACTTTTATGAGGCAGCACTAGAGTAGCTTTTGCTCTAGAATTACTGGTATAATTTCACTATTAAGGTATGACACTCGCCTCCTGACCTCAGGATTCCTAATGACTGCCCAGCGAGTTCAAAGAGATATCTTCATTCTGGTTATTGAGAATTTGAGTGATTCTGGGCCGTTTGTGATCACTGAGAATTTTTTTGCTTTTAGCTCTCTAGTAATTGTTCTTTTCGTAGAATTTCTTCTTTGCATGACCTCATAGAGTTCATCCTATGCGTGCAGAGATTAATATTCTCAAATCTTACTATAGATAGTTTTACTGGAGCTCTTTTCCTGCTCTGCAAATTCTAGCCATCTTGTCCTCTCTGAACTCCAGGCTCTGTTTGTCCAAATTAGTAAGTCTACTGGGCTCTCTTTGGATTCCAACTTTCTGTGCCATAGTCTGGAAATTGCCTCCTAGTTGGAAGCTGGGGTGATTATAGGACTTAATTTGTTTTCTCCTCTTTCAGGGTTCACAGTGCTTTACTTCCTGTTGCAAATGTCTCAAAACATTTGTTTCATGTATTCTGTACAGTTTCTAGCTGTTTATGGCAGGGGCGGGTAGGGGAGGGTAAATTCAGACCTTGATACTCCTTCATGGCTAGAAGTCCATCTTTTATGTTTTTAAACCTCTCTCATACTTTCGATCTCACTATCCACTTCTGTTTTCAACTTTGTCTTTTTATCTCCTGCTGATCTTGTATTTAACTCTTTCACTGAATTTTTAACTTATTTTATTTTTTGTTTCCGGAAGTTCCGTTTGCTTCTTCAAGTTTCCTTGGATACTTTTTATAGTTTCATATTCTTTGCTCATATACAGATATTTTGAATCCTTAATTTTATTTCTCACATTAAGCTTATTTCTCACATTAAGCTTATTTTATGTTAACTAATAATTCCATGTCTGATATTTTTTGCAAGGCCAACTTTGCTGTTTGTTGTGACTTGCCCATTCTCACTCATGGTTTCTTATTTTGTTGTGTTTGTGTGTGTGGGTGGGGTGGTTTGTTTAATTTTTTAGCTTATTATCATTATTATTATTATTTTTTGAGACAGAGTCTTGCTGTGTCTCCCAGGCTAGAGTGCAGTGGAGCGACCTCAGCTCTCTGCAACCTCCACCTCCTGGGTTCAAGTGATTCCCCTGCCTCAGCCTCCCGAATAGATGGAATTACAGGCATGCGTCACCATGCCTGGCTAATTTTTGTAATTTTAGTAGAGATGGGGTTTCAACTTGTTGCCTAGGCTGGTCTCAATCTCCTGGCCTCAAGCAATCTGCCTGCCTTGGCTTTCCAAAGTGCTGGGATTACAGTGTGAGCCACTGCACCTGGCCTTTTTTTTTTTTTTTTTTTAGCTTATTTTTATTGAATTGCTACATGTAGGAATTCTTTGAGGGATGGATCGAAGTTGCGGTACTTCATTTAGGATTTATATTTGCTTGGGCCACATTGCTGAAGTTCCTTGAAGACACAACCAACCCTGAAGACTACTTTGAATTAAACTTCCTAGTTGAAGGATTCATGTTTAATGTGAATTTAGGCCAGCAACCATGTGAAGTATGCTTGTGGTCACAAATGTTCAGGGAGGTGTTTCTCCCTCTTCATGAGTTGCCTCCGCTTCTTTAGGAAGGGGTTATTTGTTGTTTCTGAGAAGTTTACTGCTTTAATCAGAGGCGGTCTGCAATTCAAATCCCCACCTTAGGTAGGCCCTAGTCTTTGTCTCCTATTCTTCCTCAGCCCACAGCACAGAAATCAGGGGTACAAGTATTCACCCGATGCCTTTAGAGTCCAGTAGGTGTAGGTGTTTTCTCATCCTCCAGGTTTCCCACTGGAAATCACTTTGGTTTTGTTCTTGGATTTCTTAATTTTTTGACAGCTCAGCAGTCCATTTAAAAAGATGATTTTACATTTTATCTAGTATTTTTAGTTTTTGGTAGGAGGTATATTTAGGATATTTTGTCAATCCTACTGTTAGAAATGGAAGTCTGTCTTCTGTTTCATAATGTGAAGATCTATACATATGTGGAAATACTAACAAGGTGAAATACATTCAGCCTTTATGAGGTCTATAAAATATAGGTGTGTATGTTTTATGTTTATAAAAACCCATGAGTATAATTTACTTGCTATTTATAATTTAGTTTCTCTTTGATTTGTTTACATTTTTATTCCTTCCTGGACTTGGACATAATTCAGCGCCTGGTTTCAGTTGGACTTGATTCAAAGAATGCAGTTTGTGTTTGGGACTGGAAAAGGGGAAAAATGTTGTCTATGGCTCCTGGTCATACAGATAGAGTAAGTATTCCCTTTTGAGATTTCTAATGAGTACTGGAAGGGAAAGACCAGAAGAGAGTTCAGGGGATTTTATTCTTCTGTATTTTGTTATTGCCAGATAGGTTGTGTGTAATTAAAATTTTACAATTGGTAAATAATTGTACAGATGTAAAAACTCTTAAAGTCTTAGAGTACATATGTTTTGTAGGACTTGGAAACATGATTCGATATGTATAGCATTGGCATAAGACTTTTTTTCTTTTTTTGTATTACACTTTAAGTTCTGGGGTACATGTGCAGAACGTGCAGGTTTGTTACATAGGTATACACGTGCCATGGAGGTTTGCTGCACCCATCAACCCATCATCTACATTAGGTATAAGACTTTTAACCCGGTGTTTGCTTCAGTAAAAACAAGATATTTCCATTTTTTAAAACAGTGTTATTGAAATAGATATACATAGGGATGCACATATTTAAGGTGTGAAGTTTGATGGGTTTGACATATGCAGACACCCATTATTCAAATCTCAATTTAAAAATTGAATGGTTTGAGCCTAGGATCTGTTTAGTTTGGCTTACCACTAATTTGTTACATATATATTATGGTTAAGGTGAAAAATGATGTTGCTTGTGTGGATTTAAAATTACGTATTACTATTACATTTTTTAGAGACCTAACATTTTTAGCTGACAACTTGTTAGCATATATATTCCTCATTCCAAGTTGTATATAAACAATACATCATAGCCAGCTTTTAATTAAATATTATACTATTTTTATGGATGTAGATCAAAAAAGTTATAAACTCCTAAAAGTGTCTAATTTGTGTGTATGTATGTGTAGTAAAATCCTAACCTGAACCAGCACAGAGGCATGGCCAATGATTCTATTTGGTGGGAATTTATGACTAAAAGTTGGGTAGAAAATTTTGTGTATATTCGCATTTTGGAGAATACATTTGGTTTTTAGTAGCTGCACAGAGAGGCCTATTACACACACACACACACACACACACAACACACAATTTAGACCATTATTAAAATGTTGGATATATTTTATTAGACAGCTGGCATGTTCTTAGCTGCTTTGATCAAAGCATTTTGCACATGACTATTTGGAATTTAATAAATAGACCCATTATTATAAAATATGACACTGTCAATGGAGTTTTTGAAAGTATTATTGTGGTTGAATATTTCAAAGTTGCATTGATATGTTTTTCATATAATCTGTATTATGGTGAGTTGTTAAATATTAACTGTAATATGTATTCTTTCTTCATTATCACTAAAGAGCATCACTTTGTAAATTTTTAGAGTATACCAAAATGTAAAGTGTACATTTTAGTATACCAAAAATGTAAACCTTTTAGAGGTAGGTTGATAAGGTGTCAAAGAAACATGAAGACTACCAGAAAGCAGAATAAATAATTTTTTAAATGTTAGTTTTTCTTTCATCATTTGTTTAATTACGTTTCTCATTCGTATTTTATTTCACCTGGGTTTTTGCTTGTTTGCTTTTGTAACAAAATGTTTTGCATGTGTTTAGAATTTATGGAATTTTAGAAAATAATGAAGCCTGGAGACTCCCAAAATTTAAGTATAAGTTAACTTTGACCTTTAAACAGTGAAAAAAATTACTGTAAAATCAGTGTTTGGATTCTTTACATAAATAGTTCTGAGTGATAGAAAGCTATAAAGGTGTTTCTTATTTCTAGGCTGTATAAGTGTCATGTTCCATTCTGAATCTCTTTTCTGTAGAAATTATGCAAGCACCTCCCTTTGTGCCCTAATTCTGTTCAACCATTCTTGTTATTTATGGACCAAATTGTTTTAAAAACTAAAAATAAACAGACGTGTCAAATTTTACTCCAGTAGTGTTTGAAGTTCATAGAAACTAAGAAATGCTTTTTATTTCTTATCATTTTCAAATTTACTTTATTTCTCATAAGATTTTGAAGTGTGGGATTCTGATTATTATTTATTGACGAATATTTTATGATTAGGAGTTTGGGCCATTTGGTCTTTTGGACAGGATTTTTAAATGATTCTGGAAATAAGTATTTTAATCATGAATCTGATTTGTTTACAGATATTTGATATTTCTTGGGATTTGTACCAGCCAAATAAACTTGTCAGCTGTGGTGTAAAACATATCAAGGTACTAGAAGGGTCTTGTTTTATAACAGTCACGTTTAGTTCTCTGCTGCTAAGTATATATCGCACTGTTAACAATTTAGCCTGCTTTCAGAATTTTGATAGTACTTATTTTTAAAACGGCAATGTTTTTATTGTTCTTACGTTCAATCAAACAAATATATGTATTATTTGCTTTGAACTATTGTAAGGGATATAGGTATGAATAGGAAATTAATAAGCCACATTCCATAAAGAAATTTGTAGTCTAGTGAGGTAGGATTCACTGTGTCCATCCTGTTTCTTCATGTTTCGCTTACAAAGTAAAATGTTGAAAATAGGAAACAAGAGTTTTTCATTTACATAGATAGAATGGTGTGGGAGAAGCAACATGAGGTAGACCTGGCTTTGCCATTTATTAGCTGTTTAACCTAGTATGAGTTATTTAACCTCTTTGAGCTTTTTTTTTTCACATTTTAAAACTGTGACTGCTGTTACCATCCTCAAAGAATTGATGATTAAATAAGGTGGCAGTATATATTCAAGTGCTTGTCAGTGCCCAACACCTGGTCTGCTTTCTGAAAGTGTTGCTTTTCCTTTTTCTGTGTTTGCTCCCTGATTTGACCTCAGCCTTTAAAAATTCTTTTATTTGACAAATAATAATAGTACATATTCATGGGTACATAGTGATGTTTTGATACATAAAAATGTATAGTGATCAGATTAGGGTAATTAGCTATCATCCCAAACATTTGCTATTTATTTGTTTTAGGACCATTCAGTATCCTCCTTCTAGCTATTTGAAACTGTATATTCAAATTACCTATACTCATTCTACAGTGGTATAGAGTAGTAGAACTTATTCCTCCCATCTAGTTATAATTTTGTATCCTTTAACAAATCTCTCCTTGTCCCTCTCTCAGCCTTGAGAGCCACTATTTACTTTGTTTATGAAAGCTCTGGGTTTTGTTTTATAATTACAGCTCAGATTTTGAAGCCTGTAAAGTCAGTGGTGATATTCATTATTATGTTTATAGTTACTTTTAAATCATTGGAACAAATTGGAATTAACTTGCTTTACTTCCACTGTCTGATATAACAGTTCCTGGTAACAGTTAATTCCTAGTGAATTAAGGTTCTGTGTTCACATTCTTTATTTCAATATGCCTAACTCCATCTACGTTTTCTCCAGTGCATCTTTCACTGCTGCTGCAATTCTGGGTTTGTTATTCTGGTATTGATTTGATTGATGGATAGTAGTAAATATTTATTTTTTGACAAATATTTAATACCAAAAAGGCTGTATGCTGGGCTTTACGGCACATGATATAAGCACTATGAAGGTAGAGATTTTTGTCTTGTTCATCTTTGATGGACGGTATGTTTGATATGGTACTTGATATATATTAAGTGCTTAATAAGTGATTGGCAAATTAATTATGAATAAAGAGATCTTACTATTTTATATTATAGTAAAGCTAAAGGCTCCATTTTCAGGTTTTTATAAAAAGCTCATCTTCTCAAACTAAATAAACTATATTTTTATAATGAGTTACATTTCTTTCCCTTTGCTAGAAGAAATGAATAGTAACATAGTTCTCTTTGCAGGCAATACGTGTGAGGAAATTAATTCCCAGAGATGATCTAGAACTGCACTGTCCAACCATACGTAGCTATTTAAACATAAATTAGTTAAATGAAATTTAAAATTCATTTCCTCAGTCATACGAGCAGTACATTTCATATGCTTATGTATCTGGTAGTGGTTATTGTATTGGAAAGCGTGTGTGTGTGTGTGTAATATTTTCATCATCATTGAAATTTCTATTGGTCAATATTGATTTGGATTCTAGAACAATAGTTCTTAACTCTTGCTGAGCATCAAAATAACTTGGATACCTGGTCTTCATGCTTCAGAGATTGTGTCTCAGTTCATCTCAGTTGGGAGTCCAGGCATCCTATTTTATAATTTCCCTAGGTGATTCTAATGTGAAGCTAACATGGGGAATCACTGATCTAGAAGAAAATAATGGATTCAAATTAGGACATTCTGAAAGAGATCAAGCCACTTATATACCCAGAAATTATGGAGATTTTAAGTTTAAAAATTATAAAGTTTAAAGTACTCATTAGATCTTTGAATAGATAATGATCATAATTTTTAGTTCTTTGAGGCTTCAAATTTTAAAATAATAATATTTGATAATAAATTATGTTATTTTAAATGTTAATTACTTATTACAAAGTTGAATTTATTCTTTGGGCCTAATTTCTTTATGCAGAACTATTTAATGTATATATCTCTGCCTGTCCCATTTTTTTGGTTTATTTTTTAGAGATGGGATCCTACCATGTGGCCCATGCTGGAGTGCAGTAGCTATTCACAGGTGTGATTTATAGCTCACTGTAGCCTCAAACTCCTGGCCTCAAACCATCCTCCCACCTCAGCCTCCCAAGTTGCTGAGACTATAGGCATTTGCCACTGTGCCCACTTCCCCCCAACTCCTTTTTCTTTAAATTTCTCTCCATGAACTATAAAAATTTACCTAATTCCACCTAATAGAACAAAAACCCTGGTAATGAAGATTCATGTTTAACTTCTTATTTTCTCCCAAGAATGAACAAATCATTCCACATGGACATCTATCTTTTTTTTTAAGCTTTACAAGCAAAGCAATTGCTCAGCTTTGAAAATATCAAATATTATAGTTACAGTGAGCTGTAGTCACCGTGAGCTGTAGCATACTCCTTTTTTCCTATCTTTAATGTTTCTGTCAGAGAGAGTACATTAGATTTGGTCCTTTTTCTTCTTAGTCTGTGATGACTTATCTTCATTTTCATTGCTAACCCATTCCCAACTTTTTAACTGATTTTTTTTTTTTTCTTGAGACAGAGTCTCACTCTGTGCCCAGGCTGGAGTGCAGTGGTGCACTCTTGGCTCACTGCAACCTCTGCCTCCTGAGTTCAAGCGATTCTCGTGCCTCAGCCTCCCGAGTAGCTGGGATTACAGGCATGCACCACCATACTCGCCTAATTTTTGTATTTTTTAGTAGAGATGGGACTTCGCCATATTGGCCAGGCTGGTCTTAAACTCCTGACCTCAGTTGATCTGCCTACCTTGGCCTCCCAAAGTGCTGGGATTACAGGCATGAGCCACTGTGCCTGGCTTAATCTAAGTTTTAGGTAGATTTCTTTTCAGAAACCTAAGGAAAGCATAGCATATTTTAAAAATAATCTGATTCAAACCCCTTATTCTTACAGATAAGAATTGAAACCAGTGACTATATAGCTGTGCTATAATGTAGCTTTGGACAACACTAGGATGAGAATCTGAACGTTGAATGCTATTTTATCATAAGGCAATTTCTTAGTTAATTTTTAGCTCACTGCTCTAATATAGCATCAAAATATTGGGAATGTTTTACTTTATTTTCTAAGAATTCTTTGGTAATTTGATTATACTATATACCTTTTAGTTCTGGAGTTTATGTGGAAATGCTCTGACCCCAAAACGAGGTGTCTTTGGTAAGACGGGTGACCTTCAGACAATACTGTGCCTAGCCTGTGCAAGGGATGAATTAACATATTCTGGTGCACTCAATGGGGATATATATGTTTGGAAAGGAATCAATCTTATACGAACAATACAAGGAGCCCATGCTGTAAGTATATTTAAGTATTTTAAACACTTTAATGTGTGTTACTTAACCTTGTCTTAGAATGACAGACTGCATAACGTAGTATATTGTTTCTAGTCAGTTTGGTTGCTTGAAAATGCTTTTCTAACTGAATTATCTATTTGTTTTCAAGATTTCAATGAAGAAATCAATTAGACTCATTGATATTTATTACATGAGTATAATTAGTATCTTGTTAAAGCTATTGCTTTAGTATGGTGTCTTTCTGAAGAGTAGTGTTGAAAAAAAGCTTGTTGACTTCAATCTAAAAGTATTCTAGATTAATGACACCAGAATAAAGCTAGTGCTCTTGAGGCTAATTTACCAGAGGCAATTAAATTTTCGTGTAAATAACTTACTAAACTAAAAAAGAAATCTGTTTAAATTTTTAGCGTTTTTTGGTTTGAGCTTTTTAGCAGTTGGGTCCCCCTTACAAAGTAAAGGGAGCTAGATAGCACAAAGCCACCACGTTGTTAACAGCAAGATCTTCATGTAGAAAAGTCCTCAGTGCATTAAATTTCTATTAATTGGGTTTTCCTACCCTTTGCTTTTTTATTTTTTAATTTTTTTGTGGTTGTTGAATTGTTTTTCTTTCCTTTATTCATTTGAATGTTAGGGTTATTAATCTTTTGACAGTCATACATGTTGCAAATATTTCTCCAATCTGTTTGTCTTTGCTTATTACATCTTTTCTCATATGAACAAATTTAAAACTTGTGGGTGATCTGCCATGCATAGAAAAGTCTCTCACAGCCCAAAGTTATCTAAATGTTATTCTGAATTTTTCTAATATTTCTATTTTTTATATTTAGTTATAAATAGTTATAAGTTCATCTGTAATTCATTTTTACATGTGGTATAGGATTTAAATCTATTTTCTTTTATGTTATATCCATATAATTAAATACCACCTTGGTTATATATAATCATGCCTTGATATTTTGGGGGGATTGGCTCCAGGACCACAGATACCAAAATCTGCACATACTCAAGTCTTGCCCTGGGAAACCTGCATATGTAAAGCCCTCCCTATCTACGGGTTTTGCATCCCACAAAGATTGTATTTTGTTCGGGGTTTCTTGTTGATATGGAACTGTGGATGCAGAGCTGACTGTATTTATTGAAAAAAATCCATATAAGTGAGCCAGTGAAGTTCAAATCCACAAGGGGCAACTGTATTAAGTTCCTATGGACTTACTTCTAGATTTTCTTTTGTGTTTTCGGATGTATTTGTTTATTCTTATATCCTACCAAAATATTGTTAAATTGGTTTAAAAGGGTTTCTACCTTCATATAGTAGATGTTCTAAAAAACATTTGTTGTTAAATTATTTTATTTCCTCTTCTAGGCAGGAATTTTTAGCATGAATGCTTGTGAAGAAGGCTTTGCTACTGGTGGCAGAGATGGTTGTATTCGTCTTTGGGATTTAACTTTTAAACCAATTACTGTGATTGATCTCAGGGAAACAGACCAGGGATACAAAGGTAATAACAAAACAAATGTCTTAGAACTAGACAAACTCTAAACTTCCCAAAGATTATCTCTTTCTTTCAGTGAGTATAAATATAAGTTTTGGAAATATAAAGAAGACTTACATTTGCCTCTTCACCCTGTATGCATTTGATTGAAATTCTTCTATTAAGGAGAAATTTTGTCCGTAAAGAGTTTAGGTTCATTGTTAGGAGAAAGATTCTTTCATAAGTCTAATGTCTATTATAATGGGACCTATAGAGAGATGTGAGAGGTACTCACTTAGGTATCTTTAGATTTTGAAAGTATTTCACTATTAGAATGCTAAATATAACTATTTAACAAATAAGCTATCCTAAATAAACAGTTGAGGGTAAATGTTGAGGGTTGGGGAACTTTTGTTCAGGATGATTTGAATGTGATTAGATGTATTTTTCCTTCATCCAAATTTATCAGCAATTGGGGGATTTTTTTTTCTCTTGGGGATTAAAAAAAATTGATGTAATAAAACAGGATCTTTTATTATAAAAGCTACCCACAGGTTTGTGTTTAAATGATATTCCAGTCACCTACAAGTTGTGTGACCTTGGGCTGATAATTTACCCTCACTGTAAATGAGGAGAATAAGAATAAATATATTATTTAGGATATAGGATCAAATGAATTGATATTTCTAAAATGTTTATAAGGATAGCACATAATAAGCATGTAAATGTTGTTATTCTATTTTCATTAGTTTTGCTAAACATTATTGTGCTTTGAAGCTTACAAAATAATTTGAGACTTTTTCTTATCTGATCCTCACGAGAACATTGTGAGGTACACGGTGTCTTTATATTGGCCATGTAACACACTTGAGAAAACTGAAAAACACGTAGCTTTGCTAAGATTACAAAAGACATTGAGGCGTATGCAGAAAAAGTAAAATTCTCTCTTTTTAATGATATTATGAGTATATTGAAGAAATGGAGACAAGAAAAAAGATTATTAGAAGGAAAAGAATACAATTCTATAAAGGTAATTTACTAATTGAGTAGTTATTGAACAATGCAGACTGAAGTGTTAAAAGACTGGCTGAGCAAGTAGATGTGGCTAGAGTTGTCTACAAGGGAGAAGGAAGAAGAGTACATGTCTTGAAGGATGGGTAGGAACTAGATACATAAAAAGACAAATATTTCATGTAGAAAACAACATGGACAATTGAAGAAAATGTGAGTATAGATCAAGGACTTACATATTTCTTCTGTCTCACATCTAAAATATAAAAGGTACAAAATTAACTTCAATTTAGGAAGATTGGAATTATTGACACAGGATATTTTGGGTGCCACCTTGCCAGCTGGAGACCTCCATGGCTGGCAATGCCCCTGTCCAGGGCTGCACTGGGCTCCAGGCTCGCCAGGAGGTACCCTGCCCACTTGGCCTGGCAGGCTGCGCTTGGCTTACACTCTGGCTGGATCCCACATTTGCTGCAGGATCCATGCTCAGCCTGTGGCTGGGCTGGGTGTGCTGTGACCTGCTTCTGCCTTGGGCATTGGCGTCTGGTTGAAGGGAATGTGGTGGCACCTAAAAAAGTTGGGGACTTCAGCAACCCTGAAGCCCCAAAGGGGGTGTTACAGCATGTTAATAGCTCTTTCAGTCCTGCCTAATAAACGGGGGCATATGGTGCCCAGCGGCTCCCTTTCCTGTTGCTTGGCAAGTAGGAGGGGAGTGCTACAGGGTTACACCTCTGTCTGTACTCACTGGTGAGTTCCGAGTTCTTGTCCCACATCCAAGAAGAAAGAGGTTATACTGACAGCTGGCAGGTGAGCAAGGCAAAGAGTTTTATTGAGTGACAAAACAGCTCTCAGTGGAGAGGGTACCCGAGATGAGCTGAAGTCAGGTAGTCTCCCCCGCCCCCAACCCCCTACCCAAAGGTGGGCAGTCCCCAAATATGGCTGAGTGTGGAGCTTTTATGGGTTCAGAATGGAGGATTGCATGCTGATGGGTTTGTGAGTATGCAAAAAAGGCTTTAAAAAGGCACCACTCAGAGATGGGCACAACACTATAAAAAACCAATTAGGGAAGGGTAAATATGTGTAAAGTAGGTGAAAGGTGGGGATCAATCAGAGGAAAGTGCACCAAATGGGAATAGACGTTTTCAGTTGGTCCGTGGATTTATCTGAGACTTGTAGCTTGGCTTTCAGGCTTTAAACTGTCTTAGGTTTGAAGGTTGGATTTCACCGGGACTTGCCCCTATCTGTGTAGGGATTTGTCTGCCTCCTGCTGCTACCATTATTACAGCATTATATATTAAATACAATTTACTTTTTACTAGGTTTGTCTGTAAGGAGTGTGTGTTGGCGAGGTGACCACATTCTAGTTGGAACACAGGACAGTGAAATTTTTGAAATTGTGGTGCAAGAAAGAAATAAACCTTTTCTAATTATGCAAGGGCATTGTGAAGGTGAACTTTGGGCACTTGCTGTCCATCCTACTAAACCTTTGGCTGTGACTGGAAGTGATGATCGTTCGGTCAGGTAAGCAAATTATAAAGTAATTCCATAGGCTGGAATGTATCCTTAGATAAACATAAAGAAAACATGGCCAGGTGCACTGGCTCACACCTGTAATCCCAGCACTTTGGGAGGCCAAGGTGGGCGGATCACAAGGTCAAGAGATTGAGAACATCCTGGCCAACATGGTGAAACCCCGTCTCTACTAAAAATACAAAAATTAGCTGGGCATGGTGGTGGGCGCCTGTAATCCCAGCTACTTGGGAGGCTGAGGCTGGAGAATTGCTTGAACCCAGGAGGCGAAGGTTGCAGTGCGCCGAGATCGTGGCACTGCATTCCAGCCTGGCAACAGAGTGAGACTCCATCTCAAAAAGAAAAGAAAAAATACTCCGATTAAAACTTTATTAGCTCATGGTATAAGAAATGAACATAAGTAATAAGTACTGAAAATTAATAGAATTATTAGTAATATTTTTTCTCTTACAAATATATGATATGGAGTTTGTTCCATATCAGAATGTACAGAACTACCTCCTTCTTTTTTTTTTTTTTTTGAGACGGAGTCTCGCTCTGTTGCCCAGGCTGGAGTGCAGTGGCGCAATCTCGGCTCACTGCAAGCTCCGCCTCCCGGGTTCACACCATTCTCCTGCCTCAGCCTCTCTGAGTAGCTGGGACTACAGGCGCCCGCCACCACGCCTGGCTAATTTTTTATATTTTTAGTAGAGACGGGGTTTCACCTGGTCTCGATCTCCTGACCTCGTGATCCACCTGCCTTGGCCTCCCAAAGTACTGGGATTACAAGCGTGAGCCACCGCGCCCGGCCACCTCCTTCTTTTTAACAGGAATATAATATTTCACTGCATGGATATACTGTAATTTATTCAACTAATCCATTACTGATGGAAGATTAGTTTCCTCCAGTTTTGTGTATTTTAGAAATACAGGGCTTGCAGTGAATATCATTATACATTTGTCATTTTCTACATGTGTGAATATCTCTGATAAATGTTTAGCAGTAGTCAAAGGATGTGTGCATTTTAAATTTTGATAGGTAAGACCTTACATAGAGGCAGCAACAATTTATACACCTATTGTGAATATATTGCCAGTGCCTGTTTTCTCACACCCTTAACAGAACTAATTATAATCCCAAAGGGTGAAAAATAATACCTTGTTATATTTTGAAAATATGTATTTCTCTTTTATTTAGGGTTGTTGATTATGTTTTTATATGTTTAGAGGACATTTTTTTCTTTGACCTGTTCAAGCTCTTTGCCTATTTTCTATTAGTTCATGGATCTTTTTCTCTACTTGATTTTAAATAAGATCTAATGATATCTGTTTATGTATTAAAGAAATTAGAAACCTTGTCTGTGATAGTGGTTCTCAAAGTGTGGTTCCTAGACGAGCAACGTCAGCATTACCTAAGAATGTGTGAGAAATGCAAATTCTCAGGCCTTTTACAGGACCTAATACCAGAGCAATTTGTGATTTCAGAAGCCTTCCAAGTGACTACGATATAATCAAAAGTTTGAGAACCCCTGATCAATTTTAGGAATTGAGATTTGTTTCCCCCAGTTTGTCTTTTTTTCCCCCGATTTCATCTGTAAATATTTCCATTTGTACCTTTAAAAGGTATCTCAAACATCACCACAATACTGTTATCACACAGTGTTCTGTATCTAGCTAGTATAGAAATTCCAGATTGTCTCATAAAATATTTTTATGATTTCTTAAAATCAGCACCCAAATGAGCTTCATATATTGCGTTTGTTGATATGTCTTTTCAGTCTCTTTTATTCTACAGCTTTCTTCCTTCCCTTTTTGTTCTTCTTACAGTTTATTCAGGGTTTCCCACATTCTGGATTTGGCTAATTGCATACCCATAGTGTGTTTTAACATAGTCTCTGTTCCCTATATCCTGTAAATTGGTAGTTAGATTTAGAGGTTTGATAAGATACAGTTATGAATTTTCAGGATATTTCCTAGGTGGTGGTGTACTCCCGCTTGATGGTATGTAATGTGTAGTCTCTGTTTTTTCTAGTAGCAACCATTGATGATTATTGTCTAGATCAGTATTTCTCAACCTTTTTTCATTGTCACTTTCTTACATTTTTTTTCTTGATCACACCCTCTCTTTGAAATTTTAAGACCACAGACAACTGTGTATCTCTTTTTGTATTGTGGCCCCTTAAGAGAATGCAAACCATTGTAATATTTAAGATATTTTACCCCTAAGAATTCATTTTTACCCCCTTTCAGTAAATATTGCCCCTGTTGAGAATGCATGGCCTAAATCTATCATTTTAATAAGAGTTTCAAATGGTGGCATTCTAATACTTACATATATCACTCATTATTCATTTGTTAGCTGTAATATTTCTGTAAAGAGAATTTCTTCTCATCAATTATTTGTTTATCCTGGCTATAATAAAGGCAGAAAAGTGCTTAATTCTTTCCTATATTTACCAATTTTAAAAAGTTAGGTGGTTCCCTAGAATCCTTTCTATAAACTTTCCACATTTCTTGCCATTTTTTCTGTAGGGTTGTTGATCCTTTTCTCCTTTACTTTTAGCAGCTCTTTATATATTATGGATGTTAACTCTTTGCCTATAATGTAAATTGCAAGTAATTTCAATAGTTTGTTACTTGCTTTTTTTTTTACTTCGTGTAGGTTGTTTTAGGTAAGCAAAAATTCTTGTTGTTGTTGTTGTTGTTATTTTTTATATAGCTGAATTTATCAGTATTTTCTTTCATGACTTCCAGGATTCTATCATAGAGAAATCTTCCCCAAAATTATTTTTTAAAAATTTTCAATATATTCTTCCAGTACATTAGTGGTTATGTTTTTATGTTTAACTCCTAATCTATGTAAAGCTTCCTTTAGTGTAAGGAGTAAGATGGGGACTCAACCTAATTGTTTCCAGATAATTATTGATGTTTTTCATGGTACGCTAATCAGTCATGCCATTTACTGTCATTGTGCCAGTCTATTTTTGGGGGATGGGAGATGGCATAGGTCATATGTCTGTAAACCTACTGTGGTGGCTGCACCTCACTCTGTGCTCTGCTAGGAACTATTCATAATCCTTTCATTGTAGAACTGCTATTAACAAGTGCCACCGAGCTGCTGCCAATAGGACAGTTGTTTCTTTAAAAAGTAATTGTTCAGACTACTGTTTCTGTTATTGGTGGGCAATTTATTTGGAATAAAACAACTTCCAATGAAAACAACTAAAGATATTAGTTAAAATGTCAATCACCTTAAAAGCTTCAAAGAACTGACAAGATAGTGAGGAGCTATCCAGCCAATTTGTGAAAGAAAATGGGCATTTATGGGCATTGTGCCAAAGCCGCTTTTTGCCCTGAAGGCATTTTTCCTTTGGGTAAACTTGACCTTTGCTTATGGCTTTGTCTTGGAGCACAAGGGACAGACAAGACCCAGCATTTGCCAAAGAAGGATAGTCCAACATATGCTGCTAAAGCTATAAATTAAGCTCCAAAAAATATCTGCTGCAGATTTGTGTGGGAATGGAGACCTCACTTCTTGTTTTAAGTTGTGATAGCACAGAAGTATATAAAGCAGCTTGATATTGTTATTCAAATAGCATTAATTGTTCAAATGACTTTACCACAATGTAAGTTTCACATTACATTGTACTGCTTTTGCCTTATAATTTTAGGATGAGTTCATTAGGTAACAGTATTGAGTCTTCAGTAGAAGCTAATTTCCAAATCCATTCAGTGTTTAATAATATCACTAGAACCCGGGAGGCAGAAGTTGCAATGAGCTGAGATCGTGCCACTGGACTCCAGCCTGGGAAACAGCCAGACTCCATCTCAAAAGAAAGAAAGAGACCAATTCTTCATAATTCAGAAAAATTTCAATCTTGGTTCTGAGATCAGAAAATCACAACAAAACTTAACCACTGCTAAGCCATTTAACTGCTGTGTTAGCGCAAGTCAGGATTTTCTGCTTCTGTATCTGGCAAAAATTCACAGAGCTGAAAATGGCCATACTGCCCAAGGTAATTTATAGATTCAATGCCATCCCCATCAAGCTACCAATGACTTTCTTCACAGAACTGGAAAAAACTAAAGTTCATATGGAACCAAAAAAGGGCCCGCGTTGCCAAGACAATCCTAAGCCAAAAGAACAAAGCTGGAGGCATCATGTTACCTGACTTCAAGTTATACTACAAGGCTATAGTAACCAAAACAGCATGGTACTGGTACCAAAACAGAGATATAGACCAATGGAACAGAACAGAGCCCTCAGAAATAATACCACACATCTACAGCCATCTGATCTTTGACAAACCTGACAAAAACAAGAAATGGGGAAAGGATTCCCTATTTAATAAATGGTGCTGGGAAAACTGGCTAGCCATATGTAGAAAGCTGAAACTGGATCCCTTCCTTACACCTTTTACAAAAATTAATTCAAGATGGATTAAAGACTTAAATGTTAGACCTAAAACCATAAAAACCCTAGAAGAAAACCTAGGCAATACCATTCAGGACAGAGGCATGGGCAAGGACTTCATGTCTAAAACACCAAAAGCAATGGCAACAAAAGCCAAAATTGACAAATGGGATCTGATTAAAGAGCTTCTGCACAGCAAAAGAAACTACCATCAGAGTGAACAGGCAACCTACAGAATGGGAGAAAATTTTTGCACTCTACTCATCTGACAAAGGGCTGATATCCAGAATTTACAAAGAACTCAAACAAATTTACAAGAAAAAAACAACCCCATCAAAAAGTGGGCAAAGGATATGAACAGACACTTCTCAAAAGAAGACATTTATGCAGCCAACAGACACATGAAAAAATGCTCATCATCACTGGCCATCAGAGAAATGCAAATCAAAATCACAATGAGGTACCATCTCACACCAGTTAGAATGGTGATCATTAAAAAGTCAGGAAACAGCAGGTGCTGGAGAGGATGTGGAGAAATAGTAACACTTTTACACTGTTGGTGGGACTGTAAACTGGTTCAACCATTGTTGAAGACAGTGTGGCGATTCCTCAGGGATCTAGAACTAGAAATACCATTTGACCCAGCCATCCCATTACTGGGTATATACCCAAAGGGTTATAAATCATGCTGCTATAAAGACACGTGCACACATATGTTTGTTGTAGCACTGTTCACAATAGCAAAGACTTGGAACCAACCCAAATGTCCATCAATGATAGACTGGATTAAGAAAATGTGGCACATATACACCATGGAATACTATGCAGCCATAAAAAAGGATGAGTTCATGTCCTTTGTAGGGACATGGATGAGGCTGGAAACCATCATTCTCAGCAAACTATCGCAAGGACAAAAAACCAAACACCACAAGTTCTCACTCATAGGTGGGAATTGAAAAATGAGAACACTTGGACACAGGAAGGGGGATATCACACAACAGGGGCTGTGGTGGGGTGGGGGGAGCGGGGAGGGATAGCATTAGGAGATATACCTAATGTAAATGATGAGTTAATGGGTGCAGCACACCAACATGGCACATGTATACATATGTAACCTGCATATTGTGCACATGTACCCTAGAACTTAAAAGTATAATAATAATAAAAAAACATTAAAGCAGCTGTTATAACTACAAAAAATAAATTCACAGAACTGACAGTGGTTAAATCCACAGGAGCAAATGAAGTTCACCATTAATGCTATTGGTTAAAAAAAACAAGAGAGAGTCTTATTTTTTTCTTTGCTAAGTACGTGCTAAAGAATAATACAATGAATAAGCACAGGCTTTAAACCCCTTACGTTTTCATAATCTGTGTAAATCTCTTTAAGCCATTTTTTTCTATACATACTTTTTTCCCACTATCAGTTAGTTATAATTCATCTTAGCAGATTCCAATTTAGGTTGCATTGAATTAGTGTTTTCTCAATGATTTTGAATAAATTCTTGTCTGTAGTTGTTTCGTGCAGACTATTCATAAAAGCAAATTCTTGTCACTTCACACTTTGCATTGACTCCCCAAATAAACAATTGAGTAGTACCTGTAACATCTGTTAACTCATGAAGAATCAAGGAAAACCACTCAAAATTATTTGTTGTGTTTTTAAACTAATTATTGGTAGTGTTCCCAATATTCTCAACTTTTGGAGCAACTGTTCTCACAGAAAGGCTAACAGTCTTAAACAAGTCTGTTTTCTCTGGACATATTTCTTAAGCTGCTGCAATTCAAAATGATTTAAGTAATTCATTACCAATAAGTAGCTTTCCTTGCTTGGCTAACAAATCAACCACTCAGAAACTTACTTCTCTTGCACCCTCATTGTATTTTTAAATTTGTGAATAACTTCTGTGATGAGATATTCTGTTTTAAATTTTCTAATTTTTCTGAGCTTTCTTATGAGTTGAAAAATTGTGATGAGTACTTAGTCTGATAATGTATATTTGTATCCTTTTAGCACAGCTACAGTGTCATTGCATAATAAACCTAATGCTTTGCCATCTAATTCAAGAACAGTATAGTCCATGCTCCATTGTGCCTTAAAAATGTAACATTCTAAGTCCAGTATGAATATACATTGGTAAACGAAAATAATAACAAAATGTCACTATATGGTAATACAGATAGCCCTCAAAATTCTGTCAAGTTGTAACTGTGTCACTGAAAATTGTAATGTACTGAGGAGCAGTCCAAAGTGATGAGAGTGTATCATCTCTTTCCCAGTATCTCAACTCTGCCTCTGTAGTGTGATACAAAGATAGTATGTAAGCCATAGACAATACATTAAAAAAAAAAAAAAAAAAAAGACCGAGTGTGGTGGCTCATGCCTGTAATCCCAGCACTTTGGGAGGCTGAGGCAGGTGGATCACATGAGGCCAGGAGTTCAAGACCAGCCTGGCCAACATGGCAAAACCCTGTCTCTACTAAAATAGAAAAATAAGCTGGGCATGGTGGCACATGCTTGTAATCCCAGCTACTCAGGAGAGTGAGCCACGAGAATCACTTGAACCTTGGGAGGCGGAGGTTGCAGTCAACTAAGATTGCGCCAGCACTCCAGCCTGGGTGACAAAGTGAGACTCTGTCTCAAAACAAAACAAAACAAAACAAAAAACCAAATAAGTATATGCCTGTACTTCCATAAAACTTTATTTACAGATACAGAAAGTAGAATTTCAAATAATTTTCTTGTGTTTCAAAATTTTATTAAAACATTTTTTTCAACCATTTAAAAATGTAAAAATTATTCCTAGCTTTCAGACTGTACAAAAATAGGCAGCAGGCCTGGTTTGGCCCACAGGACATGGTTTGCTCTCCCTTGTAGTAAGAGCGTAGAATGTCACCAGCAAATATCATATTTAATGTTGAAGTATTGAAGATTTTCCTTTGAAATCAGAAAAAAGACAGTTATGCTCATTTTCACCATTCTGTTCAGCTATAGACTAGAAGTCTTGGTCAATATAGTAAGGCCAAATGTATATGTGTATAGCATATATATGTGTATATATATATGTACAGATACACGCACACAGATTGGAAAGGAAAAAACAACTGCCATTCTCAGTTGGTTATATATATATATATGATGTGTTTATATATATAGAAAAATCCAAAGATGAATTATTGGAATTGAACAGAGAATTTAGCAAATTTTCTGGATATGAAAACAATATACAAAAATCATTTTTCCTATAAACTAGTAATAATTTTAAAAATACTATAAAAGCATTTAGAAAATCTTAGTTTTGCTGATGTTTTTCTGATGTCTTGGGGGTAGATGCCTATTTGTTAAATTTTAGCCTTTGTTTATTTATAATGTAGTTATTCCTTGCTATTTTTGGGGGAGATTACTTCCAAGACCCCCTGCAGATACCATAATCTGTGGATGTTCAAGTCCATTATATAAAATGATATATAATTTGAACATCCTCCAAAATACAGTTACTCCTTGAACAACACAGGTTTGAACTGCATGGGTCCACTTATAGGTGGATTTTCTTCCACCTCTGCCACCCCTGAGATCGTAAGACAAGCCTCTCTTCTTCCTCCTCCGCAGCCTACACAATGTGAAGATGAGGATGTAGACTTTTGTGATGATCCACTTCTACTTAATGAATAACAATTATATTTTCTCTTCCTTATGATTTTCTTATGTTTTCTCTAGCTTACTTTATTGTAAGTATACAGTATTAGTACATATAATGCACAAAGTATATGTTAAACAGCTGTTTGTGTTATTGATAAGACTTCAGTCAACAGTAGGCTATTAGTAGTTAAGTTTTTGGAGAGCTAAACGTTAGACATGGCTTTTTGATGGCATGGGGATTGGTGCCTCTAACCCGTCCATTATTCAAGGGTCAACTGTACTTTAAATCTCTAGATTACTTATAATACCTAATGCAGTATAAGTGCTGTGTAAATAGTTGTTATACTATATTGTTTGGGGAATAATGACAAGAAAAAAAAGTCCACATGTTCAGTACAGATGCAACCATCATAGGCCTAACTACATTTTCCATCCATGGTTGGTTGAATCTGTAGTTGCAGAACCCATGGATACAGAGGGCCAATTGTATATGCATTTAAAGCTCCCAAAAGTTCCTCCTAAGTACTGTTTCAGCTATATTTCACAAGTTTTGATTTTAAGGGGTTTTATAACTTGAAAATAGTAACAAATCATTAAGAGTTCATCTTTGTCTTTGTCTTTTAGATTATATGGAAGTATAATTCTTAATTTTCAAACAATGGGTATCTTCTAGTTATCTTTTTTGTTGTTGATTTCTAGCACTGTAGTCTGGAACAGATTCTGAATTTGGATAGATTTAAACGCTAGACTATATGTACATAAGGATATATACATAGGTGTGTCTACACACACACACTCTCTCCCTTTGGTCAGGGTAGAAATAACCTAGCTGAAAGTGGAAGAATCAATGTTACTGCATTATTTAAAAATGCATTCTATTGGTGAGTGCGGTGGCTCACACCTGTAATCCTAGCACTTTGGGAGGCCAAGGCAGGTGGATCACCTGAGGTTGGGAGTTCGAGACAAGCCTGACCAACATGGAGAAACCCTGTCTCCACTAAAAATACAAAATTAGCCAGGTGTGGTGGTGCATGCCTGTAATCCTAGCTACTTGGGAGGCTGATGCAGGAGAATCACTTGAACCGGGGAGGCGGAGGTTGCAGTGAGCCGAGATCACACCATTGCACTCCAGCCTGGACAACAGGAACAAAACTCCATCTCAAAAAAAAAAAAAAAAAAATCAAGGTTTTTAACTTCTTTGCCATGGGTTCGAACTTCCTCCTTTAGCTCAGAGTAGTTTGATCGTCTGAAGCCTTCCTCTGTCAACTTGACAAAGTCATTCTCCGTCCAGCTTTGTTCCTTTGCTGTTGAGGAGCTATGTTCCTTTGGAGGAAGAGAGGTGCTCTGATTTTTAGAGTTTCCAGTTTTTCTGCTCGGTTTTTTCCCCATCTTTGTGGTTTTATCTACCTTTGGTCTTTGATGATGGTGACATACAGATGGGGTTTTGGTGTGGATGTCCTTTCAGTTTGTTAGTTTTCCTTCTAACAGTCAGGACCCTCAGCTGCAGGTCTGTTGGAGTTTGCTGGAGGTCCACTCCAGACGCTGTTTGCCTGGGTATCAGCAGCGGAGGCTGCAGAACAGCGGATATTGGTGAACAGCAAATGTTGCTGCCTGATCATTCCTCTGGAAGTTTTGTCTCAGAGGAGTACCCGGCCGTGTGAGGTGTCAGTCTGCCCCTTCTGGGGGGTGCCTCCAAGTTAGGCTACTCGGGGGTCAGGGACCCACTTGAGGAGGCAGTCTGTCCATTCTCAGATCTCCAGCTGTGTGCTGGGAGAACCACTACTCTCTTCAAAGCTGTCAGACAGGGACATTTAAGTCTGCAGAGGTTTCTGCTGCCTTTTGTTTGGCTATGCCCTGCCCCCAGAGGTGGAGTCTACAGAGGCAGGCAGGCCTGCTTGAGCTGTGGTGGGCTCTACCCAGTTTGAGCTTCCCAGGTGCTTTGTTTACCTACTTAAGCCTCGGCAGTGGCGGGCACCCCTCCCCCAGCCTTGCTGCCACCTTGCAGTTTGATCTCAGACTGCTGTGCTAGCAATGAGTGAGGCTCCGTGGGCATAGGACCCTCCGAGCCAGGTGCAGGATATAATCTCCTGGTGTGCCGTTTGCTAAGACCACTGGAAAAGCACAGTATTAGGGTGGGAGTGACCCAATTTTCCAGGTGCCGTTTGTCACCCCTTTCTTTGACTAGGAAAGGGAATTCCCTGACCCCTTGCACTTCCCAGGTGAGGCGATTCCTTGCCCTGCTTTGACTCACGCACAGTGTGCTGCACCCACTGTCCTGCACCCTCTGTCCGACACTCCCCAGTGAGATGAACCCAGTACCTCAGTTGGAAATGCAGTAACCAAAACAGCATGGTACTGGTACCAAAACAGAGATATAGACCAATGGAACAGAACAGAGCCCTCAGAAATAATGCCACATATCTACAACCATGTGATCTTTGACAAACCTGACAAAAACAAGAAATGGGGAAAGGATTCCCTATTTAACAAATGGTGCTGGGAAAACTGGCTAGCCATATGTAGAAAGCTGAAACTGGATCCCTTCCTTACACCTTTTACAAAAATTAATTCAAGATGGATTAAAGACTTAAATGTTAGACCTAAAACCATAAAAACTCTAGAAGAAAACCTAGGCAATACCATTAAGAACATAGGCATGGGCAAGGACTTCATGTCTAAAACACCAAAAGCAATGGCAACAAAAGCCAAAATTGACAAATGGGATCTAATTAAGCTAAAGAGCTTCTGCACAGCAAAAGAAACTACCATCAGAGTGAACAGGCTACCTACAGAATGGGAGAAAATTTTTGCAATCTACTCATCTGACAAAGGGCTAATATCCAGAATCTACAAAGAACTCAAACAAATTTACAAGAAAAAAAAAACCCCATCAAAAAGTGGGCAAAGGATATGAACAGACATTTCTCAAAACAAGACATTTATGCAGCCAAAAGACACATGAAAAAATGCTCATCATCACTGGCCATCAGAGAAATGCAAATCAAAACCACAGTGAGATACCATCTCACACCAGTTAGAATGGTGATCATTAAGAAGTCAGGAAACAACAGGTGCTGCAGAAATCAGAACACTTTTACACTGTTGGTGGGACGGTAAACTAGTTCAACCATTGTGGAAGTCAGTGTGGTGATTCCTCAGGGATCTAGAACTAGAAATACCATTTGACCCAGCCATCCCATTACTGGGTATATACCCAGAGGATTATAAATCATGCTGCTAGAAAGACACACACACGTATGTTTACTGTGGCACTATTCACAATAGCAAAGACTTGGAACCAACCCAAATGTCCATCAATGATAGACTGGATTAAGAAAATGTGGCACATATACACTATGGAATACTATGCAGCCATAAAAAAGGATGAGTTCATGTCCTTTGTAGGGACGTGGATGAAGCTGGAAACCATCATTCTCAGCAAACGATTTAACGCAAGGACAAAAAACCAGACACCACATGTTCTCACTCATAGGTGGTAATTGAACAATGAGAACACATGGACACAGGAAGGGGAACATCACATACCAGGGCCTGTTGTAGGGTTGGGGGAGGGGGGAGGGATAGCATTAGGCGATATACCTAATGTTAAATGATGAGTTAATGGGTGCAGCACACCAACATGGCACATGTATACATATGTAACAAACCTGCATGTTGTGCACATGTACCCTAAAACTTAAAGTATAATTAAAAATAAAAATAAATCAGTGTATCACACTACAGATGCAGAGTTGAGCTGTTGGGAAAGAGATGGTACACTCACATCACTTTGCACTGCTCCTCAGCTCATTACAAATTTCAGTGACACAGTTACAACTTGACAGAATTTTGAGTGCTATGTGCATTAGCATATGGTGACATTATTATTTATCACCAGTGCATACTCATCATGTTGAAATGAGATGAAAAAGATAAAATTGGACTTAGAATGTTACAGTTTAAGGTGCAATGGAGCATGGACTTTACTATTATTCAATCAGATGGCGAAACATTGTGTTTATTATGCATTGACACTATAGCTGTGCTAAAAGGATACCAAAACAACAACAACAACAACAACAAAATGTAGCCAGGTTGGGTGGCACATTCCTGTTGTCCGAGCTTCTTATGAGGCTGAGGCTAGAGGATCGCTTGAGCCCATGGGGTCAAGGTTATAGTAAGCTATGATCATGCCACTGCACTCCAGCCTGAGTGACAGAGTGATGTGATGTTGCCAAAAAAAATTAAAAGTAAAAGATTCTGTCAACTTCTGTCATTTAAGCATGAACAGTTCCCATTTTCATAGATAATATCTTGCCACAAAACAGATAGTTAAGATATCTAGATTTATCTTAATTAAGATGAGATTATTTTAACCAAAATATTTATTATTAAAGTATGCATTAGCTAACTATTCTTTTTTATTTTTAAAATTAAATTTTACAGGATATGGAGCCTAGTAGATCATGCATTAATAGCAAGGTGTAATATGGAAGAACCAATTCGTTGTGCAGCTGTCAATGCAGATGGAATCCATCTTGCCCTTGGAATGAAGGATGGCTCATTCACTGTACTTAGAGTAAGGTATGGTGTTAGGATAGAAATAGAAACACATAGTAATTTTCTCTTCAGTGATACCAAATATAGAATATGTAATACTTTTTGTTTTTACCCATTTATCCTTTTCCCCTTCTTATTAATATATCTATTTCAGATGTTAATTTCATCAAGTATAAAAATATATTTATAAAAATAGCTTTGTCTGAAAAATAAACTCAGAAACCTTGGTTTGGAGGGTTAAGAATGCTTAATAGATTACTGGCTAAAATTTTGAGCTATAAAATTTGGGTCTCAACTACCTTTTCCTGTTAGTATAGATTTTCGGTAATGATCCCTCTCCATTTAACAAGCTGAGGCTGTTAAAATGGGTTAATTTGTTGTTGTTGTTGTTGTTGTTGTTATTTACAGCTTTATGCTTTAAAAAATGCTTCCATCTCTTCTTTTGAGTAATTAGAAAAATTTAAAGAATTTGGTAAAGCAGTTAACATTTTGTGTTGAATTATAGACAGATAAATTCAATTGAATTCTATGCAGCCAATAAGAAATTTGCTGTAGATCCACACATGTTCACAGGATAAGTACTTGTGAAATCTTTCTTCTCTACCTCAGTGAATGGTAAGATCCTTCACTCAGTTACTCAATTCAGAAACTATTAACACAGTTCTCTCTTTTGCCTCCCCTGCATAGTTAACTAAGGAGTTCTGGAGAGTCTACTTCCAAAATAGCTCTCATATTAATCTTCCTTCTATTCTCACCATTGTACTCTTGTGTAGGCTTCTGTCATCTACTAACTGGATTGGTGGAATAGCCTCTTAGCTGATCTTCTTACCTCCTGTTTTGCTTCCCTCAAGACCTTTCTTCACTCCACAGTGATGGTGATTCCTTTTAAAACACATTTGTGTGCTTTCCTCTTATTTCTAAAGTATGATAAAGGCTTTGTACTGTCCTTAGGATGAAGCTCATAATCCTTCACGTGGTATGTAGTGCCCATCTTTCCAGCCTATTTCTCAGTACCCCAGTTTCTTTCATCTGTAGGAAACTCCTTTCCTATATCACCGTGCCGTACAGTGTATCTTCAGAACTTATTCACTCATTCTAACTGAAACTTTGTACTCTTTAACCAACATCTCCCCATTATGAACAGATACATTATGTTTTCTTGTACTTCAGAGCTTCTACACATGCTGACTCCCCTTTCTGAGACCAGTTTTTATAAAGAGATATGCTGAGACTTTTCTTTTAAATTAACATCTTTTATTGTAAAACATATAATATTTAAACACATTTCAACCATTTTTAAATGTAAAATTCAGTGCCATTAAGTACATTCACATTGTTGTGCAACCATCACCACCCTCTAGCTTCAGAACTTTTTCATCTTCCCAAATGGAAACTCTGTACCCAGTAAAAAATAATTCCCATTCTTCCATCTCCTAAGCCCCTGACAACCATCATTCTACTTTCTGGGTCTCTATGAAAGGCACAATTTGACTACTGTAGGTACCTCACATTTTAAAAAATATGAATATAACATTTGAATATAAATTAAAGCTTTTCCTCCAGAGTGCTATAAATATGTCATATTACTTTATTTTGTTGTGCTGAAACAGCTTCTTAAACAGATGAAAGACTATGAAACCTCCCTATTGGGCTATCCATACTATTATGATTTGGGCACTGATTTGATCATTGATTCTAGAATCTCTGTAACTATCATCATCTAAGATTAAACATTTGTTCTTTCTCATTGGTGGTTTAATTTCTTTGGAGGCTGCTCTTCAGTTTTGCAGGTTAGAAATAATAAATAGAAACACCTGGTCATTACTTATGAATAATAATATTAATGATCAGCTTCATTTTTTCTTTTATGTAAGAACTGAAAGTATTGGGAGTACTGGAATTGGAGTGCTCACTTACAGAGGTTTTACAAGAATTTAAGATGCATGTAAAACACCTAAGAATTCCTATCATATAGCTGATACGCATTCAAAAGTAGTGATTTTTTTTTTAGTTATACATTTACTTGCCCTTTCTGAAATGCAGTAGACTGGATGAAAAAAATTTTATTCCTAATAAGGCTGTATTTTAGCACCTGAATCCAACATTGCTAATAGTATTGAAAGGGTTATTCTGATTAATAAATGCCTTTAAAGGTGAACCACAAAATTCTAACTCACAAAATGGTCTTCTTAATCCATCTGAATTTACCTGGTTACTATTTCTTCTTGATTTGCTTTGTATTCTCCATATGGTAAAGCAGGATTCATTACTAAACATAACTTTTTTTTTTTTTTTTTTTTTTGAGATGGAGTCTTGCTCTGTCACAAGGCTGGAGTACAGTGGCGCAATCTCGGCTCACTGCAACCTCTGCCTCCCAGGTTCAAGCAATTCTCCTCCGTCAGCCTCCCGAGTAGCTGGAACTATAGGTGTGTGCCACCACGCCCAGCTATTTTTTTTTTTTTTTGTATTTTTAGTAGAGATGGGGTTTCACCATGTTGTCCAGGATGGTCTTGATCTCATGACCTTGTGATCTGCCCGCCTTGGCCTCCCAGACTGCTGGGATTACAGGCGTGAGCTACTGTGCCTGGCTCATAACATATTAAAGTACAAGAAAATAGAATGAATTAGAATCTCACATCATGATTCACCATAAGGTGGTGTGCCAGGGTAAAGCCACAATATCTTCTTAAAACTTATCTTTTTTTCATAATAAAAACTGTTAACAATTTTAAAATTATTTTGTAACCAGTGTGGCTTTTTAAAATTTTATTTTTGTGCCCCCCCCAACTTCATTAAAACATAATTGACAAATAAAAACTGTATATATTTACGACATACAACATGAGATTTTGGTTATACATATACTTTGTGAAATGATTACATCAAGCTAGTTAACGTATTCATCACCTCACATACTTAACCACTTTAGGGGGTGAGAACATTTAAGATGTGTCTTAGCAATTTTCAATTATATTCTACATTATTATTAACTCTAATCACCATGCCATACAGTATATCTTCAGAACTTATTCACTCGTTCTAACTGAAACTTTGTACTCTTTAACCAACATCTCCCCATTTCCCACCTGTACTAATCCCTGTTAACCACCAATCTACTCTCTGCTGTTTGACTTTTTTAGATTCCACATATAAGCGAGATCATGCAGTATCTGTTTTGCTCTGCCTGGTTTATTTCACTAAGCATTATGTACACCAGGTTCATCCATGTTGTAGCAAATGACAGGATTTTCTTCCTTTTCTAAAATTATTTTTTAAAATTTTTGTAGAGTCTGGGCCTCACTAAGTTGCCTAGGCTTGTCTCAAACTCCTGGCCTCAAACAATCCTCCCGCCTCAGCTTCTGAAAGTGCTGGGATTACAGGCATGAGCCCCTGTGCCCAGCTGATTTTCTTCCTTTTTAAGAATGAATAGTATATCTATTTCTTTATTCATTTATACATTGATGGACACTTAGGTTGGCTTGAGGGAAGGGGTGACATGAGTAATGTAAAACTGTCCTTCCCTCCTTCTTCAAATAGGTCTTTTCCTTATTGCTGTGTTACATACAGACTCTATAATCTCTCACCATGTTTTCTTAGCTCTTATGAACATATTTTTTATTTTAATTTTTATTTTAAGTTACAAGGTACATGCGCAGGACGTGCAGGTTTGTTAGGTAGGTAAACATGTGCCATGGTGGTTTGCTGCACCTATCAACCCATCACCTAGGTATTAACCCATTTATGCCGGAGGTTGCAAATTATTTTTTTTTATGAAAAATCAGACCTTGGCAATGACCTTGAGCAGTAAGATATAAATAATTCCCACAAGCTTAGCGTTCCAGTAATGGAGCACTAGGCACAAATGGTTTGAGCTCAGTATACATTAGCTATTTTTCCTAATGCTCCCCCTCCCCTCACCCCACCCCTGAAAGGCCTCTGTGTGTTGTTTCTCTCCCTGTGTCCATATGTTCTCATTGTTCAGCTCCCACTTATAAGTGAGAATATGCGGTGTTTGCTTTTCTGTTCCTGCATTAGTTTGCTGAGGATAATGGCTTCTTGCTGCATCCATGTCCCTGCAAAGGACATGATCTCCTTCCTTTTTATGGCTGCATAGTATTCCAGAGTATACATGTACCACATTTTCTTTATCCAGTCTATCATTGTTGGACATTTGGGTTGATTCCATGTCTTTGTTATTGTGAATAGTGCTGCAGTGAACATACACATGCATGCATCTTTGTAATAGAATGATTTATATTTCTTTGTGTATATACCCAGTAATGGGATTGCTGGGAGAAGTGGTATTTCTGGTTCTAGATCTTTGAGGAATTGCCACACCGTCTTCCACAATGGTTGAACTAATTCACATTCCCACCAACAGTGTAAAAGCATTCCTATTTCTCTTCAACCTCACCAGCATCTGTTGTTTCTTGACTTTTTAATAATTGTCATTCTGACTGATGTGAGATGGTATCTCAACGTGGTTTTGATTTGCATTTTTCTAATGATCAGTGATGTTGAGCTTTTTTTCATATGTTTGTTGGCCACATAAATGTTGTCTTTTGAAAAGTGTCTGCTCATGTCCTTTGCCCACTTTTTAATGGGGTTGTTTTTTCTTGTAAATTTAAGTTCCTTGTTGACTCTGGATATCAGACCTTTGTCAGATGGATAGATTGCAAAAATTTTTTCCCACTCTGTAGGTTGCCTCTTCACACTGATGATAGTTTCTTTTATTGCACTGAAGCTCTTTAGTTTAATTAGATCCTATTTGTCAATTTTTGCTTTTGTTGCAGTTGCCTTTAGCGATTTCTTCATGAAATCTTTGCCCATGCCTATGACCTGAATGGTATTGCCTAGATTTTCTTCTAGGTTTTTTTATAATTTTGTGTTTTACATTTAAGTCTTTAATCCCTCTTGAGTTAATTTTTGTATAAGGTGTAAGGAAGGGGTCCAGTTTCAGTTTTCTGCATATAGCTATCCAGTTTTCCCAGCACTATTTATTGAATAGGAGATCCTTTCCCTCTTGCTTGTTTTTGTCAGGTTTGTTGAAGATCAGATGGTTGTAGATGTGTGGTCTTATTTCTGAATTCTCTATTCTGTTCCATTGGTCTATGCATCTGTTTTTATACCAGCATCATGCTGTTTTGGTTACTGTAGCCTTGTAATATAGTTTGAGGTCCAGCAGCATGATGCTTCCTGCCTTGTTCTTTTTGCTTAGGATTGACTTTGCTGTACGGGCTCTATTTTGGTTCCATATGATTTCTTAAGTAGTTATTTTCTAATTCTTTGAAGAATATCAGTGCTAGTTTAATGGGAATAGCATTGAATCTATAAATTACTTTGGGCAGTATGGCAACTTTCATGATACTCATTCTTCCTATCCAGGAGAATGGAATATTTTCATTTGTGTTCTCTTTTATTTCCTTGTACAGTGGTTTGTAGTTCTCCTTAAAGAGGTCTTTCACTTCCCTTATTAGCTGTATTCCTAGGTATTTTATTCTCTTTGTAGCAATTGTGAATGGGAGTTCGTTCATAATTTGGCTCTCTGCTTGCCTGTTGTTGGTGTATAGGAATGCTTGTGACTTTTACACATTGATTTTATATCCTGAGACTTTGCTGGAGTTGCTTATTAGCTTAAGAAGCTTTTGGGCTGAGACGATGGAGTTTTCTAGATACAGGATCATGTCATCTGCAAACAAAGACAATCTGAATTCTTCTCTTCCTATTTGAATACGCTTTATTTCTTTTTCTTGTCTCATTTCCCTGGCCAGAACTTCAATACTGTGTTAAATAGGAGTGGTGAAGAGAGGACATCCTTGTCTTGTGCCAGTTTTCAAGGGGAATGTTTCCAGCTTTTGCACATTCAGTATGATATTGGCTGTGGGTTTGTCATAAACAGCTTATTATTTTGGGGGATGTTCCTTCAATATCTAGTTTATTGAGAGGTTTTAACATGAAAGGATGCTGAATTTTATCAAAGGCGTTTTCTGTCTGTTAAGATAATCATATGGTCTTCATTTTTAGATCTGTTTATGTGATGAATTACGTTTATTGGTTTGCGTTTGTTGAACCAGCCTTGCATCTTGGGGATGAAGCCCACTTGATTGTGGTGGATAAGCTTTTTGATGTGCTGCTGGATTCAGTTTGCCAGTATTTTATTGAGGATTTTTGCGTTGATATTCATCAGGGATACTGGCCTGAAGTTTTTTGTTGGATCTCTGCCAGGTTTTGGTATCAAGATGTTGCTGGCCTCATAAAATGAGTTAGGGAGGAGTCCCTCCTTTTCAATTGTTGGGCTATTTCAGAAGAAAGGATATCTGCTCCTCTTTGTATTTCTGGTAGAATTCAGCTATAAATTCGTCTGGTCCTGAGCCTTTTTTGTTGGTAGGCTATTTATTACTGCCTCAATTTTAGAACTTGTTATTGGTCTGTTCAGGGATTCAGCTTCTTCCTGGTTCAGTCTTTGGAGGGTGTATGTGTCCAGGAATTTATCCATTTCTTTTAGATTTCCTGGTTTACATGCATAGAAGTGTTTATAGTATTCTCTGAAAGTTGTTTGTATTTCTGTAGGGTCAATGGTGATATCCCCTTTATCATTTGTTATTATGTCTATTTGAGTCTTCTCTCTTTTCTCCTTCATTAGTCTAGCTAGCAGTCTATTTATTAATTTTTTCAAAAAACCAGCTCCTGGATTAGTTAATTTTTTGAGGGGCTTTTCATGTGTCTATCTCCTTTGTGAAGGTATTTTTATGCATGGATGATTCAAATTGGTATTTCTGCAAGGGGACTAGCATTGGAAAGTCCTTTTCTACCATTTTGCTGTCCTCACTTCCCACCATTTTCTGTTAAAAAAAAATGCTCATATCATAGAGTCAAATGAAAACTTGCAAATATTTTAAAATAGAAAATTATATATACACATATGGAACTTTGACTTATAGTAAGCTACATTGTGTTATCAACAGCAAACTCCTCAGAGGCACCCATTCCTTCTCATGAATAGTGAGAGAGACTTCATAATAGTGGAAGAGCTTTATAAGCAAGGCTAATAAATTATGCTGAAGATGGAGTAAGGTTTCCTACAGGGTATGGGATAGACTATTAATAGTTGTAAATATATAAAATTGTCATTTTATTTATTGATTGACTGAGACAAGGTCTCACTCACTCTGTTGCCCAGGCTGGAGTACAGTACCACAATCACAGCTCACTGCAGCCTCCAACTCTTGAGCTCAAGCGATCCTCCCATCTCAGTCTTCCAAGTAGCTGTGACTACTTGGAAGTAGCCACCATGCCTAGCTAATGTTTTAATTTTTTGTAGAGATGTGGTCTTGTCATTTTGCCCAGTTGATCTCAAACTCCTGAGCTCAAGCAATCCTCCTGCCTTGGCCTCTGAAAGTGCTGGGATTACAGGCATGAGCCACCATGCCCAGTCAAATTGTCATTTTAAATTCTACCAATGGCTAGCCACTTGTCTCTCTCTGACAGTGTTACTACCACATTTTATCAACTTTAAAAAGGGATTGTGATAGTTTTTGCTGAAGAAATCACACATTCACTTAAATTTTTTTTCAAATTATTTGTTTTTCCTGCTGTGCGTCTTGGGAGTAGTAAGTTCCAAAAGTTGTCTCCTGGCTTTAAAAAAGTAACTCTTTGTGTACATCCATTATGTTTTCACATCAAATGGTTGGTTGCACCCCCACCAAAGAGCCCTATTAGAACATGCTCAATGTGTCCCATCTTAAGTTTCATGCCTCAAACCAAAGTCTCTCTCTCTTACATCACATTTCTACTTTCCTCCCTTTCACAGGAGTATTTCTCATAAAACTGTCTAACTTTATTCTCTTTTCTTCTAATTAACTTATCAACCTCTATCCTCATTCCTATATGGCTTCTGCTTTCAGCTTTATGTTGAAAAACACTCACTAATTGTACCCTATGTCCCTAAAACTAGGAGACGTTTTTCACTTCTCATTTAGCTTGAATTCCCAGCAGTATTTGATTCTCTTAACCACTTGCTGCTTCTCAAAATGCTTTCTCCCTTGGCTTTTAGGTGTTTGTTCTCTTTCTGTTTTCAGCTTACTTCTCTAGCCCCATTTTCTTCATAGGCTAATTATCTTTTGCCCAGCAAGTAAATATTAGAGTTCCTCAAAGCTCCGGCCTAGACTTTCTCTTCTTTTTACTCTATATTTTCTCCCTAGATAGTCTCATTCTGCTAGTCTCATTCTGCCTCTGCCGTCAGTTACCACGCATAGCCTGATGACCCCGGATGCACAGCTCCAGCTGTTATCTCAAAACTCGAGCTATGCATATCCAGTTACTTATTTAACATCACTTGGATGTCTCAAAGGCACCTCCAACTCAGCATTTCCAAAACTGAACTCATGATATCCCTCCCAAACTGATCATCTGTCCATGGGCCCTATCCTAGTGAATGGCACCATTATCCATGTTCCTAAGCAAAAACCTAGGTGTTTTCCTTGATACCTCTTTCTCCTGAACTCACCATCTGTAATCCATCACCACCACATCCTGTTGATTTTCCTTTCCTAATTAATTTTCTAGGAACATTTTAATTAAGGTTTGTGAATAAGATTAGAATTATATCTTTAACCTATAGTACGTATTATGTCCTATAATAGTATGGAATATAATACTACATTGTATTTTAAAGAAGCTCACTTTTTTCTGAAGTCTGAGAAACCATCATCTGTGGTAACCTTTTAATTGGTCTTGAACCTATTACTATGCTCCTTTAATTTGTTTTGTTGTTGTTGTTGTTGTTGTTTTGAGACGGGGTCTCGCCCTGTCGCCCAGGCTGGAGTGCAGTGGCAGGATCTCAGCTCACTGCAACCTCTGCCTCCCGGGTTCAAGTGATTCTCCTGCCTCAGCCTCCCAAGTAGCTGGGATTACAGGCGCATGCCACCACACCTGGCTATTTTTTTTTTTTTTTTTTTTTTTTTTGCCCCCCCCCCCCCCCCCCCCCCCCCCCCCCCCCCCCCCCCCCCCCCACACCCGGCTAATTTTTTGTATTTTTAGTAGAGATGGGGTTTCACCGTGTTAGCCAGGATGGTCTCTATCTGATCTTGTGATCTGCCCGCCTCAGCCTCCCAAACTGCTGGGATTACAGGCGTGAGCCACCACACTCAGCCTTATTTGTTTTTTACCTTGGAACCAAATCAGTGATCTGACTGGTACATCTTATCCTAGCTTAGCCTCACAAATTAAGGCCAAAAATCTTAACAAGACATATGAGGCCCCCGCTTCATGATTCTCCCTCAGCCTCCCTCAACAGACTGAGTTCACACCAAAGTCCCCTTGCTTGTGTCCATTCAACTCCGTCACAAGCTGAACTTGAATACTTTCTCTTGCCATCAGCTCTTTCACATACTGTTGTCTCTGCTGAAACATGGGTCCTTTACCTCCAGTTCTGTCTTCTGCTGAGCTAAATCTCATTCATTCCTCAGAACAAAATGGAGACATCATAGCTATCTGCTCCACTTCCTTTGATATGTCTCCCCAGAATCACTCAGCTAGAAATGATTCTTCTGTTGTATGCTCTGATCAACTCTGTACCTTTACTTTGTGATGTATTATGAACTGTTCATGTATGAGTGTTCCCAGGCTTTTGCCTCCTTCTGCTTCTTAAAAGAAACCATAGTGATCATATATTAGTCTCCCAGAAGACTTAATTCAGAATGTTTTAAAAAATTAACACATTTTCATCTAATAGTTGTCGTCTTTGCTTTAAATTTGTCAGAGAAACTCTTCATGTGAGAGAGTAGTCATATAATTCATAATATTGACGTAGCAATATTATTCATACTAAAAAACCAATCAGTCAACCACAGTCTCTCTCTGTTACCTTCTACCGTGTGTGTGTGTGTGTGTTTGTGTGTGTGTGTGTGTGTGTGTGTGTGTGTGTGTGTTGGTGAGCAGGGGACATGTTAACAGAAAACCTTGGATATAAGACATTCTTCTCTTATTAATTGGGAGCAGTTAAATCTCTAGAACAAAAATGCTATAAAAAATACCAAAATACTTCTGAAGAATTTTCCAGGAGCATTTTAATGAAGGTCATGAAGATTATAATTATAAAATTTTAAATAAAGGAGGCATAAAAAGTAAAAGCTGCCAAATAGTGCCTTAGACTTTTCTTAAAAATCTTACTCCATATAGGGAGGGAGGAATGGATGGATGGATGGATATGGAGCAAAGGGCAATAAGGTATATGGATTTAATGTTAACTTGAAGGAGTCCCTGGGAAATGCAGAGGCAGCTGTATGAGTCTATGCATAGGAAGAGGACCTTGCAAGTTGCAGAGGCAAAAGTGATGTTGACAAGGGAAACTTTAAAAAAAAGTACAGAAGTTTCAAATAATACGATCTTGGATTTATCTTGGGGCTCATTTTTCTATTTCTATTTCTAACACTATGTTGGTTAGGGTAATCAGTAAGTACTGTAATTAACAGGCCCACAGCTGTATAGTGACTCAAATACAACCGAAGATTAATTCTCGCACATGTAACAGAAGTCAATGAAGGCAAAATTTTTCTGGAGAAAAGTCTCTGACACTGATTGAAAATAAGAATTTTTACTTCCTCCTACTTTTTCTCCCTCCCTCTGCTTCCCTTCCTCCTGCCCACAAACTCCACAACTTTGGAAACTCCGTGGTGTTTTACTACATATTTATCCATTTTTTGGCTGTTACTAATATCTGTATTATTTTGTAAACTCAATAAGAAGTCATCATTGAAAAAAAGTTCCACTTCACTGGTCAACATGGTCCCTAAGGGAGGAATGTGTGTTCTACTTTAAAATGTCAAAAAAATTAGCCAGCTATGGTGGTGTGTACCTGTAATCCCAGCTACTCGGGAGGCTGAGGTATGAGGTGAGAATGGCTTGAACCCCGGAGGTGGAGGTTGCAGTGAGCCGAGATCATGCCACTGGACTCCAGCCTAAGCAAGAGAGTGAGACTCTGTCTCAAAAAAAAAAAAAAAAAAAAAAAGTATTACTGAAGTAATATAGACGAATTCATCCTTTATTATTTCCTAAATGTAATTTTGCACATTTAGCTCCTTACAAAAAAAAATTGTTTGAAAATTATAGTGTTTAAATTAAACATTTTTCATAAACTCCATATTTACAAAGAACTTCTTTTACCATAAAAATCTATTACTTTATTTTCTTTATTCTTTATTAACTCCAGAAATTTAGTGTGGATCTCTGAAGTACTAAAAGTAATTTAGAAACTGAAATTCAGCATTTTCCTATACGTCTGGCATATATTGTTTCCATGTATTTCTGTTCAGCAACGTATTGTTGCTGAATTAATACTACTTGTGTTATTTATGTTTATTTTATAGTTTATAAACACTTGATACAGCTTCACAGTCATTTTAGACATGTTTGAAACGGAATTAATTCTGTTGTGACTTCTGTTCATGTAGTCTTATTTTTTCTTTTTAACAGAGATATGACGGAAGTTGTACATATTAAAGATAGGAAAGAGGCAATTCATGAGTTAAAATATTCACCAGATGGAACTTACCTTGCTGTTGGATGCAATGACAGCTCGGTTGATATTTATGGAGTTGCTCAGCGTTATAAAAAAGTTGGCGAGTGTTTGGGATCCCTTAGTTTCATCACTCATCTGGACTGGTCTTCAGACGGTAGATATTTGCAGACAAATGATGGAAATGGGAAAAGACTTTTTTATAGAATGCCAGGTAACAATTTCTAGCAAATTATAGATTTGTAGTGCCTATACAATATTTTAGAGTTTTACTGGAAGCAGAGTGTAAGTTACATTTGATCATAGGAAATCAAAGAAGATCTGAGCTAATATTTCAGGCACTGTAGACTTTTCTGTAAGGCTGCCTTATTATATTGAAATCCTTTTGGGTTTTTTCTCAACTCTATTGAGGTATAATTGACATTAAAAATTGTATATATTGAAAATGTACAATGTAATGTTTTGATATATACATTGTGAAACCATTTCCACAATCAAGCTAAATGATGTATCTGTCACTTCACATAGTTACCATTTTTCTGTGTGTGTGGTGAGAACATTTAAATTCCACTCTCTTAGCAAATTTCAGGCATATCATACAGTAACAGCATTATTAACCGTAGTCAATAAGCTGTATATTAGATCTTCTGAATTTATTCATCCTGTGTAACTGAAACTTATATCCCCTTATATCCACCCCAGCCCCCACCAACCTCTACCTCTCCCAGTCCCTGGCAACTACTACTATAAATCCTTTGGTTCTTAATTAAAACTCCTTTGGCTGGAGGATCTAAAACAGATTCTCTTTTTATTGAATACCATACCAAGAGCATAGTGTATGGTAAAGTACCACTGTATCTTAGAGAGTCAAAAATGCCATTTTTATGGGTGGAGCTAATTAAGTGAATTACTAATTCACTAATTACTAATCATTAGAAATGTGTGACCAATAAATTTTTTTGTGTTTCTCTCAAATAAACTTTGCAGGCTGGGCATAGTGGCTCACACCTGTAATCCCAGCACTTTGGGAGGCCACAGTGGACCGATAGCTTGAGCCCAGGAGTTTGAGACCAGCCTGGGCAACATGGCGAAACCCTGCCTTTACTAAAAATACAAAAACTAGCCGGGCGTGGTGGTATGCACCTGTGGTCCCAGCTATTCAGCAGGTTGGGATGGGAGGGTCATTTGAGCTTGGGAGAATGAGGCTGCAGTGAGCCGTTATGTTGCCACTGCATTACAACTAGGCCACAGATTAAGAGGCTGTCTCAAAAAAATAAACAAATAAACTTTGCAAATATTAATAATATAACTAACTAACTTTGAAAAACAGAATTTCAACCAAAGATTTTAAAAGAGAGGAATAGGCTATGTGCAGTGGCTCACGCCTGTAATCCCAGCACTTTGGGAGGCCGAAGTGGAAGGATCTCTTGAGCCCAGGAGTTTGAGAACAGCCAGGGAACATGGTGAGACCACATCTCTACCAAAAAAAAAAAAGAGCAGGCTGTGGTGGCATGCACCTGCAGTGGGAGGATCATTTGAGCTGGGAGTTCAAGGCTGCAGGGAGCCAAGATCGTGCCAGTGAACTCCAGCCTGGGTGAAAGAGCAAGACCGTGGCTCTAACTAAACAAATAAGTAAATAAATTAGCAAGTGAGTGAGTGCATGAATGGATGGAATAAAAGAAGAATCATCAAAATATTACCTCTTAGTATTTTTTTTTTTTTTGAGATGGAGTTTCGCTCTGTTGCCCAAGTTGGAGTGTAGCGGCATGTTCTCAGCTCACTACAGCCTCTGCCTCCCGGGTTCAAGTGATTCTCCTACCTCAGCCTCCCGAGTAGCTGAGATTACAGGTGCCCACCAAGATGCCCAGCTAATTTTTGTATTTTTAGTAGAGATGGGGTTTTACCATATTGGCCAGGCTGGTCTTGAACTCCTGATCTTCAGTGATCTGCCTGTCTCGGCCTCCCAAACTGCTGGGATTACAGGTGTGAGCCACTGCACCCGGCGACCGCATAGTACTTTATTTGTTGTGACGCTTAGGGAATTAGTCACTATATTCCAAGAACCTATTGTGTAAAATTAGCTGTATAATTCAATTAATGCATCTCCCCAAAAGTTTTTCATTAACAGTCTATATGTAATGAAGACTGACTGGGTCCTAAAGTCCTCTTACCTAATGTAAATACATTATCCTACACTCATCCTTTCTTCTTGGTCTTTTCCAGTTCTCTGTTTTTCCTCAGCTGTGTATCTTAGGCTTCTTTTTTAATACCTGATTTGCCACTTTCTCATAGCTTTTACCTTTTTTATAACTTGCCCTGTTATGACTAATCTGCATCATTTTTTAAATAGGGTTCAGTTTTATTCTCCACATAAGTGAACCTGCTAAGCTAATCATTCGAGGCAATGTGTGTCTCTGAATCAGTGTAATTTTTGTAGTAGCTTTTTATAAATTTCTTGCATTTAGTTTTCTTTTCTCTTAACCCAAACTTACCTACCTATTTATATATTTTCCTCTAAGTGGGGTGGGAAGATACATTAAATTTTGGAATTTACTATGTTCTCAGTACAGTTTAGGCTTGAGAAAATCAAATGAAATAACTTCTTAAATTAAGACTCTTATTTATTTTTAGGAGGAAAAGAAGTGACAAGTACAGAAGAAATAAAAGGTGTTCATTGGGCTTCATGGACATGTGTTTCAGGACTTGAAGTAAATGGAATTTGGCCCAAGTATTCAGATATCAACGATATAAATTCAGTAGATGGAAATTATATTGGCCAAGTTTTAGTTACAGCTGATGACTATGGAATTATAAAATTATTCCGGTATCCATGTTTAAGAAAAGGTACCTTTTCTTTCAAAATATTAAGTAACCTCTCTCTCACAGAAGACTTTTATGTTCTTGCAGAAAATTAGTCTTGAGATAAATTAAAGGATTTCATATTTTTTAAATTTACACTGATTGGTGAAGGGTTTCATTTTGCTAATTCAAAAATTATTGTCATATGCTGCATTTATTTTGGTCATGAAGTTTTATTAGAAAATTCTTTTTGAATTCATATGTTGTTATGAATGCACTATATCTCTTTTCAAAGAAATATTTTTCTTTTCACTTCGTGAATTCTTTCATAGAGTCAGACTGTACAATGATGGTAGTTTTTTTTTTTTTTTGAGACAGGGTCTCGCTCTGTCACCCGGGCTGGAGTGCAGTGGTGATCTCTGCTCACTGCAGCCTCCACCTCTTGGGTTCCATCAACCCTCCTGCCTCAGCCTCCCAGGTAACTGGGATTACAGGCATGCGCCACCACTCGCAGCTAATTTTTGTATTTTTAGTAGAGACAGGGTTTCACCGTGTTGGCCAGGCTGTGTCTTAAAGTCCTCACCTCAGGCGATCTCCCCACGTCAGCCTCTCAAAGTACTAGGATTACAGGCATGAGCAGGGTCTGATATGGTTTAGCTTTGTGTCCCCAGCCAAATCTCATTTTGAATTGTAATCTCCAGGTGTTAAGGGAGGAACCTGGTGAGAAGTGATTGGATTATGGGGGCACTTTCCCCTATGCTGCTGTTGTGATAGTGAATGAATTCTCACGAGATCCAATGGTTTTATGAATGGTAGTTTTTCCTGTGATCTCACGCACTTCTCCTTCATGCTACCCTGTGAAGTGGGTGCCTTGCTTCCCCTTCACCTTCTGCCATGATTGTAAGTTTCCTGAGGCCTCCCCAGCCATGCTGAACTGTGAGTCAATTAAATCTTTTTCCTTTATAAATTACTCAGCCTTGGGCAGTTCTTTATAGCAGTTTGAAAATGGACTAATACATGGTCTTATCATTTGGTTATTTTCTACATGTTTTATATATCACCTCTTTTTCTTGGATCTCTTCTAAAATGATATGAATCATTCTGTTCATAGACCTGGGATAATTAAATAAAATGTTAGGTATCATTTGTTTATTCCATGCCTATTTCCTAAAGTATTTGAGTCAGCTCATAACAAGTCCATAAGTACTAAATAACTATACAAATAGAGAATCAGTATCAGGGGAAATATAAATATAAATACCATATTCAAACTAGATAAAGAAAATGACAGTAGTCAAACATCAAATTTGATTCTGAGCTTCGTGGAAACCAAAAATAAAGCAGTGCACAAAATAGTTTTCATTCTACATTTTTAAAAAAAGCAACTGACTCCTCTAGCAAATCAAAATTTCTTTGGAAAATTTTCGAGGAACTTTCCTGTGGTATGGGACTTTATATTAGATGTAGTGAATGTGTATTCCTAGAGCATCAACATCTGCAACAGATGCAGTAGTGATTTTCACCTGGCTTGTTGATACAAGCTGTTGGGCAAACATTAAAAATGTAGCTTAGTAAAGGTGATTTTTGGAAACAGCTAAAATAGTTTGATTCATATATATAATCTGCTGATGTCAAACTTAAGGGCTCAATTTTTCCAGAAGCCCAGGCTGGTATTTCTGTTGTGCCTCTAAGGTAAAGTGATGAGTTTAAGATCTTGCCAGCTTGGCCAGGCGCGGTGGCTCACACCTGTAATCCCAGCACTTTGGGAAGCTGAGGTGGGCGGATCACGAGGTCAGAAAATTGAGACCATCCTGGCTAACACTGTGAAACCCTGTCTCTACTAAAAAATAGAAAAAATTTAGCCGGGCGTAGTGGCGGGCGCCTGTAGTCCCAGCTACTGGGGAGGCTGAGGCAGGAAAATGGTGTGAACCTGGGAGGCAGAGCTTGCAGTGAGCCGAGATTGCACTGCTGCACTCCAGCCTGGGGGACAGAGCGAGACTACATCTCAAAAAAAAAAAAAAAAAAAGATCTTGCTGGCTTGCCATGTTATTGATTCCTGCCTGTGAGATGTCAGCTTCCTAGGTGCATGTGAAGATATTTCACTAAGTATGTTAATAAAGGTGTGTTAGTCTGTTTTCACAGTGCTATAAAGAACTTCCTGACACTGGGTAGTTTATTTTTAAAAAATGAGGTTTAATTAACTCACAGTTCCTCATGGCTGGGGAGGCCTCAGGTAACTTACAGTCATGGCAGAAGGTGAAGGGGAAGCAAGGCACAACTTACATGGCATCAGGAGAGAGAGTGGGAACAATGGGGGGAACTGCTGAACACTTTTAAACTGTCAGATCTCGTGAGAACTCACTCACTGTCACGAAAACAGCATGGGGGAAACTGCCCCCATGATTCAGTCACCTCCCACCAGGTCCCTCCTTCAACATACGAGGATTACGATTCGAGATGAGATTTAGGTGGGGACACAGAGCCAAACCATATCAAAAGGCTGGCTAAATATCTAACAATTAAAGTACCCTATTTCTGAGTCCCACCACGTAGCCAGGACATGAGAGTCACCATGCACAACAAATTTTAAGATGATACTTGGCCTGGTTATAAAGTGTGAGATTCAGTAATAGTCATGATTATCTTACTCTTAGACATTGCTCCTACTTATTGTTTCACATACTGACCTCTATGCAAAAACAAAAATGCTTTAATCTTCTGAGTTTTCTTAGTCAAGTGGATAGGATTTATTGATTATTTTTATCATTTGCAAGAGAGAAGTCAATATTATTGCACAATAATTTTATTTCATTTATAAAATGTGTAGTAGTTCTTTGAACTGCTGTGTGAATATTTTACCAAAGCCTAAGAAAATTAGTCTTGTCTAAGAGATTATTCACTCCTTCAAGGACATAAGTATAAATTGCTTCTCTTTTTTGTTTCCCTTTTGTTAGATTTTTTGTTAGTAATTTATTTTCTAGTAAGGATGATTTTTATTTCTAGGCACTTGTGAGTCAGCTTGAGATTGTAGCTAGGTAAGTGGGAAAGACAGAATACGACTACTGCATTTTTAATGGCTTAATATAAGTATTTTAAGATTTTATGTTTTGCAGACCACTTGGGCCAAAAAGATTATGTATTAATTGAATTCACATAATTACATACCTTGAAGTTGGCAGTATTACTAGAAATATTCTCTTTCTTTTAGATTAATTATTAAGTTGCATTGCTAGTCCAACTTAGAAAAATGTAGCTGATGTATTAATATATTTTAGATATCCATTCAGGTAATAGTCATTAGGTGACTTCGTAGAAGTGCAGCATTTACAAAATGTGGATTTTAAATAATAGAAGTAGTTTATGTTATAGAATCATTGTAATTGAAACACAAAATATATGAAGTTAGCTCGAAGAGAGAATGATCATATGAATCACATATACCCTACATACTGCACTTTAATTTCAGCCCAAAGCATTCCACCCCTCTTCATATTTTTTTCTTCATTATCATCCTCTTTTTCTCTAGTTTCACCTGCTCTTGACCATAATCTCTCTGAAAGAATCCAGGACTCTTCCTAGGCAGCAGCATAGGGGCTGTGGTGGACGGTGAGCAGGTCAGGGTCAGGGAGAATGGAGAGGTGTGGGCAGAGTTACGTTAGCCCATCACCTCCATCACTGTTAATAATGGCCAAGACCCCCTCTGTACTTCTTGTTGACAAATGAAAATTTATATTTGGAGAAAATATCATTTAGATTCCAGGAAATTCATAGGAAAAACCAAATATCTAACAAAGAAAAATTTATAACAGGGACTTATTCAGTGCTATTTTCCATATTGTTGCAGGTAGCTTTAATGCCTTTTTTTTCACTGCTGCAAAATATTGTGTTGTAAGTATATGCTGCAATTTATGCATTTATTCTCCTGTCATTGGACATTTGGGTCATTTCCCATCTTTTGATATTAAATGCAGGTTTCTCAAAGGAGTGAAATAACTAGGAGTGAAATTTCTGGGTCATGGAGAATGTGAACGTTATAAGAAAATACCTAAATATTTTCCAAAGTGGTTATCCAGTTTTACAAAGCCTGTTGATTCAGCACTTGATATTGCTATACTTTCTAACTTTTGCAAATCCAGTTAGTGTAAATGATGTCACATCGAGGTCTTAATTTCCATTTGTCTGACTACAAATGAGGTTAACCATCTTTTAAAATATGTTTTGGTCTTCTGTGTTTTCTCCTCTGTCAAACATGGGTTCATATCTCTTTCCTCTTTTTCTATTGGGTTATTTCTTTTATTGATCTTTAAGAATTACTTTGTATACTCTAATACAAATGCTTTGTAATTTTTATAGTTTGCAAATATCTTTTCCCAGTTTTTGGCTTGCCTTTTTATTTTCTTAATGATGTGTTTTCTTGGCCAGTTCTTAATTTCAGTGTAGTCAAGTCTATTTCTCTTTCTTTTCTTATAGGTAGTGTAGTTTTGTATATTAAGAAATTCTTACTTTTACTGGGGTCAGAAAGATATTTTCATATATTTATATATTCCCATATCTAGAAGTTTAATATCATTAAAACAGTTAAATTGAAAAAATCTTTTGTCATATTGATATAATATATTAAAAATATTTAGTTCATATTACCCTTGTGTGAAAATACACATTAAAACACATTAGAAAAGAAATGGAGTCATTGAAACACAAATATTTTAGTATATTTCTTTATCTTTACCAAGAATTTTCATCCTCTTTTAAATTAGGAAGCTTCTATGATCATTATAGCTTGTGTTGATAAATTTTTTTCTCTGAGATATTTGTACTAATTTATGATACACTGTTTAGGCCTTAACTATTCTTATTACTGAATCATTTTTTATCATAGTTTTCATAATCAAAGGGTACCTTGTGAGCATATAATCCAATTTACATTTAAAAATGAGAAAATGGAGTCCAAAAGAGGTTTGGTGGAATGCGCAAACTTCCGTGCTATTAAATGGTCAAACTGATGCTCAAGCACTAGTCTTTTTATTTCAATTCTAATATTCTTTAAGCTACATAAAACTTTTGCCCTCTTCTGTGCATTATAGGGGTTGGAATCATGTTCATGCCCTCTCAGTTTCCTTTACTACTCTTTCCTCCATTACAGTCTAGCATTCCAACTCAAATGTCCAAGCAGAGGAAGAGGAAATGTAATCTTTCCTTTTCCTTTCTTTTTCTCTTTCTTCAAATATCTAATGAGTGTTTGCTATATACCAGGCACCAGGGATATATATTAAACAAGACACCACTGCTGTCTTCAAAGAGCTTGTAGGTTTATTGGAGGAGTTAACAAGTAAATAGACTATTACATTTCAGTGTTATATAAGTATCATCACAAGGGGTAATCACAGAGAATTCTGGAAGCATGTAACTTGGTCTTGGTGAGTCAAGGTCACTTCATGAAAAATATGATATCTAGGTTCACTTTTAAGATACCCATTTATCAGAACGAGTTATTAAAAATTAAACTGGTTATTAAAAATTATTAATACAGGCCCATTGACTAAAAATAACTGGTTTCTCTTAGACTTATTTTACAACTTTCTTGTTTAGCTGCCTTAGTTTATCCAAGAGGGTCTTTGAGAAGTCTCAAAGAAAAGTTTGGAAGGGACTTACAGGATTATTTGTACCGCTCTCTATCACTCAGTATAGGCAGAGTAGATGCTGAGATAACTCTTTAATTTGTCCTAACATAACAAATTAGTAGATCTTAGAACTTGGAATTTTATTTGTTGGAATTTCTGGCTTTAACTTTTCAGACTTTCTGATGTCTAAGAGTGCTTAAGGATTGCATCAAAGGTAGTAGTAGTAGCCAAAGCCCTCTTGACAGGCAAGTAATGCATTCCTATATAAGAGCCCTTACCTCATAGGACTTTGCTGGGCTGAACTATGTGAAGTTAAATTAGTGACTTAGATTAAGCTACATAAAAAATTTATTCCTAAAATAACAGTATTACTATTAAGCAGCAGTAAATTATAACTTTAGATGAGTTTTGATTCTATCTTATGCATTAATTATGATAGTTATCTTAAATTAATGACTAAGATGAAAGTTTTTCTCCAGAATTTCATTGATGGGGCTTTGACATCCTCATATACAAGTCTTCTATAACTTAATATAAAATGTTTAAAACAATATCAAAATGAAGCTAAGCATCATTGTATCATGTGTACTTTAATAAGAATATCTATATAATGCCACATACCAGGAGGAGGAGATAGAGAATATATTCTAAAAATATATTCCTGTCAGATGTAGTGGCTCATGCCTGTAATCCTGACACTTTGGGAGGCTAAGGCAGGAGGATCGCTTGAGCCCAGGAGTTCAAGATGAGCCTGGGCAACATAGCAAGACCCTGTCTCTGCCATAAATAAATAAATAAATAAATAAATAAATAAATAAATAAAATATATCCCTATTATCACATAGATTTTTAAGAAACCCACAAAGTTAAATGATTCCTTTATTCTTGGAGAAACTGGGTGTATACCACCGTAGCCAAATGATACAGCTTAACATCTCTAATGATAGAACTGACCATATCCCCTGAAATGACATATCCAAAAGGATACAACATTGCCCATACCCAAAACACATCACCTGAGTCTCATCATGAGGAGGCATTAGACAAAACCCAAATTGAAAGATATTTTTAAAAATATCTGGATTTTTAAAATGATTATAAAGGACATTGTTGGAACAACTGGGCATATTTGACTTTGATTAATATGATGCATTACAATGATTGACTTTTTAATGTCGAACCAAACTTTCATTCCTGGCATAAATCTCATTTGATTATGTTGTTTAATCCTTTTTGTATGTTGCTGAATTCATTTTGCTAATATTTTGTTGATGACTTAAGTGTTAAAAGGATCCTCTGGCTGCTTGGGTTGAGAATAATGGGGGTAAGGTCGAGTTGATTAGTCCTTTGAATTTCACTTAAGCCCAAAGGCCTCAGGCCAAAATATTCAAATGTTTTAATATAAAAACAGTTGATCCCTGGGTTTTTCTCAGAGTGGTAAGATAATGCCTCACAGCCTTTGTGGTTCCTTGTGAATCAGCAGAGGAGATATTTGCATTCCTTGATACAGATTCATTCGTTCAATTTTTGAGTCAGCATTTTTCCCATTTGTTTATAATTCAGATAGAAGGATGATACAGTGGTTCATGTATAAAAATTGTTTGAAATGGTATTTTGTTTAGCATTTATCAATTTAAAGATATATTTTTATTATAGGGGCCAAGTTTAGAAAATATATTGGCCATTCAGCTCACGTAACTAATGTCAGATGGTCACATGATTATCAGTGGGTTATTTCTATTGGTGGAGCAGATCACTCTGTCTTTCAGTGGAAATTTATTCCTGAAAGAAAACTGAAAGATGCTCTTCACATAGCACCCCAAGGTGAGTAGTATACATTACCTAAACAGTTTCCCTGTCAAATAATTCTTCAGTAACCCCCAAATAACAATTTTATATTAAAGTATAATCTGGCCTCATAAGTAAACAGTATATTTTGTTATTAGTAGAAATTTCAAGTTAAAATATTCTATATGTTTAAAGTTAGATGTCACAGAGTGTGGAATACAAAGTAATTTTGATTGCGCTTTAATCTATCAAATAATGAGTGAAGAAACAGTTATATTAATAGCAAAACAAACAATATATCCTCTGAGAGATGGGTATCTAGATTTTGTAAATGCTTTTATTGACAAAAATTATCTAATGTCAATTCATCTGTTGCATATAGTATTTTTAGCTATTTTTCATGTTAATTATAGGTTATATTCACTTATATTTGTACAGACATTTAAATTTGATGTAGCGGTCATTGGGGAGCCAGTGAAGGGATTTAAAGGAGCTATTGAGTTTGCAGTGAGTGGAGAGGAAGATAATCTGTAGTACAGTTTACTGACATCTGTGTCACTTGAATAGGTAATTTCATTTGATTGTTTTATGGCTTGTCTCCATGTCAACTGACATAGCTCTTAATCATTAATTTTCCAGTGCTGTTTTGAAAGTGAATCTTCTTTAAACAAGTAACATTTCATTTTTAAAAATTACAGAAAGTCTGGCTGACTCTCATAGTGATGAATCAGATTCAGATCTGTCTGATGTTCCAGAACTGGATTCTGAAATTGAACAAGAGACACAGCTCACCTACCGTCGACAGGTAATTTTCCATATCACATGGTTTTTCTCTAAAAAATCTAATTTCTTCTTTATCTTGCTCCCCGTTAGTCATCTGTTGTTATCTTTTGTGGCTTTAATTTCCCAAGCAATGTATGACTATATTCGCTTTCCCACTGTCAGTGTTAGAGTACACTTGTGTAATTTTTTTTTATATTAAATGCTTGGTATATTAACTATGCTTGCCTTCTATTTGCCTATAGGATTTTGTCATAGTATACTCACATTTATTCCTTTAACAGTATTCTTTTATGAAGTATAAAAATTTCCTGGAACACTAAATATCTATTTGTCAGTGTGATATGTAGAAAATGTGAATTTGTTTTTTCTTTCTGAGGGAGTAAATGTCATGAATTACCTTTTCATTTAAGACTATTATTAAAGCTGTTGTTTTCAGACAATGTCTGAAAGTTATATTGGGAGTATATGAACACCTTTATTAGTATATATTCTAAGAATATTTCTACTTGTATACATCTTTAAAGGTTTACAAAGAAGATCTACCTCAGCTTAAAGAACAATGCAAAGAGAAACAAAAAAGTGCTACTTCTAAAAGAAGAGAGCGGGCTCCAGGAAATAGTATTCGATTACACTTTGTTCACGGGTATAAAACAACTATCTTTCATTTATTTGTTTGAATTTTGGTTCACACTTACTAACTTAACATCTCTAATGACAGAACTGACTGTATCCCCTGAAATGACATATCCGAAAGGATACAACATTGCCCATGGGGAAAACACATCACCTGAATCTAATCATGAGGAGACATTAGACAAAACCAAATTGAAAGATATTTTTTAAAATATCTGGATTTTTAAGATGATTATAAAGGACATTGTTGGGACAACTGGGTATATTTGACTTAGATTAATATATTACATTGTGTGTAATATATCATATTAATGATGTGTGTGCTTTGTGACTTTAAACAAGTCACTTAACCTTTCTGTGTCTCTTTTTTTCTATCTGTAAAATGGAGATAATAGTACTGTGTTAGTCCATTTCACATTGCTATAAAAGAATACCTGAAGCTGGATAATTTATAAGGAAAAGAGGTTTATTTGGCTCAGTGTTCTGCAGGCTGTACAAGCAGGGCACCAGCATCTGCTCAGCTTCTGGTGAAGCCTCAGGAAGCTTTTACTCATGGCAGAAGGCAAAGGGGGAGCAGGTGGGTTACATAGCAAGAGAGAGAGCAAGAAAAAAGGGATCGAAAGGGAAGGGGGTTGCTGGACTCTTTAAGCAATCAGATCTTACATGAACTAATCAAGAGAGAACTCACTCATCACCAAGGGGATGGCACCAAGCCATTCATGAGGGATCTGCCCGCATGACCCAAACACTTCTCACCAGGCCTAATATCCCACACTGGGGATCACATTTCAGCATGGGATTTGGACAGCACAAATATCCGAATCGTATCAAGTACCTACCTTACAAGGTTCTGATGAGGAGTGAATAAGGCAATGCTAGTGGTGACTTACAACATTATGTGGCACATAATAAGCACTATGTAAGTGTTTATTAAATAAAAAAATAAATTTGTCTTATGAAAGTTTCATATGTATGGAAATGGGCCTCTTTAAACAATTAAGTAAAATGTAAGAGATAATTATCTCCCCTCAATATGTCTAATTTGGAATGATATTGTGACTTCTTATTGCATGAGCATTTTTGCCTAAATGTTTTAATTTCACCAAAATACAGGTTCTGGATTCTCTTAGAACATCTGGCAATACAGGTCTCACATTTCAACTTGGCAGAAACAGATTTTCCTATCTGACTCTTTTCTACTATTCACCCTGCATTCATTTTCTTACCTGACTGATAATACTTATCAAGAATTTGAAAAAGAATTTATTTAGTACAAGTATTTTTTCTCCAGTGTTAAAATGGCAGTAGTTTCTATGCAGTTGTATTTTATGAGTTGGGTTTCTTTGAAGTGCAAAGCAAGGTTGCTATAAATAGACTTATATTGACCATTTTAAGATTTGACTACTTTGTCTTGGATGAGTATCATATTTTAAAATTGTTGTTTAAACTTATTTTTGGAATATATGTTGTATTCTCATGGTCCAACAATGTGTATAAAAGGGTACAGTTTGAAAATCTTTCTCCCACCTCTGTCCTCCCAGCCATCATTTCCCCTCTCTGCAGATAGTTACTATTACTTAGTTTTAGAAATACTTATACAACAAATACAAATATATATTCTTTTCTGAACCTTTTACTTATAAAAAGCAATTGTTTTTGTTTTATAGTATACAATTTGAATATTATACTTATGTAAATAGTAGTATACCATACATACTATTCTCTACCTTTTTTTTTTCACTCTATATTATAGCTTAGATTTAGCTATTTGCAGTCCGAGCCGTTCATAAAAGTTTATTGGATCTGAGATGGTGGTATTTTTTTAATTGTTCAGGCTGGGCATGGTGGCTTATACCTGTAATCCCAGCACTTTGGGAGGCCAAGGTGAGTGGAGCTCAGGAGTTTGAGACCAGCCTGGGCAACATGGCAAAACCCCATCTCTACAAAAAATACAAAAATTAGCCAGGCATGGTGGCACACAGCAGTAGTCCCAGCTACTTGGAGGGCTGAGGTGGGAGGATCGTTTGAGCCTAGGTGGTCAAAGTTGCAGGGAACTGCAATCACACCACTGCACTTCAGCCTGAGTGACAGAGCGAGACCCCATCTCTTAAAAAATATTGTTTAGTATCCTGTAAAACTGGAAATTGAATGATTCATCCAAAGGGTACATACTTCTCCCCTGTATATTTTCTATTGATCAGATAAAAGGCCAAAATTAATTATATATGATTTGTTTTCTATATTAGTTACAGAGGTTATGACTGTCGAAGTAATCTGTTTTATACTCAAATTGGTGAAATTGTGTACCATGTGGCAGCAGTGGGTGTCATTTATAATCGACAGCAAAACACACAGCGTTTTTATCTGGGTCATGATGATGATATTCTCTGCCTAACTATTCATCCTTTGAAAGACTACGTGGCAACAGGCCAGGTAGGTTTGAAAGACTGACAATAAGCCAGATAAGCTACACCTTTGTTCGAGTTTAAATAAATTAATCATATATCTCTTTTATGTTCTAGGATATGAAGAGTAAAGAATTCTTTAGAATGGGTTTTATTTTCAGATTATAAATAAAATTTTCCCCAAACGTTTTTCCTACAGTTTTAATTGAAGTTTTTATTGTTTTAATTCATATTATTTTAATTTAAATTTGGAACTCATAGCTCTGGCTTGTTTTATTTCTGTCATATTAGTTTTTTAAATTAGTAAAATTGGCTGGGCACGGTGGCTCACGCTTGTAATCCCAGCACTTTGGGAGGCCGAGGCGGGCGGATTACGAGGTCAGGAGATCGAGACTACGGTGAAACCCCATCTCTACTAAAAAATACAAAAAATTAGCCGGGCGTGGTGGCGGGCGCCTGTAGTCCCAGCTACTTGGAGAGGCTGAGGCAGGAGAATGGCGTGAACCCGGGAGGCAGAGCTTGCAGTGAGCCGAGATTGCGCCACTGCACTCCAGCCTGGGCAACAGAGCAAGACTCCATCTCAAAAAAAAAACAAACAAACAAAAAAAGTAAAATTAGGGAAAACATAAAGACTAGAAATCTGGTTTCTTTAGGTTGAGTTACCTAAAACAGTAAATTATTTAACAAATGTCCTGTGACAAACCAAAGGACTATGTCTCTTTATTTTACAACCATGATAGTAATCTATTCAGGTTTACCAAAGTAGAAAGCACAAATATTGAAATAAACCCTGAGAAAATCTTAACTGATACCTCTCTATATGGATATTCCTAGAGAAGGAAGGGAAGAAATGATGTTTATAGATTCTTCCTATGTGTAAGTACTTTACTAGTATTAATGTATATTTATTTTATTCTCACCTCAACCATGTGAGAGTAAAATTATTTCCTTCAGTCTACAGATGACGAGGTTTCGGTTTGGAGAAATTAAATAATTTGCTTAAGATCAATCAGTTAATAGGTAGTAAAGCCTAAAGCCTTCAGTCTGTCTGACTTTAAACACTATGTAAATATACCTTGTAGCTAGTATATGTGGAAAAGGGATCAACTTGCATCCTCCTATATAGCTTTCCTGAAAGAAGAGAAAACTCCTCCCTTTTTTCTTTCTCCCATTCTTCTTCCTTTCTTTGTGCCTCTCCTTACTTGCTCTTTCTCTCCTTCCTTTCCCTCTCCTTCTTCCTTTCTTTCATTCACTTAAAAACATTCATCAAGCACATTCTATGTACCAAGAAATGTGCTAGGAATATAAAGATAAATAAGACAACTTCTTGCCGTGGTGAAAACTCATATTCTGAGTTGTGATACAGTGTCCTAAGTATAGATCAGAGTTATTTATGACAATACCTTAGCACTATTGATGTTTTGGGGCAGGTAATTATTTGTTGTGGGAGGCTGACCTATAGATTGTAGGATATTTAGCAGCATCCCTGGTCTCAACCCATTAGATGCCAGTAACACCCACTTCCCTGAGTTGTGGCAACCCAAAATGTCTCCAGACAGTGCCCAGATGTCCCTTGGAAGGCAAAATCACCCTGTTTTTAAATGTAGAAATATGCACAAAGCCTGGTAGCAATGTAATGAAGAACTAATGATTAATTTTGCCCAGTAGAATTGAAGAAACCCTCATAGAGATGATGACATTTGAGCTGAGTTGTTTACCTGGCAGAGGGGAAGTTGAGGGAAAGCATTCTAAGTGTATTATAGCATCTGTAAAAGTAGGGCAAAAAAAAAACAAACAAAAACCCAGCTTATTTAAAGAACTATGAGTAACTCACAGTGATCAAATCTTAGAATGCATTATGGACATTAGTTGAGGAACTAATCAGGAGGGTAGTTTAACCAGAGGTTAAAACTACCTGGTTATCCTATATATTAACACAAACTGGGTCTTGGACGCACAGTTGTATTTAATGGTTTACGATCTAACCTTTCCGGTACAGGCACTTTCTGAGAAACCTTTGTCATCATTTGGGACATTTTGTTGTCAGGTTTTTGTGTTTGTTTTTGTGGGTATTTGCCTCATTCCACCTCTGAGTTTTCAGGTAGACAGATGTGATTAAAAACTGTTCTAAGGTGCTTATTGTAGTGGAGTAATGGGTTTGCAGTAATAAGTCATTCTTTTCCACTGAAGGGGAGGGCTTGGGAATCCCTGAGACTAGATAAAGTTAAGTCGTTGGAAGAATTCCTTGATTGGAAATTTTCCCTTTGTGTTTTGATGCTCTGTTTCCTGAAAATAACTCAGGGATGCTCCTGGTTTGTCCACCTACTGCTTTGATTCCTTGGATCCCACCCATTCTTTCACTTTTAAGAAAAAAACAAATAATTGTTGCAGAGATCTCTGTATTTTGCAGCTTCCCTTTTGTAAGAAGCACTTTTCCCAAATGAAACAATTTTAAAAAAAGAAATTTAGGTGAAAAATCTAGAGAGTTTTGTCTTTTGGAGAATTAAATACAAAGAATAACCCCTTGTCAGGAACTGTGATCTTAAGTGGAAATGAAAGAATGTGAAAGAAACTTACCTGGAAAGTCAAGTAACATGACTAATTGTACTATAATTTGGAAATTTTGTTTAATTCAGCAAATGCTTGTTGAGTGCTTCCTATTCAGAAGCATTAAATGTTGTGGGGGAAACACAGAGATAACTCAGACTGGCTGCCACTATTGAGAGCTCACAATGTAGTACAAGAATTGGACAAATTATTCTGTGTGTATATGTATGTGTGTGTGTATATATGAGCGTGTGTGTGTGTGTGTATATATAGATATAATTCACTAAAAATACACTGATTTAGATGTCTTGTGGGCAACTCAGATTCAACATGTCTAAAATGGAGATAAATAAGATTAATCTTCCCTTCCAAACCTGTTCGTCGCTTTATGTTTCCTTCTTAGAACATAGCACTATATTAACTTGGTTGCCTAAGCCTGGAAGTTAATCTTGTTCTTCACCCCTAAAGCTAGTCAGTCCTCAAGTAGCACCCATTCTTTCACCTGAATATATATTTATTCTTTATCTTCAATTTTTTATCTTTAATTTTTCCATATCTCTACTGACAATCAATGCTTCACAATTTCTGAAACATTACTATAGCCATTGGTCTTCTGCTTAAGTTTTTTCCTCTATCCATTTTCCCCATTCACTAGTAATCTTTCTAAAAGTCTTAAAATTCTTCCATATTTATTAGTGTTAATAGCTTGTAGGCTGTCTAAACAGCTGTCTAAATAGCCACAAGCTATAAATGGTAAGAGATAAAAAGGGGAGGTTGGAGAGTCAGACTTGGTTAAATGCAATTCGAGGCATAACATTAATGCAGAGTTGGAAGTTGGCTCCCAATGCAATTCAAGGCATTTAACCAAGTCTGACTCTCCAACTCCCCTTTTTATCTCTTACTATTTGCCTCTTTGTAAACTATTTTCTTGCCTTCCGAGATACATAGAATTTGTCCAACACGTATAATGCTATTTCACGTATTTTACTTAGTTCCTTCGTCTTGGAAAACTCTTCCTCTCCACTTCTATTCAACCTTCCAACTTTATCTAATTTCTGCTCCTTTTAAGACTTAGGCTAGGCCTATCTAAGAACTCTCCCAACCTCTCCCTTCTCCCCTTCATCCCTGAGCGAGATGCCCTAAGTGTACTTTAATAGTACTCAGTATTATACTAAATGCTGTCTATACCTCATGGAATGTGATATTGAAATCCAAGCTTTTCCACTTATTCGCTACTGGCAAATTACCTAACCTCTCTTTACCTTCGTTTCTTCATCCTTTAAAATAAGGATATTTTCTGTTCCTATCTCGTAGAGTTGTTGTGATTGGTACATGAGTCAATGTTCGTAAGGTGCTTAGAACAGTTTCTGGCACATAAATCACTTCTCAGTGAGTGTTAGTCATCATCATAATTTCCAGGTGAGATGTCCAGTAGACAATTAAAAATGTAAGTCTTGGATTCAGAGGAAAAGTAACTGTTCGAGAGAAGGACTTGGGAGGTATTTATTGATTTAACCACTGAAACTATAGAAGTGAGATACCTCAGGGCAAAAATGAAGAATGAGAAGACTGAAGAATTAAAGACCACCTTGGGAGAGGTTTGTATTTAAGTAACAGATGAGGAAATTGAGAAGGAAACTCAGTAGTAGGAGTCAAGGAAGCTGGGGTCTGTGGCTCATGCCTGTAATCCTAGCACTTTCGAAAACTGAGGCGGCAGATCACTTGAGCCCAGGAGTTCAAGACCAGCCTGGACACTTAGTGAAACCCCATCTTTACAAAAAATACAAAAATTAGCCGGGCATGGTGGCACATGCCTGTAGTCCCAGCTACTTGGGAGGTTGAGACAGGAGGATCACTTGAGCCTAGGAGGCGGAGGTCGCAGGGAGCCAACATCATGCCATTTCACTTCAGCAGGGCAACAGGAATGAAACCCTGTCTCAAAAAAAAAAAAAAAAAAAGAAAAAATAAAAAGGAAACCAGAGAACCAGAAGAGAGTAGTACAGTAAAATCATCAAAAGCATCAAATTCTGTAGAAGTTTTTATATAAAAAGAAAACTTAAAAGTTACTGGTACTACTGTATACCCATAAAAAATGTTAAAAGTTTTCTAAAAAGTTACTGGTAATGTTTGGCTGAATAACTTAGTGAAATATTGGCTGATTGCAGTGTTATTTGTTATATCTTTTTATAAAATCAATCTTGGCCGGGTGCGGTAGCTCACACCTGTAATCTCAGCACTTTGGGAGGCCGAGGCAGGCAGATCACCTGAGGTCGGGAGTTTGAGACCAGCCTGACCAACATGGAGAAACCCTGTGTCTACTAAAAATACAAAAAACTAGCCGGGTGTGGTGGCACATGCCTGTAATCCCAGCTACTTGGGAGGCTGAGGTAAGAGAATCGCCTGAACCCAGGAGGCGGAGGTTGTGGTGAGCTGAGATCACGCCATTGCACTCCAGCCTGGGCAACAAGAGTGAAACTCCGTCTCAAAAAAAATAAAAAATAAATAAATCAGTCTCAAAATTAACTATAATTGACAGCTCTATTATTTCAGGAGTTGTCTCTATATACAAAGATATTATATCTCTTTATGCTTATGGTTAAAGAAAGTTATTACTTGAGTCTAGAGGAATAATTAAGAATTGATAGTTTACCTGTGCATTAGTGAACATCATAAACCAAGTTAAAAAATAAGTGACAGAGTGCTGCAGTAAAATTGCCTTTTCAGGTCTGTAGACATGCTTGGTACTTTAACCCCCTCTGAATATTTGTTTACTCCATTATTTTAGTCTAGAATTCTTTATATTCAAGTTCTGTACTTTCTGAAGGCCCGCCTCCAGTACCTTCTCTTCTATGGACTCTTCTCTCCACAGCCTTTTCATGTTCATTAAGCATCTATTAAGAGGTGTTTGTCTTTCATTGATAATGTCCTGTTTTCCCAGTGAGTTTGCAAAAGTTACCTGAATGTCTTATTGCTCATTGTATCTAGCATAGAAACAATAGATATTCAGTAAGCATTTATTGTTTTTATTGATGAAATGTATGATAAAAGTCACATAGTTCTAGTTACATCATTCCTGGAAACACTGAGCCTAGCCTCATTAGCTTTTGAACAAGCATAAGAAAAAAATATCAGTCACTTATATAGTTAGCTTTAAATTTTTATTTAGTAAATTTCTGTGGTAAATAAGTCAAGCTGTAAAAATCTCTTGTTTTATTTCCTTTTAGTAGATATGGAAATAAATAATTGTATGTAATAGCTTCTATAATTATTTCTATTTTAGGTTGGTAGAGATCCCTCAATTCATATATGGGATACAGAGACCATTAAACCATTGTCCATATTAAAGGGCCACCACCAATATGGTGTTAGTGCCGTTGATTTCTCAGGTAAGGCTGTTTGCTGTCTCAGTAAGAATGAACAAAATGCAGAGGCAACACATAGCATTTTAATCTAAGTCAGTGTTACCTAAGCTTGTCATTTAGCTGTGACATTCACAGTTCTTATCAAATGTGTATACTGTTATCCTTATCAAATACTATGAAAGTGTGGATTTGCTAGCTAGTTTATAATTATAACTTAATGAGTATAGTTTTAATACCTATTAAAATTTGCACGTTTCTATTAACATAAAAATGTTTATCTACATAACAACCTAAATTCATCTCAGTTATCACAGGTGGTTTGCATCTCCCACGTTGGGCAGGCACTGATCTCACTTACTGTTTTATAGCCAGAGTAAACTTTGGAAATGTTTAGGGTAAAAGGCTAGCAAAGAAAGAGTTGAGAATTGAAATACTTACTTTAGACATATTTATACAGTGACAATTTTAAACTGTCTTGTAAAAATAATTTCAAATCATATTAGTGCTTTTCTGTTTGTTTAAAAGTTTGACTACTACAGATAGGTCTACGGTGAAAGCTAGGGTGTGAATTGGGAAGAGGGAGGAACTACATTAATAGAGAATTCTATATTAAGAAACAGTGAATTAATGCTTTTGCTGCTCTGACTGAAGTGATAAATTATCCATAGTAGAGTTCAGAGGGAAATATATATACATATTCAAAGAGTTGCTAACAGTTAAGAAACTAGAAAATGAATTGCAAACTTAAGTGAGTCACAAAGAAAAATACTGGAGCAATGAGGAACTAACAGAGCCTTGCAAAGTGTGGTAAAATGGAAAATATTTTCTTGTGGTCTGAGCCTTTACAGCCTATAAACATGCACACCCATAAGATATTCACTGATCATTTGTTGCAGTGATTTGGCTAATATATTCATTATGTATTGCTTGATATGATTGACCTTTACTAAAAGTAGTCATATTAGTGGCAGTATGTTGTAACTTACGTGTTTTTCATTTGATTAACTTTTCATAATTACTCAAAGTTCTTATATTACAGTAAATTTCTTATGGTGAATTTAATTAAAATAAATACTTTCTTCATCCCTTTGTTAGTTTTCCCTTTCCTTCTATTTTTTTAATCTCTTTTTTCCATTTTTCTTTTCTCCCTCCTCCCATCCCAACCTGATGGACAGATAAGGAAAAGGGGGTCAGGTGCGATGAGAGCAGATATATTTAGATTATTTGAGAAACTTTTATTCTCCCTCCCTTATAAATTCTGGTTCTTTTTATAGCTGTATGCATGCCTAACATTTAACATTATTTTATCAAATTTTAAATATAGGGTGTGGGTGTAGAATATATACTGAATGTTTTCTCTCTTCTGAATGTGAATAGTCAGTTTATCTCTCTCATTAATTTTCCACAGCGGATGGGAAACGTTTGGCATCAGTTGGCATAGATGATAGCCATACTATTGTGCTGTGGGACTGGAAGAAAGGAGAGAAACTTTCAATAGCAAGGTAGGAAAAAAATTGATATCACATTTGCAAAATACTAGAATTACTTTGGACTTAAAAAAATTTTTTAATTAAAACAATTTTGAAATCAAGCAAATATGTAACTTTTTATTGCTTCCATGTTTATTACCATTGAATAAATAATATAATCATAGTAAATGATTTCAGAATTTCTTTGTGGATTTATCCCTTGTGAACCCACTTTTAAATATAACTATAATATGGCATTGGATATAACTATCTAAAATCTCCATGTACAGTTAGAGTGTGTTCTACTGTATGATAGGCTATTATATAGCTGTTGGAGACCATGATCAAATGCTCATATATTAAAGTGAAAAAAGATACATATGCGTATATGTCACAAAGGAGTTATAGGTTTTATTTTCTTATATTTTTCTTCATTTTTCTAAGTTTTCTACAGTGAGCATGTATTTTTTTTATAGTAGTATTAACAATATTTTAAAGGAGGAACTAGTCAACAGTGTCAGAGATTTTAACCTGCTATTTATTAAAGTGATGTTAAAGCACTTTAAATATATAGATAAATGCTTTTTATGGAGCATAGAGATAATGCCCAAATTAACAATAGTTTAAGAGGAACTTTGTAGTTGGAAAGGCTATCTTAAGCTATAACAAAGTATTGTTTTAAAATTGCCTTTAACCCATTCATGCCACAAATAGCATTCCCTATGGCACCGTACTATAGTAGGTATTATAGATGCTGTCCAAAAGAAGTTCAGTTTTGACCGTTTCTGTCTTTTGAGATTCTCTTGAGCAGAGTTACCATATTAAAATGATGAGAAAAAGCAAATGCACAGCCCAAACCTGAGAGATAAGTGGGAGTAAAATACTCAGTAAATAGAGTAATCAAGATAGAGTATGGATTAGGCAAGAGATTAATATAGGAATGATGAATCTTCAGAGCTAAAACATTTTGATGTTTATTTCAGAGGAAGTAAAGATAAGATTTTTGCTGTAAAGATGAACCCCTATGTGCCTGATAAACTAATTACAGCTGGAATTAAACACATGAAATTTTGGCGTAAAGCAGGTAAGAAAGTGCTTGTTTTTTACTCCATAGAATTTTAAGAAATTAATTGCTTTTGACAGTAATTTAGCTAAGTGCAGTGTGTACCCTAGACTGCATCCTTGAATAGAACAGGAACATTAGGAGAAAACTTGATGAAATCTGAGTGAAGTCTTGAGTTCATTTAATAATAATGTATCAAATATGTTGGTTTCTTAGTTTCAACAAATGGTCTATGGTTAATATAAGATGTTAACATTGGCTGGGCACAGTGACTCATGCCTATAATCCCAGCACTTTGGGAGGCCAAGGTGGGAGGATCACTTGAGCCTAGGTGTTCAAGAGCAGCCTGGGCAACATAGTGAGACACTGTCTCTACAAAAAAAAAAAAATTAGCTGGGCATGGTGGTGTGTACCTGTGGTCCCAGCTTCTTGGGAGGATAAGGTGGGAGGATCACTTCAGCCCAGGAGGTTAAGGCTGCAGTGAGCTGTGATCTCCCACTGCACTCCAGCCTGGGCAACAGAGCAAGACCTTGTCTCAAAAAAAAAAAAAAAAAAAAGATGTTAACATTAGTAGAAACTGAAGTGTATAAGAGAATACTCTAATACCTTTGCATCTTTTCTGGAAATCTAAAATTATCTAAAATAAGTTTATTTTTTAAAGTAATTTACTGTTGTATTGATTCATTTTAAACAAACACAAGATTTATTGCCATTTATTGGCTGCATTTATGTAGTTGATACGGTTTGGCTGTGTCACCACCAAAATCTCACCTTGACTTGTAATAATCCCTACATGTCAAGGGCAGGGCCAGGTAGAGATAATTGAATCATGGGGGCAGTTCCCCATACTGTTCTTGTGGAAGTGAATAAGTCTCATGAGATCTGATGGTTTTATAAATGGGAGTTCCCCTGCATAAGCAATTTTGCCTGTCACCATGTAAGACGTGACTTTGCTCCTCATTCACCTTCAGCCATGATTGTGAGGCTTCCTTAGCCATGTGGAACTGTGAGTCAATTAAACCTCATTCCTTACAGATTACCCAGTCTTGGGTATGTCTTTATGAACAGTGTGAGAACAGACTAATACAGTAGTATTCATACTTGCAAAAGAATTCAATATATGAGATTAATCAAATTATGTCCAGACTTTTTCTTCTGTTAAAGACATGTTCTTACTCTAAACTGAAAATGAAAGTTTAAAAAAATTACTCATATGCTATTAAATGATACAAAAGTGAAATGTTATATTACTTTAGTCATTTGTAACTATAAAATAAAAAATATGTCTGTTTTCTAAATAGTATACTTATAAATTCCAGCAATGTGACATCAAAATCTCAATAAATTGAAACTGTTCAGAGAAAATATGTAAATATAGGAAGAAGTAAAACATTATTAGAAAAGAATAAACTTAGTGAAGACATTTCCCAAGTTCAAGGAACTTTCAAGTTGTAAATTACATGGGACATGAATTAATTTTCAGTCTTGGATTTAACACTTTATCAAAAACTCGTCAGATAACAGCATATGCATTTACAAAGTAAAAAGAAGTATTTTTACGTTTGTAATTTTGTTTCCACATGCTTAAACAAACTTTTCATTTGGGCACCTTAGTCACTTGTAATTGCAAATTAGCAGCAAATAATACAGTTGTACCTCACGGCATCAGAAAGTATCAGGGATTGGTTCCAGGATTCCCCAAGGATACCCAAATCCATGCTGCACAAGTGCCTTGTATAAAAGGATACAGTATTTGCATATAATTTATGCACATCCTCCTGTATATTTTCAGTCATTTCTAGACTACTGATAATACCTAATATAATGTAAATGCTATGTAAATAGTTTGTTATACTGTTTAGGGAATAATGACAAGGAAAAAAAGTCTGTATATATTCAGTACGGAGCAACTATCCTTTTTTTCTTTTTGAAACAGCGTCTCGCTCTGTCACCCAGGCTGGAGTGCAATGGTGCAATCTCGGCTCACTACAACCTCCGCCTCCCGGGTTCAAGTGATTCTCCTGCCTCAGCCTCCTGAGTAACTGGGATTACAGGTGCCCGCCACCACACCCAGCTGATTTTTGTATTTTTTAGTAGAGATGGGGTTTCACCATGTTGGCCAGGCTGGTCTCGAACTCCTGACCCCAGGTGATCAACCTGCCTTGGCCTCCCAAAGTGCTGGGATTACAGGCATGAGCCACTGTGCCCAGCCCATCCTTTTTAAAAGGAATATTTTCAATCCACATTTTATTAAATCCACAGATGCAAAACCTGAGAACATGGAAGGCCGATTGTACTTAGTATTTCTGTCTTGGAAAAGAACTATGAATTTGTTTGAAATAAGATTTCAAGAAAGTAAATATTCTTGCAATGAAAATACTTCCAAATGAATAACTTTCTTTAAGTTTGGTTAGACACATAGTAGACCCGAAAGTGAAGCGTAAAAGGATGACTGTTAAGGCTTTGGTGAGCATTTCAACCTTCCTTACTTTTGGGGTTCTGATCCACAGAGTTCATTAACCAATTGGGAAGTAAGTATCCACTTACTTAACCTAACTATTGTTTAACCCTCTAAATGCATAGTTTTAGGTAAACTAGGTTGAAGGAGATGACTTAGGCTTGAGGTTAACATGGGGCTTCTTGCCTCCCATTCCAGATCTAGGCTTTGAGAATTTCAAGTTATGATTTCTTAGTCTCTCCCCTAAGGAATTTCAACTCTATTCATGGTAGGGACAGAGGGATGGGGAGCCACTGAAAGTTTTTGATGCAATAATAACGTGAGCTGATTATATGACCTCATGTAACAGGCACGTGTTATGCTGTGTGTATCATCCAGAAAACCCAGCTGTCAATGCTCTAAACCAAAGGTGGCAAACTTTTTCCATAAATGGCCAGATAGTAAATATTTTAGGCTTTCTAGGCCAAAGGACAAAATCAAGGGTATTATGTAGGTAATTATAGAACAAGAGAGAAAACTGTCCTGCCCTGCTTACCCTGTTTGCACCCAGTTGCCATTAGACATTCTGTCTGCCAGGGAATGGGCCTGGCAGGTTTTGGTGGGGAGTGAAACTGTAGTGAGCTTCACTACCCCAGTGACACATAGATCCTAGTGTGTCCTTCTCTGTTCCTGGAGAGCCCAACCTTTTGAATTCGGGCAGCTGACCAGAAGTGGGGCAACTACTAGACTGAGATTCCACTGCCAGATACCCAGCAGTTGCCATTAGCAGAGTCTGTAGCTTGTAGGTTGGGACCAGCCCAGACTCTGGGCAGATGCTGGTTACAGCCACAAACCAGGGAGGCAGACCTTGGGTTCAGAGAAGTAAACAGACTTGATCTCTGCAGCTCAGAGTGCTAACCTGCTGTAGTGGACATTGTACAAAAACAGGTAGTGGCAGGATTTGGCATTCAGCCCATTGTTTCCCCACCCTGCTCTAGAAGATAGTTTGCCCTCTAGTAAAGGCCAGTTCTTCCATTTGTGTACTAGATTCTTTCTCTCATCTACTCAAGGACATCACTCTAACTCTTCTACCCTTTCTCTACTGTATCATCAATTTTCCTCTCTACTGACTTTCCCTTCAGCATGCAAGTGTGATGTGATTTCTCCATCTTAAATAAGTGACACAAAACCCTCTTTCAACTTTATTCTCCGGTTGCTGATCAATTTGTCATCTTCTATGCTAAACCACCTCTAAACAGTTGTTCCTACTTTCAATTTGCAATTTATGTTCTCTTTCTTTCTCTTTAGAAAAGTCTAGTCTAGTTTTTTTCACCTCACCATTCCACCCAGCTGCCCTTACAAGGTCACTAATGACTCTGCCTTCTATGTTGAGAAAAGACAGTCTTCTGAATACATTTGGAATCTAACCACTTTTCGTCATCTTCTATGATATCACTTTGGTCTGCCACCTTTACCATTTGCCCATATGATTGAAATAGCCTTCGAACTCTTTTCATCCTTGACTTCCCTTGTATCTATTCTCAATCCAGAAGTCAGAATGAACCTCCTAATAAATCAGTTGCCACATCTTGTCATTTCACTACTCAAATGTTTTGCATCTCATGTAAAGCAAACGCAGGCCATCCTTACAATGGCCTGCAATACTGCCTTTGACCTCTCCAACCCCATTTCCCATTACTGTCTCCCCTTCTTTGCTACTCCACACTGGTCTCCCTGGATGTTACTTAGTGATTTCAGTCATGTTGTTGTATCGGGGCCTTTGCACTTGGCTGCTCCCTCTGCCTGGAACACTCTTCTAGCATGGCTTGCTCTTGCTACCTCCTTCAAGTCTTCATTTAGATACACCTTCTTGATGAGGCTTACCTTAACCACCCTACTTAAAATGGACTCCTCCCACTTCCTGTCTCCTTTTTGTGCTTCTGTTTTCTCCAAAGCACCCATCATCATCTAACACAGTGTATATTTTACTTGTTACATTTATTGACTGTCTCTCACCATGAAGCTCTAGGGAATTTTGTTGTCTTGCCTGTTCTGTTCATAAATCTATCCCTGGTACATTGAATTGTGCCTGGCATGTATATTTCTTTTTTCTTTCTTTCTTTCTCTCTCTCTCTTTTTGTTTGGAGACAGGGTTTTGCTCTGTCACGCAGGCTGGAGCGTAGTGGCACAATCATGGCTCACTGCAACCTCTGCCCCTCAGGCTCAAGCTATCCTCCTGCCTCAGCTTCTCAAGTGGCTGAGACCACAGGCGTACACCACCATACCCAGCTAATATATTTCTTAAATGAATGAATGAAGGAAGGAAGGAGTTTGTGAGTTCAATTGGGAAAAATGGGCAAGAGATATCAATAGGTAATGATGACCAGTAAAAATATGAATATATGATCAAGCATAATATTCACAGAAACGCAAATTTAAACCACAATAAAATTCAGTTGGTGTTTCGTATTCCCCAGTGTGACAACACAAACTGTTTCCAAAGGTGAGAAACAAGGAATTCTTTTCACTGTTAGTAAGAGTGTACATTGGTATATAAACTTTGGAAAACAGTTTGGCAAGAGCTGATCCCTCTCTGATCTATATGCTATGCCTTTTGCACATTACTCTATTACTACTCCCAGGCATTCCTAGAGAAACTCTTGCACTTGTATAGAAGAGACCTTTACAAGAATGTTTAAAGCAGCATTGCTTTTAATAGCAAAAACTTGGAGGTAACTTAAATCTCCATTAATAGGAAAATGGATAAGCCATGGTATATTTATATAATGGAATGCTATATGTTATGAAAGTGAGTTTTCTAACATGTAAAAAACTCTATAACAAATCATTGGTGAATAAAGCAAGTTGCAAAGAATACATACAGGATGATATTTATAGAAAAATTTAAAACATGAAAAAAGACGAGATTGCTTAAAAATTCACAAATATGTTATATGTAAAGGAATGCATGAGAATAATCAGTAACACATTCACAATAGTAAGGGGTGAAGAAGGGAGATGAGATTGGCATGACATTTCAGTTACTTTGGGATCTTTTTGTAGGTCAGTGGATATATAGGCATTCATTGTATTGGGCTTTTTAAATGCCTTTTTGTATTCTTAAATGCCTTTTTGTATTCTTAAATATGTCATAATAAAAACTTTAAAAGACATCAAAAGTGCTAAGCGCTGATTAAAATAGACTTAGTCCAGGTCTTTGTTTATCTAAAAAGTTATGGTCTAAATGCAGCTATGCAAGGTGTTACCCACATCACTGATTGAGACACCAGTAGTTTTCAATTCTCCTTACTGTTGCATGCCTTTCTATTCAAACAACAACAGTAGAAAAGAAACTTTGCTTCTTTATAATTGAGTACATTTTGAAAGTGGTACTTTCATAATATTTTTTCTGAACTAGGGGGAGGATTGATTGGAAGAAACGGCTACATAGGCACACTGGGGAAAAATGACACAATGATGTGTGCAGTGTATGGATGGACTGAAGAGATGGCTTTTTCTGGAACATCCACAGGAGATGTGTGTATCTGGAGAGACATCTTTCTTGTAAAAACAGTGAAAGCTCATGATGGGCCAGTGTTCAGTATGCATGCATTGGAAAAAGTAAGTAACCTAAAGAGATTTTAAATTAAACAAAATTTGTCCTGGAGTGTAGAGCGTTTTAAGAAGTAAAGGAGCATTGCCTTTCTACTTGCCTGGACTATCCAGCAGTAGTCTGTGGGCTAGGGTCATCTTGACCTTTCTTTGTTTCTCTTTTCAAACTACCGAACACAGAATGAAATAGATCTGCAGTGTTTTGTTTTGAGACAGTGTCTCACTCTGTCACCCAGGCTGGAACGCAGTGGTGTGGTCATAGCTCACTGCAGCCTCCAGCACCTGGGCTCAAGAAATCCTCCTGCCTCAGCCTCTTGAGTAGCTGTGACTACAGGCAAGTGCCACCCAATCCATCTAATTTTTAAAAATGTTTTGGTAGAGATTATGTTGCCCAGGGTAGTCTCCAACTCCTGGGCTTAAGCTATTAACTCAGCCGTCAAAGTATTGTATTACAGGCATGAGCCATGGTGCCAGCCAGGTCTGCTGTTGTTGTTGTTGTTGTTGTTGTTGTTTAAAGTTCATGTTCTTAAGCTCATACTATGTGTCAAAAATCAGCTGTTTATATATAATCACCGTATCCTATCAGGTAGTTACCATTTTTGTTTTCTCTTTTTAAGGATGAGATTATTATGTAGACTCCAGGAGGATACATGTAACTTTCTGAGAGTGGTGATCTAACTTATAGTTACAGATTTTAGAAACTATGTTTCTGAATCCATATCTAAAAGTAAAATGTTTAGGGTCACTGTAAATATTGTTGCAGATTCCATGTAGACGGTTTAAAAACACAATGGATTCTTATGCTAATTCCTATTCTTTACAAGCTGTAACTTTTGACTATGTTCTTTTTTCTAGAAGTTTTCAATATAAGGAAAAAGGTTACTATTTTAAAAAATATTTAGATCTTTATTAACTTGAACCTTTTTTTTTCATAGGGGTTTGTAACTGGAGGAAAAGATGGTATAGTAGCTCTTTGGGATGACTCTTTTGAAAGATGTCTCAAGACCTATGCTATAAAAAGAGCTGCATTGGCCCCGGGATCTAAAGGTGATTTGAGACTTAGTGGGGTTTTTTTATAGGAAAAAAGATTAATTGCTCATTAATATGCTTGATCACTGAGGTGGAACACATGGCATATATTTTTCCATCTTGTTGGGCATCAGCATTAAGTGGAAGAAATCACTTAACTGGATACCAGAATCATTGCCATATTTTCAAAAATCTATTTTCTATGATACACATGGTAAAATATTAGTGAAATACAAGATTATGAATCCTAATTTTAACATTAATTTCCAAAGAAAATTTCCATGCGAACATCACATTTATCACCAGTCAGGAATTTGTGTGCAACTTTGACATTTTGTTTCACCTTGGCATTTTGTTGACCCTGCCTCTGTAGCCTCACAGGCCTTTTTTCCCTTTGCCATTTGTTTGTTGATTGGTTGATTTATTTAAGAGACAGGGTCCTGCTGTGCTGCCCAGGCTGGAGTGCAGTGGTGCAATCATAGCTCACTGAAATCTTGAACCCCTAGACTCAAGCGGTCCTCCTGCCTCAGCCTCCTGAGTAGTTGGGACTAAGGGCGCCTGCCACCATACTCAGCAAATTTTCAAATTTTTGTACAGCCAGGGTCTCTCTATGTTGTCCAGGCTGGTCCCAAACTCAAATGGCCTCCCGAAGCACTGAAATTACAGGCATGAGCCACTGTGCTTGGCCTCCCTTTATTTTGAAGAGGAGGAAGGGTGCAAGGGCAGCATCAGGCCCAACTCCCTGTCCACCGGCCCAGAGGGTGCATTTTCTTTATTATTATTATTATTATTATACTTTGAGTTCTAGGGTACATGTGCACAATGTGCAGGTTTGTTACATATGTATACATGTGCCATGTTGGTGTGCTGCACCCGTTAATTCGTCTTTGAGTGCATTTCTTCCTTTAAGGCATGGCAGCACACTCTCTCTGACCTCTGGGCCTTTCTACCTGTTTTTACTTTTTCCTAAAACATGTCCTTCCTCTTCCCTCCTGCCCCCTCCAGTTACTTGACAACATATTTATTTTTCAAATATCAAAGCTGATTTTTTCTAGGATGATTTCCCCCACCCTCATCTCCTCTCAAAAAAGTTAGATTCCACTGCTATGTGCTCCTATTTTAATATGCCCCTAACACAGGGTCTGTTTTCCTCACTGTATGCTCTGTAAGGGTATGAGTTAAGTCTATCATCTTTACTAATATGTTGCTGAAGCCTCCCTAGGACAAGTAGACATAAATAAATATAATTGGCCCTCTGCATCTGTGGGTTCCATATCCTCAGATTCAACCAACTGCAAATAGAAAATATGCGAGAGAAAAATAAAAAGTAACAATAGAACAATAAAAATAATATAAATTAAAAATACAGTATAACAGCTGTTTACATAGCATTTACATTGTACTAGATATAAGCAATCTAAAAGTGATTTAAAGCATGTGGGGGCCAGGCATGGTGGCCCAATCTGTAATCCCAACACTTTGGGAGGCCCAGGTGAGTGGAACTCCTGAGCCCAGGAGTTCGAGACCAGTCTGGGCAAAATGGTAAAACCCCATCCTATTGAAAAATAAAAGGAAAAAAATATGGAATGATGTATATGGGTTATATGCAAATACTACACCATTTTATATGAGGGACTTGAGCATCCATAGACTTTGGTATCTGTGGTTGTCCTGGAATCAATCCCCCAAGGATACTGCGGGCTGACTGTATATCTTGAATTGAATTAAAATTACTAATAAGAATATTGTAAATACTCTAAGAGGGGCAGGAGATGGATAAGGAAGGGCTAATAGAAGAAGAGGTAAACAAATAGTTGTTGGAATGGTAGGAGGGAATCTGAGAATAGAATCATAGACTTATAATACATAGGTAGTACTTATTTAGAGATTTCTAAATTGAATGATTGAGGTTAATATAGTACATTTATTAGAATACTTAAAATACAGGAGAAAACCTTGTAATGTGATTTTCACTGTCAAAATAGCTTAATTGGCAATATATACACCATTGTATTATAGTAACTGTATGTCTAAAAGAACATCTTCATTTAACATTTCAGGTCTTCTCTTGGAAGATAATCCATCTATACGTGCCATATCATTAGGACATGGTCATATTTTAGTTGGCACAAAGAATGGTGAAATACTAGAAGTGGATAAAAGTGGCCCAATAACACTTCTGGTTCAGGTAATTTTAAATGCTAATTTGCTTATTTTTCTTTACATACAATTGATTATTTCAATATATAAGAGCCAAAAGTTGACAGTGATGAAAAATAATGTTAAATTAGGGAAATATTTGTTAATGTATACGGAAAAAATTTTAATTTGGTTATAATGAAATGATTGGGTATCAGTAAATATACATATTCTTCTATGGAATAATTGCCAATATTTTGAGTAATTTCTTATCACAAAATAAGGGACCAATGAAAAGAAAAACCAGTTGTAATTAATTTAACCCAGTCTGTTTTTAATTTTATTTATGTAAGGTATATTCGTTGAGCCTAAGGCAATTATTTTTCTCTGAAATTCTTCATTAGGCCATTCTTAAGTTTCTAAGAAAAAATAAAAATGAATGTATGAATGTATGCTAAAATTTTATTACTGAAAATTAAATATCAGTGAAAAGATGTAAATAATAAAACAAAAATCCAGAAATATAAAAATTATGTGATAGAGATGTAAAATTAAATAGCAGGATTAGGTGCTGGTTATATGATCCTTAACATTTCCATCAAGAATGGTGGATTCAATTTTTAGACTTACATTTCTTGTGTCTATTATATTTTTCTGGAAAATAGGGGAATAACACTGTAAAACAGTAAATGAAACAGGATGTATCCTGACGAAAAAATGTCCTTATGCAACTCTATATAGTAACACCAAACTTTGGCTTGCCTTTTTACCCGGAAAAAGAATTTTCTTAATACAGACTTATTTCTCCTGCAACTCCCACTTCACTGTTATGACACCAATGAACACATATACAGGAGAACATGCTTTAATGTTAATATAACATTTTGATAGGTCAAGGAAAATTTGTAAACAGATGACAAAATGTTATATACTAAATTAACTGGTGTCTTACTGTTTAATTTCACTTACATAATTTGTCTCTGAAGTAAAAAGATGATGGGGTCATGGTGTTTAACATGTTTGTGATGTCTTGGAAAATATTAACACAAGTATGCTTTTACAGATGAATCCAAATATGAAATTATTAAAAACACAGTTTAACTGTGAAAAAAGATTTAGAAGTCACAAATAATGTCTGTTAAGAGAAAAACTTTAGACAAAATAAATTTAACAGCGTTTACCTGCACATTAAAAGAGGGCTGGCATGGTGGCTCATGCCTGTAATCCCAGCACTTTGGGAGGCTGAGGCAGGCAGATCACGTGAGCCCAGGAGTTTGGGAAGCTGAGGTGGGCAGATTGCTTGAGCCCAGTATGAGCAACATAGCGAGACCCTGTCTCAGAAAAAAACAAAACAAAACAAAACAAAACAAAACATGAATTAGGTAGCACTCAGCACTGGAAAAGGCTCAGAGAGATCTGCTGTAGCAGTGTGGGCAGTGAGATTTTATAGGCTGAGTGCGGAAGTAAGGCAAAATATATTTGATTGGTTAGAATGGAAAGACCTTACTTAGAGCCTAGTTGCAGATTCTGATTGGCATAGTCTCTAGTTTCATTTCACTGTTTACATTGGGCTTTGGTTTGCTTACATAGGATCTGAAAGCGGCGAAGCTTTGGCCTCCCAGTTAAAAATTTTTAAAATGTCCCATTGTTTTTAGTATTTATTGTAGAGTTCAGGATTTCAAATGTCTTATTATCTTCTTGAGATCGGAAGCAAGACAAGGATACCAGATTACACCATTATTGTCCAACATTTTGTGTGAGGTCTTAGCCAATCCAGTAAAACAAAACAATAATTAAGATGTATGTGTTGGAAAGGAATGGACAACAGTGTTGGTATTTCTGGATATTATAGCCCTATACCTTGAATATCAAGGGAATAAACTGAAAAATTATTAGAACTAATTAAAGAGTTCTGTAAAATGATTAGATGCAAAATCCACTTATAAAATTCAATAGTGTTTCTATATACAAGCAATAACTAGTTAGAAAATATGATATTAAAAATGCCACTTGCTGGATGGGCGCAGTGGCTCACACCTCTAATCTCAGCACTTTGGGAGGCTGGGGCAGGCAGATCATGAGGTCAGGAGTTCGAGACCAGCCTGGCCAATGTGGTGAAACTCCATCTCTACTAAAAGTACAAAAATTAGCCGGGCATGGTGGCAGGCACCTGTAATCCCAGCAACTCAGGAGGCTGAGGCAGGAGAATTGGTTGAACCTGGGAGGCAGAGGTTGCAGTGAGCCAAGATTGCACCACTGTACTCCAGCCTGGGCAACAGAGCAAGATTCCCTCTCAATAAATAAATAAATAAATAAATAAGATGCTACTTGCACCAAGTGCAGTTGTTCATGCCTATAATCCCAGGTACTCAAGAGGCCGAGATGGGACAATCACTTGAAGCTGAGGGTTGAAGATCAGCCTGGGCAACATAGTGGGACCCCCCACACACACACACCTCTAAATAAAATTAGCTGGGTTTTCTTGCACACGTGTAGTCCCAGCTACTCAGGAGGCTAATGTAAGAGGATCACTTGAGCCCAGGAGTTCAAGGGTGTAGTAAACTATGATTGCACCACTGCATGGCAACCTGGGTGACAGAGGGAGATCTCATTTCTTTAAAAAAAAAAAAGATACACAAAAAATATAATAACTGGGAATAAATATAGCTCAAAATATGGACAACCTGTGTTAAGAAAACTAAGATTTCATTAAAGAATAAAAGAAATAAGTTATATAAATTTAATCACAATCAAAATTTTAATTAGATTTTTCACAAATTCTGGAAAGATATTAAAAACCATATAGAAGAAAAAATAAGAATAGTTAAGAAAGCTTTGAGAAACTCTCCATGCTAGAAATAAAAATATTATAAAATGATAGTAATTACAAATATAGGAATGTGTATGCCCTACAGAAATGTTTACATATATTTAACAACAACAACAACAAAAACTGTACAATGTTTGTAGCAGCACTATTCCATGATCAATTTGGAGAGTAGTGCCATCCTAACATTAATTCTTTCAGTCCATGAATGTGGGATAACTCCCTATTTAATTAGATCTTCTTTTAACTTTTTCTGAGTGTTTTGTAGTTGTCAGTGTACAGATCTTGCACTCATTTTGTTAAATTTATTTTTAACTTTCATTATTTTTGATGCTGCTATAAACTGTTTTCTTAATTTTGATTGCATATTGTTCATTTCTAGTGTATCAAAATGCAATAGATTTTGTACATTAATCTTATAACCTGTAAACTTGCTGTCCTCATTTATTAGTTCTGATAGTTTTATAATGGATTATTTAGGATTTTCTGTGTATAAGATTATGTCATCTGTAAATACACATAGTTTTACTTCTTCTTGTCCCATCTGGATGTCTGCTATTTCTTTTTCTTGTCCAATCGTCTTGACTAGAACCTCCAGTACACTGTTAAATGTAAGTGGTGAGAACTGAACATCCTTGTCTTGTTCCTGATCTTAGAGTGAAAGCATCTCGTCTTCCACCATTGAGTATAAGGTTAACTCTGGGTTTTCCATAGATGCTTCTTACTAAGTTTAAGTTGAGGAGTTACTACCCTTTTATTCCAAATTTGTGGAGCATTTTCATCATAGATGAGGAGGGATTTGTCAAATGCTTTTTCTATGTCTATTAAGTTGATCGTATGTTTTTCATTTTTAATTCTGTTGATATAGTGTATTACATTAATTGATTTTTGATGTTATGTCAATCTTGCATTTCTGGGATAAATCCCACTTGGTTGTGATATCTAATGTTTTATATGTATTGGGTTTGGTTTGCTAGTATTTTGTTGAGGATTTTAGCATCAGTATTTATAAGAGATTTTGGTCTTTAATTTTCTTGTGATATCTTTGTCTGGCTTTGATATTAGGGTAATAATGGCTGTAAACATAATTCAGGAAGGGTTCCCTCATCTTTATCTCTTTCCCTGACCACACCCAACTGTTAAACTCCTTTAATTGCTAGCTTATTGCTTTATTGTTTTCAACATTTTCCTTGGGTATAAATTGTGCCACAGGCTAAACCAATCAAATTCAGGCTCCTTTAAAGGGATACTTCCCAAGGTTAGTGTTTGAGGTTTGTTTCTGACTCCAGGCAGGCTCCGCCCAGCTATCTCTGAGAGTTTACTGGTTCTCTTGGACAAACTAGCTGGCCTACGGTTTAGCCTGTATTTCCAGTGAGCCTATCAGTCTCCTCCCAATTACTTTTTATTAGATTTTTTACAAATTCTGGAAAGATATTAAAAACCATATAGAAGAAAAAATATTCAAGAATAGTTAAGAAATTTTCAGAACAATTTTCACTGTTTTTGAGACATACTTATGCGTGAGCTTTTTCACACTCTGCTGTAAATGAAGTCAGTTCCTTTGAGAAGAGATTAAGAGCTATCTGATTTTCCGGATTGCCTCTCCCTCCAGGCAGAATCTCTGAACCAGGGCTCTGGAGTTGAGAGTGAGGTCAATGGAATCCTTATCTTTGAGTATCTCAGGCTTTAGGCCTTGAGTACTTGGTAAGGGGAGAAGGGACAGTAGTCTCAGCTGTTCCTGGGTTACCACCAGGACCCCATTATTCTCAGAGGCACCACATCCAAAGTAGAGCCTCCATCTGGAGGAGGGGCTGGGCAGAAGTTATCTCCCACCTGTCAGCTGAGCTCAACAAGAATTTAGCCTCAGCAACAGGAGGCTGAGGGCAGGGGGAGAAATGCTGACATCCTGCCCTACCTGGGAAGATAGCGCTCTGACCGAGAGCTGGTGGGAGAGAGAGCCTAGTGTTCTTGGTTGCATCAGTCTCGGAGTTTCCAACCAGATGAGGAGGGAGGAAGGGAGTGGATCTCAGTTTAAATACCGTAGACTCTCACTGTTCTTAACAAATTCTAACAGATTTTCTTGAGTAAATGTTCCTTCTTTTGTTGCATCTCCTTGGAACTATTTTCAGAGACTTTAAATGGTTGTGGTTTTTTTTTTTAATTGATTTTTACTAGTTTCACTGGTGAGCAGGTCTGTGGAGCTCCTCACTCTCTCATGCAGGAAAGTACCTCCTATGTGGCAATTATTAACATTCCAGAGCAGCCAATTCCTATTCTCTCCACCCAGAGAATGTTTTAGGATTATAAGCTAACTTTAATTGTAGCTCGATTATATTGTAATTGCGGAGCTAAAGTTGTTACACAGGTATTTTATTGTGTTTCCCAAAGATAAACAGAAAAGTTTTAATAGACTTACTCACTATTCAGTATCCTATTATCATGTATTATTGAATGTTATCTTTAGCTTTATTCTAAATAAAACTGTGTATAAATACACACACACATACACTAAATTGATCCTATGTTTTCTTTATAGGGACACATGGAAGGAGAGGTGTGGGGTTTAGCTACACACCCTTATCTGCCCATCTGTGCTACTGTAAGTGATGATAAAACATTAAGAATATGGGATCTCTCTCCTAGTCATTGTATGTTGGCTGTCCGGAAGCTGAAAAAGGGTAAGAGGCTCTCAGACTTGAACGTAGATTAAGCTCTCACAGTTTTCTAACCTTTATAAATATAAGAAAGCAAAACTAGGCACATTTTAAAAAGACTTTAAATATGTTGAAATGTTTATTCAATGTCTACTTGCTTATGGTGCCACATAGAGAAACGTAATTGTACTCAGTCTTGGCTTTATGGGACCTCCTATAATCATGCCTAAAGTGAGCAAATTTCCAATAACTTGTTGAATAAAGAATATAGAAGGTAAACAGAAGCTAAGTTTTTCTCTCCTTTGCGACTATGGATTATACATAATTTAAAACTGGAAACTTTTCTAAGGCATAGTGGGGACTAAAAAAAAATCAAAAAAGAACTAAAAACTAAGAGGGCAGACAGTTGAGGAAGGGTATTGTAAATAGAACCGAGCCCATTTGTAGGAGGCAGATGAAGCTGTCAGGGTAGAGAGACGGACAAGGCTCAATTATAGGAGCAAGGCTGTTACTATTAACCTAGGGTAGTTGAAGATACATGGACAGCTTTGAGTTTCTCAGCAAAGTGGCAGGGAATGTTATAGGATGAGGACACTATAGGAAGAGTGCTGGTTGCAAAAGTTGGGAATAGTTAACTGTAAAAAATATGATAGCAAGGCTGGGCGTGGTGGCTCATGTGTGTAATCCCAGCACGTTGGGAGGCCGACGCAGGAGGATCACTTGAGCTCAGGAGTTCAAGACCAGCCTGGGCAACATGGCGAAACTCTGTCTCTACACAAAATACAAACATTAGCCATGCATGATGGCACATGTCTGTAGTCCCAGGTCCTTGGGAGGTGGAGGTGGGAGGGTCTCTGGAACCTGGAAGGCAGAGGTTGCAGTGCGCAGAGATCATGCCACTGCACTCCAGCCTGGGGGACAGAATGAGACCTTGTCTTAAAAAAAAATATATAGTATATATATAAAATAGCATCAACAAATGAAGGAAAGGATTATCTAACCACAGTAAAGGCCAATTTGAAGTTAGGTAGCATGAATTATAATTCTTCTATTGACTTAAAAGTCACGGTCTATTCTCTTCTTTTAGAGTTACAGTTAAGTATTTAATATATAAACTTAACTAAAAATCTAAAGTTTATCACAGTCTCTACAACACTTGAACTCTGGTCACTGTCCTCCGCTTTTTTAATTATTGATGTCCAGCATTGAATTTTTTTTACCCTCACAACCATTGTCATTATTATTGTTTTATTCGGTCATTGTTTATTCAGGGTTTTTTGTGCTTATACATTTCTTTGTTCACCTTTTCTTCTTGGATATCATACTTCTTGCTTTTATTTTCTTTTTCCTACCTTAGAGTTTCTTTAATAAAAGATTTGTTGGAAATTTACTTAGCTTCTTTTGTCTGAATCAGTGGTTTATCAAGGGCAGAATGGTGGGAGTGGTCTATCCCGGCAGCAAGAGTATTTTATCACTGACTTCACCATTCCTAAAAAGCAGATTAATTTTTATTCAGTTTTATTATTATTAAAGTTCTCTATAGGCAGCATATTGCCACTTAGAATAAACTGTTACTACCACCCTGACCTTATTATACCACTAGCCTGAACATATTTTGATTGTTTACTCTCATTCTTAAATGCTAATACAACTGCTTCTGGAGTTCTTGGTTGAAAGATATGATTCTTCTTGTTTCCACTTCTCTCTTTTACTTTATTCTGCAGTTCTGTAGTTTAATAACATCATGCATTTCTCTGAATTTGTGTATGCTGCTTAGGATTTGTTGTGCTTCCCGAATCTGTGGATGTATGTCTTGTATCAGTACTGAAAAATTGTCTGCTAGCGTTAGTGGCTCCTTCTAGGAAAAGATCTTTACATTAGGTTATACAGAAAATTCATGATTCTGTATTTTTGTTTTTAAATATTCTTCTATAAGGGACAGACACGGTGGCTCATGCCTGTAATCTCAGCACTTTGAGAGGCCGAGGTGGGCAGACGGCTTGATCTCAGGAGTGGAAAAATCCTATCTCTACAAAAAAATACAAAAATTAGCTGGGCATGGTGGCGTGCACCTGTAGTCCCAGCTACTTGGGGGGCTGAAGCAGGAAGACTGCTTGAGCCCAGGAGGCCAAGGCTGCAATGAGCCACGAACACACCACTGTACTCCAGCCTAGGTGACAAAGCGAGACCCTGTGTCAAAAACATATATATATACTCGTATATTCACCTTTATTTTAATTTTTATCATCACTGATTCAAAAGGAAAACAGGTGGATTTTAACTTAAAAGGGCTATGTGTGGTTTTATACTGGTTAATTTTAACAAGATTACCGAAGTCATGCTGGATGAAATATTACAAAACATAGTTATCTCTTTGAATCATTCAATAAGCAAATACTGTTTTCTTCAAATGAATGTACATTTATCATCCTGAGACTTAACATTTTATAAAAAATAATTCATTATAGTTAAAATAGCTTGCCATAGGAAAATTTCTAGCAAACAACTCAATTTTATGGCAACCAGTTAAAGAAGTATAAAAATGCAATATGGCTTAGTGATTATATTCTTTTTTTTTTTTTTTTTTTTTTTTTTTGAGACAGTGTTTTACTCTGTCACCCAGGCTGGAGTGCAGTGGTACAATCTCTGCAACTTCTACTTGCCAAGCCCGAGTAATCCTCCCACCTTAGCCTCCTGAGTTAGCTGGGACTAGAGGCATGCACCACCACACCTAGCTAATTTTTGTCTTTTGTGTAGACATGAGATTTTACCATGTTGCCCAGGCTGGTCTCTAACTCCTGGCTCAAGTGATCTGCCTGCCTTGGCCTCCCAAGGTGCTGGGATGACAGGTGTGAACCACTATGCCCGAACTATATATTCTTAATGTTCATGAAGTAAATGCTTTCTAAATTTTTGCCAGCCTTTTGCACTCTATAGAATGACATTGGAAAGTTTCTTTTTTTTTTATTTTTGAGATGGAGTTTCGCACTTGTTGCCCAGGCTGGAGTGCAATGGCGCAATCTTGGCTCACTGCCACCTCCACCTCCTAGGTTCAAGCTATTCTCCTGCCTCAGCCTCCCAAGTAGCTGGGATTACAGGCGGCTGCCACCACGCCTGGCTAATTTTTTGTATTTTTAGTAAAGATGGGGTTTCGCCATGTTAGCCAGGCTGGTCTCGAACTCCTGACTTAAGGTGGTCCACCTGCCTCAGCCTTTCAAAGTGTTGGGATTACAGGTGTGAGCCACTGCTCCCGGCCAAACATATTGGAAAGTTTCTGTTAAAAACTTACATCCTCCAGATTTAAGTTTTAATTATAATCAATTGAGTTTGTTTTTGTTTTTGTTTTGAGATGGAGTCTCACTCTGTCGCCCAGGCTGGAGTGCAGTGGCGCGATCTTGATTCACTGCAACCTCCACCTCCTGGGTTCAAGTGATTCTTCTGCCTCAGCCTCCCAAGTAGCTGGGATTACAGGCGCCCACCACCACACCCGGCTAATTTTTGTATCTTTAGTAGAGACGGGGTTTCACCATCTTGGCCAGGCTGGTCTCAATCTCCTGACCTCATGATCTGCCTGCCTCAGCCTCCCAAAGTGCTGGGATTACAGGCATGAGCGATAGCCCCCGGCCAATTCCAAGTTTAAAATGAACTTTCTATTTTTTAATTCTACACTATTAGTCCTTGTCTTGCTCATTTCATGTTTTCTGTCTGTCTCTGTGTGGCATCTGTGTAATTTTTTCAGATCTTTATTCTAGTTTTTAATTCTCTTTATAGCAGTTCATTCCCATCTGTTTTTTAACCTACCCATTAGTTAATTTTGATAATTGTCATTTTTATAACTTCTATTTGTTTTCAAGTTTGCCTGAGATATTTTAACATCATACTTCTTGTTTATATTTTAGATTAACTCTTTTCTGTCTTTAATCTTAACTACCCATTTCAGATAAAGAATATAAAATCTAATTATCTCCAAGGATCTCATTATGCTGTGTTTTTCTTACCATTCTTTTGGATGTTTTCTTGTTTTTTGTTTTTGTTTTTTTTTCTGCTGACTCCCTCCTAGTGGTCCATCTTCTTGTGCATTTTAAATTTGTATTGTTAAGTTCTATGTTTGATTGGACTTTACCTGTGGGAATTCTATGATGTCTGGATCGAGGGTGTGGGAATCCCATGATGTCTGGATCGAGGACATTTTTTTGAAAAACAATATAACCTGTGTTTACTCTGGATGCTGATGATTCAGAGATCAGATTTTTTTTTAAATTTGGAAATAATGGTATTAGATTATCACTATGAGTATTTTGGAACCTAAAATTAACATAAAAATTTGAAAGCTAGTACTGTAATGAGTACAATTAATGTATGTCCCTTCATGAATTCCAGAGATTTTGTGTTTCTCTCTTCAGGTGTCTTGGGTGCTACCATCGAGAACCACTGAAAATTTATTTAACTGGGATTACATAAATCATGTAGTTAGTATAAATTTGAATCTAAGGTTTATGAAAGCCACCCTGTGTTTGTGAATTCTCAAGTATGATTTTTCCTCCTCTATGGAGAACCTAGGCCAGGATAGATAAGCTTGTTTCATAAAGTCTTTATTGCCAGACACGTTTTAAAAAAAAAGTTTCTCTGTTTTTCTCCTGAGATATGGTTGTAGTACTAGAAGAAAATGACAATATGCTGTTTGGAGAGTTTTTGCTAAAAAAAATTGCATGTAATTAAATAACTGTATTTTATTTCTTAAGATATTCATGAGTCAAAAAAATTTAAAGTAAAAATTAGTGAAACTAAATATATAATTTAATGTTTAGTATATTGAAATACAAAAAGACAATCATAGAAATATAGCTGTGCAGTATGTTAATTATTGGTAAATTATTAGAAGTAAATACTTCATAAAATGAAGAAAGTTTCAGCATAAAACACTGAAATAAAATAATTGATGTTTCTTTTAAAGCAACCTTAAGGAGCAAAGTTTATTAATGATATTATTATTGAGTTGAAAAGTAATTAATTTTGAGCAAATTTTTCCAATGGCCTAAAAGGCCCTTAATATACGCTACACTATACCATACACTATTCTATACACTAGTCTGAGTAATGGTGAAAAGGTAAGTATAATCCAGTTCTAAATTTCCTGTGACTCTTGTATCATCAGATAGTACTATCTCTTGTTTGATGGCTTCAAGGACATTTTTTTGAAGAAGTTTTTTTGTAGGGACTTAGCACCTTTATTTTTTTATTTTTTATTTTTATTTTTTGAGACAGAGTCTTGCTCTGTCACCCAGGCTGGAGTGCAGTGGCATGATCTCGGCTCAATGCATCCTCCGCCTCCCGGGTTCAAGCGATTCTCCTGCCTCAGCCTCCCGAGTAACAGGGACTACAGGCGTGCACCACCACGGCTGGCTTATTTTTATATTTTTAGTAGAGATGGAGTTTCACCGTGTTGGCCAGGCTGGTCTTGAACTCCTGACCTCAAGTGATCTGCCCACCTTGGCCTCCCAAAGTGCTAAGATTACAAGCATGAGCCACCATGCCTGGCTATAGCCTGTTTATTGATAGCAAGCTATAATATTTATTTTAAAGAAAACATTTCCAGGTTACATTGTCTTTAAATTTATGATTTGTAGAAGGAAATTATAATTCATTACTGTTGTATTTGTTGTTGAGTTGTGTCCCCCTGAAAAGATATGTTGAAGTTCTAACCCCCCAGTACTTGTGAATGTGTCCTCATTTAGAAATAGAGTATTAGCAGATATAATCAGTTTAAGACAAAGGCGTACTAGATTTGGTTGGGCTCTAAATCCAGTGACTGATGTCCTTATAAGAAGGCCATGTGAAGATATAGGAACACAGACACACTGGGAGAATGCAGCGTGATGATGGAAACAGAGGATTGGAGTGATGTACCTATAAACCAAGGAGCACCAAGGATTGCTACAACCACCAGAAGCTAGAGAGAAACAAGGAAGGATTATTCCCAAGAACTTTCACAATGGAGCATAGCTCTGCCAACATCTTGATTTCAGATTTCTAGTCTCTAGAACTGCGAGAGAATGGATTTCTGTTGTTTTAGGACACACAGTTTGTGGTCATTTGTTACAGCCTCTAGGAAACTAATACTGTGTTCATATTCCAGTGTTCACAAAGTCTTCAAGCTAGAGTAAGAATTATTCTCACAGTATTAGTTTTGCTTAGTTAACCTTTATTATCTCTGTGAAACTTGAAGGAAGAAAATTTTTTAAAAAACAATATAACCCGTGTTTACTCTGGATGCTAATGATTCAGAGATCAGATTTTTTTAAAATTTGGAAATAATGATATTAGATTATCACTATGAGTATTTTGGAACCTAAAATTAACATAAAAATTTGAAAACTAGTGCTATAATGAGTACAATTAATGTACGTCCCTTCATGAATTCCAGTATTGTCTAGGAGATTCAGGTGCAAGACTAGTCTCCTATGCCATTAGGGCAGATGTGGCTTTTAAAATTTTTTTTATTTTGTGTTATTTTAAGTTCTAGGTTGCATGTGCAGGATGTGCAGGTTTGTCACATAGGGAAATGTGTGCCATGATGGCTTGTTGCACTTGTCAACTTGTCAACCCATCACCTAGATATTAAGTTCCATGTGAATTAGCTATTTATCCCAATGCTCTCCCTTCTCCCTGCCCCCCAACAGGCCCCAGTGTGTGTTCCTCTCCCTGTATCCTTAGTTCTCATTGTTCAGCTCCCACTTATAAGGGAGAACATGCAGTATTTGGTTTTCTGTTCCTGTGTTAGTTTGCTGAGGATAATAGCTTCCAGCTCCATCCATGTCCCCACAAAGGACATGATCTTGTTACTTTTTATGGCTGCATAGTATTCCATGGTGTATATATACCACATTTTCTTTATCCAGTCTAACATCAATGGGCATTTGAGTTGATTCCATGTCTTTGTTATTGTGAATAGTGCTGCAGTGAACATATGTGTGCATGTATCTTTGTAATAGAATGATTTCTATTCCTTTGTGTATATACTCAGTAATTACATTGCTGGGTCAAATGGTGTTTCTGGTTCTAGGTCTTTGAGGAATCGCCACACCGTCTTCCACAATGATTGAGTTAATTTACATTCACACCAACAGAGTAAAAGTGTTCCTATTTCTCCACAGCCTTAGCACCATCTGTTGTTTCTTCACTAATAATCGCCATTCTGAGTGGTGTGAGATGGTATCTCAATTTGCTTTTGATTTGCATTTCTCTAGTGATCAGTGATGTTGAGCTTTTTAAAATATGTTTCTCAGCTGCATAAATGTCTTCTTTTGAGAATTGTCTGCTCATGTCCTTTGCCCACCTTTTAATGGGGTTCTTTCTTGTGAATTTGTTTAAGTTCCTTGTAGATTCTGGATATTAGACCTTTGTCAGATGGACAGATTGCAAAAAATTTTCTCCCATTCTGTAGGTTGCCTGATCATTCTGATGATAGTTTCTTTTGCTGTGATGAAGCTCTTTAGTTTAATTAGATCCCATTTGTCAATTTTTGCCTTTTTGCAATTGATTTTGACATTTTCATCATTAAATCTTTGCCTGTACCTGTGTCCTGAATGATATTGCCTAGATTTTCTTCTAGGGTTTTTATAGTTTTGGGTTTTACATTTAAGTCTTTAATCCATCTTGAGTTAATTTTTGTATAAGGTGTAAGGAAGGGGTCCAGCTTCAATTTTCTGCATGTGGCTAGCCAGTTTTCCCAGCATCATTTATTAAATAGGGAATTTGGCCAGGTGTGGTGGCTCATTCCTGTAATCCTAGCACTTTGGGAGGCCAAGGTGGGCAGCTCAGGAGTCCGAGACCAGTCTAGCCAATATGGTGAGACCCTGTATCTACTAAAAATACAAAAATTAGCCAGGTGTGGTGGTGTGTGCCTGTAGTCCTAGCTACTTGGGAGGCTTAGGCCAGAGAATTGCTTGAATCCAGGAGGTAAAGGTTGCAGTGAGCCAAGATTGTGCCACTGCACACCAGCCTGGGAGACAGAGCAAGACTCTGTCTCAGAAAAGATACAAACAAACAAATAGATAGGAAATCCTTTCCCCATTGCTTGTTTTTGTCAGGTTTGTCAAAGATCAAATGGTCATAGATATGTGGTCTTATTTCTGAGATCTCTATTCTATTCCCTTGGTCTATGTGTCTGTTTTTGTACTAGTACCATGATGTTTTGGTTACTGTAGCCTTGTAGTATAGCTTGAAGTTGGATTAGCATGATGCCTCCAGCTTTGTTCTTATGGCTTAGCATTGTCTTGGCTATATGGGCTCTTTTTTGGTTCCATATGAACTCTAAAGTAGTTTTTTTCTAATTCTGTGAAGAATGTCGATGGTAGTTTATTGGGAATAGCATTGAATCTATAAATTACCTTGAGCAGTGATATAGTTTGGCTGTGTCCCCACCCAGATCTCATCTTGAATTCCCAAATGTTGTGGGAGGGACCTGGTGGGAGGTAATTGAATCATGGGGGCAGGTCTTTCCCATGCTGTTCTCGTGATAGTGAGTCTAACGACATCTGATGGTTTCATGTGTCTGGCATTTCACCTACCTGCACTCACTCTATCCTGCCACCCTGTGAAGAAGGTGCCTGCTTCTCCTTTGCCTTCTGCCATGATTGTAAGTTTCCTGGGACTTCTTCAGCAATGCAGAACTGTGAGTCAGTTAAATCTCTTTCCTTTATAAATTGCCCAGTCTCAGGTATTTCTTCATAGCAGTGTGAGAACAGACTAATACAGTAAATTGGTACCAGTAGAGTGAGATGCTGCTGAAAAGATACCTGAAAATATGGAAGCAACTTTGGAACTGGGTAACAGGCAGAGATTGGAACAGTTTGGAGGGCTCAGAAGCAGAGAGGAAAATGTGAGAAAGTTTGGAACTTCTTAGAGACTTGTAGAATGGCTTTGACCAAAATGCTGATGATGACACAGGCAATGAATTCCAGGCTGAGGTGGTCTCAGATGGCGATGAGGAACTTGTTGGGAACTGGAGCAAAGGTGACTCTTCTTATGTTTTAGCAAAGAGACTGGTGGCATTTTCCCTCTGCCCTAGAGACTTGTGGAACTTTCAACTTGAGGGAGATGATTTAGGGTATCTGGCAGAAGAAATTTCTAAGCAACAAATTATTCAAGAGGTGACTTTGGTGTTTTTTAAAGTATTCAGTTTTTAAAGGGAACTAGAGCATAAAAAAAGTTCAGGAAATTTGCAGCCTGACTGTGATAGAAAAGAATATCTCATTTTCTGAGGAGAAATTCAAGCCAGCTGCAGAAGTTTGCATAAATAATGAGGAGCTGAATGTTAATTCCCAAAAAACAATGGGGAAAGTGTCTCCAGGGCATGTCAGAAGTCTTCATGGCAGCCGCTCCCATCACAGGCCTGGAGGCCTAGGAGGAAAAGATGGTTTTGTGGGCCAGGCCACGGGCCCCTCTACTCTGTGCAGCCTAGGGACTTGGTACCTGCATTCCAGCTGCTCCATCCATAGCTAAAAGGGGCCAAAGTACAGCTTGGACTGTTGCTTCAGATCAGAAGCCTCAAGCCTTGGCAGCTTCCATGTGGTGTTGAGCCTGCAGGTGCACAGAAGTCAAGAATTGAGGTTTGGGAACCTCCACCTAGATTTCAGAGGATGGGTGGAAATGCCTGGATGCCCAGGCAGAAGTTTGCTGCAGAGGCGGGGACCTCATGGAGAACCTCTGCTAGGGCAGTGCGAAAGGGAAATGTGGGGTTGGAGCCCCCATACAGAGTCCCTACTGGGGCATCACCTAGTGGAGGTATGAGAAGAGGGCAACCATCCTTCAGACCCCAGAATGGTAGAACAACTGACATCATGTGCCTGGAAAAGCCACAGGCACTGAATGCCAGCCCATGAAAGCAGTCAGGAAGGGGGCTATACTCTGCAAAGCCATGGGGTGGAGCTGCCCAAGACCATGGGAACTCACCTCTTGCATCAGTGTGGCCTGGATGTGAGACATAGAGTCAAAGGAGATCACTAGAACATTAAGATCTGACTGCCCTGCTGGATTTTGGACTTGAATGGGGCCTGTAACCCCTTGGTTTTGGCCAGTTTCCCCTATTTGGGACAGCTGTATTTATCCAATGCCTGTATCCCCACTGTATCTAGGAAGTAACTAACTTGCTTTTGATTTTACAAGCTCATAGGTGGAAGGGACTTGCCTTGTCCCAGATGAGATGTTAGACTGTGGACTTTTGAGTTAATGCTGAAATGAGTTAAGACTTTGGTGGACTGTTGGGAAGGCACGATTGGGTTTGAAATGTGAGGACATGAGATTTGGGAGGTGCCAGGGTCAGCATGATATGGTTTAACTGTGTCCCCACCCAAATCTCATCTTGAATTCACACGTGTTGTGGGAGGGACTTGGTGGGAGGTAATTGAATCATGGGGGCAGGTCTTTCCTGTGCTGTTCTCGTGATAGTGAGTCTCACGACATCTGATGGTTTTATGTGTCTGGGATTTCACCTGTTTGTACTCACCCCATCTTGCTGCCCTGTGAAGAAGGTGCCTGCTTCTCCTTTGCCTTCTGCTATGATTTTAAGTTTCATGAGGCCTCCTCAGAAATACAGAACTGTGAGTCAATTAAATCTCTTTCCATTATAAATTACCAAGTCTCAGAGTTGTTGTTGTTGTTGTTGTTGTTGTTGTTGAGATGAAGTCTCACCCTTTTAGCCCAGGCTGGAGTGCAGTGGCACAATCTGAGCTCACTGCAACCTCCACCTCCTGGGTTCAAGTGATTCTCCTGCCTCAGCCTCCTGAGTAGCTGAGATTATAGACATGCACTACCATGCCTGGCTAATTTTTGTACTTTTAGTAGAGACAAGGTTTCACTATGTTGGCCAGGCTGGTCTTGAACTCCTGATCTCAAGTGATCCGCCCGCCTCAGCCTTCCAAAGTGCTGGGATTACAGGTGTCAGCCACCACACTCAGCCAGGTATTTCTTCATAGCAGTGTGAGAACAGACTAATACAGGCAGTATGGCCATTTCACAATATTGATTCTTCCTATGTATGAGCATGGAATTATTTCATTTGTTTCTGTCCTCTTTTATTTCCTTGAGCAGTGGTTTGTAGTTTTTGAAGAGGTCCTTCACTTCCCTTGTTAGCTATATTCCTAGGTATTTTATTCTCTTCATAGCAATTGTGAATGGGAATTCATTCATGATTTGGCTCTCTGTTTTCTATTGTTGGTATATAGGAATGCTTGTAATTTTTGCACATTGATTTTGTATCCTTTGACTTTGCTGAAGTTGCCTATCAGCTTAAGAAGCTTTTGGGCTGAGATAATGGGGTTTTCTAGATATACGATCATGTCATCTGCAAACAGAGACAGTTTTACTTCCTCTCTTCCTATTGGAATACACTTTATTTCTTTCTCTTGTCTGATGGCCCTGGGCAGAACTTCCAATACTATGTTGAATAGGAGTGGTGAGAGAAGGCATCCTTGTCTTGTGCTGGTTTTCAAGGGGAATGCTTCCAGCTTTTGCCCATTCAGTATGATACTCACTGTGGGTTTATCATTATTATTTTGAGGTATGTTCCATCAATACCTAGTTTATTGAGAATTTTTAACATGATGGGATGTTGAATTTTATCGAAGGCCTTTTCTGCATCTACTGAGATAATCATATGGTCTTTGTCTTTAGATCTGTTTGTGTGATGAATTATGTTTATTGATTTGTGTATGTTGAACAAGCCTAGCATCCTGGGGATGAAGACAGCTTGATCGTGATGAATAATCTTTGATGTGCTGCTGAATTCAGTTTGCCAGTATTTTATTGAGGACTTTTGCATCAATGTTCTTCAGGCATATTGGCCTGGAGTTTTCTGTTTTTGTTGCATCTCTGCCAGGTTTTGGTATCAAGATGATGCTGGCCTCAAAAAATGAGTTAGGGAGGAGTCCCTTTTTTTCAGCTGTTTGGAATAGTTTCAGAAGAAATGGTACCAGCTCCTCTTTGTACCTCTGGTAGAATTCGGCTGTAAATCTTTCTGGTCCTGGGCTCTTTTTGGTTGGTAGACTATTACTGCCTCATTTTCAGAACTTTTTATTGGTCTATTCAGGGATTCAACTTCTTCCTGGTTCCATCTTTGGAGGGTGTATGTGTCCAGGAATTTATCCATTTCTTCTAGATTTTCTATTTTATTTGCATAGAGGTGTTTATAGTATTCTCTGATGGTTGTTTGTATTTCTGTGGGATCAGTGGTGATGTCCCCTTTATCATTTTTTATTGTGTCTATTTGATTCTTCTCTCTTTTCTTCTTTGTTTAGCTAATGATCTATTTTATTAATTTTTCAAAAACCGGCCCCTGGATTCATTAATATTTTTTCGAAGGGCTTTTCGTGTCTCTATCTCCTTCAGTTCTGCTGTGATCTTGGTTATTTCTTGTCTTCTGCTAGCTTCGGGATTTGTTTGCTCTTGGTTCTCTAGTTCTTTTAGTTGTGATATTAGGGTGTCAATTTGAGATCTTTCTAGCTTTTTGATGTGGGCATTTAGGGCTATACATTTCCCTCTTAAAACTGCTTTAGCTGTGTCCCAGAGATTCTGGTATCTTGTCTCCATGTTCTTATTGGTTTCAAAGGACTTCTTGATCTCTGCCTTAATTTCATTATTTACCCAGGAGTCATTTAGGAGCAGGTTGTTCAATTTCCATGTAGTTATGTGGTTTTAAATGATTTTCTTAATCTTGAGTTCTAATTTGATAGTGTTGTGGTCTGAGAGACTGTTTGTTATGATTTCAGTTCTTTTGTGCTTCCTGAGGAGTGTTTTACTTTCAATTATGTGATCAATTTTAGGGTACGTGCTATGTGGTGCCAAGAAGAAAGTATATTCTATTGTTTTTAGTTGGAGAGTTCTGTAGATATCTGTCAGGTCCACTTGATCTGGAGCTGAGTTCAAGTCCTGAATATCTTTGTTAATTGTCTGTCTTGATGATCTAATGTTGACAGTAGGGTGTTAAAGTCTCCCATTATTATTATGTGGGAGTCTAAGTTGTCTCTTCATAGGTCTCTAAGAACTTGTTTTATGAATCTGGGTGCTCCTGAACTGGGTGCATGTATATTTAGGATAGTTAGCTTTACTTGTTGAATTGATCCCATTTCCATTATACAATGCTTTGTCTTTTTTGATCTTTGTTGGTTTAAAATGTTTTGTTAGAAACTAGGATTGCACTCTCTGCTTTTTCCTGCTTTCCATTTGCTTGGTAAATTTTCCTCCATCCCTTTATTTTGAGCCTATATGTGTCTTTACGCATGAGATAGGTCTTTTGAATATAGCACACCAATGGGTTGTGACTCTTTATCAGCATGCCATTCTCTGTCTTTTAATTGGGGGCATTTAGCCAATTTACACTTAAGGTTAATATTGTTATGTGTGAATTTCATCCTGTCATCGTGATGCTAGCTGGTTATTTTGCACACTTAATGTAGTTGCTTCATAGTGTCATTGATTTTTGTACTTCAGTGTGTTTTTGCAGTGGCTGGTAACACTTTTTCCTTTCCATATATAGTGCTTCCTTCAGGAGCTCTTGCAAGGCAGGCCTTGTGGTGACCAATTCCCTCAGCATTTGCTTGTCTAAAAAGGATTTTATTTCTCCTTCACTTATGAGGCTTAGTTTCGCTGGACATGAAATTCTGAGTTGGAAATTCTTTAAGAATGTTGAATATTGGCCCCTAGTCTCTCCTGGCTTGTAGGGCTTCTGCTGAGAGGTCTGCTGTTAGTCTGATGGGCTCCCCTTTGTAGGTGACCTGACTTTATCTCTGACTGCCCTTAACATTTTTTTCCTTCATTTTGACCTTGGAGAATCTGATGATTATGTATCATGGGGTTGATCTTCTCATGGAGTATCTTACTGGAGTTCTCTGGATTTCCTGAATTTGAATTTTGGCCTGTCTTATTAGGTTGGGGAAGTTCTCCTGGATGATATCCTGATGTATGTTTTACAACTTTGTTCTATTCAGGTACCCCAATCAGTCATAGGTTCAGTCTTTCTACATAATCCCATAGTTCTCAGAGGTTTTGCTCATTCCTTTTCATCTTTTTTTTTTCTCTAATCTTGTATGTGTATCTTATTTCAGCAAGATAGTCTTCAAGCTCTGAAATTCTTTCCTCTGCTTGGTCTATTCAGTTATTGATACTTGTGGTTGCATTGTAACATTCTTGGTTGTGTTTTTCAGCTCCTTCAGGTCATTTGTGTTCCTCTCTAAACTGGTTATTCTGGTTAACAGCCCCTGTAATGTTTTATCATGGTTCTTAGCTTCTTTGCACTGGGTTAGAACATGTTCCTTTAGCTCAGCAAAATTCATTATTACCCACCTTCTGAAGCCTACTTCTGTCAATTCATCTATCTCAGCCTTTGCCCAGTTCTGTGCCCTTGCTGGAGAGGTGTTGCGTTAATTTGGAGGAGAAGAGGCACTCTGGCTTTTTGAGTTTTCAGCATTTTTTTGTTTGATTCTGTCTCATCTTTGTGAGTTTATCTAGCTTCTCTGCTGACCTTTGGATGGGGTTTTGCAGGGACTTTTTTGTTGATGCTCTTGTTGTTGCTGTTTGTTTGTTTTTCTTTTTCCTTTTTTTTTGAGATGGAGTCTTGCTCTGTCACCCAGGCTGGAGTGCAGTGGCGTGATCTTGGCCCACTGCGACCTCCACCTCCTGGGTTCAACCAGTTCTCTGCCTCAGCCTCCCAAGTAGCTGGGATTACAGGCACCTGCCACCACACCCAGCTAATTTTTGTTTTTTTTAGTAGAGACGGGGTTTCACCATCTTGGCCAGGCTTGTCTTGAAGTCCTGACCTCATGATCCACCTGCCTCGGCCTCCCAAAAGTGCTGGGATTACAGGCATGAGCCACTATGCCTGGCCTGTTTTTCTTTTAACAGTCAAGCCCCTCTTCCTCTTCCAACTGAGGTTTGCTGGAGGTCCACTCCAGACCTTCTTTGCCTGGGTCCCTCCCACACCTCGAGGTGTCACCAGTGGAGGCTGCAAAACTAAAGATGGCTGCCTGCTCCTTTCCCTGGGATCTCTGTCCCAGAGGGTCACTGAACTGATACCAGTGGGAACGCCCCTGTATAAGGTGTCTAGCAACCCCTGTTGGGGTGGTCTCACCCAATCAGGAGGCACAGGATCCAGGACCCACTTAATGAAGCACTCTGACTACCCGTTGGCAGAGGGGGTGCATTACACTGGGGGAAATCCCACTCGTCCTGACTGCCCAGATTCCTCAGAGCCAGTAGAGGGAAAGACTAAGTCTGCTGATCCATGGAGACCACGGATGCCCCTCCCCTCCAGGAACTCAGTCCCTGGGAGATCAGAGTTCTGTCCACAAACCTCTGCCTGGAGTTGCTGAAATTCCTGCAGGGAGGACCCGCCGAGTGACGGGGTATGGTCAGGGCCCAACCTAAAGAGGCAGTCTGGCCACCATCTGCCACAGCCTCCGTGCTGCACTGTGGTGAACTCCTCCTGGGTCTAAACTGTCTATTTTCCCAGGCACCATCAGAGAAGAAATGGCAGACTGGAGCTGCAGTGATGTCTGCTGCCCCTCCCCCAGGGAGCTCAGTCATCTGAGGCAGCAGACAGCCAAAGTTCCGTCCCTTCCCCCAGGAACTTGGTAGTCTTAGGCAGTCTGTAGCTAAGTGGCCACTGAGAATCTGTGCAGCTCTGTGCTTGGGACTCAAGGAACTGGTGGCATGGGCTCACGGGGGCAGATCTCCTGATCCACCGGTTGCCCAGATCCATGGAAAAAGTATGGTTTCCTGGGCAGGATAGCACAATCACTCACTGCCTCTCTTGGCTGGGAGTGGGAGCTCCCCTTGTCCCGTGCAGCTCCCAGGTGGGCTGTTGCTCCACCCTGCTTTTCCTCACTCTCCATGGGTCATGCCAACCACCTTGTCATTCCCAATGAGAGAACCTGGATACCTCAGTTGCTGGTGCAGGATTCACTTGCCTTTTTCGGTCTTCTTGGTGGGAGCCTCTGAGTACAGCTGTTTCTAGTTGGCTTTCTTGGCCCCTTCCCTTCCAAATGTGGCTTTTTTACTCTGGTTTTCTGCTCCCCTTTTAATTTTGATAACTAGAAAATTTTTCTAATTTTTCAGTGATGTCAGCTATGACTTTTAAAGGATACTTACGATATTAATCTTTGCTTAAACTCAACTTTCTACCTGCTTTATGCCTGCACCCAACCAGCAGAATAAGCATTGAGTAAAACAGGGAACTGTGATAATTGACCTCACTACTGTTTCTCTGCCCTCTTTTGTAGCAGAACTCCTTAAAATAGTTGAGGCGCCCTTCTCTGTGTGTTCACATGACAGTAGCTCCATAACCCACTCCAATTAGGCTTTTTTCCCTATTTGTCCATTTAACCTGCTGCCAATCTGTTGATCACTTCCTGGTTCTCAGTGTATTCACCTCACAGCAGTTTTTGACACAATTTATCATTCCCTTTTTTTTTTCTGAAATACTTTATTCACTTGTCTCTGGAACCCGTGCGTGTTTGTTTCTTCTCTCTAATTCACTGACTCCCTTTTTCTGTTTCCTTTGCTAGCTCTATCTCTTCTTCCTGCACTCTGCATTTAGGACTGCTCCAGGGCTTCTCCCCAGACTTTCCTTTTCCTATGTACACTCACACTTTAGATTCAATCGGTCACTGTCCAGTCAGAAGACGAGACTACAAAGCTTATTTGAACAGTGGGAATTTAATAAAAAGAATTGCTAACTAGTAAAAAGTGATTACCTACTGAAAAAGCCTTAGAGATAGCCACCATAGAAAGCAGCTACCAACCCTAGTACTAAGGGAGAGTGAACAAGTTAAAGGCGATTCAGACCTGTTTGGAAATGGTGTGGCTGCCACCCGAACATTCAGTGAGCTTGTGGCAAAAAAGCTTGCCAGAGGGTGCAGCCCTCAGTGGAACAGTGAGCTTAGTTACTTGGTGAAGGAGAAGCTTGCCAGAGGCAGCAGGCCAGAGCTGAATGGTCAGAACTACTGCTTGGTGAAGAGCTTAACCTAGGGCAAAATCACTGAACTGTGAGGACTCCTACCAGAGAATCTTACTGAAGTCTGCAAATTGCAGCCAAATCGTTAGAGCCATTACAGTGATGGTGGAGAAACTTGCTGGAAGAGGCAGCTGGGGCTGCCACTATGGTGAATGCTATCAGGCCCCCTTCATACCAGTACCCTGGCTCTGTTGGTAAAACAGCACACTGGAGGGAGGGAGTCACTTCTGTTTTGGCCTTGTAGTGTCTCTCCAGCTCCCTCTACTGGCAAGCTAGCAAAAAAGTCCGTGAGGCCCAAAGTGGCAGATTTGGAACTGAGAGGCAATAAATTAATAATCAGCACAGTCTTCCCCTCTGGCTAGTTAGCATCCACATGAATCTTTATACACACATTTGAACTTCAGTACAATCACAGAACTAACCTTATATTTCTACCCAAAGAGATGCAGCTACCCTTGGTACAAGTGAAGTAGTTCTCACCTCTAAAGAGAGAAGACCTACGCTATTCTCAAATTTAGTCACGGTCTTATATTCCTTAAACACAAAATTGTAAAGTTAACCTCCAACAAACTTGTATAAAATATTAAGGATAAAAAGGAGAGAAAAGTAAAATAGTTAATATACACAAATAAAGACATACATATAACAAACATTTATGCACAGTTAGTATAGTCTTTATTCCTATAACTGGTCATAAGGCTGTAGTTGATACCTGTGACTTTTTTCTTCCACTAACCATTCCATAGTGTTTTTGTCCTTAGCCACAACCCAAGGTGGTTGTGGTGATGTAACTGGTGGGGTAACCCAAACCTTCATTACTGAACCATCTGAAGAAATGCCCTTTTTCCCCTGGTTGCTGACATTTTCCATTAAGCTTTACCATTGGTCATGGAGGGACTAAGAGGTGTCGCAGCAGATCCCCTTGGTTCCAGACATAACCCTCTTTACTTTCATTATGTAGCAGCAACTCAATTCCCCTTTGTAATCATGATCAGTCACACCAGCCAGAAGAGTAATAACTTCATTCTTTTCCTGTTGGTTTAGTGACATAAGGAGTCCACCACGGCTAGGTGGCAGTCTCATCTTCCAGTACAGTGGAACTATTGTTCTGTCCCCTAGTAGAAGCATTCCCCCTGCTCTTGGGAGCTAAGGCTCTGAATCAACAGGGTTCAGAGTTACCAGGATGCAAAACAAAATTGTGCAAATTGATTATTAGATACACTGGTGAGAAGGACCACTCTCAGTTTCACCTTTTGATTTCCAGACCCCTGAATTCTGGCTATGAGGTAGACAGCACTGTATAATCGTTTATGATTCAGAGCTTATACTGCATCCTATAAAACAGATACCCAGTCTTTTGAGGTGTTGTTTCCCAAATGGTGCCATATATAAGTCTTCAGCTAGCCATTCTATTAGCAGCTTTCTTTGGGAAATGGGGTATGTGATAAAACCAGTTAATTCCATGGGCACGAGCCTAATGCTACACATTCTTTGCTATGAAGTGAATTTGTCAGAAATGTGAATTCTGTGATGGTAGTTAAGGCATCCTGTGTGTCCATGGATGATGATTCTAGTAGAAACATTATGAGCAGGGAAAGCAAATCCAGAATTCATGTCTATTCTACTGAGTATAAATCTTTGCCTCCATAATGGAAGAGGTCCAGTGTAACTAGCATCCCATCAGGTAGCTGGCTGGTCTTCCTGGGGGAATGGTGTCATATAAGAGGTTCCATTGGTCTTTTCTGTTAATAGATTAGACACTCAGCAGTAGTGATAGCAAGATCAGCCTTGCCAAGAAGTCCACATTTTTTAGCCCAATCATAGACTCTGCCCTTGCTACCACTGAGAGCCCACTGGGCAAGTGCTAGGTAGCTAGGAAAAGAGGGTGACTGATAGCCTCAGAGAGTGTCATTTTGTTCATCTGATTATTGAGCGCCTCCTCTGTATTGGATACTTTGATGAGTATTTTCTAGGACACAAAATCTTCATAGCTTATCCCCTGAGAATTTCATCCACACATCTATTTTCTATATTTTCTTGCCTCCAATATTTTATTCCTGTTTCTTCCAGGTCCCTATCATTCATCAAAATTGTTCGTCATTACTAATGAACCAGTATAAATCTGTACATGCGGTCATCTCTCACTTCAAAGTGGAAAACTAAGTAGACTGCTTGAAGTGCTGTCCACTGGGAGATTTTACCTACAATGCTGTTTTTGGGGGGTCACTCCTGAGTGGGGCTGTAATGCTTTCAAGTAGGTACCAACATATCAATAGAAACTTAAGTCTGACTCAAAATTTTTTCTTCCTCAGTGACCTGATCATAAGGAACACCCATGAGGCCTTAGACGTAGACAGACAGAGGGAAGAGGCATTGCAGCAAGAATTTTAAGGCACCTGTTCATGTAAATTACTTGTAACTTCCAGATCTCTCAAGCTTGGTCTTTTCCACTTGATACATTGCTGCTGTGCACACCCAATCTCTGGCTTGGTTAGTCATGTAACTTTCAGTTTATGATAGGAAGCTCAGGACACATAGTTCCCTGATATCCTGTAGTTAGGCATTTCCTCTCTAATAAGGTCTGGTAACAAGCAAGAAGCTGATTCTCAAAAGGAAAATAATTATCTATAAAGGAGGACATAGATTTGCTCTCAAGTCCTATAGTTCTGCAGTATGATTCTCCTTTGGTGGCTTCCAGAGGATCCATAGAGCATTGCTATTTACCATAGACACTTTGAGTATTATTGGATCTGCTGGATGATAGGTCCAAGTGGAAGATTAGCTTGCCTTATTTTGCTCTGGTCCTCACTGGAAGCTGGAAGCCTTGTAAGTGACTTGATAGTTGGGTAGAAGCAGCCATTCAATGTGCTATATGTTGCTTTCAAAAGACCTACCAAGCATTTTGTTCATTTTGTTCACAGTAGGCAATGGCAAGTACAGTGACTTATCTTTCACCTTGGAGGGAATATCTTGACATACGTCAGATCATTGGACATCTAGAAACTTCACTGAGGTGGCAGATCTCTGAATTTTTGTAGGGGATTATCTGCCACTCTCTTGATTCACATATCTTACTAAGGTTTCTAAAGTACTTGTTGCTGCCTGTTCGGCAATCCACTCAGCATAATGTCATCAATGTAGTGGGCCATATAAATGGTTTGTGGAATGTCAAGGATATCTGTGGATGGTATTATGGCAGAGAACAGAGAGTTGAAAATAGTCGTGAGGCAAGGCTTTGAAGGTGTACTCAGGTATAAGCCAGGTAAAGACAAATAGCATCTACTGATCCTTACAAATTGACATGGAGAAAAAAACAACCAGGGCAATAGCTGCGTAACAAATGCTAGGGGCTGTATTGATTTGTTCCAGGACAGGTACTACATTTGGAAGAACAGCTTTCAATTGGAGTCACCATCTGATTAAATTTATTATCCACAGTTATTAGCTAAAATTCATCTGATTTCAGCATAGACCCAACAGGCAAGTTTACATGGTAATGTGGTAGGTATTCAGACTCCTGCATATTTCAAGTCTGTGATGGTATTACTGATTTTTGTCACTCTCAGGGTTGAGGTTTTGTTTCTGGTTTATTGCCTTGGAAGGGAGGAGAATTTCCAGGGGTTTTCACTTAGTTCTTATTATAATGACTCTTACCACATGGATTATAGAGCCAATGTGGAGGAGTCTACCAGTTGCCACATATACCTATTTTAATTCAGGAATTGGATGGGTTCCACAGACCATCTTGGCCTACTGTGATTCAAACTTGGTGTAAGACTCCATCTGTCACAGGATCACTATAAGCTCCCATTTTGACTGGTATACAGCAGCAGCATTTTGTGTTCCCAAGAATTATCATCAATTCAGAGCCTATGTCTAGTGTCTGGTAATCCCTGAAAATTTGAATATTTCAATTTCCCCAGTTCACAGTCATTCTATAATAGTAAGTGGACACAGAGTCCTCAAAGAAAGATATTATATACTTGTGGTAGTGCTACAGGGTCCTTCCTCTTTGGCTGGCCTTTTCTTCAATCAAGGGGCTCTGAGTATATGAATTGGCTTAGGTGTGAAAACTGACTGAGAATCTGTGATTCTCCATTATGGTGATTTAATTTGAGTCAGGTTTCTAGTCACCAGGAATGGAGGTTTCTCTATTATATAAATCAGACATTCATCTAGTAGCCTACCCATCTACTTCATTCCTAAATAAACGTGATCCATTAGCCACCAACAGAAATCTCCACAGGCTAAAACATTCTGATTATCAGCACATTCCTCCTGTCCTTTTCTGTAAAAGCATCTACCTTTACAATCCAGAGGTGGGCTGGTTAAGTGCTGCTACTTGGCCTCTGCTTCTCCATGATTATCTCTGTTAAATCAGGGAGGCTGTGTCAATGGCAACATCTCCTATGGCAGGGGTATCCAATCTTTTGGCTTCCCTGGGCCACATTGGAAGAAGAATTGTCTTGGGCCACACATAAAATACACTAACACTAACGATAGCTGGTGAGTTTTTTAAAAATCGCAAAAAAAGTCTCATGATGTTTTAAGAAAGCTTATGAATTTGTGTTGGGTCATATTCAAAGCCATCCTGGGTTGCATGCCACCCATGGGCCACAGGTTGGACAAACTCGTACTATGGTCGTTGCTGACTTATGTATGAGAACTGTCATAGAGCTTTTTGAGATGCAGATGCTGCCCTTAATATATTTTTCAATGCATTAGTGAAGGAACTATTTTTTAGACTTTCTTGGGGGATGTAGTTGGGGGATGGATGTGCCGGTTGCATATGAAAAATTATTCAAACATTCTTACCTCCCTAAGCTTTTAGATTCATTCCTCTCCATCAGGTGTCAGCCCATGGGTCAAAGCCAGCCCTGATTTTGTAAATAAAGTTTTATTGGATCACAGCCATGTTCGTTCATTTATGTATCATCTAGGGCTGCTTTCACACTATAAAGAAGAGCTTAGTATTTGTGACAGAGACCATGTGGCACACAAAGTTGAAAATATTTACTATTTTGTTCTTTAAGAAAATATTTGCTGATCTCTGTCCTAGAGTATGCTGCAGTTTGACCCACGTTATGAGTGGTGACAGCAAAGGAGGGGTTGTGTTAATTCTTCAGAAAGATGAGCATTTCCCTGCAGGGCAACTGCCCCAGAAGGTCAGACTTCTCAGACACAGGGAAAGCAAGCTATTTACACTGGAAAGTGAGACTCAGAATAATACAGAAGTTTGAGTTTCTCAGCTTTATTTAAGTCCAACCGATATCCCCATTCCAAGTTTCAGAGTGCCCAGTTAATGCCTTAACTTTCACATAAAGAACTTGGTGAGGCTGTCAATTCAATTGACATTGTAAATTTGCAACTCACACAATTAAATTTGTGTTTAATGTTTAGTAGTATCAGTCCTGTGGATTTAAGATGCCAGAGATTGTTTTAGACTTGCCGTGGAAGCATTCTCTACTTAGACCACAACTCATGCTGATAGTTTAAGGACCCGAGTTTTACTTCTTTCTGTAAATGTTCCACACTGTCAGTAAAATCTATTGCATACCACAGTCCTTATCATCATCATTATGGTAATGCTAAGGGCAGGAGCCTCATGGGCTCCAAGGTGCTTAGCTCAGTAGACACTTATCTCAGTAGACACTTTATCATAATCAACAACAGGAGATAACTTGATTAATTGTGATGCCAATGTATACCTTGAGTTGTTAGCATTCCATTTCCTGTTGGTAAGGGCCCAGCACTGTGCTCAAGCCCAAAGGCATAACTAAGCCAATCTATCTTTGATGGTCTCTCTCCGGAGACCACTTCAGTACCAATTCTCCATCTGTCAAGAGATAGAAATTACCCCCAATAATTTGAACGAAAATTTAATACAACATGGCAACTAATTAAAAGTGGTTAACTACTAAAAGTCATAAAAGAGGATTCTAGGGGATGTCACCCATGGGCTGACACATGATGGAGAGGAATGAATCTAAAAGCTTAGGGAGGTGAGAATGTTTGAATAGATTTTTCATATGCAACTCAGAAGTAGCAACTCCAGAAAGCAGCTGCACCCCACAGGACTAATGAGGAATTAACCTCATGGAGGAGAAGGATGGACCCTCCATTGACCCTCTAGCTCCAGCACATGGTAAGAGGGAAGAAATCTTTCCCTTGTGCTTTGGCCTTGCAGTGTCCCTCCAGTGTATCTACTGGCAAAATTCAAGTCAGCTAGCAAGGGAAAACATATCTACAGCATCCAGCTTCAGTATCACGTAGCAGGAAAAAGAAGGCTGGATTTGGAGCTGAGAGGCAATCAATTAATAACAAACTCTTAACCAGTTTATGGTTGTAACTACTATCTGTGTGTGACTGTGTCCCATATTAGATCTCGTCTGTTCTTTTCCCTTGAGCTCCTGAAAAGGATTCATATATTAAATTGTCTCCTTCATGTCTTCACTTGAACTTCTCATAGGCATCTTTAACTTAATTTGTACCGAACTAAGCACTGGTTCCTCCTCTAGTTTATCCCATTTCAGTAAATGGCATCACCACTCAAGCAAAACCATGCCCTTGACGCCTTTCACCCCACATCTAGTTGGTCAAAGTTCTGCCAGCTCTGTCTTTGAAATATATCCAAATCCTTCCTCTTATCACCTCCACTGCTGCCACCCTGCTCCAGGTCATCATCATCTCTTGACTCTCAAATCTGATAAATCACATCTTAGATTTCTTCATTTCCAATGTATGCTTGATAATTAAATGACTACTTGTTCTCAACTTATGCTATAACTTTTCATTCTGTATATACCCTGTCCTTTCCTCATCAGATTTCATACAAGATACCAAAATCCTTAGGGCTTTTGAATATGTTTGCTGCAACCCCTGCTGTTAGTTGGTAAGCCCTTTTTTGTGTTTATCAATGCAGCACTAACCCTTATTTTTACTAATTAATGTTAACATCATTAATGACATTAATGAATGATATGAATTTTATCATTAATAATAAAAATATTTCATATATGGTTCTGAAACATATAGATAGATGTATCTTCCTACCTTTAATAATGGCCTATTATCAGATTTTTAAAAATATCTTAGTTTCATAGGCCAGGTGCTGTGGCTCACGCCTGTAATCCCAGCACTTTGGGAGTCTGAGGCAGGTGGTTCACCTGAGGTCAGGAGTTTAGGACCAGCCTGACCAACATGGTGAAACCCCATCTCTACTAAAAATACAAAAGTAGCCAGGCCTGGTGGCACATGCCTGTAATCCCAGCTACTTGGGAGGCTGAGGCAGGAGAATCACTTGAACCCAGGAGGCGGAGGTTGCAGTGAGCTGAGATCATGCCATTGCACTCCAGCCTGGGCAACAAGAGGGAAATTCCATCTCAAAAAAAATTACTTTTATAAAGATGACTTATTTCTTAAATTTCTGTTTTTTTGGAAAGAAGCTACAAAGGTAAAACCTACTCTGCAAAACTTCCACATATATCATTGGCTTTTTATGTTAATTAAAATCTCTCATTCCTTTTCATCAACTTAATTTATTTTAAGGTAAATATCAGTACTTGCTTTTGTTGTATTCAGAAGTGAGTTTCATTCCTGCTTAGAATTCCATACCATTGACTTCTATAGAAAACTTTATCTGTATCTCTTGACTCCTTTTTAATATTGATTTGAGGCCATAATAAAGAAGCAACTTTTTTAGCAAATACTTTCTTTTTTTTTTTTGAGGCAAGGTCTCACTCTGTAACCCAGGCTGGAGTGCAGTGGTGCAATCATAGCTCACTGCACCTTCCACCTCCTGGGCTCAAACAGTCCTCCCGCCTCAGCTTCCTAAATAAATGGGACTACAGGTGTATGCCACCATGCCTGTCTCTTTATTTATTTACTTACTTACCTGTCTTCCCTTCCCTCTTCTCTCTTCCCCCTCGCCCCTTGTCCTTTGCCGCTTGCCCCTTCCCCTACTCTGCCTACTGGCAGAGATGGGGTCTTGCTATGTTGCCAGGCTGGTCTTAACCTCCTGGCCTCAGGCGATCCTTCTGCCTCAGCTCCCCAGAGTGCTTGGATTATAGGCATGAGCCACCACACCTAGCCCATACTTTAAATTAGAAAAAAGGGAAAATTGCCTAATATACTCTTTCTTTTTCAGGTGGGAGGTGTTGCTGTTTTTCTCCTGATGGTAAAGCTTTAGCCGTAGGTCTCAACGATGGAAGCTTCTTAATGGCAAATGCAGATACTCTAGAGGATCTTGTGTCTTTTCATCACAGAAAAGATATGATTTCAGATATTCGATTTTCACCTGGTAAGATCCATTGAAATTGTATTTGAGTATTAACTTGGGTCTGGCAGTGTATAAATGTATCAATGTATAATTTTTATTAACTGTTATGTTATCTCAGAACTTAACTTTTTTACTAGAAGAGGCAGTGTAGCAAGAGGTAAAAGCCCTGTTGTTAGATTGATGCAAATATCTGTCTTAGTGCCAATTCTGTTACTAAATTTTCTGTGTGACTTGAGCCAGGATGCTTCTCTGAGCTTTTGTTTCCTCATTTGTGATATAAAAGGGGTTGGATAACTGTTTTCGTTATATTCTTAATGCTTTTGAAATTGCACTCATTTTACTCCATTAATTTCCATGTATTCATTATCTACTACAAACCTACTGTAATGTAGCAATTACTAATGTTAAGGCAAAATTTACTTATGTTGGTTTAGTTCCATTTTTTTCTAAATTTAGAGGGAGTTTTGTTAAATACAAAGTATCAAAACTACATTATACATAGTTTTTGACATTTGCTTCCTACTGAACTAATTTGTTACACTAAAAAATTATTTTGTTAAGTATAATATACTTGAAAAATATTATTTGTCATTTAACACATCTGTCTTATTATAATTTATGAAACAACTAAGATTTCTCCATAAAGAAAAGGAAAATTAACTCTAGTTTCAGAATGTAAAAAAGTATTTCCAAAGATAGAAAATGTCAAGCAAATATGTTTCTATTATAGGTTCTGGGAAATATCTTGCTGTAGCATCCCATGACAGCTTTATAGACATATACAATGTAATGAGTAGTAAACGAGTAGGAATATGCAAAGGAGCTACCAGTTACATAACCCATATTGATTGGGATATTAGAGGTAAGACTTTAAATAACTTAATATTTGATAAAAGTGTCATTTGATTTAGTATAGCTATATTAGAGAAACAGAAAAGTGATTCAACAGATGAGTTAAAAAGAATTGGGAAAAACAACCATTATTCTCAAAATTATTTTTTACTATTTTACATCTGAAGGTGAATACTATAGAGTTGAGACTTTTCTTTTTCTTTTTTCTTTTCTTTTTTTGAGACAGGTCTCACTCTGTCACCCAGGCTGGAATGCTGTGGTACAATCACAGTTCACTACAACCTCGACCTCCTGGGCTTAAGTGATCCTCCCAACCCAGCCTCCTGAGTAGCTGGGACTACAGGCATGCACCACCATGCCTGGCTAATATTTAAATGTTTTGTACAGACAGGGTCTCACTATATTGCCCAGGCTGGTCCCGAACACTGGGACTCAAGCAATCCTCCCACCTTGGCATCCCAAAGTGCTGTGATTATAGGCATGAGCCACTGCACCCAGCCTACACTTTTCAATACTTCACCTAATATCGTTCAAATAATAGTACAGTGATTAGTTGTTTAATTTGTAAAGTGATTTAAATATTATGCAAAAAAATTGTTGTGAAGATGTCTTGATCTTTGTCATATAAATTTGATATAAATAGAATATAGAAATGTTGGCCAGGTATGGTGGCTCATGCCTGTAATCCCAGTACTTTGGGAGGCCAAGGCTGGAGGACTGCTTGAGCCCAGGAGTGAGCCTAGGCGACAGAGTGAGACGCCATTCCTAAAAAACAAAATGAAATACATTTTTAAAAAGAAATGTTAATGAAGATTTTAAAGTCATTTTTCTCATTGTTTGATATGAAATATATCTTTAAAAAGAGTCATAATCATATAAGATAAAGAACTTAATGAGTATGTTTGTATTTTAGCAGAATGCATGGCATATGACTGAGTTTAATATATTTGATAAATGTTAAGTATTTTAAATGCTCTCTTTTTAAGTATGTTGCTGTTTCATGTATTCAACTATATAAATTGAGCATCATAAAGTTTTTCTAAATATAGTTAAACAAGTACTTACACTTTAAAAAGTATTTTAACATTTGTTTCTAGGAATTTTTTACATATGCATAACCAAAGAAATCATTTTTATGTATATACATATACAAAAATCAAACCACTTATGAATCTAGTTACTTAATAATATGGAATTATAAAAATAAAATGTTCTTACTATATGTTGACTGCAGCAGAAAATGGTTTTTATATTTAAGCTGATTTTTTCCCATAAAACTTAAACATATATTTGTATGTATTTTATATGTGTAAATATTTTTTAAAATTTTTTTGAAGGAAAGCTTTTACAGGTCAACACTGGTGCTAAGGAACAATTATTCTTTGAAGCTCCCAGAGGGAAAAAACAAACCATCCCCAGCGTGGAGGTAGGACAATAGTGGTGCTTGTAGTGTTTATGTGAATAAGAGTGGCTAGAAAACTGATACCTGCTTTCTATCGTTTAGTTACACGTGAAGTCTGTTCTCAAATTATTAAAATATTGGATATTCTTGAGTTTATTGAGTCAATACATGGGTGAAGGAAGAAACACTATATTAATAAAAGGAGTCAGCGGGCATGGTTGTTCACGCCTGTAATCCCAACATTTGGAAGCCGAGGCAGGCAGATTGCTTGTGCTCAGGAGTTCAAGACCAGACTGGATAACATGTTGAAACCCCATCTCTACAAAAAGATACAAAAAATTAGCCAGGCATGGTGGCATGTGCCTATAGTCCCAGTTACTTGGGAGGCTGAGGTGGGAGGATTGCTTGAACCTAGGAGGCGGAGGCTGCAGTGAGCGATGTTCGTGCCACTACACTCCAGCCTGGGTGACAAAGTGAGACCCTGTATTAAAAAAAAAAAAAAAAAGGAATAAATCACTTGCATGGCTAGCTGTGCTCCAGTTGCTTTCCTCAAAAGACAAGAAGCGTGAAATAGCAAATAGAAGACATGCCATCTAAGATTGGAGTATTGCATGTCTGCCACGTCCTTAGGAATCCATATGCCTAAGATGTTTGTTGGCAGATTACTGTTTTTGCTTTAAAAAAAAAAAAAAAAAAAACAAAATAAGAAAAATTGTGTTGCATTTTGTGCCTGACAATATTAGCCTTTTTTTTTTTTTTTTAACTTGGCCTAGGAAGAGAGGCTTAACAAATTTAACATGAAAGTGGGTTAATGAAGGGAGGGACCATAAGTAAAAGTTCTAAATTTCTAGTAAGGGTTAGTTGGAAAACATACTTATAATGCATTATTAGAAATTTAAACATGAACTGTAAGAATCTTACTTGATTATCCTAAAGTCAGAAACAGTTTTATTATTAACACTGTATGTTTAGCATCTAGAACACAGAGTGGATATATAATTATATTCTGAATAATGCTATGTTAAAATTTTTCTGCAGCAACTAGTAGGCTCTGGGGAGTTATAAAACCAAGACAACTAATAATTTAACTATTTTTTCATTAAAACTTTCATTTTACTTGTGACACACATAATTACAAAGAAAAATGTTTACATTTTGGTTGTTAATATTTTAGGTTTGGATAATCCAAACTTACAGCATTGTTTTTCATTTTTAGGTAGAAAAAATTGCTTGGGCATCATGGACAAGTGTACTTGGTTTATGCTGTGAAGGAATTTGGCCAGTAATTGGAGAAGTTACAGATGTAACTGCTTCTTGCCTCACCAGTGACAAAATGGTTCTAGCTACCGGGGATGATTTGGGATTTGTGAAGTTATTTAGATATCCTACTAAAGTATGTGTTTTTCTTTAACTTTCCTAATGATCATAAATTATGAAATGGTTAAGGTAATGTCCTGTCATAGCACTTCATTGTTATTAATTGTACATATGTAATACATAATGTTGTAATCTGAAAGGTTCAGAATTATGTTTCATATCTATAGCTTTTAAGTATTATAATTTATGATCCCATATCTTAAGTTATATATCATATCCTATAGTGTTTTTCAGTATTGACTAATATGAAGATCCCTTTTACAAGAAACATCTTGGCTGGGGACAGTGGCTCATGCCTATAATCCCGGTATAGTACTTTGGGAGCCTGAGGTGGGAGGATCACTTGAGGCCAGGCATTTCAGGCCAGCCTGGGCAGCATAGTGAGACGTCCTCTCTACAAAATAGAGAAAAAAATTAGCTAGGTATTGTGGTACATGCCTGTAGTACTAGCTACTCAGGAGGCTGAGGTGGGAAGATTGCTTGAGCCCAGGAGTTGGAGGCTACAGTGAGTTGTGGTCATGTCATTGCACACCAGTCTGGGTGACAAAGCAAAACCCTATGTCAAAAGAGAGAGAGACACACATTCCTTTTATCCCCGATGTTAACTTCAATAATTTTTCTATTTTTAATTGAATATATACTATTAACAGCAAATATAAACCCTTTATAGTTACAGCTTCAAACTTTAAGTTGTTTTTACCAATTAAATAGAAAATACTTACACTTACAAAATTAAGCACCATTAATTTAATATAATGAATGACTTTTTTGTTGAAACCAAATCATACAAATTCTTTTTTTTCTGCTTTCGTAGCAGAATATATGTGCATTTTAAATCATCAGCATCATTTGTTGATGATTTTCTGCTTAAAATTGGTATTCACTTGCTGCTTATGTATATATATATTTTTTTCTTTTTTTCGAGATGGAGTCTCACTCTGTTGCCAGGCTGGAGTGCAGTGGCGTGATTTCGGTTCACTGCAACCTCCACCTCCTGGGTTCAAGCTATTCTCCTGCCTCAGCCCCCTGAGTAGCTGGGATTACAGGCTCACACCACCATGCCCAGCTAATTTTTTTGTATTTTTAGTAGAGACGGGGTTTCACCATGTTGGTCAGGCTGGTCTCAAACTCCTGACCTCGTGATCCGCCCACTTCGACCTCCCAAAGTGCTGGGATTACAGGCGTGAGCCACTGGGCCTGGCCAACAGATTCTTTGGCATTCTACGTACCTATGTTTCTGTGTGCTGTGCAAGTACTTAATTCTTTTATCACTTCCCTCTGTTCAAACTACTGTAAAATATTAGGCTTTACCTTAACACAGAAATAAAATTTATATATCAAGTCCAGATACAATGCATTCCTTTCTTTCTTTTTTTTTTTTTAGACAATGTCTCTCTCACCCAGGCCGGAATGCAATGGCGCAATCATGGCTCACTGCAGCCTCGACCTCCCAGACCCAAGTTATCCTCCCACCTCAGCCTCTTGAGTACCTGGGACCACAGGCACATGCCACCATGCCTGGCTAATTAAAGAAAAAAAATTTTTTTATAGAGATGGGGTCTCCAGATGTTGCCTATGCTGGTCTCAAACTCCTGAACCCAAGTGATCCTCCTGTCTCGGCATCCTAAAGTGGTGGGATTACAGGCGCGAGTCACTGTTATCTGGCAGCATTTATTTCTTAATTCACAAATTAAGTTATATATTATACTCTGGCACCAACATGAACATAAAGATAAATTTGAAATACAGTACTGAAATGATATTGTGGTATTCAGTTCCTGGTGATCTTAAGTAACTGCTCATATTAATATTTTTAGATCAGCATTGAAATGAAAACACAGGTTTAAAAATTCTCATTGAAAACTCAGACACCCAAGAAAATATTCCACCGATTCCTGTTTTAAATACATGTAAATGGTAGAGTCTTAGTTGTTAACAATGTGTTCCACGAAAATATTTGCCAGAAACTTCACTTCCAGCATTCCAGATGGTGTAGATCCCTTTGGAATAGGTTCTGGGATATTGATCTACAGATTATTTTTTCACCTTAGTGTAGCAAGAACCACACAGTCTTAGAGAAACTATCTTCTTGCCATGCTTTGATGACAGATCCCTCGCCCTGACTTAATTATTAAGAGTCATCATTCCTGCCAGGCACGGTGGCTCACACCTATAATCCCAGCACTTTGGGAGGCCGAGGCAGGTGGATCACCTGAGGTCAGGAGTTCGAGACCAGCCTAGTCAACATGGTGAAACCCCGTCTCTATTAAAAACACAAAAAATTAGCTGGGCACAGTGGCGGGTCCCTGTATTCCCAGCTACTTGGGAGGCTGAGGCAGAAGAATCGCTTGAACCAGGAGGAGGAGGTTACAGTGGGCCGCGATCATGCCACTGCACTCCAGTATCAAAAAAAAAGAGAGTCGTCATTCCTAGGGAATTCACAAATTTTGCTATTACTGTGTTTTGTATAAGACATCTCTTATTTTAACACCTTTGAAAAGATGTTAACAGAAAACCTGCTTTATGATGCTTTGATCTGAAATTTATGGAACTTGGTAATGCTAGATTTTAAAGTTGCCAGTATTTATAACTTAAACTTTATTGTTATTTAAAAGGAAAATACATTTCTATGTGTATTGCTTACAAAGAAAAGCACTAATGAATTAAGATGAAAGATATTTACATGGGTATATACATATATGTGTACCAAAGCAATCAATCGATAGTTACTTTTCATTAACATACTCATGCTGTACATAGGCGTGTGTATCATTTCTCAATTATTGCATCTATTTCCAACAGTAATACATCTGCATAACCATTGTCTTTAATATATATACACTATTCCATATACATTGTAATTAACTATTACTTTCAACATTTAAGGTATTTAATTTTTTTCACTACTATAAGTAAATACCATGGTAAGTATTTTTTTACACAGATAGCATTTTCTTAGCATAGATGCCTAAAAGGGAGATGGGTGAGTCAAATACAAGAACATTTTTATGCTTTTAATGCAGAATACCAAGTTGGTTTTTTAAAGAGTTTTGCCTGGGGTACCAGCATTTTGTGAAACTACTGGTTTTATATCTTGTCCTTAACAGGTTTGGGAATTGGTATCTTTTATTCTGCTGAGTTTCAGTATTTTCTCATACTTTTTCTAACACATTGCACTTGAAATGATTAATTTCTAATTATTTATTAATAAAATAAATTCAAAATCATAATGGAAATATTTAAATAATGAAATTTCTCAGAAAGATTGTTTGAATTTTCTTCCTCTTTAGGGGAAATTTGGAAAGTTTAAGAGGTATGTGGCCCATAGTACACATGTCACAAATGTTCGCTGGACTTATGATGACAGCATGTTGGTTACCCTAGGAGGTACAGATATGTCTTTAATGGTGTGGACAAATGAGATGGAAGGCTATCGAGAAAAAAGGCCTTGTGATAGTGAAGAATCCGACATTGATTCTGAAGAAGATGGGGGTATGTCATTTTATAATACTTGAACAAAAATATAGGGAAAATTTAGCACAACTTATTTAAGCTGTAGAAGTTAAAGCAAGTAATAATAATGTTTGAATAATTGTAGTGTTACTGTTTTTAGTCTGTTTAACATCAAAATCCGTTTTGTGACTCAAGAACAACAGGTTGCCATGAATTTATGACTTCGATATTATTTATCTACAAATGAAAAATATCTAAATTTTAAATAAGTACTGTTAAGGTAAATTTTATATTATTAAACCTCATATTTTAAAATAATTTTGGTTTTCTTCTAATATACTAGTAATATCAACTCATTATAGAAAATGTGTTTTGCCATAAAAATTAAACACAGCCTTCATAATTTGACCACACAGAGGTAACACCTCTTTTAATATTTGGGGTATATTGTAAGATGTATGTAGCTAATATTTTTTTAAGAAAAGTATGGCCATATTGAACTTATTTTTTAACCTGCTATTATTACTTAGTAATACTTTGAAAACATCATTACATATAATTAAATATTCTTCTACATTGTTTTTTCTGGTTGCATATTCATAATTTGCTTATAACAATTTATTTCATATTGTTGAACATCTTTGTATCCAATTTATAAGATCATAATTGATCTCGATTATTGCTTAAAGAATAACTCATATATTTTGATTGTAGGCTATGACAGTGATGTTACAAGGGAGAATGAAATCAGTTACACCATCAGAGCCTTATCAACAAATATTCGCCCAATGTTTGGAATCAAGCCTCATTTACAACAAAAAGAACCCTCAGTTGATGAAAGGTAATAATTTAGTGTAGTATTAGATGAAGGAAAAGATATTGTCATTAAAAATGGAATTTATTGGCCGGGCGCGGTGGCTCACGCTTGTAATCCCAGCACTTTGGGAGGCTGAGGCGGGCGAATCACGAGGTCAGGAGATCGAGACCACAGTGAAACCCCGTCTCTACTAAAAATACAAAAAATTAGCCGGGCGTGGTGGCGGGCGCCTGTAGTCCCAGCTACTCAGAGAGGCTGAGGCAGGAGAATGGCGTGAACCCGGGAGGCGGAGCTGACAGTGAGCCGAGATTGCTCCACTGCACTCCAGCCTGGGTGACAGAGCGAGACTCTGTCTCAAAAAAAAAAAAAAAGGAATTTGTTGTTTAAGTGGCTTTTTTACACAAACTAAGTAACAGTGATATTCTTGCTTTAGACAATTCACAGCACCTCTTAGAAAGTATGTCTGTCTTTAAATACCTTTTGGTATCAGCCTGGGTGATGTAGTGAGACCTTTTCTCTATGGAAATATAAAAATAATCCAGGTTTAGTGATGTGTGTTTGTAGCCCCAGCTACTTCAAAGGCTGAGGCAGGAGCATTGCTTGAGCCCAGGAAGTTGAGATTGCAGTGAGTTATGATTGGCGCCACTGCTAATCTGACACTGAGTGTCAGAATGAGGCCCTGTCTCAAAAAAATAACCCACAAAAAAACAAAAACAAAACGCTATTGGTGGTAACACTATGTGTTAACACTAGTGGTTTAGGGATTTATACATATTTATAAGGTTGATATAATTCATCTTATTTGCTAACTTTTATAAATGTGTGTGATGAGGTTGGAGGAGATAATAAAAATTGAATCCAATACCAAGTACTTTTTAAGAAGTATGTGAGCAGTATTGTGATTTAATTTTGAAAAGGCCTGCCTATCCATGTGCCTTTATTCAAGCATAGACAATCCTCATTTCAAAAATTTTCCAAAAAGGCAGGTTGTCTTTAATGGGAATTATTGGTCTTAGTCTAGAATTAGCAAATAAAAAAGTAAGGACATATGCAAGGCCATTTTATGAGGAGAGATCACTTTTTTTTATTATACTTTAAGTTCTGGGATACATGTGCAGAACATGCAGGTTTGTTACATAGGTATACACGTGCCATGGTGGTTTGCTGCATCCATCAGCCCATCATCTACATTAGATATTTCTTCTAATGCTATCCCTCCCCTAGCTCCCCACTCCCTGACAGGCTCCAGTGTGTGATATTCCCTTCCCTGTGTCCATATGTTCTCATTGTTCAACTCCCACATATGAGTGAGAACATGTGGTGTTTGGTTTTCTGTTCCTGTGTTAGTTTGCTGAGAATGATGGTTTCCAGCTTCATCCATGTCCCTGCAAAGGACATGAACTCATCCTTTTTTATGGCTGCATAGTATTCCATGGTGTTTATGTGCCACATTTTCTTTATCCAGTCTATTATTGATGGGCATTTGAGTTGGTTCCAAGTCTTTGCTATTGTGAATAATGCTGTAATAAACATACATGTGCATGTGTCTTTATAGTAGAATGATTTATAATCCTTTGGGTATATACCCAGTAATGGGATTCCTGGGTCAAATGGTATTTCTAGTTCTAGATCCTTGAGGAATCGCCACACTGTCTTCCACAATGGTTCAACTAATTTACACTCCCACCAACAGTGTAAAAGCATTGCTGTTTCTCCACATCTTCTCCAGCATCTGTTGTTTCCTGACTTTTTAATGATCACCATTCTAACTGATGTGAGATGGTATCTCATTGTGGTTTTGATTTGCATTTCTGTAATGACCAGTGACGATGAGCTTTTTTTCACATGTTTCTTGGCCGCATAAATGTCTTCTTTTGAGAAGTGTCTGTTCATATCCTTAGCTTTTTGATGGGGTTGTTTGTTTCTTTCTTGTAAATTTGTTTAAGTTCTTTGTAGATTCTGGATATTAGCCCTTTGTCAGATGGATAGATTGCAAAAATTTTCTCCCATTCTGTAGGTTGCCTGTTTGCTCTGATGATGTTTTCTTTTGCTGTGCAGAAGCTCGTTAGTTTAATTAGATCCCATTTGTCAATTTTTGCTTTTGTTGCAATTGCTTTCAGTGTTTTAGTCATGAAGTGTTTGCCCATGCCTATGTCCTGAATGGTGTTACCTAGGTTTTCTTGTAGGGTTTTTATGGTTTTAGGTCTTACGTTTAAGTCTTTAATTCACCTTGAGTTAATTTTTGTATAAGGTGTAAGGAAGGGGTCCAGTTTTGGTTTTCTACATATGGCTAGCTAGTTCCCCCAACACCATTTATTAAAGAGGGAATCCTTTCTCATTGCTTGTTTTTGCCAGGTTTGTCAAAGATCAGATGGTTGTAGATATGTGGCATTATTTCTGAGGCCTCTGTTCTGTTCCATTGGTCTATATATCTGTTTTGGTACCAGTACCATGCTGTTTTGGTTACTGTAGCATTGTAGTATAGTTTGAAGTCAGGTAGCATAATGCCTCCAGCTTTGTTCTTTTTACTTAGGATTGTCTTGGCTATATGGGCTCTTTTTTTAGTTTCATATGAAATTTACAGTAGTTTGTTCTAATTCTGTGAAGAAAGTCATTGGTAGCTTGATGGGGATAGCATTGAATCTACTTTAAACCAACAAAGATCAAAAAAGACAAAGAAGGGCATTATATAATGGTAAAGGGATCAATGCAACAAGAAGACCTAACTTTCCTAAATATATATGCACCCAATACAGGAGCACCCAGATTCATAAACCAAGTTCTTAGAGACCTACAAAGAGACTTAGACTCCCACACAATAATAGTGGGAGACTTTAACACCCCACTGTCAATATTAGATCAATGAGACAGAAAATTAACAAGGATAATTAGGAGTTGAACTCGGCTCTGGACAAGCAGACCTAATAGACATCTACAGAACTGTCCACCCCAAATCAACAGAATATACATTCTTCTCAGCACCACATCACACTTATTCTAAATTTGACCACATAATTGGAAGTAAAACACTCTTCAGCAAATGCAAAAGAACAGAAATAATAACAAACAGTCTCTCAAACTATAGTGCAATCGAATTGGAACTTAGGATGGAGAAACTCACTCTGAACCACACAACTACATGGAAACTGAACAACCTGCTCCTGAATGACTACTTGGTAAATAACAAAATTAAGGCAGAAATAAATAAGTTCTTTGAAACCAGTGAGAACAAAGATACAGCATACCAGAATCTCCAGAACACAGCTAAAGCAGTCTTTAGAGGGAAATGTATAGCACTAAATGCCCACAGGAGAAAGTGGGAAAGATCTAAAATCAACACCCTAACATCACAATTAAAAGAACTAGAGAAGCAAGAGCAAACAAATTCAAATGCTAGTAGAAGACAAGAAATAACTAAGATCAGAGCACAACTGAAGGAGAGAGAGACACAAAAAACCCTTCAAAAAATCAATGAATCCAGGAGCTGGTTTTTTGAAAATATTAACAAAATAGATAGACTGCTAGCCAGACTAATAAAGAAGAAAAGAGAGAAAAATAAAAAAGACACAATAAAAAATGTTAAAGAGGATATCACCACTGATTGCACAGAAATACAAACTACCATCAGAGAATACTATAAAGACCTCTACGCAAATAAACTAGAAAATCTAGAAGTGGATAAATTCCTGGACACATACACCCTCCCAAGACTAAACCAGAAGAAGTGGAATCCCTGAATAGACCAATAACAAAGTCTGGAATTGAGGCAGTAATTAATAGCCTACCAACCAAAAAAAGCCCAGATGGATTCACGTCCGAATTCTACCAGAAGTACAAAGAGGAGCTGGTACCATTCCTTCTGAAACTATTACAAACAATAGAAAAAGAGAGACTCCTCCCTAACTCATTTTATGAGGTCCACATCATCTTGATACCAAAACCTGGCAGAGACACAACAAAAAAAAATTTCAGGCCAATATGCCTGATAAACATCGATGCGAAAGTCCTCAATAAAATACTGGCAAACCAAATCCAGCAGCACATCAAAAAGCTTATCCACCACAATCAAGTCGGCTTCATCCCTGGGATGCAAAGCTCATTCAACATAGCGAAATCAGTAAATGTAATCCATCACATAAACAGAACCAATGACAAAAACCACATGATTATCTCAATAGATGCAGAAAAGGCCTTCGATAAAATTCAGCACCGCTTCATGCTAAAAACTCTCAATAAACTAAGTATTGATGGAACATATCTCAAAATAATAAGAGCTATTTATGACAAACCCACATCCAATATCATACTGAATGGACAAAAACTGGAAGCATTCCCTTTGAAAACTGGCACAAGACAAGGATGCCCTCTTTCACTACTTTGATTCAACATATTGTTGGAAGTTCTGGCCAGGGCAATTAGGCAAGAGAAAGAAATAAATGGTATTCAAATAGGAAAAGAGGAAGTCAAATTGTCTCTGTTTGCAGATGACATGATTGTATATTTAGAAAACTCCATTGTCTCAGCCCAAAATCTCCTTAAGCTGATAAGCAACTTCAGCAAAGTCTCAGGATACAAAATAAATGTGCAAAAATCACAAGCATTCCTATACACCAATAATAGACAAACAGCCAAATCATGAGTGAACTCCCATTCACAACTGCTACACAGAGAATTAAATACCTAGGAATACAACCTACAAGGGATGTGAAGGACCTCTTCTTCAAAGAGAGCTACAAACCACTGCTCAAGGAAATAAGAGAGGACACAAACAAATGGAAAAACATTCCATGCTCATGGATAGGAAAAGTCAATATCGTGAAAATGGCCATACTGCCCAAAGTAATTTAGAGATCACTTTTTAATAAAGTCTCTGAGCTAGATGACAGATTAAGAAATAAATTGTGAAACTAATGTTTTCAAAATCAAAGGTGGTAAACAATAAAAAGGGATATGGAGCATTGAATGGCATGGACTTCAGAAGCAAAGAGGTTTAAAGAACAAAAAAGGAAAAGATCCAGAAACAGTAAGAAGGAACAGAGGGAGTGGGAGGTGGGAACAGCAGTGGGAGGTGAGAACAAGGTTGTGGTGAGGAAAACTTTATTATGAGACGTTAGTGGACAATTTGAGGGAGAAATTAAAAATAAAAGGGAATTCATTCACAGTTGAACAGGATTTGTAGAAAATTCAAGTGAATTTGTGGCCATTTAGAATAGTGCTGAAGAGTTTTGGAACTCAGAGAAATAGAAATGACATTACAGGAAAGCTTTGTCAGAGGGATTTGAGTTTGCACCTATGGGTTTTATATTCGGGGAAAGGGATGAAGTTAAGGTGAAAAACACATTAGTAATGGGGAGGGGGAGAACTGAGAGATTTTGTAAATTGACTGACCCCAGCATTGCCAGGGAGGCTGTAGATGGAGTGTTAAGGACACAGTGCCTCCTCAGCTCCTTTTCCAGGTGTCGTTTGCTGATGGTATACCTCATGTACCTCAGATCATAGCAATGGGAGGTCACCTAAGGAAAGGGGATGGAGAGTGATGATCTAGTTTTTCATTATGTATAAAGAGGCAACGTATTAAATTAGGGGTATTTTTTAAGAAAGCACAGTATACCATAATCTAAGTACTTGTACAGAATTCCATGTTTCAAGTAACTTGCTAGAATGCAGCATCATATAGTGCAAAGGACATGAATTCTGGAGTCAAATGGGTAAAATACTCATTTTTATCATTACCAGTTGTGTGAGTTTGAAAAATTATTCATTCTTTATGAACCTCAGTTTCCTCAGTGGCAAAATGAACATTATAATCCCTAACTTATCATGTATTTCAAGTTTTAAATGAAATAATGTAAATCAAGAATTTAGATAGTAGGTCTTCACTAATGACACCTTATCCCTTGGAATGAAATAAAAGTTAACTGAGGAGATACCTGGTAAATACTTAAACATTATTTCTGAAATTAAATATTCACAAAGCAATAAACACTACATATGTATTTATTAGGTAAATACAGATAAATATGAAAATGTAATATTATTTAAATATTCTAATTAGAATATTTGAAGTATAGTGTTTAATATGACTTAAGGAAAATTATGTCTCCTAAATAATGAAAAGTGAAAAGTGTTCTATGGGGAAGAAGGGGCTCTAGACATTCCCATAAATTTCTTTCATTTGTTATATTGATTTTTTTAAAAAATTATTTATCGGATAAATTTGGTGTGTCAGAAAATGTGACCTAATTTTAATCTGTAGTCTGCTTCATTCACGGTAAAACACTTAAATGTAAATTTCTACCCCTTGCTGAAGTGAGGCATGTTCTGACAGATGGAAATATTTTACTACTCATGAAGAATGATTAACACTGTCATAACTGAAATCTTTGATGTTAGCTTGTATATTCTGCAGCTAACTTTTTCAAAATAATTTTTCAAATTGCTTTGCATTTTGTTCTCAATTTACTTTACAATTTCAACCCTGCTAAATATTTTGAAAATGACAAGGTGTGGGGAGGGAGAGAGGGGGTCTGTTGGCCCCCGTGACAGAGTCCAAGCTCTACTCTTTGCCTTAAAAAAAAAAAAAAAAAGAAAGAAAATGACAAGGCAGAAGTCATTAATGTGACTTCATTTTCACAAAATGAAAAAAAATCAAAGGAGATTAAAAATGAAGAGGTTCATATCTCTTTTACCAACTTAGAATATTTGTGAGGAGATAATATGGTTCATGGCTTATTTAAATAATTGTTTTTTAAGTAACGTATATTATGTCATAAATATGAAATAAAACACTTTATATGCAAAACAGGCCAGGTGCTGTGCCTCATGCCTGCAATCTCAGTGCTTTGGGAGGCTGAAGTGGGAGGACTGCTTGAGACCAGGTGTTTAGCACCAGCCTGGGTAACACAGCAAGACCCCATTTCTACAAAAAATAGAAAAATTAGCCAAGAATGATAGTACATGCCTGTACCAGGAGGTTCCTACTCAGGAGGCTGAGCAGGAGGATTGCTTCAGCCCAGGAGCTGGAGGCTGCAGTGAGCTATGATCGCACCCTTGCACTCCAGCTATGGCAGCAGAGTGGGATCCTGTCTCTGGGAAAATACATAAATGAAAAAAAAATTAAAAATTAAATACTTATCAAATATCCACTTAAAAGGAAAAATGCTTCTGATGACAATAACCATTCTATTTGGTTGATACTGTTGTGGATTTTTTTCCTAAGTGATAATTTTACGTTTTTCTTTTTTAATAAATGTTTTTGTGTTTGTTTTTTTGTTTTGTTTTGTTCTTTTGAGACAGAGTCTTGCTGTGTTGCCCAGGCTGGAATGCAGTGGCATGATCTTGGCTCACTACAACCTCCGCTTCCTGGGTTCAAATAATTCTCCTGCCTCAGCCTCCTGAGTAACTGGGATTACAGGCACACACACCACACCCAGCTATTTTTTGTTATTTTTAGTAGAGACGGGGTTTCACCATGTTGGCTAGGCTGGTCTCGAACTCCTGACCTCAAGTGATTCACCCACCTCAGCCTCCCGAAGTGCTGGGATTACAGGCATGAGCCACCTTGCCCGGCCAGTAAATGTTTTTGTAACAAATGTTGTGTATTTAAAGTAGTTAATTTTTGTCAAATTTCCAAATTTGTCAATAAAAATATTTAAATCAATGTGACATAAGTTAGACATTTTTGTATTTCCTTAAAATTCTGTTGACATGTTGCCTTTCTTCTGTTTGCTAAAATGCTGTATTCTATTCATCATCAATTTTTATATGTTTTCCTACTTTTTTCCCCCTTGCTGCTTTTGAAGGCAGGGAGTAGTAAGGTAAGTGTTTTATAAAAGAAAATATTTTATTCAAAAATTTACCCTTTATTCTTTATAGTATTTTAAGGTATTTTTTTCCCTATAAAACATTTAACTACATTTGTCAACAAAGCATTATAAAATGAAGTAGGACAAGTTCTATAAAAGAGTTGCATTTTTAGATAGCATATATGGTTGTTATTATAAGGATCTTCATTATGATAAATTGTTTTACATATGACTGTACAAACTACTACAATGCAAATGAATAGTTTTGGTTTTCTTTACGTTTCAGACGCTCGTAAAAACAAACCTAACCACACATATATTTAAGTGAAAGACTATTCAATTTTTAAACCTGTTAACATGATTTAATGCATGTTTATTCATTCATTTAAAAAGATGAAAAGAGGGTAACTATGGTATTTGTATGTTTAATAAAATGATATGTGGGTAAAGACTCTTTGGGGTACTTCTATATCTACCTTTGGTGATGTGAAAATGTCTTGAAAGAGTTTCTGAAACAAGACAGTGTGGAAATGGCTAGTCTGTTTTATAAGTTAAAAAAGGTATCACGGCTGGGCACGGTGGCTCAGGCCTGTACTTGTGGTTCAGGCCTGTAATCTCAGCACTTTGGAAGGCCAAAGTGGGAGGATTGCTAGAGCCTGGAAGTTCAAGACCAGCCTAGACAACATAATGAGACCCTGTCTCTACAAAAAATAAAAGTAAAAATAAATTAGCTGGGTGTGGTGGCAGCCCTGTCGTCCCAGCTACTCAGGAGGCTGAGGTGAAAGGGTCTCTTGAGCCTGGGAGTTTGAGGCTGCAGGGAACTGTGATTGCACCACTGCACTCCAGCTTGGGCAACACAGCAAAACCCTGTTTTGGGGGCGGGGGGTGGTAGGGGGAAGGTATCACTAGGAAAATGCTGGGAGATAAGGATGAAAACAGTAGACTTGAGACCAGATTGTGCAGAAACTCAAATAATAGGCACCTGTTAATATTATATCTACAGCAGGAATCCATCATCTGTTTTAAGCAGAGTGGTGTGTACAAAGATATGAGTTCAGAGTATGAAGCAACCTCTAAAATGGGCCATAAAATCTTATACTATTTTAACAGAAATAAAGCACCCGGATCTAGCCTCACATCTAGAATAGCTTACTCAGTACTGATCTCTGCATTTTAAAGGAGACTTGGATAGTTTATAATGGGCTAGAAGAAAGCACAGGAGGAAGGAAGGTTGGGAGGCCACTTCATATAAAGAATAGTTAATTGACCGGGTGCAGTGGTTTATGCCTGTAATCCCAGCACTTTGGGATGTTAAGTTTGGAGGATCGGTTGAGGCCAGGAGTTAAAGATCAGCCTAGCCAATCTGATGAGGCACCGTCTCTACAAAAAAAAATTTAAAAAATTAGCAGGATGTGGTGGTGTGCACCTGTGGTCCCAGCTACGTGGGATGCTGTGGCAGGAAGATCTCTGGAGCGTGGGAGGTCAAAGCTTAAGTAAGCCATGATCACACCACTGCACTCTAGCCTGGGTGACAGAGCAAGACCCTGTCTCAAAAAAATACAGTAATTATTATTCTGGGAATCTTGTTTCAAAACAAGAAAACTAAATGGAGATATCATTGTTATCTTGGATATGAATGGCTTTTTATGTAGAAGAGACCTCCCTGTCACAAGCAGTATTTATACAGAGTTTAGATGACCAGTTGTCATCAATGCTGTACAATGATTGTTCTAGACATGTAAAGAAGGTTCCTGGTCTCAGTGGGAGAATGGGTGAAATGACTTTTGTGATTCCTTCCAATTTTGTTTTGATCATTATGCTATTAAGAGAGAAAAAAAACATTTTAAAGATTACTTCTTTTACTAGCAAAATTCTAAATTCAGCATAGTCCCGAGTGACTAATTCTGCCTGCTTGGATTCACTGACTGGGGAACCCTCTTAGGTCAGAACCGGTGGAACTTAGGCTCTTTAGACAATTTCCTTTGAAGTATCTCCAGTGCTACCAGCTTTTTAAATTAACATTTTAGTGCCAGTGCCCATTCTTAAAAACAAAAATAAGCTTAAATGTTTTGTTTAAAATTCAGATTACATTGCAGAAAAATAAGAATGGCAAGCTTTAAAGTCCACAACATGAAATACATTGAATTCTCATTTATTTGTTTTTTTCTTTTTTCACCTTTCTTGTAATTCCCTGTTATTAATGGAGTAACCTTTTTTTTTTGAGACAGTCGGTCTCACTCTGTTGCCTAGGCTGAGTGCAGTGATGTGATCACAGCTCACTGCAGCCTTTACCTTCCAGGTCAAGTGATTCTCCCACATCAGCCTCCCATGTAGCTGGGACTATAGGTGCATGCCACTAGGCCTGGCTAATTGTTGTGTTTTTTATAGAGATGGGGTCTCACAGTGTTGCCCAGGCTGGTCTCAAACTCCCAGGCTCAAGCAATCCTCTTGCTTCGGCTTCTCAAAGTGCTAGGATTACAGGTGTGAGCCACTGTGCCCAGCCTTACGCCTTTTCTTTATTCTTTTTTTCTTTCTTTTTTTTGAGACAGAGTCGCGCTCTGTTGCCCAGTGCAGTGGCGCAGTCTTGGCTCACTGCAACCTCCGTTTCCTGGGTTCAAGCAGTTCTCCTGCCTCAGCCTCCTGAGTAGATGGGATTACAGGTGCATGCCACCATACCTGGCTAATGTTTTTTGTATTTTTAGTAGAGACGGGAGTTCATCATGTTGGCCAGGCTGGTCTCGAACTCCTGACCTCGTGATCCTCCTGCCTCGGCCTCCCAAAGTGCTGGGATTATAAACTAAAAACAACAGGCCTTTAATATTATGCAATATAGTTGTCTGCATTAAACTTGCTAAAATATTTTATTACAGGAGGTATTTCACTAGTGTTTTCAATTCAAATTTATGTTGTAATCTTTTTCCCTCTTTATCTGCTGCTGAAAAGAGGTTCCAGGTAATCCTCTCTTTGCTGTGTTTACAAAGCCTAACTTTGTATTTTTGTCATCTTTCATATTTAGCATTAATGGGATACTATGTTACTTGGTGTTCTTTGCCTCTCTTCATAGTTTTGCACATTTTTTTCCTTTGGAATTGGTATCACTGAAATGAATAGCATCTTAATTATTGGACTTACTTTGTATAAGTAACTGCTTTACTAAAACTTATCCATTCAACTTGTATAATTTTATAAGTTGTATAATTTTATTTTAAGCAATGATATACCTTATATAAATGATCTTTATAAAAATTAAAATATGCTTAAATGATCTTTATAAAAATTAAAATGTGGTTAATTGCTACATAGGATTATGTAGATAAAAATTGCCTGTTTATTGTTTGGGTTACATTTAAAGCTGTCAGACAGTAACATAGAATAATATTCACCAACAAAATTGACTTGGGGGAAAAAAGCAAGGCTTCTGTCATTCTTTGAAATGGTCCTATCAGAAATATTTTTAAGTGTTAAATATGATAAATTCAGTTTTATTTTTACTTGTGGGCATCCAAAAAAGTATATGAAGAAGGTTTGAAACCAAAATTTCTATAATAACTTGAAAAAATTGTTTATATATTCTTGAAAAGGATGTTTACTTTTTATGACACCAGTCTTGCTTATATATTTTACATGCTGCCTCATATTGTGTATCAACATCCCATTCATTTCTTATTGGATGTTTAAGATATAGCACATTTACTTTTATTGATGTATAACTTGACAACCATTTTGAAAATGCAAGTATATTTTATGCCTTTAATTTTATGAGACTTGTTCATAAATGTTGGAGTCTTTTACATGGGAAGGTTAATTTGTATTATTTCCTGATTTAGGTGTTACAAATTGAATATTAACTTAAAATTTGGAAAGGGATTGGTGCATGATTGATTTAAATTCAGTGTTCCGGTTATTCAATATTTGAATAATGGTTGAGATAAAAATAATAAACTAAATTACATTTTAAAAAAAAATTAAAGGTTCTAGAGAAGAGCTTCTACATTTAAATAATTCAAAATGTGAACTCAATACACCTGTTGGGACACGGCACATTATAAATAGATCCTGAACAGAGAAGAGGGGCTAGATTTGAGATTTGACAGCTACTGTGTAGGTAACGTTGATACATTTTTAGTAAATAGTGAGAATAAGGGAAGAGAAAGAGTTGGAAGCAATAATAATAATTTCCTTTCATAGTGTGTTGTATGGTTTACAGTGCTTTGTGACTATAAAATGTCTTCCTTGAGTAACCATCTGATGGCAATGCCATTAACCAGTACTAGGGACTTGAGCAAGTAGAGAAAGTGAAGGGCATGGAGAAACAGATGAATACAAATTTGAACTCATATGTGACTTATGTTGCTAACAGTGTGGAACGTTCATAGAAATATTATGAAAGTTCACTTTCAAGAAGGATGTATTCAATACCTGCCATGTGAAGATACTGTTAGTTACTTTAGAACAGTAATCCAGGCTTTGTTGTTGATGCACCCATCAAGAAATATTTGAGTATGTTAAATTAACATTTTCACATTTGTTTATAAACAATCTACTCTTGTGCTGTTGTGTTATTTACATTATGACACATAAACCAAAGAAATTAAAAGTAAGGCTGTGCACAGTGGCTCACTCCTGTAATCCCAGCACTTTGGGAGGCCGAGGTGGGCGGATCACTTGAGGCCAGGAATTCCAGACCAGCCTGGCCAACATGACGAAACCCCATCTCTACTAAAAATACAAAAATTAGCTGAGTGTGGTGGTGCATGCCTGTTGTTCCAGTTACTGGGAAGACTGAGGCACAAGAATTGCTTGAACCTGGGAGGTGGAGTTGCAGTGAGGCGAGATCGTGCCACTGCATTCCAGCCTGGGTGACAAAGTGAAACTTGGTCTAAAAAAGAAGAAAGAAGAGAAGATGCTGGGTGTGGTGGCTCACTCCTGAGGTCAGGAGTTCGAGACCAGCCTGGCCAACATGGCGAAACCCCGTCTCTACTAAAAAAAGACAAAAATTATCTGGGTGTGGTGGCACACACCTGTAATCCCAGCTACTCGGGAGGCTGAGGCAGGAGAATCACTTGAATCCAGGAGGCAGAGGTTGCAGTGAGCCAAGACAGAGTGAGACTGTGTCTCAAAAAAAAAAATAAAATTAATAAAAGTTGTAATATTTTCTTTCTACCTTCCTGCTTTAGAAGCTCTCAAGATGAAGAGGGCAGTCTAGTGGACCACAGAATGGGTCATCTTTGGGAAGGTGTGACAAGACACCTCTCTGGGAGGGATGGTGTGAGAGGCTCAGTGAAGGCACTGAGTGCTGCATGCCTTTCCTCCTTCCCACTTCTCTGTTGCAGGCCTCCAGTGAGCAGGGCCCCACCACAGCCAGAGAAACTCCAGACAAACAACGTAGGCAAGAAAAAGAGACCTATAGAGGTAAGGAAAACTCACTCTCCAGTGTTACTGAAATGTATCCAGAGTTCCTTTTTATAAAACACCCAAGTCTTGTCATTAGTTTTCATGAAAATCAGTGTATTGAGTACTCTTTTTTTGTTTGACTTAATTCTTATGTAAGTCTGAGTTTTGGATGGATATTCTCTGTTTCTCTTAATTTTTTAAATTAGTCTTCCTTTTACTTTTCTGTGAATAATACCCTAATTGAACTGTATCTCAGAGGACTCCTAAACCTAAATATGTGTGAATGATCTTTTGCTTATAGAAGCACAGACACCTTGGCAGTATCTAAAATTTAGTGGCTTGAATTTGTAAATTAAAGAGTAAGTACTTATACCAAATAGGAATTTTGACCCTGTGCGATATATTCACTGTACAGGGTTCATGAAGCCTATTTCTCCTTCTGTCTATACTTCCAGCCAAAGTAACCTTACATAATAATTGAGGAAGAAGGAAGGCTCTTCAGGCATTTCATAATCCCAGTAGCAGCAGCAACCAACCTAACTCTGCTAAATCAAACGTAAACAAGGCGTAAAGCTATGCAATGGTGATTGGTGTAGCTCCCTCCCCAACCTAGTCCTACAAAGTCAATGAAATGTACATTTTCAGTTGCAGAATTATCTGCCAGAACTTTAGCATGAATTGTCAGAGACAGTATACTTAGTTTTTGTCCACTGATGATGAATGTACTGTTTGGGTTCTTCGAAGTATGTGACTTGGACATAATTTATCCTGACTCTTGTATGTAGGTCAGATATTTTGATTAACAATGAACATAAAATTTTCTTCTTTTGGACACAAAAAATACAGTCTTTCTATGTCCATGGGGGATAGATTGCCCCTGGGGATGTCAAAATCCACAGGTGCTCAAGTGCCTTATATAAAATGGCATAGTAATTTACATATAACCTATGCACATCCTCCTGCATACTTTAAGCCATCTGTAGATTACTTATAATACCTAATACAGTGTAAATGCTGTATACATATTTGTTATACTATATTGTATTTTAAATGTTACTTTTTATTGTTTTTTCCCCCGATATTTTCTATCTGGAATTGGTTGAATTCTTGGATATGTAAGGCCAACTGTACCTCAGTGTTTACATGTGAAATCTTAAGAACTAAAGTTCTTGGAATCAGACTACCTTGTGATTCCATTTTCCTCTTCATAACTTTATATAGAAAAGTATAGAATGTGTGTTTAAGTTGCCCAAAATAGGTTATATAAAGAAGTATGAGTAGCTTAATTTTGTATATTAAGTTTGTAAAACATCAAAAATGCATACTCCATTTTGACTGCAGACACTAGTATTATGTATACAACAAAACAATGGTGAACATTTAGACATGAGGAAGAATATAATGGTTTTATTATTATCATTATAGGACCTTGTGTTGGAGCTCATTTTTGGTTATCGAGGCAGAGACTGTAGGAATAATGTTCACTATTTAAATGATGGTGATGATATAATTTATCACACTGCATCCGTTGGAATTCTGCACAATGTTGCTACAGGTAGGAAACCCTGATTCTCCATCCCTCTATCACTTTTTTTAACTTAGAAATTTTGATCTAGCAGCTTAAAATCTTTATTAAATCTATAAATAGTAATTGAAATGTAGGAGAAACACTCCAGAATAAAAATATTTCATATTTCAGAACTTTCTAGTAATATTTCAAGTAAACAAATTTCAGTTTTAAGAGAGTATAACACAGCAGAAAAGGAATTCATAATGCAAAGTGCTCATAAGTCTGTATTAGAAGTAAAGGTTTTACTGTATGTTAAAACCATGTTTTATATTGAAACCATTTGTAACTTTAATTCTATTTTCCCATAACCTCATGATGAGAATAGATGGTTTGGATGGTGGTTTCTGATAATGATTGAATGTAGCATGTTGGGTGAGTGATTGCTGGGGCTGGAAGTATTCTTACTGAGGCCTTGGAAAGCCAAGGAAGAAAGGCTAAGAAAACTGTTTATCTGTGGCTCTATGATGATACCTTGTTTGATCCAAGAAGGTGAGAAAATTATTTCTTGATGTTCATTTAACTGATTGGATTATTTAGTTGGATTATTCAAGAGCAAATAATGTTCTCTTAGCATCATTCGATGAACAATATGATAATCCTACTAGTAACATTAAGTATTTAATTTCGAATTGTTTTATTACAATTTAATGGCCAACTTCATAAAAGTCTGAAAGTGAGAAGTAAAAATAAAAGTTATCTAGTTCATTCTGGTTTTCCTCTGATAGCTTCATTCTGAATGGGTAAAGAGTAGATTGATGATGTGAATTATAATCCACCACCTCTTGTCGGTATTAACCATCAATATGATCTCTTTTGGTTTCATAAAGAAAAGGATTCACCAGGATCACACAGAAATCAGTGGCAATTTTCTATTTAATAATTTGGGCCATTTAAAACATACTGATTAGAGAGAAAAATCCTTCTTAATAGAGGTATCACATATCTGTCCTTCAGAGAGAATGAGGAAGAGTAAGACAAGAAAGGAATGTATGTGTAAACTCTCATGTTTATACTTATAATTTTATTTTTACTTTTCTGATTTGTAATTAATCACCTTTCTAGTGGTGGGGTGTCTAGAGAGAGGGCAGATGGAGACTAGGCCACCTGCTTTAGTTTTTATTATATTTGGTTTCTCACCAGTTTGAGGATACATTGTTCATAGTGTAGGAAGTGGGTTTGCCATAAATGCTTCATTATTTTGAGGTATGTTCCTTCAATTCCTAGTTTGTTGAAGGTTTTTAACATGAAAGGGATGTTGGATTTTATCGAAATCATTTTCCATATCTGTTGAGATAATCATATGGTTTTTGTTTTTAATTCTGTTTATATGGTAAATCACATTCATTAATTTGCATATGTTGAGCCAACCTTGCATGTCAGGGATGATTAAGCCTGCTTGATCATGGTGAATTAATTTTTTGATGTCCTGCTGGATTTTGTTTGCTGGTATTTTGTTGAGGCTTTTCGCATCTATGTTTGTCATAGGGATGATGATCTGTAGTTTTCTACGGGAATATTGGCCTGTAGTTTTCTTTTTTCAAATGTCTTTGGCAGGTTTTGGTATGAGAGTGATGCTGGCTTCACAGAATGAGTTAGAGAGGAGTGCCCACTCCTCTATTTTTTAGAATAGTTTCAGTAGGATTGGCACCAGCTTTTCTTTGTATGTCTGGGAGAATTCAGCTCTGAATCCATCTGGTCCAGGGCTTTTTGATAGGTTTTTTTTTTACTACTGATTCAGTTTTGGAGCTCATTATTGGTCTGTTTAGGATTTCAGTTTCTTCCTGATTCAATCTTGGGAGGTTGTGTGTTTCTAGGAATTTATCCATCTCCTCTAGATTCTTCTTCTTCTTCGTCTTCGTCTTCATCTTCGTCTTCGTCTTCTTCTTCTTCTTGTCTTCTTCTTCTTCGTCGTTGTCTTCTTCCCCACAACTAACATCACAGCCTCTAGATCTTCTAGTTTGTGTATTTAGAGGTGTTCATAATAGTCTCTGAGGACCTTTTGTATTTTTGTGGGATTGGTTGTAATGTGATCTTTGTCATTTTTGATTGTGTTTATTGGGATCGTCTTTTTTTTGTTAAGCTAACTACTAGTGGTCTATTGATCTTGTTTATATTTTCAAAAAAAGGATTTTTTTATTTTGTTGATTCTTTGTATAGATGTTTGGGTCTCAGTTCTGCTCTGATTTTGTTATTTATTTTCTTCTGCTAGCTTTGGGGTTACTTTGTTCTTGTATTTCTATTTCCTCCAGGTGTGATGTTAGATTGTTAATTTGAGATCTTTCTAACGTTTTGAGATAGGCATTTAGCACTGTAAGCTTTTCTCTTAACACTTAACATGCTTTTGCTAAATGCCAAAGATTTTAGTATGTTGTGTCTCTGTTTTAATCTACTTTGAAGATTTTTTTTAAATTTTTGCCTTAATTTCATTGCTTACCCAAAAGTCATTCAGGAGCAAGTTGTTTAATTTTTATGTAATTGTGTGGTTTTGGGAAATCTTCTTGGTATTGATTTCTATTTTCTACTGTGGGTAGAGAGTATGGCAGACATGATTTCAATTTTCTTGAATTTATTTAGACTTGTTTTATGGCTGAACATGTGGTCAATCTTGGAGTATGTTTCATGTGCAGATGAGAAGAATGTATATTCTATGGTTGATGGGCAGAGTGTTCTATTATGTCCAATTGGTCAAGTATTGAATTCAAGTCCAGAATTTCTTTGTTAGTTTTCTACCTTGATGATCTAACGCTATCAGTGGGTTGCTGAAGTGCCCCATTTGCTTGATTTTTGTTTTGCTTTTTGGGGGGCCTAGTATTATTCATGGTTCTCTATCCTCTGGATCCAACCTTCTGCTCTGAACTCATTTTCCTCCTCTTCATTTTACTTCCACAAGTCTATCTTTATTCCCCTCTGCACAGACTACTGTCATAGTCTCATAAGGTCTCTTCACTGTCACTACTACCAGATGAATCACATTATACTTATTTGATCAAAAAACTTCAATTCCTGCTAGGCACGATGGCTCATGCCCGTAATTCCAGCATTTTGGGAGGCTAAGATGGGTGGATCACTTGAGGCCAGGAGTTTGAGACTAGCCTGGCCAACACAGCAAAACCCCATATCTACTAAAAATACAAAAAATATATAGCTGGGCATGATGGCACACACCTGTAATCCCAGCTACTTGGGAGGCTGAGGCATGAGAATTGCTTGAACCGGGTAAGTGGAGGTTGCAATGAGCCAAGATCATGCCATTGCACTCCACCCTGGGCAACAGAGTGAGACTGTCTCAAAAAAAACAAAACAAAACAAAAAACAGATTTCAGTTCCTCTCCCACTGACTTAAATCAACATGGCACATGGATACATATGTAACAAACCTGCACATTGTGCACATGTACCCTAAAACCTAAAGTATAATTAAAAAAAGAAAAGAAAAATGTAAAAAAAAAAAAAGAACAAATATAAAATGTGACTCAATATGGCCCAAATTATTAAATGGAAAATTACTACTGGTTTCTGTGTGACTCTGGCAAATCCTTTTCTTTAAGAAACCAAAACAGAAGGATCATGGGCTGACACTCAAAATCCTCCCTAACTCTAGTCCCAAGCTGCCTTTCCAACCTTGTTACTCGTCTTTCTTCTTCATGGCCCTACACTTCAGCCAAATGAGCCTGTTATATGGATACACAACACTTTCCTGCCTTTAGGCCTCTGCTTGAAGTGTTCCTCTGCCTAGAAGGCCCTTCCCCACTGACTTTTACATTAGTAAAATCTGTCTGGGTCAGTCCAGGAGTACCATATTCCCATGATGAGATTAATCTTTTCTGCTCTGAATTCCCATAGCATTTTGATCCCAACTCTCTTGTGGCACTTGGAGTCTTCAGCCTTGTACTGTATTGTTTATCCCTTTTACGGCTCTATCCCATTACATAATTCTGAATCATTTTTCTATCCTTATGATGCTGTATACATAGTAAGTGCTCAAAAATATGTTTTGAATAAGCAAATAAGTTAAAGAGTAGTTTATTGTTCTGGGTAAGTGCTTTTGGCTGTTACATCTTAAAATTTTCATACTTAATTCTCAAATTCTTTTTTGTAGGTTCTCAGAGTTTTTATCAGGAACATAATGATGATATTCTGTGCCTCACAGTAAACCAGCACCCCAAATTTATCAACATAGTGGCAACTGGCCAAGTAGGTATGTTTGTGTATTTTAAAAAGAAACAATTTAAAGCATTTGCTTTGTTCAAATAAATTCAATATACAAGGAAAGAATCAAAATATAATTTTATTGATTTATTGATTGTTTATTGATTGTTCAAAATCTATGTATACATAAAGCCCTACCCAATTATACCATATTATTTGCTTCCAGGTACCTTTCTCTCACTCACTCTGGTTATCTGAGTTGGTCTTGACAATCCAAAATTTAAAGTAAACTATTGTATGGTAGTTGAAATAGTTGGATTTAGTCCTTTAGCAGGAATTTCTGGTCAGCAAAATGGTTTAATTCAATAGCATATAAAGCAGAAAAGAGGAGTTTGAAGAGGAAGTAGTAAACAAAGGGAAGCTAAGAAATAACTAGACTGGGTGGGGTAGAACCCTGCTTCCATGGGGGTTTAGGCTGGAAAGAAGAGAGGACCCAAGTCCGTTTGTTGTTGGTAAATCCCTTCTGCCTTTTTCTTTTCTTTGTCATTGACCTAATTCACCAACTGTTTTCAGCTGTTTTGAAATACACCTGTGTTCTTTTACCTCTGTGAAAAACTTAAACAAAGGCCATAACTCTACAATCAAACTGATGAGAGGATAGCAGGTCTATTTAGGACATATCTGCCAACCTGTGATTACTAAATATGAATATGGCAGAAGTTTCATAAACTTCAATACGTTTGTAAAATTTATTGAAATCATTGAGTTTGTTGGAATTTATTGGGCCTTGATGGCTAAGCTAGCTTTCCAGGTCCCTTTTCTTCTTGACTAAGATAATTTATACTTTTAATATCTTCATTTTTCATGCGAGTACTAAGTTGATAGTCAGGAATTTGTTGTCTGGGTTGCCTGGTTCTGAAGCTATGCCACATAGACCCTTGTATTTTTCCTTTTTGTACAGTTTTCTACTTTTAAAAGTAAATGGGACATTACCCATTATACAGAAAATATTATAATCTTTGCATATAAATACATAGGTCTAGCTTCTGTTTGTGCTAAGATTTTGGAAAGTGAAGTCTTATTTTCACTGTGCACAAGGAACAAGGCCCATCTCCTTGAGGAATGAAGAAACTATGTTACCGAAGTACCTAGCTCAATGCCTCTTGGTACATAGTTACTGTTTAGTTAATTTTTATTGAGTAAATTCACTTACTCAACAAATTTACTGAACACCTGCCATGTACAAGGTATTGTTTTAGGTGCTGGGGATACGGGCTACTTACAAAAAGGCAAAATCCCTGTATTAATGGGATTTACGTTCTGCAAATAGGATTCTAGAAAGTATGGTTCTTTCATTTCCCACCTTGGCTTCTCCTTTTCTTTCCTTTGCTCTCTCTCTGTTAGGCAACTTATTTATCATTTTAGTGCTGTGGTTTTCTTTCTTAGTTAAGAAATGTCATGGTCACAAATTAATCTTTTAGGAATTTGGCCCTTTTCTCCCCTTTATTTTGAAAGACAACACTATAGAAAATATGAAATAGCTAATTATATCCCTCCTCTTTCTTTCCAAGTCAAACTCTGGGGAGTACAGAGGTAAATTTCAGATTATATATGTAGCTCCATTTCTTAAACCATTTGTACCCTTCCGGAAAATAGATAACAAAAATTACTGGTGACTAATTAAGATAGACTCAAGGGAAGACTAAAGAATAAGAAAGGATTTTATTTTTCTCTTCACACATAAAGAGAATTGTTTTGTTACTTTGCTATCAGGCTTGTTTAATACCCACAAAGCACAAAACAGCATTTACAATGTTTGTTGTTCCTTCTGTTAAAAATCATATAGATCATAGAGGAATTGAAATGTTTGATTTTGTACTATTTTAGCCAGTTACATTCAAACTTTTTTCCTGGCTAGAATCTTGGAATTTTAGGGCCAAGTATATCATTTTATCCTCTCTGTTACAGTGTGTTTGAACCCCGCTGCCACTTAATACCTAATGAAGTAAACGTTTCCCTGGGAAGCTTAGTTATAAAGTGGTTCTTCATATACAACAGAAATCTGTCTGTGATTGCTACTCTTTGGCCCTCATTCTTGGTGTATCTAGAACATCTAATCACATTGCCATGGCATTATCTTCCAGTTTTGGAGACAGCTAGCATATTCTCCCTGAGTCTTATCTAGTTCTTATCTTTTATTTGTTTTTTTTTTTGTGACAGAGTCTCGTTCTGTTGCCCAGGCTGGAGTGCAGTGGCACAATCTCGGCTCACTGCAGCTTCCACCTCCCGGGTTCACGCCATTCTCCTGTCTCAGCCTCCTGAGTAGCTGGGACTACAGGTGCGTGCCACCACGCCCGGCTAATTTTTGTGTTTTTAGTAGAGACAGGGTTTCACCATGTTGTCCAGGATGGTGTTGATCTCTTGACCTTGTTATCCACCCGCCTTGGCTTCCCAAAGTGCTGGGATTACAGGCATGAGCCACCGTTCCCAGCCTAGTTCTTCTCTTTTAAAAGGTCTCCTTTGGGCACCCTCCAACTACATTCCATGGAACAAGGTGTACATGAGAGCAAGGGGATTGCTTTCCATGGGGGAGGCTACTTCTCCACTGGATCATGCTTTGGATATATGAAATCCCAGAATTCTCTACCAGATGGTCCTGAACCTACTAATGGCCCTGCATGAGCCTTTTCTCTGCGTCTGTCCTCCCAGTGACAGACTGTACAACCAATGTGTATACTCTTGAGGGGTGGCCAAGCTGTTCTTTGTGTAGGGGTGGATGGAGTTTTAATGCGGTAGCTGGGATAACCACATGTCTTAAGAAATTTGAGCTGCATGACAGATATCACAGAGTTTATAGCTTAAACAACAGAAATGTTATTTTTCACAGCTCTGGAGGTTGGAAGTCCAAAATCAGGGTGCCAGCATGGTCAGGTTGTGGTGAGGGCCTTCTCTGTATTTGCAGATGGCTGTCTTCTCATTATATCCTCACGTGGTGGAAAAAGATTATCTTTCTCCTGTCTCTTCTTATAAGAACACTAATCTCATTGTGAGGGCTCCATCCTCATAACCTTCACACCTCCTAATACCATCACGCTGGTGATTAGAGTTTCAGTATATGAATTTTGGGGGAAGACAGACATCCAGTTCATAGCACCACACATGAGCTTCCGTGACACTTTGTGGTGTGGGATGGAAGAGAATGAGACAGGTTGTCTCATGCTGCGCAAACTCTAAGAAGTTCTAAATCGGTGTCTGCCTTCCAGATCATTATAGGAGTATACTCATCAAGGTAAGAGGCTAGAATATATTTTACTTGATAAGTTTTATCTTGATGGATAGCTTTAAAATATTTAGGCCGATGACATTCAAGCCTTCATTTGTACTTCTGTCCCAGACCCTGTTAATATTCAGAGACAAACCTGGTCTCTCCAAACCAAACACTCCCAGTCTTTCACCCAGGCTTCAGGTGGCAAAGTTCCAAGCCCTCTCACCATTTGGTTGTTAATAAAGCATATTCATAACTAAAAATGATATTTCCTGTGTGGTCTGCTCAGCAGAGTTAAGTACTTTATTCTGTTTTTCCTCATGTTCCAGGTCAAGGCACTATGGTCCTATGTTATCAATATGTTTTTTAAATCATTATTTCATATGGATATAAAGCTTTACCAAAGCAAAAAACAATCACGTGTCTTCAATGGTTTCCTATATTTTTATTTTCTTTCTTGTTCTAAAGACTGCTACTTTGAAAAGTTTGGTTGTTAAGTATTTCTACCACAAATATAATGAGCATGAGCTTTCACATTTTCTTTCTTGGCAAACTTGTACTCATATGGAAAATCTTTAGTTGAAAGGAAGAACTGTTTTCCTTTCTCGAGTTATACAGTAACCTTTGCCGTCATGTCTCTCAGCTCAGAAGGTTTAGATCTAATTCTTCCCTGGAGACAGAGATGCATTAAAAGATGCATATGGAAAATCTTTAGTTGAAAGAAAGAACTTTTTTCCTTTCTTGTGAGTTATATAGTAACCTTTGATGTCATTAAAACTCCAGAGAGTCTATTATTAGCAGTATGCTTTTATAAACCAAAATGAGGGTAATATCATTTTAAATCATATCAGCATCATTTTAAAAGTTATTATAATTAAAAGTTTATGTAACTCATTAAATGCAAAGAAAACAAAATTTTTATCCAAAGGAAGATTGAAAGATCATAACATAGCATGTTAATAAGTATATATAATTGAAACGAGTGCCTTCTCTTACAGTTTACTCAATCAAATGTAATAAAACCAATTTTGTATATAATAGTTTAAATTATAATTAATATGATATTTGGGTTTTTACAGATTTATATTATTTATAGATAATTATTTTCCATTATAGGTGATTCAGCAGACATGTCAGGTAAGGAAAACTAAACATTTTCTGCTTTATTTATATTGTTTGGTAATGATAGTGTATATTAAACTTAAGTTCAAGTGTATTAGTCCATTCTTGCATTACTGTAAAGAACTACCTGAAACTGGGTAATTTACAAAGAAAATATGTTTAATTGGCTCACAGCTCCACAGGCTGTACAGGAAATGTGGCCGGGGAGGCCTCAGGAAATTTACAATCATGGTAGAAAGCAAAGGGCTTGAGCAGGTATGTCCTGTATGGTGGAAGCAGGAGGAAGAGAGAGAAAGGGGAGGTAATACACATTTAAACAAGCAGATCTCGTGAGAACTCACAATCACAAGAACAGCAAGGGGGAAATCTGCCCCCCTGATCCAATCACCTCCCACCAGGCCCCTCCTCCAACACTGGGGGTTACAATTCAACGTGCGATTTGGGCAGGGACATACATCCAAACCATATCATCAAGTATCTTGTTACTCTATAAAAAACTCGCAGATTTTTTTAAATTAAGAATACATTATTTTAATGTCATGATTCTGAACTCAATCTGTGGTAATAGTAATGGTTTTTTTGGACAAGCATGGTAGCTCACATCTGTAATCCCAGTGCTTTAGAAGGCCAAGGTCTGAGGATCACTTGAACCCAGGAGTTCAAGACCAGCCTAGGCAACATAGTGAGACCCTGTTCTCAGCACTGTTTTAAGCACTTTAATAAAAGTGTAAGCATTTTAAATAAAAGTTTTATTTGACACGACCATGCTTATCAGGTTACATATGTTCTGTGGCAGCTTTTGTGCTACATTGGCAGAGGTGTGTGGTAGCTACAGAGGCTATAGATGACATCTGTTTGCACTGCTTTTTGGTACCCTGCAAGTTCCAGTAACACAATTATAATTCACAGATTTTGAGCACTATCTGTTATCTCTTGTTATTTTATTTTGGTTTTTAACCAGTAAATCTCCATCATGTCAAGACAAGGGTACAAAAAACAAAAATTGTTTTTGAATATCACACTTTTAAGGCACAGTGAAGCATGGATTGTATTGTAATCAAATGAGATGACAGGCGGGGTATGGTGGCTCACACCTGTAATCCCAGCACTCTGGAAGGCCGAGACAGGAGGACCGCTTGAGGCCAGGAGTTCAAGTCCAGCCTGGGCAACAGCAAGACCCTGTCTCTACCAAAAAAAAATAGAAAAACTAAAAAACCTTGATGATTTGAGATGAGATGGCAATAAATGTATTAAAAACAATAAATCAGATGATGGCAATAAAACAAAGTATTTGTTTTTTCAGAGGTGGTAACATTCAGCTATGCCAGGAGTAGATAGCTGAGGCATGATCTGGGGGCTGCAGGCTCAGACCAGTTTCAGGGGTCCCAAGACTTCCCACACATTCAGCAGTTCACTAGGAGAAATCACAGGACTCAGAGGTACTTAAGGCTTTAGTTTATTACATGGAACAGAAAAGGGAAAAGACATATGAGGTGGAATCTGGAGCATCTAGTTACAGGGTTTCTATGTCTCTCCAACACCCTCGTGCCAGGGGTTACACAGAACCTGCTTCTTCCTCCAGCAGTCAAATCCAGCAACACAAATGAGGTGTTTCTGCCTAGGCAAGCCTACTGAAGTCTCAGAGTCCAGAGTTTTTATTGGGGGCTAGTCACATAGGGATAAAGACCAGCCTCAACTACCAAAATACCAAACGCCCTGAAGAAAGCAAGTGTTCAGTGCCCCAGGTGGACAAAAGAGCTTTGTCAACATGGAGAACACTTCAGAAGTTCTTACACACTGGCCAAGAGCTAGCCCAGCAAGCAGCTCCTTCTGATGACAGTAACCTTGGGCCTTTGCACCGCTTTTTGGTAGCCTGCAAGTACCCTGCTTATATTAAATCTTTCCTGCATCAACCCTGAGGCTGGATCAAGAAACTGGAAGGTCAGTGTGACTGGAGGAAGGCCTCTGAGATGAATGTAGAGAGGGATAGTGGTCATCTCATGCAGGATGCTGTAGCTCAGGGAGAAGAGTTTGGATTCATGCTAAGTGCAGAGGCTGTCACTGGAGAATTTTAGACAAGGGAGTGATATGACCGAATTTATACTTTGAGAAAACGGCTCTCACTGTATTATTGAGAATGTAGAGGGGGAAGAGAGAAAATTGGAAAATTAGGGGGCCGTTATAGTAGTCCAAGCAAAAAACTGTTAAGGAGGGTGGCAGGAGAGAATGTGGAGAGAACGAGACAAATATGGGGTGTATTCTGGAGTAAAGCCAGTTATCCTTTCTGATTAATTGGATATGGGGGTATGACAAAGTGAGGAATCAAGGCCAGTTGTTAACTTTTTGCTTGAACAGTGAGCTAAATGGGATGGGGAATATTTTGAGAGAAATCAGTTTGGCAGGAAGAAATTATCCACAGATATAAGGAGCAAGTTGGATTCCTAGGTATTTTATTCTCTTTGAAGCAATTGTGAATGGGAGTTCACTCATGATTTGGCTCTCTGTTTGTGATTGGTGTACAAGAATGCTTGTGATTTTTGTACATTGATTTTGTATCCTGAGACTTTGCTGAAGTTGCTAATCAGCTTAAGGAGATTTTGGGCTGAGACAATGGGGTTTTCTAGATATACAATCATGTCATCTGCAAACCGGGACAATTTGACTTCCTCTTTTCCTAATTGAATACCCTTTATTTCCTTCTCCTGCCTGATTGCCCTGGCCAGAACTTCCAGCACTATGTTGAATAGGAGCGGTGAGAGAGGGCATCCCTGTCTTGTGCCAGTTTTCAAAGGGAATGCTTCCAGTTTTTGCCCATTCAGTATGATATTGGCTGTGGGTTTGTCATAGATAGCTCTTATTATTTCGAGATACGTCCCATCAATACCTAATTTATTGAGAGTTTTTAGCATGAAGGGTTGTTGAATTTTGTCAAAGGCCTTTTCTGCATCTATTGAGATAATCATGTGGTTTTTGTCTTTGATTCTGTTTATATGCTGGATTACATTTATTGATTTGCGTATGTTGAACCAGCCTTGCATCCCAGGGATGAAGCCCACTTGATCATGGTGGATAAGCTTTTTGATGTGCTGCTGGATTCGATTTGCCAATATTTTATTGAGGATTTTGGCATCAATGTTCATCAAGGATATTGGTCTGAAATTCTCTTTTTTGGTTATGTCTCTGCCAGGCTTTGGTATCAGGACGATGCTGGCCTCATAAAATGTGTTAGGGAGAATTCCCTCTTTTTCTATTGATTGGAATAGTTTCAGAAGGAATGGTACCAGTTCCTCCTTGTACCTCTGGTAGAATTCAGCTGTGAATCCATCAGGTCCTGGACTCTTTTTGGTTGGTAAGCTATTGATTATTGCCACAATTTCAGAGCCTGTTATTGGTCTATTCAGAGATTCAACTTCTTCCTGGTTTAGTCTTGGGAGGGTGTATTTGTCAAGAAATTTATCCATTTCTTCTAGATTTTCTAGTTTATTTGCTTAGAGGTGTTTGTAGTATTCTCTGATGGTAGATTGTATTTCTGTGGGATCGGTGGTGATAACCCCTTTTTCATTTTTTATTGCATCTATTTGATTCTTCTCTCTTTTCTTCTTTGTTAGTCTTGCTAGTGGTCTATCAATTTTGTTGATCTTTTCAAAAAACCAGCTCCTGGATTCATTAGTTTTTTGAAGGGTTTTTTGTGTCTCTATTTCTTTCAGTTCTGCTCTGATTTTAGTTATGTCTAGCCTTCTCCTAGCTTTTGAATGTGTTTGCTCTTGCTTTTCTAGTTCTTTTAATTGTGATGTTAGGGTATCAATTTTGGATCTTTCCTGCTTTCTCTTGTGGGCATTTAGTGCTATAAATTTCCTTCTACACACTGCTTTGAGTGTGTCCTAGAGATTCTGGTATGTTGTGTCTTTGTTCTCGCTGGTTTCAAAGAACATCTTTATTTCTGCCTTCATTTCGTTATGTACCCAGTAGTCATTCAGGAGCAGGTTGTTCAGTTTCCATGTAGTTGAGCGGTTTTGAGTGAGTTTCTTAATCCTGAGTTCTAGTTTGATTGCACTGTGGTCTGAGAGACAGTTTGTTATAATTTCTGTTCTTTTACATTTGCTGAGGAGAGCTTTACTTCCAACTATGTGGTCTTTAGTAACTTCGAGAGGTCCTGAAAATTTGCAGTAATTTTAGTTTTAAATACTGTTACTGATGTAAGTTTAGAGCAGTCTTAAGTGTGTGGCAATTCCATTACCTTACGTACCTACACGTTTTAAAACATAAATTCTGGTTTCACCTTCTTGCCATCTCCTTTAATTTTTTACAAAAATATGAGAAGCTCAGTCATTGAATTTAAGATTACTTGCTATTTAAATTTAGATAAATAAAACTTTTAAACTTGTGGCATATTAAATTTGGGGGCAAAAATTAGTGATATTTCTTGAAAATCTATTGTCTACCTCATCACGATTTGGCAAATATAACATGTGAATTGCCTAGAGGTGCATTTTGTAAACATATAAAAATATTTATATAATACTTATCACTGGCAAAATGTGTAGAGTGATCTGGTATATATTTACATTTTAAATTTAAGCCACCTAACATTCTTTGTTAAGTTTACCTGTGCCTTGGGGTACTTTGACTTTTAATGAATGAAGGATATTTTAATTTTAGTTCAATACTTAGATTATTGTCATAAATTTTACAAACATAAATAACCTATTATATGATAAACTTTTATGTATATTTCCATGTAGTTTTGATATTTTACAGTTGCATAAATCTTTGAGCAATTTCTATTTAATGATACTGTAAGTCTCTGGTTTAATATATTTTAACTGCTTGGAAGAACTGCCAGATTTAATTTATCATTGTGTACTACAAATGGCAGATGGTATAAAATATAATCTAAACTTATCAGAGTATTTTCTTGAGACCGACATTTATTTCTGCATTGAATGATTTAAGGCAGCTTGTCTTAATGTTTCTCTATTTTTAAAACATTTATAACATTTATAATTTGAAGCAAATGCACTTTAGTATTTTTATTGCTTTATTAAAAGTACTTATGTTCTGAGATTGAATTAACTGCTGAATTGACCTGTCCATTTTTATAGGGTGTAGTTCATAAAAAAGAAAATATAAAACTATAATTTTTTTAATTTAGAAAATATGGAGAACTGGAATAATTTTTTTAAGCAGCAGAAACAAGCTACACAAGATTAATAATAACCACAATTTAAAGATTAGCAGTTTTATCTTTCTCATGAAATCCTGTTTTATAAGTAAATGTCTTATAAAGTGATACGAACTTAGCTTTTACCAGATGTCTATCTGTATGGTTGAAAATGTCTTTTGAGATCTATTCAGGTGGTTTCCTATCTACTGCCTTTCTCAATTTGTGTCTGCTTTTCACTTCTCTTTCAGGTAACATCAGTACTGAATGTATACTTGATGTTTAATATTTATTGTGTAATATTTGTATAGTTCTCCATATAATTGTATAAAGATTAAAAGTATACATAAAACATGCATTTGTTTTGAATTGTTTAAAGTTGAGATTACCTGATTTGCTTGTCTAAATGCTGTTTTTCCAAAAGTGCAATTTGGAATATAGCCTGAAGAAGTGTTCTATATTTTTTCCTTTTCTTTCCTCCCCACCCCCAAAACTCCTTTTCCTTTTTTAAATTTAGTCTTAGTTTTGAGCTGTTCTTTGTTAAGTACAGTTTTTGTTTGGTACATATTTGTCCATGTTTCAGAGATGAATATGCATCAGCTTTAGAAACAGAAATATTTATAACAGGTAGATTACAACTTTTTGATATTATCTTTATTTAGCTACAGCTCCTTCTATTCACATCTGGGATGCAATGAACAAGCAGACTTTATCTATCCTAAGATGCTACCATTCAAAGGGAGTATGTTCAGTCAGCTTCAGTGCTACTGGCAAACTACTGCTGTCTGTGGGACTAGACCCAGAACATACTATTACCATTTGGAGATGGCAGGAAGGTAGGATTCTTTTGTGTGTTTGATTTTTAAAAAAACAAGAATACAAGGGTAGTAGGAATTCTGTATTTAATATTTGTCTTAAAGTTGGTGGTTGAAATAATTATTCAGTGTAGGCCTACACAATATACTGTACACAGTGGTACTGTAGGTATATTTCACTTTAAAAGCCCAGTGGAACTGTAACTTCACAAAACAGATAAATTAATGAAACCATTATTAATATTATAAATGATTCACTGCTATTTTCTTCCAGCAAGAAACTATGTATTATTAATGATTTGATTGGTTTTGGAGATTCTTATGAAAATTATGTATATTTCTAATGATAATGGCAGATCAGCGAGATAATATTACCTACCACACTTTAGACAAAACATTTAAGTTATATAAAGAAAAGTTAATGGAGCGAAGATAAGTGAAAAGGACTCGATACACAAATAATTGTAAATCATGTATTGCTAGGTAGAGCAGGGGCCATTGGCCTCTCTTCTAAGCCTTTGTTTTTTGAACTATGTATTTTACATATTTGTTTGATGCTGTTGATTAGCTTGGTTCTTGTAATAACCTAGATAATTTTGTTGTATCTTTTCAGGTGCCAAAATTGCCAGCAGAGCTGGTCACAATCAACGTATTTTTGTGGCAGAATTCCGACCAGATTCAGATACCCAGTTTGTCTCAGTGGGAGTAAAACATGTGAAGTTCTGGACCCTGGCAGGAAGGGCTCTTCTTAGCAAAAAAGGGCTACTGAGCACACTGGAAGATGCCCGGATGCAGACCATGCTCGCTATTGCATTTGGTGCAGTATGTCTCTTAAAATGCACATAGTGTGACTTTAACTACTTTACGTTCTCTTGCCTTAGATCATCAGCCACATGAATGTTGTTGAGATGATACTGTGATCTGCTAATCATTACATGCCCTGGTCAAGCATATATTTCATCTTTCAAAAATCTAGTTCTTTCAGAAATTAGGGAGTGAAAAGAATGTTAATGAGAGGGGAAAAAGGATTTTTTTTTTTGACACAATATCTCACTCTGTCACCTGGGCTGGGGTGCAATGGTGCGATTATAGCTCACTGTAGCCTCCATCTCCCAGGATCAAGAGATCCTCAGCCTTCTTAGTAGCTGGGACTACAGGCAGGAACCACCATGCTAGGCTAATTTTTTTTTTTCATTTTTAGTAGAGACAGGGTTTCGCTATGTTGCCTAGGTGGTCTCAAGCTCCTAAGCTATGTGATCCTCCCACCTTGACCTCCCAAAGTGCTGCGTTTACAGGCATGAGCCACCATAGTAAGGATTATGATGAACATTTGATTCCTTGGACTACTGTTATACTCAAAAGCCTTCCTTAATCTTCTAATTGTCACCCTAAATATCCTAAAATTTCTGTCTTCCTAGTAGTTCTTCATAGTCCTAAAAATTTGTCAGAGAGAAAGGTAAATCAAGAAACATGATTTTCAAGTGATTTAAGGTGGTACTAGGGTTTAGGATTTCCTTTGCTTTTTATCATTTAACACACTGCTTATCATACAGCTGGAAGTGCTCTGGGCCAGTGTCTCTACTTCGAGGGAAGAAGGAGGTAGTGAGACAGAAGGAAATAGCAGAATTCCTGGTCCTGACAGAAGGGTGTTCAGGAGCCCTGCTCTCCTCTCACTTTATTCCATCTCATCTGGACCTGTGGCTTCCAATCCACATCTCTTTCCTTTAATATCCTGCGTTGGCTAGGCTGTATAAATCCTTTGGTGCATCAAAAAACTAAGTAGATTTTTTGTTTATGTGAGTATGCAATACTTACAGGAAAAGTTATAATTTTAGAATATTTAAGTATACTTATGTTTTTGAGAAAAAGACCATTGAAATGTTTGTGCCATGTCAAATTTCAGTTGAACATTTTGGGTATTCTTAATATAAGACCAGGCCAGGCGCTGTGGCTCAGGCCGGGCACAGTGGCTCACGCCTGTATTCCCAGCACTTAGGGAGGCCGAGGCGGGAAGATCACCTGAGGTCAGGAGTTCAAGACCAGCCTGGCCAACAGGGTGAAACTCTGTCTCTACTAAAAATACAAAAATTAGCCGGGTGTGGTGGCGGGTGCTTGTAATCCCAGCTACTTGGGAGGCTGAGACAGGAGAATCGCTTGAACCTGGGAGGCAGAGGTTGTGGTGAGCTGAGATCGCACCATTGCACTCCAGCCTGGGCAACAAAGAGCGAAACTCCATCTCAAAAAAATAAAAAATAAACCCTAGAATTATAGTATGTTAGAATTGGAAGGGAAGAATTGTCTAAGGTTATTCTAGCTAATAAGCAACAGACTTGGAAAAGCTAAGCCTCCAGTTCAGGTTTCCTGACTCGTGAATTCAGTGCTGCTGCCACTACACGATGCATGCTCTTTGTATCAAGGGTGAGACAGCATTACACATACATAGAAAATTATCTATTTGAACTCTATTTGAACTTTTGATGAGTTTGTCTCCCCCTTCCCCACTCCTTTTCAGAATAACTTGACGTTTACAGGTACCATCAGTGGTGATGTCTGTGTGTGGAAAGATCACATATTGTGTAGAATCGTGGCGAGAGCTCACAACGGGCCTGTGTTTGCCATGTACACCACCCTGCGAGATGGACTTATCGTGACTGGGGGAAAGGAAAGGCCGTGAGTCCTCTTTCTTTTCACAGAATATTTATGCATTTGTGACCTACCTGAGGTTTGCAGTTAATTATTCTAGTTGTTTCTAAGCTACACAGAGTGTCCTCTCCGACCTTCCTCCTCATATGCTTCTCCTTTATTACCTTTTATGTGCCTTCTATTTGATTCTCATTTCTGGTCTTAATTCACTTCCAGTTTTTTTCATGTTGGGGTGATACTTTTTCTGAGGTGTGGATAGGTAGTTGTCCTACAAGTTGAGTTACTTTTCTTAATGTCTGTATGCCTGTGTACGTATGTGCTGAGTAGGAGGCCCATGGGGGAATCTGGAGCCAGGGTTGTATTTTGACTGCCTGCTCTCTTTTTTTTCAGAATGAATTCTAAGGAGTAGAATGCACATTGTTGCTTTAGAAAAGGATGAGGGAACTAGAGAGAACTGCCTTGTTTCCTTTTGCTTGAGGCAAATTTAAACTGTTTTATACAAGACCTCAAAATTTGAGAAGAGGTCTCTTCTGAGTGATTTTCAAATCTCCCAACAGTAACCAGATATTTATGATTTGATTTGTCACCAACATAGTCATATGCATATTGAAACATGACATGTAGGCCAGGCACAGTGGCTCACACCTGTAATCTTAGCACTTTGGGAGGCTGAGGCAGGCGGATCGCTTGAGCCCAGGAGTTCGAGACCAGCCTGGGCAACATGGTAAAACCCCATCGCTATAAAAAACACAACAATTAGCCGGGTGTGGTGGCACATGCCTGTAGTCCCAGCTACTCAGGAGGCTGAGGTGGGAGGATCACTTGAGCCTGGGGAGGTCCAGGCTTTAGTGAGCTATGATGGTGCCACTGCACTACAGCCTGGGTGACAGAGTGAGACCCCATTTAAAAAACAAAAACAAAAACAAAAATGTGACATATAGGTGACTAAGAAGTACATTTCAATACAGGATTGAAAGAACCCACATATGTTAATTAAACACAAGTGCAGAATTTGTCCCTTTTACATAAAGGAAGAATGCACAGAGGCATGCTTTCAGACAAGCAATTCATCTAGCAGAAAAGGAAGGAATACATTTTTCAGTCCTTCCAGGAGAAAATCCATAAATGGGCTCTATTTCGTCCTCCAACACTTGTATTTCCCACGTCATTTACTCCTGCACACCCCCACTCACTAGAAGCCTGCTAAACTGTTCCAGTGAGATATTTTAATACCTGGTAGGAAATAAATATGCTTCTGTTTTGGCCTTCAAAAATAAGCTCTGGGCCAGTTGCAGTGGCTCATGCCTGTAATCCCAACACTTTGGGAGTCCGAGGCGGGCAGATCACGAGGTCAGAAATTTGGGACCAGCCTGGCCAATATGGTGAAACCCCATCTCTACTAAAAATACAAAAATTAGCCAGGCATGGTGGTGCATGCCTGCAGTCCCAGCTACTTAGGAGGCTGAGGGAGAAGAATCGCTTGAACCCGTGAGGCACAGGTTGCAGTGAGCTGAGATCACACCACTGCACTCCAGGCCAGGTGACAGAGTGAGACTCTGTCTCAAAAAAAATAAATAAATAATAAATCAACTCTGTAGCATAGCATTTGTAATTCTATTATTTTGCCTTACATTTCCATTATCCTTTTAATAAAATTGTTTTTTACATCTTCCTAATCAAGAAGTATTATGAGGCCAGGCACAGTGGCTCATGCCTGGAATCCCAGTACTTTGGGAGGCTGAGGCAGGTAGATCACCTGAGGTCAAGGTATTTGAGACCAGCTTGGCCAACATGGTGAAACCCCATCTCTACTAAAAATACAGAAATTAGCTGGGTGTGGTGTTGCATGCCTGTAATCCTAGCTACTCGGGAGGCTGAGGTAGAAGAATCGCTTGAACCTGGGAGGCAGAGGTTGCAATGAGCTGAGATCATGCCACTGCGCTCAAGCCTGGGAGACAGAGCGAGACTCCATCTTAAAAAAAAAAAAAAAAATATGAGAGAGGATAATGTATGGTAGAGGCTAAATACAATTATGCTCACGTCAGAAAATAGTATTTCTCAAAATAAAATTCACTGAAACTGGATGTTTATTTTGACTGAGATATAGTATATCCTCAAATTGCCATAGAAAGTTTAGAAGAATATTAGAAGTAAATTATAACTATCAGGGCCTTTTTTTTTTTTTTAAAGGATTCTGCTTATAACTTAGTATTTGTTTATAATAAAAATTATAGTAGCCAATAATAAACACTTACTCTGGCTTGGTTATTTACTTAGGTCAAAAGAAGGAGGAGCGGTTAAACTGTGGGATCAGGAACTGAGGCGGTGCCGTGCCTTCAGGCTTGAGACAGGACAAGCCACAGATTGTGTTCGTTCTGTGTGCAGAGGCAAAGTAAGATGTTCCATGAGCTGATACAGTGCAGCAGAAAACAGAAAGTGGTTATTACTGTGATTCTGTCACCCTTTGCAGCTTAATGAACAATACTTAATAATGCATAACGGTGGATTTACTTGCCAACATTACTCTGTCTTTGCTGCTTTCTTTGCCACAGTTAGCACCAGTGTGGTGCATAAGCTAGGAAGCTATTCTGTCTAAATACTGTATGTAAACCTCCAATATTTTCTAGAATGTGCCAATTCAACAACTCTAGTAGACAGAATTGAAAACCCTTGCCAGTTGGCTCATTTATATTATGACGGCTGTCTCCATTTTTTAAAAAAACACACATTCCCTTGATAAAACGTGCAATAAACAATGGAATACTACTCAGCCATAAAAAATAATGAAATTCTGTCATTCTTGGTGGCAACATGGATGAGACTGGAGGACATGATGTGAAGTGAAATAAGCCAGGCAGAGAAAGATAAATACATGTTCTCACTCCTGTGCAGAAACTAAAAAAGTTGATCCCACAGGGGTGGAAAGTAGAATAGTGGTTACTGGAGGTGGAGAAGGGGGAGGGCAGGGGGATAGGGAAGGACTGGTTAAAGGATACAAGTTTACACAGCCAGATAGGAGCAGTACGTTTTAGTATTCTGTGGTACTGTAGGATGACTATAGTTAAGAATCATGTATTTATGTATTTTCAGGTATTTACAAGAGAGGATTTTGAAAGTTTCCATCACTAAGAAATGATAAATGTCTGAGGTTTTTATGTGCATTACCCTATGCCCCATAAATATGTATAATTATGTGTTAATTTCAAAATAAAAATTCAAAACTACAATTCCTATGAAAATTTTTGAGCATGTTTGTACTTGTGTATTTATAAATCATATGGATATTATCTTCAGTCTGCATATTAAATTGTAGTTAAGCTTTTACTTTTTAGCTAAAAAATAAATTCTATTACTTTTTTCGTATATCCCACTGCACTTACCCCAGTTTGGAAATCCTAAGATTATCAAATAAAAACTTTGATTATTGAAGAATCCAGGTGTACTGCCACAGAAAAGTTCTATTCTGTAGCATGGACTCTAATATGTAATCTAGCCCAGTGTGCTTACAGATAGATGTGTGCCTGTAGTCATAGAAAAATTTGCATGAGCTAATGACTGCCTTGCTACTAGATTAGCTCAAAGCAAAAAGTTCTCTGAAAGCAGGTCAATAGGGTCATTTTTATATTATGAAGAAGAGCAGCTGTTGTATTACATTCAATGTATTGGTCCTGCTTGTGTTTCAGGGCAAGATCCTTGTTGGGACAAGGAATGCTGAAATAATTGAAGTTGGAGAGAAAAATGCAGCTTGTAATATTTTAGTTAACGGTCATGTGGATGGGCCAATCTGGGGACTAGCAACACATCCTTCCAGGGATTTTTTCCTTTCTGCTGCAGAAGATGGAACAGTGAGACTTTGGGATATTGCTGATAAAGTAAGTATAGATAATTTTTTTGAAAGAGGTTACAACTTCTAAAAAGAAAAGTTGGAAGTTCTAAATTGCTAGTACTTAAAGAACTATCAGAATTATGTTGAGAATTTTGGGGGGAAACTGGCATAATTTAGAAGTACTTCACTTAATGTTGTTTCCTATGACTTTTTTTTTTTTAAATGCAGAAGATGTTAAACAAAGTGAATTTGGGGCATGCTGCTCGTACTGTGTGTTATAGCCCTGAAGGGGACATGGTGGCTATTGGAATGAAAAATGGAGAATTTATCATTTTACTAGTGAGTTCTCTAAAAATATGGGGAAAGAAGAGAGACAGGAGATGTGCAATCCATGATATCAGGTTAGTGAACAAATGGAATAGAGTTTCTAGTATATACTTAACTTCCATTTGTAAAATTATCCTCAGCCATGCCTTCAAAAAGAGGTCCCCAGGGCCTGTAGCATTTCCCATATTATAAATTGCATGCTAAAATATGGCTGTTTGTATACTTAATTCTTCTTGCTAAATTATAAACCCACTGGGCACCAACCATGGTCCCTTATAATAGCAAGTACTAGTAGGTAATGTTTGATGAATTCATGTTAACACTTAGCCATGTCCATTAAGTTCATCCCACCAAGAGGTATCTCCCACGGTAATACAAGAGAGCCATCTGCCCTTCAAAAGTTGTCACCCTGGAAAACTAAAGTTGTGATTCCAAACATATCTTCTCTTAATAACCTCAGTTTGAGAATATGTAGTTCATTAATTTAATCAACACCTATTGATTAAATGTTCCAGAATCCAAATTAATTGAAATGTTTCTTAAACCTTTGTTTTTCAGTGCTTAAGCATTTTTCAACAGTGGCTACCATTTACGGAGTACTTCCATGTGATCAGTAGATAAGATTATTGAATCTAGGTCTGTCAAAAGCTTGTACGCTTTTCATCAGTAAAATCCTTTTACAAATGAAACCTTCCTCAGAACTTCAATATATAAAACAGTAACAGTGGTTTCCCTTAGCTTTTACATGTCTCTATCGTACCTCAATAAGACTCATGGGCCATTTCAAGAGACTGAATTGTCCCATATGACTCCAAGGATTGCTAGGCAAATAGCATTTCACTTTGTCTTTTAAATAAGTTCTTCAGGCTGGGCGCGGTGGCTCACGCCTGTAATCCCAGCACTTTGGGAGGCCGAGGCAGGCAGATCGCCTGAGGTCAGGAGTTCTCGACCAGCCTGGCCAACGTAGTGAAACCCCGTCTCAACTAAAAATACAAAAATTAGCTGGGCGTGGTGGCAGGCGTCTGTAATCCCAGCTACTCGGGGGGCCGAAACAGGAGAATCGCTTGAACCCGGGAGGTGGAGGTTGCGCCACCGCACTCCAGCCTGGGGGACAAGAGCGAGACTCCATCTCAAAAAAAAAAAAAAAAAAGTTCTTCCAAGATTCAAGTTGTGTCATTTCACCTTAATAACTGGAGGTTAGTTAAGCTGGGCTGTGTTCTTTGCTTAATATTAAGACATTTTTTCCAGATGGAAGAAAACTATCTTTTTTTTTAATCAATATTGGCCAGGTTGGCCTCGAACATGTAGCCTCGTCTCCCCGAGTGCCAGGGCAACCAGCCTGAGCCACAGCGGCTCCCAGAAAACTATCTTAATGAATTGTTAGCTTATTAATTATGTAATGCTAATGGCTTTTAAAAGCTGAGATGTTCTGACTGGGTGTGGTGGCTCACACCTGTAATCCCAGTACCTTGGGAGGCCAAGGGGGAAGGATTGCTTGAGGCCAGGAGTTTGGGACCAGATGGGCAACATAGTGAGACCCCACCTCTATTTAAAAAATTAAAGTTTTTTTTTTTTTGAGATGGAGTTTTGCTCTTGTTGCCCATGCTGGAGTGCAATGGCGCAATCGCGGCTCACTGCAACCTGTGCCTCCCGGGTTCAAGTGATTCTCCTGCCTCAGCCTCCCGAGTAGCTGGGATTACAGGTGCACACCACCACGCCTGGCTAATTTTGTATTTTTAGTAGAGACAGGGTTTCTCTATGTTGGTCAGCCTGGTCTCAAACTCTCGACCTCAGGTGATCTGCCTGCCTCCGCCTCCCAAAGTTCTGGGATTATAGGTGTGAGCCACCAGGCCCGGCCTAAGAAAGTTTTTTTAAACCATTAGATGTTTGTAAAGGAATTGGGAGATGACAATTGGGGAAATATTTTAAATTGAAGTAAAATATAAAGCTTCCTTATTTCATGTAACCCAGACAATCTCAGTATACATAATCAGTTGTGTCTGTCAGGTAAATCTATTTGAGGCCTTATCACATGTGACTTTTAAGAACTAGAAAGGAAAAGTCACTGATCTTAAGTATTTATAATACTTCATGTGGTCTAATACTTTTTACATGTTTTGTTTTGATTCAGATTTAGTCCGGATTCCCGGTATCTGGCAGTAGGTTCTAGTGAGAACTCAGTGGATTTTTATGACCTAACTTTGGGCCCCACTCTTAACAGAATCAGCTACTGCAAAGACATTCCAAGCTTTGTCATTCAAATGGACTTCTCTGCAGATAGCAGATATCTCCAGGTGCAGTACCAATACTATATACCCAGGTGGCAAGTTCTTCTGCTTTTACATTTCATCTTAGTGAATGCATTTAAAGTTCCTGAGCTCCGGAGCTCCAGCTTCTCAACTTCTCCCTTTGTACCTTCTGACCTACAGCTCCCTTTCCTCCCCCACTTATCCGTGCTTTTCTCCTCTAAGTTTTTGTAGTGATCTTTTGCATACTTAATGATGTTAGACATGTAAATCAAGTAGCAATATGCTAGTATTCTGTAAACCCCCTGTGGATTTTGTCACTCACCTAATGGAATTATTGTCCCATTTTAATCCGATGGAAGGTCTCTAGTGGCTGCTATAAACGGCATGTCTATGAAGTGCCTTCAGGAAAACATCTTATGGATCATGCCGCTATTGACAGAATTACTTGGGCTACATGGACTAGGTAAATACTTACATATTCACAAGGCGAGAACTGACTTTGAAGGCCAGTTAGAAAAATTGGAAAATCCTATTTCTGAACTGTTAGAGCCATTCCACTAAGGAATAGTAATTGAGTTTCAAGTTTTTGTTACCATATTTTGAAATGGTATGTTCATGTTGGGACCCCTTTTTATTGAATATGTTTCCATGTTTTATCAGTTTCCATGATTTATCAAGTTTTTTTTTTTTAAAGGAAATCAAAGTTTTAACTTTAAAGATACCCTGATATTTTTCTTAACATTAAATTTAATGACTGGCAAAAAGGTATTGGGCACTGTTAAGCAACTGTTATTAATTCTCTATCTAAAGGAATGCTATCTTGAATCTATTAGAAGTCAAAGCTTCCAAATTTGTTCAAATTTTCTGCCTGTTATGACAGGTAACATGACTATCCATTTTTTTGGTCAATGAAAAATGCCATCAAATTCCTCTATCAGCCAGGCATATAGTGGCTCATGCCTGAAATCTCTGATGCAGCAGGCCGAGGTGGGAGGATCAATTGAGCCTAGGAGTTTGATACCAGCCTGGGCAACATAGTGAGACCCCATCTCTGAAAATGACTTATGACTATGTCATAAGTCATTTTTATTTTTGTAGAGATAGGGATCTCACAGTATTGCCCAGGCTGGTCTCAAACTCTTGGCCTCAAGCAGTCCTCCTGCCTCAGCCTCCCAAAATGTTGGGATTACAAGTATGTGCTGCCCAACCCAGCCAAGTAGCACTTTTAATTTGAAAAATAGTTCTATCAGTTTTCGGCCAGGCGCGGTGGCTCAGCCTATAATCCCAGCACTTTGGGAGGCCAAGCGGGGGTGATCACCTGAGGTTGGGAGTTCGAGACTGGCCTGACCAACATGGAGAAACCCTGTCTCTACTAAAAATACAAAATAAGCCGGGCATGGTAGCGCATGCCTGTAATCCCAGCTGCTTGGGAGGCTGAGGCAGGAGAATTGCTTTAACCCAGGAGGCAGAGGCTGCAGTGAGCCAAGATCGTACCATTGCACTCCAGCCTGGGTAACGAGAGAAAACTCCGTTCTCAAAAACAAAAAAACAACAACAACAAAATTAAAAATAGTTCTATCAGTTTTCATAAAGTACTACTTTAATCTTAAAAGGATTAATCTAGAAACCCTTCAAATTATAAAATTTCATTTTTAAAAGGCAGGAGTTGATATCCTGATGAAATTCAGGTCGCCAAACAACTTACCTTACCATAATTTACTTCCTGTATTTTAAGTAACATGATAGGGTACTTAGAGATTAATTGCCAAGAAACTTTTTGAATATAGTCAACCTGCCCGCACTTGCTATAATGAGTTTTCTTTTGTTCCTTCCCTCTAGTATTCTAGGAGATGAGGTTTTGGGAATCTGGTCCAGACATGCTGAGAAAGCTGATGTCAACTGTGCCTGTGTATCTCATTCAGGAATCAGTCTTGTAACAGGAGATGACTTTGGCATGGTTAAGTTATTTGACTTCCCATGTCCAGAAAAATTTGTAAGTCTGTGTTTTGTTTACTATTATCAGTTTACTCCTAATTTTGATGTCTTATCATCAGCACTTTTTCCCATATATTAAAATGTTTTGTCCTAATTTCCCATATATTTAAAGTGTTTTGTCCTAATTTCTAAATTTTTCCCCAAACTTTCTAAATCTATGTACTTTGAAATAAAAGCTATTAGAAACAAATCCTCTCCCTCGAGTAATACCGTCTTTGGAACTATCCTACGAAAGCTGTAATTAGCTTTTCACCAAACTTATAATCAGTTATCAAATTTCAAATGCTTTTCCTTAGAGAAAAATTGTCAGAGTACCTGTAGACATCTGACTGCCCACACAGCCTGGTTTTGCAGATCCACTACTCACGCTGAAAAAGCATTCTAATCACTGGCTGCAGTGCCAACTCCCTACTCTCTCCACAGCTCTTGTGATAGAGATTATAGTTCCTAATTAAGAGCCTTTGACTTCAGTGTGCACCAAATGCCCTGAGCTTTGTCTGTCATTGTTTTTTAGGCAAAACACAAAAGGTTCTTGGGTCATTCGCCCCATGTGACAAATATTCGATTTACCAGTGGTGATCGACATGTTGTTAGTGCTGGAGGTGATGACTGCAGGTTAGTAACTTTCTCAGCCCATGAAGAAGAGAAGACTATGTTACTAGTTAAGAGACTTAATACAACAACTCCTACAGCTTCGGTTTATGAAACCAGCTAGTCAACATTAGTAGAAGGTAGTATAACCAGATGGCTCTTCAGAATCTCATATTTATGCAAATACAGAATAAAAGGAGTTAATGAAGAAAAATATTACACACGTAACTTGAAAGCGCAACTGAAAAATATTAAACTGTTATGAAAATCTAAAAACGTAATTAACACCCTGCAATTTTCTTCTCTGATTGCAGCTTATTTGTCTGGAAATGTGTACATACGCCTCACTGAGAGATGCTGAGATGACTACACAAATTAACTTTGAGACCAGAATTACAGAAAGAAAAACCAAAACCCAACCCTGCATGGTCAAGTGGTGCTAACCCAAGACTGTAACAGGGGGAAATGCCCAGAATCATCAAAATGTGAAAGACTAATCTGTTCAAAATATTTGCTATATGCACTGGGTATAATCCATAATCCATACACTGCCAGATAATGCCATTTCAAGGAAGGATCGAATACTTGATGGTAAAGGCCAAGTCCCCCTGTATTGGGAAGTGTGCGATTTCGGCAGACCTGCTGGGAAAATTTAGGGTAGAGCACTCTTTACAGAAAAACTCAAAAACCCAATTTGGATAATTTTCATTATCTTTTTAGCAAAATGGTTTCTTAGTGTTTATATTTTATTTTCAAGGTTCATTGTTTAATGAGATATTTTATTCTTGCATTTCCATAAGGAAAGGGAAAGTCATGTTCATCCTAAAGGATCACAGTTTTTAAAAGGCAGACATTTTCCCTAAGGAAACAGACACAAGCTTTCCTAGAGAATATGATGTTTTTTAGGCATTAATAAGGTCCTTTTTTATAAAGGACACTTTTCTCCTAGTAGTTTTGAATTCAGGAACAGATCCAAAGTTAGCAGTATATGGCTGCTACATTTCCATTTTCATTTTCGAGCCATCAGTTTATGTTCAGACGCCATCTCTCTAATCGCACATTTAAAACACAGAACTGTAGCCTCACTAATGGAAAAGCAGTATGATGAACAACCACTCCCAATGGTGTACAGTGTAAGGGTTTTAGGGAGCAACAGTATTTAACTGGAAGAGAGAATTGCATATTTAATGTAGTCTAATATATACACATTTGTTTAACATGTAAACAAGTGTTAAATTCACATATACAACATTATACAATTTAATCACTCTTGGAATAAAATTTTTATAGCCTTTTTTCTATTGGGAAAATTTGTTTAGATGTGTGCCACTCCATAGGTTTATTTCCAAAATGAATGAACCCAACTCCATTTGTAAAAACTTGTCAGTTAGAATTCCTTTTTTTAGTGGATTAGGGCTGAATTCTTAGATCCTTATTTCTTTTCACTTTAAATGCTGCCAAAGATCAGTACTCATCATTCAGGAATTCGCTGTCTAGCCTATCTGTAGTTTCCTGAAGATTGAAAATCATGTAGACTGCTATTTAAAAATATATTTTTCTAAGTGTGAGGTTTAAGATGCTGTATTGACCCTATGAGTTTTTAATGTGTTAAATTATCTTTATAGCATAATAGATCGCTTTAGGTTCCTGGAATCCCATTTGGTCTGACAGGATATATGAAGATTCTTAATACCTATTTTCTGTGTCTAATACTTGGTTAATACTAAAAATAGAAATGACTAAATTACATCACAGAAAGCATAACCAGTGACTGAACCTGGTAGTTTTAAAGCTCTAAATAGCTGTGGCTGAAGGACTGATTATGGGGCTAAGAAGCTTGAAACATAAGTTGGTACTCGTTCATCAATGGATTCTCCTAAATTAAGCCAAATTTTGAAATACATGACTATTAAGTTTCTACTCATGTATTTACAGTCAGTCAATAAATTAAAGGGGGAAAAAGAAATCCCTGAACAACCTGCCCATAAAAAGAAAAATACTCTACATTTGAGCCTGCTGCAGTTTTAAATTTTCCCTCTGGGTCAAGTTTGCCAGCTTTTGGCTACAGAGAAATTATATTTCCATTACAGTGCAGGTAGAACCTCTGTAACCTTAAGCATGTAAACTACATAGAATAAAACTGTTTCCACTGTATTTTTGTCCTTCAAAGTGGCCAACCTGATTAAGTCAGCCTTAATCACTACTGCTGTCAGTTTCACGACTAAAGGTCATATTGACTAAGTAGTCATCAGCTGACCACCTCGCGGCATCAGCCAGCAACGAGGGGAAGGTGAAGAAACAGGATAGGCCATACAGAATCTGCCCTATGTTTACTTTTTTAACCCAGAGAATTATTTTTGTGTGCAGTATCTAAGCTCCTGATTGTGTAACCTGGGAGTTCTGGCACCTTTTGTTCCATTCATTTTATGTATAAAATGCATGCCCAAAGCACACCATGCCCTCTGGTACCCTTGCTTCCAATCGCCAACCGTGCTCATTTCCTTTCTTTTTTGTGGTCCCTTTTTGTGGTGATCATTTTAGACCACGTCATCCAACAAATGTTTTATGGTCAACCTTAGCTTGTTCATAAGCCATAGCAACTGAAAGATTAAACTCTTAAATATGTGTCTGGGCAGTGTCTATTAAATAGCAAAAAACAATCAGATTTTAGTATTCTATTTCCTTGTAAAATGGCTGAACTAAATTAAACTCGTTTCCCTCTTGTTCTTTATAGTGAAACTGAGAACGAAACTATTTATAAATGATAGCTAAAAGTATTTCCAGATATTTAAACAATTTAAAATAAATTTCTTCTGCAGAGACGTAAAGCATCTCAACACTGGAATGAACAAATGCCTTAAATTCAATGGAGTAAACTTTTAGAATGAAGAGAAACTGTCATTTCACCCAAGCCAAAGACAATAGCCTTATGTGCTTGTGTGCTCTGTCTTTGCTGCTTCTCGTGTTTCAAGCCTTTCCTGTGGGATCAGCACAGCAAAGTGCAACTTACCAAATGGTTTAATGACTGGTTAATTCTTTCTTCTCCCAATGGAAAAGCAATGGCAACACAACAGTAGACTGCTGGCTTGACAATTTTAAACGTGAGCCTTTGCACATGTAGGTTTATCATCATTTGGGTATATGACTAAGCAAGTCAATGAACTTTTTTTTTTAGCAGTTTAATTTGGTCCTGAGAATGTTGCAGTCTTTATTACCCCTTTTGCATTAATCCACTTTTCTAACCACCTTTTAAGCTTTCATTTTTAACACTATACACCAAGTCTTTGAAATCAGTGATCTGTTATTTAACTTTAAAGCATTTGACACTTCTTGCCTTAACAGTTTTAGAAACCACACACAAAAAAAACTCTAAGTAATACAGTAGGCCAAAAGTTTCATCCTATCTTACAGTTTACCTATCTGATCTCTGTAATTATAGTTCTGTCATTTAAAATATACTATTTAAATCTAATTTTTACATTTCAAAAATTATCTTCAGTAGTAACTAAGTATATTTTCTGTGGCTTCTGAGAATGTTATTTTTCAGAATGTGAGAATATATATGTACACTTATAATCTTGTGACTTTAAAGTCTGTTTTCGGATACAGTATGTAAATACTTGTAAAAAAATTTGTATAATTTTGTGATTATTTAGAAGGCATTATGTTATTAGTAAATGAGAGCACTGTATAGAACTGTTCCTATTTTCTGTACTTGCCATTCCAGCTGCCTCCACCGTCCATACCCACCTCATTCATCCTGTCACAGAAGGCAGGAAAACTGGGAACTTTACCAAAGTAGCACTCAGCCTGAGAGGCCTGTATAATCATGCTTTTCAAACTAAATTCATTTAAAAATTAAAAAGCAGAATTGAATATTTTAAGCAGCCTCAGTACCTTTGGCCAATGCTGTTTTCATGGTGGATTATGAACATTATATAATCTTTGGGAAAAGTGAAAGCAGTTCAATTTTTAGAATAATGACAACTGCCTCACTGCATCTCTCCACTCACAAAGCAACCATGTAGCCCCCCTCCCCAAGCTGCAGTCCATTACTAACCATGATGTCAATTTCATATGCTGATCCTCACAACAGCAGTGCATAAACATGCCCCAAATATTTTAACAGAATTTAGCTCTTCCTTAGGCTGTCTTTTCATAGTAAAAACAAAAACACCCAATGTTAAAACCACTTAATAAACTTACAAACTTGAAAAATTAGACACTTCAGATAGGCAATAAAACTTCATATTATGAAAGCAATATATTCCAAGTTTCAAAGATTTGACAAGTTCTGTAGAGTGTCTTTCATCAGTACACGGAAACTTCCAAACTGCATGATCTTCTGCCAGGCAGGACTGGGTGCTATTCGCTGAGAGAACAGAACCAAAAATTGTTTTAATTATCTGCTTTGTATCCATATATACCATCTATCTCAGTTTAAAAAGTTGACTAGTTTTAAGCAATAAATATTTGGTCATAAGATTACAATATAAACGGCAGATTTTTTAAAATAATTCAATTATGTCAGGTAGATAAAAGATAATACCATCTGTAATTAAATTTTTTGGCCACACTAAAATACTTTGAAACTTCCTTTCAGTATTTCCCAGTTGCTAATGTCAAAGAAAATGGATGTGAAATTCAAGTACAGTACATGTATATATACTCCTGCTGGCCTTAGTATATGCTTGCGTAGTATATAATGAGAAGTTAAAATCTGGCTGGGTGTGGTGGCTCATGCCTGTAATCCTGGTACTTTGGGAGGCCACGGTGGAAGGATATCGCTTCAGCTCAGGAGTTCAAGACCCCATCTCTACTTAAAATAAAAGAAATTAGCCAGGTATAGTGGCACACGCTTGTAGTCTCAGCTACAAGTGGGAGGCTGAGGTGGGAGGATGGATTAAACCCAGGGGTTTGAGGCTGCAGTGAGCTATGATAGTGTGACTGCACTCCAACCTGGGCAACACAGCAAGATAATCTAGGTAAAAAAGTAACCACTGGATAATGTAAAATTTAGCCCATGTAGTAAATTATTTTGCCAAAGGACCCTTGTATAATTAAACAGCAAAGAAAAAAATTCAATGTAACAGTCTAGTTTCCAATTTTGTGTGCTTATAAATTAAGAAACTGCAAATTAGAAAAAAGAATTTGAACTGACATTAGAAAAACGAATTTGAACTGACATTAGAAAAACGAATTTGAATGTTTACCTGGTTTGAGGTCGAATCCATTTCAAGGCATGTCGTGGTGGGACATTAATGGTGGGATGGTAGAATGTGCAGTCCGGTCTTGTACACTGAGTGTTAAACCTACAGTGCTGAATAGAGATAACAGAGCTTCAACAATATCTACAAGGCTGATAAACACATTATTTTATTATTTGAGACAGGGTCTCACTCTATCACCCAGGCTGGAGTGCAGTGGCATGACCTCTCGCCTCAGCCTCCCGAGTAGCTGGGACTACAGGCGTGTGCTACTAAGCCTGGTTTTTTTTTTTTTGGTTTTTTGTTTTTTTTTTTTAAGAGATGGGGTCTCTTAAATGTTGCCTAGGCTGGTTTCAAACTCCCGGGCTCAAATGATCCCTCCACTTCTGCCTCTACCTCCCAAAGTACTAGGATAGCAGGCCTGACCCACCCCACCTGGCCAACGTATAACTTAAGAGACAATAACCAGCCCACCCTAACCATTAACAGAGTAAGAGATTCCATCTATAAGGACCATTTTAATATTAATGAAGCCTTGAAAAATGGACTTACCCTTCAGACACAAAATTCTAGTCAAAGAATCACAGCAAGTAAAATTTCAAAAGGTAGTTTAGCATACCATAAAACTTCTAATTATCCCTTACACTCTTCACTGAGTACCCTCATCTACGCCCAGTTACAGATGGGGCAAGTGAAGGCCTTTCATATGGTCCTCAGGCTACCAGGGCAAGAAGATAATTCATTCTGACCAACTAAACATCTGGAGATTCATCAACCATCATCAATCTTCAGCACACAGACAAAACCATCAGTACAAGTTTGGATGGTTCTAAGCAGTACCTACTGGATTTCATCATCTCAGTTCTGACATTAGATTCAAACTGCCCCCCAACCCCCGCTAAAACCCATCCATATACTTAAATGCAGGGAATAATGGAAAGTGTGACTAGCAAAGATATGCTTCTCCCCACTGAGTGCTTAGGATACTAACATTGAACAGTTTCAGACCACTTGGCCTAAGGGGCCAGACGGAGGTTCAATGACAATGAAGGAACTTAATAGTTTTACTGGCAAAAATCGCAATTACTTTTGCACCAACGTAGTAACTCTGACAAGAAGTTAAATGAGGAAATTGAGACGTTGATCACTAAATTGATTTTTGAGAAAATAGAAGTTCTTACTTTTGGATGATAGAAGGGACATTCCATCTTCTTACAAGCAGGGAAGTAACGGCAGAGCTGACTACTGGAAGGTGATGCTGGTGGTGCAACTGCTAACAAAATAAAAACCAGGACTGATCTCCAATCTGTTTGGAAAATCCATTTTTAATGCAGCCTACTGATATTTTCTTTGAAAGTGAAAACCATTTTTAAATTAGAATGGTAAGGTTTATATATTCACTAGTCAAAATACTTCGGAATACTACAGATAGGCACACTTGCTCTTTAAAGACTGGTTGGATTAACTGATCCTGCCAAAATTATTTCTAAAACCATCTTTTGTTTGTTCAATTCCATTTACAGTCACAAAATGCCATTTTAAATTTTTTACCCAAATGTAGTAGGACAGTAAGTCACTCACCTGGTTTTGGAGACAGTACTGGAATTCTTCTACTCACATGAGTGAAGGGACAATCTGGTTTAGTACACTTGGCATCATATTTACAATTTGGGTGAACAAACAAACATTTTTCAGCAAATTTACAATTGGGGAAGGCTCTACAAAACAAAAAAAGCATATTTCATATTCAATCTTCTCAATGCATGATTAGTTTTTTTGTATAAGGGCTCTTTACACTCCCCGTCACTACTTGTTTTGAGAAATGCAAAAACAACAGCAACAAAAAGAATATTTTAAAATAAGACCATATATCAAAATAGGACACAATCATTTATTCCAAAGCTTGGGATAACACAAACACAGGCTTTTAACTCAAGCCAAGCCACCAAGAAAGACAAGCTTTTGTGATAAAAATCACACCACTTAATAAGAAAGATATATATTTTATGCAGTGAACTCATTAATAAACACATCCTCTGTGCAAGGCTCTGTGATACAAAAAGACTCATCCCATACTCTCCTTATGTGTACAGCTGTATATTCCCACATCATCTCCTTAAAAGAGTTAAAAATGAAGATTCCATCCATAGGACCTACCCCCGGCCAAAAAAAAAAAAAAAAAAAAAAGCCCCAAAAAGCCATCTCACAAAGCTCATTACATTGAGCCAGCCAGCTTGTAAGGAAAAATTTAACCTAAGTCCAAAATATGTTCATTACCAATAACTAACTTTTCCCTCAACTCCTCAAAATCTGTGTATAATGTGTGTGGCCAAAATGCATACAAACTGGGGCAGCTACCATATACCCATCTGCTTAAATGTACAGAATTCTTAAGGAACACCAGGTATTTCAGTATCTCACAGGTCTGAGGCACAAACAAAGCCCCCCCACCCTTGCCTCTCAACAAACATACATGAACAAGAAATATGCTACTCTGGAGAGGGCCATGGTAATTGTCACTCAATTTAGTTATAAAACTAAAAACTTGTCCACGGAAAAGAAAAACAAAATAAAGTGTAAGATATAGACACTAAACTGAAAGCCAAAATCAGCTGGCTATGACTTGCAGGGTGAGATGGGGGGATGGTACTCACTTGCAGGGTGAGATGGGGGATGGTACTCACTTGCAGGGTGAGATGGTACTTGCAAGGTGAGATGGGGGATGGTACTTGCAGGGTGAGATGGGGATGATACTTGCAGGGTGAGATGGGGGACGGTACTTGCAGGGTGAGATGGGGGATGATACTTGCAGGGTGAGATGGGGGATGGTACTCACTTGCAGGGTGAGATGGGGGATGGTACTTGCAGGGTGAGATGGGGGATGGTACTTGCAGGGTGAGATGGGGGATGGTACTCACTTGCAGTGTGAGAAGGGATGGTACTTGCAGGGTGAGATGGATGGGGGATGGTATTTGCAGGGTGAGGTGGGGGATGGTACTTGCAGGGTGAGGTGGGGGATGGTACTTGCAGGGTGAGATGGGGGATGGTACTTGCAGGGTGAGATGGGGGATGGTATTTGCAGGGTGAGGTGGGGGATGGTACTTGCAGGGTGAGGTGGGGGATGGTACTTGCAGGGTGAGATGGGGGATGGTATTTGCAGGGTGAGATGGGGGATGGTACTCACACAGGGCGAGATGGGGGATGATACTTGCAGGGTGAGATGGGGGGTGGTACTTGCAGGGTGAGATGGGATGGTATTTGCAGGGTGAGATGGGGGATGGTAGTTACAGGGTGAGATGGGGAGATGGTACTTGCAGGGTGAGATGGGGAGATGGTACTCACTTGCCGGGTGAGATGGGGGGATGGTACTTGCAGGGTGAGATGGGGGGGTGGTACTCACTTGCAGGGTGATATGGGGTGATGGTAGGCACACTCATCCCCGTTTTTACAAGCAGGCCAGTACTTGCAGCGCTCCAAAAGTTTTTCTGGTTTCTGTGCCATACTCAGTTCACTCATCTCAGCTACAAAGGGAAAGGAAATAAAAGTATTTCATTCATTATGATCAATTCAGTACACAGCACCTTTAACATATTTCCCTCAAACCCCAGTCTTAGAATCTTCTGTTAAATGTACAGTCATATAAAATAAGTGAGCTCAAATTATGTGATTAACACTGGCCATAGAATCCTATAAAACGTTGCCAGGAAGAAGACAACAGTTCTCACTGTGAAAAGGAAAGAGGACAGTGACTCTGCAACTAAGGACAAATTTTTCACCAAAAATTCTAATTCTCAATACTAATTCATAGCTGAATTAAAACTAGAGAAGGACGTCAAGTGGGGAACTAATAAAATTAAATAAAAACTGAAAACACGTAAGGTGATAAGGAGATGTGAATCCTCACATGCCAGCAAGATGATGAGTGGCCCAAATACAAAAGGATTCCCACCTGCTGAGCTGTAAGTCCAGGTGCTAAACTCAGCAATGTTTTTACCTTTTTTTTTTTAAGACAGGGTCCTGCTCTGTAAGCCAGGATGGAGTACAGTGGTGTGCCAGTGGCGTAATCTCGGCTCACTGCAACCTCTGCCTCCCAGGCTCAGGTGATCCTCCCACCTCAGCCCCTACCAAGTAGCATGTGCCACCACGCCTAGCTACGGGGTTTCCCCACGTTGCCCAGGCTGGTCTTGAACTCCGGGACTCAAGTGATCCACCCACCTCGGCCTCCCAAAGTGCTGGGATTATAGGCATGAGCCACCGTGCTCAGCCAGCAATGTCTAAAAGGGGGAAAACATTTTTGCCAGCAATGTCTAAAAGGGGGAAAACATTTTTGCCTGCAATGGGGTCACAAATGCCATCACTTACAGGGACTAGGCAGTTCCCCTAACAGAGCAAGACTGATTGGGCTGAAGATGATAAATGCAGTAAGGGACACACGGGGAGCAGAAACCTGGAAAGCAAGTGCACACCCATCCACTCCACTCCCTGTGCCATGTCCAATCACAGCTTCGATTACTATAACAGGGCAAAGTGGGACCCCTGCTGCCAGATTTTTATCCTGTTTCAGTAAGCCAAAAATCTGCCTTCATCGAAATTGTAATGCTAGCAATTTATTCAAATAACACTGAATAAGTAAAATTACAGCTACAGGCAATAATCAGCTGCTAATTTCTGGACTGAGACACCTTAAACTCCCCACAAAATATCATCATGGGTATTACGTATTATGAGTCACATTCATGTTCATGAAAGCAAGTATCACTTCAACTACATTCCTCTAGTCCTCTTGCCAGAGGTCAGTTAAAATCTGACTCTGCCAGTTAGTTGCTCAGCCAGACACTGTGCAAATGTTAGCTAACTTTTCTGAATTCTGTTTCCTCATCTATACAAAGAGAAAATAATGTCTTCCTTAGAGTCTGATGATTAAACGGAAAAAATGCAAAACAGGCAACCAGTCGTAATAGCAGCAGCAGCTAGTTCTATGAGTACTTACTGTTCCAGTGACCCACATTCTGTCCTCACTACAGGAGAGCAGGCACACAAATGCAGTCATGCAGCCCAGACAGGAGCAGCATCAAAGAGCAATTATGACTATGCCTGATACAAACAGTTTCCTATGCTACTTTAAAAATAGTAAAAGTCCTATTTAAGCTTTAAATAGGATGTGGTAGCTCATGCCTATAACCCCAGCACTTTGGGAGGCCGAGGCGGGAAGATCACTTGGGCTCAGGAGTTTCAGACCAGCCTGGGCAACATGGTGAAACCCCATCTCTACTAAAAATACAAAAAATTAGCCAGGCATGGTGGTGTGCACCCGTAGTAACAAACTACTCAGGAGGCTGAGGTGGGAGAATCACTTGAGCCTGGGAGGTGGAGGCTGCAGTGAGCCGTGATTGTGCCAATGCACTCCAGCATGGGCAACGGGAGTGAGACCCTGTCTGAAAACAAAACAGTACAAGTCATTTTAGTTCTAAGATACAAGAATAATCAGTTCCAAAGAAAATGTGAGATGACTGGAAGTTTCTCTGACTTTTACATGTTTTTGTGTCATCCCTGCAGAGTAAATGTGTCTTACCCTTTTCCTATAACAAATTACACACAGCAGACTATGACATATACACAGGAACCCAGTACAGTACAAATAAAAGATTAAGAGAATACCCAAGAGAAGCCCAGCTGGAAAGCAAAGTAGCTAGATACTCAGGAACAATATAATACTTTACAGAGAAACGTGATTATTACAGTAATACCTTACAAAGAAACTTGATCTTTCTTTTAGAAACATTAAGTCATATGAAGGTCATGCCCCTAGTCTTCACTGGCTGACACCGACTTTGTAAACTATTAAAACTTTCTGTTCAAATCTTAAGAGGCAAATTCACCTTTTATTGAAAGCTATAGGCCAGGCGCGGTGGCTCACGCCTGTAATCCCAGAACTTTGGGAGGCCGAGGTTGGTGGATCACTTGAGGTCAGGAGTTGGAGATTAGCCTGACCAACATGGTAAAACCCCGTCTCTACTTAAACTACAAAATTAGCCAGGTGTGATGGCGCATGCCTGTAATCCCAGCTACTTGGGAGACTGAGGCAGAAGAATGGCTTCAACCTGGAAGGCAGAAGTTGCAGTGAGCTGAGATGGCTCCACTGCACTCCAGCCTGGGGGACAGACAGACTCCATCTCAAAACAACAACAACAAAAAAAAAAACACAAAGAAAGCAAGCTATAAACTCTGTGCTGCCATGTGACAGTGAGTGAAACGGCAGCAGGTTAAAACAGATGTTGCTGTTGGTAGCATCCTTGAAACAACCCAACATAAAACCAACCAGAAGCAATTGCAGTTTCAAACTCCCTGCTCACAGGGGAAGTGGTGCAGAGACCAGAGACTGCTGAGAACTGTTCTGCAGGAGTCTCGCCAGCCACACCCCTATGCTAATCTTACAAAGCTTCATCCTTGAGCAGCAGGGAAACACTGAGTCCCCAGTCAAAGCAATGGGAAAGGAGGCTCACCACTCATCATGGCTGTCAGCACAATGGCCACAGTGCTGGCAAGAATTTTTACTAACATATTTATGGTGTCACTGCTGCTACATGTATACCCCATAAAGCCTCATATGGACATCTACATTTAAATGAAACCAGATCCTAACAGACCAAAAAGTTAAGGTACCAAATTGAAAATCAAGAGTAGTGAAAACACTGGAGTCTTCTCTTTAGACAAAACATACAGAGTCAATAAATCGGGACTGCCTACTGCAGCTTTTACTATTTTTAAGTTTTTCTTCCTGCTGATAGGGTCTGATTTTCAACTCCCTCCACTAATCAAAACCACGACACTACGTCATTGATTCACAGCAGGAAACGCAACCAATTAAAATAAAGCTAAGTGTTATCGCTCCACTAACATGATTCCCTCTAAAGTCTATTCTATTTTTAATGATCGAAAAAGGTATTCAATACATTTTCATATCTCTTCCAAGAAGAGGATTACTCAAGGAAATGTTTCAAAATCCATTACTGTTTTTCCTTTGAATCTGTACACTTTTAAGATTCAGTAATTATCCCTCCTGCCAATGAAGACGTGCTTCTAAAAATTTTAGAAGATATGAGGAACATAATTACCATTCTGTATCATGAATGGAAATGATCAGTGGCGTTGCAGCTGCCACTGATGCCCAGGAAAGAAACAGTGATAAGAAACTGTCACCTGCCAAAAACTATGGCACTATCTGAAGTGAGTTCATCTGAGTTCTGCTAAATATTACCCTTCAACATTAATTTAAACAGTTCCAAGATCTTGATAGATTGGGTGAGAAACTCCTTTCAAAGAAATTTCACTGAGGTAGAAATAGCATCAAATCTAAATTTTTCTCTCAAGTTAATTGCAAGAGACTATTGCCGATAAAAGGGCAAAGTGGCAGTACAGTTTCTGAAGAAAATACAAAGGTAAAGAAGGCAACAAGAATGGTGGTTCATCCTTTAGCCAGTGTAAGCGGAAGAGGTCTCTTAGGTTCCATGGCTGAACTCCATTTTCACACTGGAGTAACAGCCCACCTATGAAACAGACACAGGAAAAAGAGTCTGAAATGTACTTGGTGGGTTTGTCTGAAAGAAGAAAAAAGGCCATTACTGAATATAAATAAAAGCAAGGCCTTTAACCAATATTCATTCAAGGTAGAGAAACAAGTCAAAGATTCCCTTCACAATGACAGCACCCTGAAAATCTGAGCTCTCAACACACCGTTAGAAAAGCTACCATTTGGGTCCTCAAGCTGCCTGCTCAGCAAGTGCAACTGCTGTGGGTGGAGGAGACCTCTGAGTCCCTTGTTTGAGGCTGCAGTTTGGTTTACGGGTTTCATTCCTTCAAAGCACATGTCCTCCTCTTGATCTGACATGTATCCTGGGGGGCTGGGGACACCATCCAGCGTCACTATAAACTTGGGACTTGCAGGTTTATCTGGTTGTACAAGATCTCTGCCAGACAGATAAAAAATACCATAGAATTAGGGAAACAAACACAAAACGCTGAGCCCTAAAGTGCTCTTCAGCAGAACTATCACTCCCTTGGCTTTGCGTTTGGTTCAATAAAAAAGACTAGGTAGGGCTTCCAGGTGCAGCACTGGTGGGTTCCCTGTTAACACACGATGGCCATGAACAGTCACAGTGGCATCACCAGTGACCCTCCAGCCTGTACTTACTAAGGACAATCTCCCCTCAAGCCTGACCCCATCACCCATTCGATCTTCATAGGGTCAACATGGAAATAAACCAAAAAATTAGCATCAATGCTCAGAACACAGGGGCCAGCAGCATTTTCGCTAATTATATGTATGTTTGTTCTTTTATAGAGACAGTCAATTTTCTAAGGGAAAAATCACCTAAACCTCATCTGCCAACTCTCTTTAGAGTTGACCTGATTATGGTCAGCTGGCTTTTAAACTTGCATTTCCTGAATTTGCATAAAGAAAAGAATCTTTAATAGAGTTAAATCATACACTGAGTTGTAATTTGTAGGTTAATGGATTTCTGAACAAGAAAGATGAACTGGAATTCTTGAAAACTGAATTTGGCTAACTATTCATGGGCTACCTACTGAATCAATGAAAGCACTCTACGCTAGGGGTTGGGGCAGGGAGGAGGGAAGCTGCAAATGAATGGTTAACCTTTACTATCTAATCACACAAATTAACTACACAAGAAAAAGAAACCATCTACCGTGTCTGCATAAGGTGTCCTGAAAGTACCCGAAGGGAATCTGCAGTCTTCATCCCCGACTCTTGGTTTGGTGCCACTACTATTTCCTCAGACAGCTTTGGCTTCTTCAGAATAAATGATCTTGTGTCTGCATGGACCATGGATTCCATGTCATAGTAATCTGAGCCAAAAAAATTGGCCACAAATGTTTACTTTTGAATATACCTTACATTCCCAACATCATACATGTGAGAAGAATGTCAATCTTTTATATATTCAAATTATTTCAAAGGAAAATCACAACTGGTTCCACTCAGGAAAATATGGCTATAATTCTATTCCAAACACGTTTTCAAAGAACTCAAGGAGTCCTTTTCGCCTAGGGCACGGCACAAGTGATTCTGATTAACACTCCCTATCCACAGCAGAGAAAAGTTCTCAGGTGAGGCATCTCAAGAGATATTAACAATACACCCTTAAAGTACAAAAGTCTTTTCTAAAAACCTGGAGAATTTGAGTCCTAATGCTCCCTATAATTAGAATACACAGAGTGCTGAAACACTTTTCCAAAATCTGGTTTGTTCCCTTCGCACAGTACCACTTAGAATCATGTCCTGATAAAAAGAATTCAAGTGGTATAATTTCCAATTGGTTATAAACCGAGGACTACTTTAAAAGGGAACTGAAAGGTGAATGGACACTTAACCATATGTATCAAGAAAAACACTGGCCTTTAATGCAAATAACCATAAACTCACATCATCTACTATTTTATAAAATACGCCAAGACCTACAACCCAGAATAGCTCACCTATCAATACACCATCAACGGACTAAAGTTAATACACTTCTTTTAAAGCTTAGAGACCAAAATTCACAGGATATTCATTTATGTTCATTCACTGAGTATTTACTGAACAACTAATAGAACTGAGCTAGGTACACAAAGAAAAAAAGAAAAACAGACACATATACCATTTCAGAATAGCATGACCCAAAAGGGATGCGAACAAGGTGCTGAGAATACAGAGCAGCCCACTCCAGCCAAGAACCAATGAAAAGCTTAGCAAGGAAGAACATCTGAAGTCAGCAGTAAAGGAACAAGCAGGAACAAACAAAGAGAGAGACTCGGAAAAACAAACACAGCACTTCAGGCAGAGGAAAACGCACGTAGAAGGGGCTTTCACAAGGCCGAAGGCATCTGAGAAAGGTTAGAATGTGGAATGGCTGGAAGGTTGTGTGTGGTGGGCTCAGCGGTGCATAGCAAGGAAGGCTGACACATATAATAAAGGTTCTTCTATGTCTCAGCGACTCTGGATTCTGGTCTATAAGTAGTAAGAAATCAAGTGGCCTGGTGTGGCGGTTCACGTCTGTAATCCCAGCATTCTGGGAGGCCAAGGCACAAGGATTCCATAAGCCCAGGAGTTTGAAACCTCCCATCAACCAGAAAATAAATAAATAAATAAAATTAGCCAGGCATGGGAGCACATGCCTGTAGTCCCAGCTACTTGGGAGGCTGAGGTAGAAGAAGTGCTTGGGCCCAGGAGGTCAAGGCTGCAATGAGCAGGATTGTGCCACTGCACTCCAGCATGAGTGACAGAGGGAGACTCCATCTAAAACCAAAAAAAAAAAAAAAAAGAGAAAAGAAATCAAGAGAGTTTCCTAAGGAAGGAAGTGGCCTGATCAAATTGGTTTTTAGAAAAACAGTGTTAAGAAAGAACCAGAGTTCTCGACCTGTTGTTGCCCGGGACAGAGGGTGAGGCTCTGAATGAAAAGATTCTCCGCTGTCTGTCCTGGTCTCACACACCTGACAGGAAGAGAAGACACGCTCCATCCTGGGAAGGGGCATGCCTGCCTTCCCCAGCAAGGGCAGTACAGATGGTAAAGGGAGACAGGCGGAAGAGAAAGCTAGGATGAGGAACTTAGGAAAAGAAAAAGAGCAAAGTTAAAAGGGGCAAAGACACATTTCAATGTTAGATTTATTTAAAGTCTTTGTGGGACTCTCCCATGTTTAAGAGGAAGTCGAAAATTCAGATTTGACCCGTAGGTGGGGGGACAGAAGTAAGATGCTGAGTCAAAACCGAAGGTGACAGAAGTGTTTAACATACGCAGGGTGGCCGTCTCTCATTGAATCCTCACTCAAGGCCGACAAAGTCGTTTTCCTCCCATGTTACAGACGACTGTTTGCAGCTCCAAGTTATTAAATGATTCACCGAGGTCTTACAACTATCAAAGGTGGGTCCCAACAGTGGCCCAGGGGCTGCTTCACTCCTTCCCACCACTCTGCACTTTCTGAGATGAAGGAGTTCTACCAGTTCATAGGTTGGGTGAACACAGAAGAGATGAAAATAATGTTGAAGGCGGGAGAGAGCAAAGCTAACCTTTTGAGGAGGAATGGAGACGAGCTGACACATGAGAATGAAAGGGAATGAGAAGAATAAAGACAGAGGGAAGTCCTGGAAGCCAAAAGGTCAAAGCTTGGAGAAAGAATGGGAACCCAAGTATAACATGCTCCAGGGTTGAGGAAAGCGTGCACCGGTCCCTCCCGCACACCTCTCTGCAAGCGGAACGTTAGCAGCCCAGGTCACATGGAGACCAGACAGACGGGGGAGTAAGTAACATCTTCTGAGTAGAGACCACAGGCTGACCCCATGCATTTACTTTTTGTTCCCTCTTGAAAGCCCACAAAAATGTCAATAAGGGTTTTGTTTTTGTTTTTAAAGCATAAACTCACAAAGAAAGTAAGTGTAAGAAGAAATTTTCAAAGTGGAAAACAGATGATTAAGAACTCAGGGGATCTGTAAAAGCTGAATTCTAAGGCAATAATGAAGCAATCCAATTCAGACCACAAGATTCTCCAAAGGTTCAGGAACTGGCAGTAAAAGGGACCTTAGGAAGAAATGGAAGAAATGACAGGCAAAAAAGAGATGTATTAGATGTGTCCAAGAAACAGTTAGCTCTTCTTCAACTCTAATTCCATGTATCTGTTTTCTTTGAGACAGTCTTGCTCTGTCACCCAGGCTGGAGTGCAGTGGTGCGAGCTCAGCTCACTGCAACCTCCACCTCCTGGGTTCAAGCAAGGCTCCTGCCTCAGCCTCCCAAGTAGCTGGGATTACAGATGTACACCACCACGCCTGGCTAATTTTTGTATTTTTTTAGTAGAGATCAGGTTTCGCCATGTTGGCCAGGCTGGTCTGGAACTCCTGACCTGAAGTGATCCGCCCGCCTTGGCTTCCCAAAGTGCTGGGATTATGGGCATGAGACACCGCACCTGGCCACTGTTTTCTTGGTTTTGATGCTTGCCACACCAATCCCGACATCTACACTGAAGACACCTGGGACGACTGGTGATGTGCTTTCCTGTAGATAATCTTCGGAGAGGCCTATGGATGAAGCATCAGGGTCTCTGCCAGAAAGATGCTACGACAAAATCACCTGAAGGTACACTGTTAAAAATTTTTAAAGGCAATTAGATTTCCTGATAAATCTTTACCCATTGCATGCATTCTCCCTTGGAGAAAGTGGAGCTTTAGACTCTTCAGAGGGTAAGAACAGAGTCCCTGGACCAAGAGACACCAGCCATGATGAAAGAAGTACTGGACTGACAATGGTGGGGGGAGGGTTACATAAACATTACATAATAATTAATGGTGAGGTGCCTCCCCCAGCCTTCTTTCCCAACTTAAGCTCCCAGAACTCTGACTACCAGGCTATTACTTGAAAACCTGTCTTGGAGAAGCTGACCAGCCTGAGAGGAAAGTCTTAAAGGCAATGACATCAGGGTGGCCACAAACCAGACAGGCAAGACAAATCACTTTCCACCACAGGGTCTACTTTCAAATAGAAAGTCAAAGTGCCCCATGCCCCAACTCATGAACCCAGAATACCAGTGACCTTCTGAGTGCTCCACTCTTAAATGTAAGACCACCCAGGATCCCCAGACATCAGAGGGGAACCTCCAGCATAAAAGACAGCCAAAACAGACCACTTAGAGAAAACAAGACCAAGCGGGGAGGGGAAAAATGTCAAAACCACCTTTCAGATCCACAGAGAAATAAAAGTACTGCATAGACAAAATCAGTATGTTTTTAAAAAATTAATAGAATACGCAGAGACAAAGGGATCTTAGAATAAAAAATGTGATAGGAGCTAAGGACTGCAGTCATTCATAAGCCTCACAGAACTAATTGCTGTTTCAAACTGCATGCACCATGGGTACAATGAAAAGCTGAAGGAGGCAGAAGAGAAAACATGCACAAGAGCTGATGAAGTGGATCCCACACACAGATCTCGGCTGCCAACCTTTTCAAATACTCCTGTGGGGGAAGCAGGATGGACTGCTGGGAGATGAGAGAGCAAAATCATAGGTAAAGAATGTCTGAGCACCTCTACAGAGAGAAGACAGGAGGCAGAGAATGAAGTTGGAGGAGTGGGTGACATGCCAGTGGCTCACCAACCCAGTGGGATCTGGCCTCCAGTGGAGGCTGACCCTTAGGGAGGAAAAGCACTTTCTGAGCTGGAAAGCTGGGGGAGGGTCAGGGAACAGAGTGACTGACTGTGGAGTCCTGACTGAGGAGAAAGAAAATCCAGGAAAGGGCTGAGAGGGGTCTAGGGACCAGAGCTTCCCACAAAAGACAGACTTAGGGGAAACAGAAGGACTGAGATGATTCCGGGTCTCTCATGGTTGCCTGTGTTTATCCTGCAGTCATTTTTAAGACAGTGAACCTGCATCTGGCAGGGGCTGGGCACTGAGGACAGAGATAATAAAAATGAAGGCATCAGCTCCAGTCCTGGAGTAGCCCTTGGCATGTGTGTCTGTGGGGAGAGGAAAGGAGACAGGCAAATGAGAGTGGCTCCAGAACATTAGAACAAGTTCCAGGTGTGGCCCTGGTGATAAGACTCCAAAATGAAGTACAAGAGGATAAGGCTAACCAGGTGAAAAACAGGATACAAAAGCCACTCATGGTAATGACAAAAGCTGGGTAGAGTGGGAGGGTAAGTCAGAAACGCAGGTCATTCCTGACAGCAGGAGAGTGACAGCCAACGGTGCTAGGGACACACTTGGAATGGTGTGGAAGGAACAAAGTTTTCCAATGAGGCAAAAAATTATAACACTATGTAACATGAAAAAAATGCAGATCTTATCTCCTGGCCCTAAAATATTTTCACAGATCTAAATATAACATCTTAGGGCAGGATCTAAGAGATACGAGATACGTTAAATGGGGTGTAAGAAATGGAAATGGCAGCTGAAACAGCTAGATTACAGTACAACTCGAAACATAACCAACCTTGACTCATCTGCAGAGTTTCTGCCATTACTGGGTCGATTTGCAGTCGGGATAATAATTGCCTCTGTTGAGTTCCTAGAATATAAATTTTAAAACTTCACTAAGCTTACAACACAAACAATACCAGCATGTGTTTCCCAAAAATCAATCCTTCTGGGTTCTTAAAGTCTTAAAAGTAACTTAAAGCTTCAGCAATTCAATTTAATAGTATTTATAGACCAAAGACATATAAGACAAAAAAGGCTGTACTCAGGGTTAAACCAAAAATGCCAATTTAAAACACTCCTGGTTCTCCCTCTGTGAGGACATCAGTTTTCCTGAATTTGAATTCTGCGGGGAAAGTAAAGGTGGCAAACAGGTGGAAAATCCAGGCAAAGGCACCTTGTGGCCCAGCAGCTCGCATCACAGCCAACTGCACAATAAGCATGGCAAGCACCTCCCTCCATCACCTGAGCTCTTACCGTCATGAATCACTCATGACCTTTGAAGATAACAATCGAAATAGCAAAACAAAACACTCTAATCATCTAGAGTTCCTAAAAGACAAACTCTGGGCTTCGATGCATGCAAAGAAAACAGTAAGACACTCAGCTCTACAATCCACACCCTATGTCAGCAAAGCATGATAATAATTCTTTGGCTCTCCCACAAGAAAATGTTCAACTACTTATTTCTTCTAAAATAGGCTCATAACATTAATTCCTATTAGGTTTACTATTCCTAATAATATGCTCAGCAGTCTGACTGCACAAAATAGGGACAAAGAACTGATTTTTTCTATCTTCGATTTGATGTTAAGCTCCTTGAGGATGGGAAAATGTCACACTTTCCTGTAGCCCCCACAGTGCTTAGCAGACATCAGGCACTCACTTGCTCATTATAAGGTACTGCACTACAGTGTACAAAGGGATGTAACTGATAGGGTTGCAAATACTGAAATCTTACTAAGATGCCCACATGCTAATTTTGTGTATATCCATTACAGGTGGCTTCGCAAGGATAGGCTTTGCTTACTCGGTGCAAAGATGTTAAGTGGGCAATCTCCCACCAAGCACCACATTTCATTAAAAGGTGTTTTTAAATTTTAAAACCTATACTTGATTTGAAATTGTATCAGTTGGTTTCCTTTAAAACATGTTATATGACATTTTATTGGTGCGTCCCAAAAAAGTGAATTCCTTCCAGAATTATTACCGCAAAAAAACACACATTCTGAGGAACTGTAACCAAGATGACACTTGGGTCAAGTTGTATTCCCGTGGGAAGCTTGGAAAACTGAGGTGAAAAGTTACAGGAAGAATGCTCTTTCCATCCAAATACTGCAACAGGCCTCCTTCACATCAACAGTACATGATGAAAGAATGAGACATTTTAAAATAATTTCACACAGACACATGAAAGACCACACTTCCACATTTCAAGTTTTGCTTCATTGCTCTAGGTTCATTTATCTTTTCAAAACATCGTTTTAGAGAGCTCCATTAAAGAGGATGGAATTCTGATCAATTCTAGATTTCTAAGCTAAATCAAGCAGAATCCAAATTTGTCATTAAAGGTCCATGAAAAATTCAAGTTCTCTGTAACTTGCTCCCTCCACATCAGAGCTACAGTCAACATATGTGTAAAGATACAGATCAAAGGATGGGTACCTAGAACATATCGTATATTAAGAGTTTACCTTTCTCAACATTTCTAAGGAAGCCGATTATTTTTACATCAGTAGTTCTTGACTGTGATTCAGTATCTTCTTCTTGATCTTCAAACTGTCTGTTGCATTCAGATATTGCTGAGTATTCATTCATTTTAACCTCCAAAGATGAAATTTTTGCTTCATTCTGGGACACTCTAACATTTAGATCAAGAAGATTTGCTTCTACTGTCAAAATAGCTGCTTTCATTCCTTTAATTTCATTGATATCAGTTGATATTTTCCTTAAAAGGTGGGCAATATTGTCTAGCTCATTCAGTGAACAAGAGGAGCTTGTTATGGAACCTAAGTCCACTGGCTCCAGTGGAAGAAAAATTGGTAGAGGTGGTGAAGGAAACTTTGAAGACATTCTCATAAAGGTGATAGGAACCTCAAAGACATTTTCATAAAATTCTCTCCCTTAAAATCTGATAATTTTTTCTTCACAGCTCATTAAGTTATTTCATCGAAAGTAAAAGCAGTGATCAAGGCTGTTACCTTAAGACATATTAAGAGCAAATAACATCTTAAAACCTGTAATTCAAAAGATGGGGTTGTACATTTCTAGAGTCAGAACTCAAAACTAAATGTGAAAAAGCTAAACGTACCAGACCAATTGCTCTTCGCTACAACTAAGAAGCCCTAACATGTAGGGCCCTACGTCCTCTAAGTACCATCTATATAGCTCCTCTTCCAGTAAACCCTATTATTACATACAAAATAATCCTGGTTTCTGATTGGCTGAAAACAGACGTGTCACCCAAAGAATTTTCTATTATTTACTTCACATGATGAGAGCACTGAAGCGCTACATTGTTAAGCAATATAACATTAAGTGCTTTACATCTAAATATGATATGAATTAAATGTACTTTTCCCTTTTCATCATCTAAACCATAACATTTTTAAGCTTCAGATTTCTGATTTATTTTGAGTTGTATTTCCCCTTAAAATTAGTATACAACATTATTGAGAGTGACAAATCCTTTGGAGGGAGAGGGCGGAAAAAGTAACTGGACCTGTGATCCAAACAAACTTCTTTCAAGATACATGTGGTAATAACAGAATTCAACTTCACTAATATAGTATCGTGTAAACTTAAGGATGGGGAAATAAGAACTCAGCCTTGGCTTAATACTAGACCATTATTAGACAGGTGTTTCTTAAATATTCTCTCCCATTTTGTCTTTTTTTTTTTTTTTATAGTATCTTTTGAAACACAAAAATACTAAATTTTGATGAAGTCCAATTTATCTTTTTTTCCTTTGGCTGCTTGTGCTTTTGGTGTCATATTTAAGAAACCATTCTGGAATTCAAGACATATCTACATTTTTCCCTAAGAGTTTTGAAGTTCAGGTTTTTGATCTATTTTGAGTTAATTTTTGCTTATGACATAAGGTAAGGTTCCAACTTCATTCTTTTCATGTGGATATTCAGTTGTCCCAGCATCACCTGTGGAAAAACCTATTCTTTTGCCAATAAACTGTCTTAGCACCGCTGCCAAAAATCGATGGGTCGCGAAAGTATGCATTTATTTCTGGATTCTCAATTCTGGTCCACGGGTCTGTATGGTCATCCTTATGCCAGTGCCACACAGTCTTGATTACTCTAGCTTTGTAGTAAGTTTTGAAATCAAGCAACATAACCTTGCCACCATTACTCTTTTTCAATAGTTTTGGCTATTCTCGGTCCCTTTTTATTTCCATATGAATTTTAGGATCAGCTTGCTGATTTCTACAAAAAAAGCAATTTGGGGTTTAAACAGGGATTGAGTTGAATCCATAGATTAACTTGGGGACTACTGCCATCTTAAGAATAGTAAAGACATCTAGGCTGGGTGTGGTGACTCACGCCTGTAATCCCAGTATTTTGGGAGGCCAAGGTGGGCAGATCATGAGGTCAGGAGTTCGAGACCAGCCTGACCAACGTGGCGAAATCCCGTCTCTGCTAAAAATACAAAAATTAGCCAGGCGTGGTGGTGCACGCCTGTTATCCCAGCTACTCAGGAGGCTGAGGCAGGAGAATCGCTTGAACCCAGGAGGCAGATTATTCAGATATCTGAATGAGCAGAGGTCGCGCCACTGCACTCCAGCCTAGGCGACAGAGGGAGACTCCATTTAAAAAAAAAAAAAAAAAGAATAGTAAGGACTTCCAATCCATTAACACAGAAAATCTTGTAATGTCCTTAATTTGAGAAAGGACGTTTTTACTTTGGTTTACTCCCCAAGCAAACAAACAAGATATGCAACATACAAGGATGCAAGTTGGTAGATGCTGCTCACTACAGCCTCTTAAAAGAAGAATCCTGGCCTGGCACAGAGGCTCACACCTGTCATTCCAGCACTTTGGGAGGCCAAGGCAGGTGGATCACTTGAGGTCAGGAGTTCGAGACCAGCCTGGCCAACGTGGCAAAACCCTGTCTCCATTAAAAATACAAAAATTAGCCAGGCGTGGTGGCAGACGCCTGTAATTCCAGCTACTTGGGAAGCTGAAACATGAGAATCATTTGAACCTGGGAAGGCAGAGGCTGCGGTGAGTGAGATCACACCACTGCACTGCAGCCTGGGTGACAGAGTGAGAATCTGTCTCAAAAAAAAAAAAAAAAAAAAAAAAGGAATCCTTATGACGAATTGTAGTCTTTGGTTTCCCAGTCAAATGGGTGTCACAGTAACAGAATAAAGAAAATGCTAAGTGCTGGAATTTGTAAAATAAAAATCTTTATTCATTTCTCCACTGTATGAATCCGTTCTTCAAAATTCCAGACAGAAAATAATGTTCAAAATTCACAAGGCTTTGTATTCACAGACTTTTTTTTAACAGAACCAGCTGGCATATGACATCCATAGTAACTGTTAACAGCAAGACACTCTCAGCCAAGCACCACCTGCAAACCAGCTGGTTCACTAGGGGACAGATAAACAACCTCAAGGAAAAAAGTAGGAAGGAGGTCTAACAGAACGGGTCACAGAGAAACAAGAGCCCATCTGATGGCACCTGTATGGCCCACTATGTCCAGCCCAACTTTAGAATAGAAAATAAGCAAGGACCCTTCCTAAGACTCCAGTGTAAATACTCATCAGCAGAGAAAGCTTATGTATTTTAACATTTACTCCTACCAATAACTCTGAAGTAAATGCTACCATTATTCTTCATTTATAGATTAGGAAACTGGGGCACAGAAAGGTTAAAGTCAACTAGTAAACTGCAGGGTCTGCACCTTCGGTAGTCTGGCTCCTAGGTCCACACTCAAGGACTCTCCCATGATATATTAAGTGGAACAAAAACGTCACAGAGAACTCTGTGTGGTGTAATTCCTGCTTTATATGTACCTTTGTGTGTGTGCGTAAGTAAACATATAATTCCACTTTATATACAAAGGGTGCACACGTTCACAGATACAAGAAATGCCTGGAAGACGATACCAATACACATCAAACTTCTAAGTGCAGTGCTTCCCTCCGAGGAAAGCAGGGGGATTTTCCATTTTCTTTGAATATAAAATCTCCCCTTGACTAAGAATCTTTCACAGTGCTTCCAGTCCAACACAATGTATCAAGTATATATAATTATAATCTCTCCTTCTAAAGAGTCCATAAATGTGAATTAAAGAACTTAATATCTACATCTCTACCCTATGATCTTTGGGTTTCTGTTCTTTTATTTTTATTTATTTTTTCCAAGATGGAGTCTCACCCTGTCGCTCAGGCTACAGTGGCGTGGGGCAATCTCAGCTCACTGCAACCTCCGCCTCCCAGGTTCAAGCAATTCTCCGGCCTCAGCCTCCCAAGTAGCTGGGACTACAGGCACACACCACCACACCCGGCTAATTTTTGTATTTTTAGTAGAGACAGGGTTTCACCATATTGGCCAGGCTGGTCTCGAACTCCTGACCTAGTGATTTGTCCGTCTCAGCCTCTCAAATTGCTAGGATTACAGGCGTGAGCCACCGCGCCCGGCAGATTTCTATTCTTATGTTTTCTAATATTCATATCAATATAGCATGTGTACATAAGTAAAATATATTGGTACACATAAAAATGACTACTGTACAAAAATTTTCAGGTCAAAAATATGATGGAGATCACTGATTTAGAGATGGGGGTTACAAAGTGCAGCAGATGAGATGTCAACAATCTCTGGGTAATAGAAAATATATGGACAAATACTGGCTGTAAGGCACAGCAGGCAAAACCACAAATGAGCCCCTGTGAAAACTGCAGGTTAGATGCAAGGCAGGAGTGACATTTACTCAGACAACAAACACTGACTGAGCTCCCACTGGTATATGCCAGACACTGCTCTGGGCACTCAGTAACGGCCATACAGAACAAACACATAAATCCCTGCTCAAAAAGGATGGACTCTGTTGAGATGAGGAAGGAGGTAGCTCTCAAGACCCCCAAATAAATATATTTAAAAGAAAACATTTCATGTTAAAACATAAAGACCTATGTCTGGATAAAAATACCTAAACTACAAAAACATAAAATATATATTTGATGGTGACAAACGTTACGGGGAAAAATAAAGCTTTAGAAAGGAGGGAGTGTGGGGATGGGGCCAGAGAAGGCCTCGAAGATGACACATGGATGAGATATGAGAACATCCCCCAAAGTAAACATTCTCAGGAGAGGGCAAAAGCATCTGAGATGCACAGCTCTTCAAATGTCCTGAAGGACAAGCAGACCAGTGTGCAGGAGGAGCAGCAAGGACAGGGAGCCAGAGTAGAGGGAGGGAGGTGGGTGATGAGAAGGCAAAATACTTTGACTTACAGTGTGACAGGGAGCCCCTGGAGGGTTCTAAGCTGCAGAGTAGCATGATCTAATTTACAGTTCAAAGGATCACTGCTGCTTCTGTGTGGGACAGACTGAAGGAAGGCAAGTTTGAAAGCAGGCACACCTTGTAAGAACACACTATTCCAATAATCAAGTAACCAAGGCAAATCACAGACGGTGACTTTTTTTTTTTTTTTTTTTTGAGACAGAGTGTCACTGTGTCACCAAGGCTGGAGTGCAGTGGTGTGATCTCGGCTCCCTGTAACCTCCGCCTCCCAGGTTCAACCAATTCTCGTACCTCAGCCTCCTGAGTAGCTGGGACTACAGGCACGTGCCATCACGCCCAGCTAATATGTGTATTTTTAGTAGAGATGGGGTTTCACTATGCCGGCCAGGCAGGTCTCGAACTCCTAACCTCGTCTGATCCACCCGCCTCGGCCTCCCAAAGTGCTGGGATTATAGGCATAAGCCACTGCGCCCGGCCAGACAGTGGCTTTGATGAGTGGTAGAGACAGAAGTGATAAACGGTGGTGAATTCCATAAATCTGGAGGTAGAGGCTGACGGGTGGAACAAGGGAAGGAGGGAGACAGAGGTAGAGAGGGAAGAGGAAGGAAAGGAGAAGGGGAGAAAAAAAGAATGGCAACAGCATTCTGTCTCAGAAACTGGAAAGGTGAAGTCACCATTAAACTAAAATGAGAAAGACTGCAGGAAGAACAGACAGGAGAGGAAAATTCACAGTTCAGCTTTGGACAAGTTTGAAATGATTTATTACACATCCAAGAAGAAATATAAAGTGGTTGGACAGAAATGAGGAATTCAGGGAAAGGTCCAGGCTGGAGATATAAAAATGTGAGAGTCACAGTGCAGAGATGATATATCAAGGCTTGAATTTGGATGAAACAAAGGGCCATCCAACTGTGACAGATTGCAGCAATGAGTAGAAACCAAGAAGGATGTAAGGCAGAGAAGAAGGCTTGTGAATGGTATTGCCAGAGACAGACATTTGAAATACAAAATTTTAGTATTTTTAATAGACAACTAGTGGGAGTGTAAGCATACCAATCTGCTCCCCCAAGAAATTCCTCCACAACTGCAAGGCCAATTGCAGCTCCTTGTCTGCTTCATTGAAAGCTAAACCTGCCTGTAGAAAAGCTCAGCCCACAGCACAACTCTAGGTAAGCCTCTGCACTACCTTTCCTTAAACTAGGAACCACTATCTGCAGATGTTTTTGAAAAAAATTCCATAAATGAAAGAGCAAGAAAAAAAGCATAAAATCTGACTCTGACTCCATTAATTAGAAGAGTGAATTCCTTGAAAAGAAAAAAAAATCCCTCTAATTAGGATCTTCAGACAGTTGAGATGATACTGTATCCACAAAGTTAAGATACTATGAAAAATAGAACAAGAAAAAGTTTGTGGAAATTAAAAAATATGCTTGCCTACATTTTTTAAATGTTCAGTAAGGAGACTAAAGATCAAGTCAAGGAAGTATTCAAGAGTAGACCAACAAGATCAAGTCAAAAATCAAGAGAGAAAAGATATACAACTGATAGATTAAAGTAGGGGCTTATCATCCAACTAACAGAATTTCCACGAGAACAATGAAAACAAGGACAGTAAATTTTAAAACAAATAATGCAAGAGTATTTCCCACACTGAACAGAATGAATTTTCAAATTAAAAGGGTACCTAATGTACCTAACTAGCATCTAGACATACCACAGTGAAATTTCAGACACCAGGAACATAGAAAAAAAAAAATCCCAGGAGAAAAAAATCCCAGGTATTACACAATGGAATAAGATGGGCTACCAAGTTCTCAGCATCAACACTGAAGTCTCAAGATGATGAAACTATGCCTTCAAAGTTCTGAAGAAAATGACTTCAACCTATAATTCTGTACCTAGTCAAAGTATCAAAGAAGTACAAGGATGGCTTCAGATTTCCAAGAACTCAGAAAATTTACCTTCTATACTTTCTTAAGGAGTTTCTTTGTGACGTGATTACGAAATGGAGAAATGCACTGAGAAGACAAAATGGAATTCAGGAATTGCAGAGCCGACTCAGAGGAGGAGGGCGCCCCGGGATGATGGCCTTGAGCAGGCCTAGAGCAAGCAGTCAGGTCAGAAAAGGAGGAGAGAGGCTCCAGGAGGAAGGTACCTAAGAACAAGTGGGAAACTCAAAGATTTCAAAGCACAGAGTGATAGACTTTTAGGCTACAGTACAGGTAGGCAATGCAAGAAGGGAAAAAAGAAGAACCTAAGGGAAACAAAAAAGGGGGAAAAAATGAAAAAAACTCTATAGAGGGTCCCCACACAAAACTGTACAAGAAACAGAATGTAAATTTGGCCTTGTAATATTTATACAGTCTTTAAAAATTTCTTTTATTTTTAGAGACAGGGTCTTGGTCTGTCACCCAGGCTGGCACAATCACAGCTCACTGTAACCTCGAACTCCTGGCTCAAGCAATCCTCCAGAGTAGCCATGACTATAGGTGCACATCATCACACCTAGCTAATTAAAAAACATTAAAATATACATATAGATGAGAGTCTCGCTATGTTGCCCATGCTGGCCTCAAATTCCTAGGCTCAAGCAAACCTCCCACCTCAGCCTCCTAGAGTGTTGGGATTACAGCTGTGAGCCACCAACCATGCCCACACTAAATAGTCTTAATAGTGTAAATGCTTACTGTTTCTCAACTTAAGAGTCAATCTACTAAGTCTTAACTAAAGTAGGGAACAAAATGTAAATTTGATCAGCTTTGACAATATAAAAGTACAGGTGACAATTTAGAAGGTGGAGGCAGGAGAGAATGTAGGTGGCGGCAAGAAAGAAAATATAAGACTTGAAAGAGAGGCCTGGCATGGTGGCTTATGCCTGTAATCCCAGCACTTTGGTAGGCCAAGGTGGGCAGATTGCCTCAGCTCAGGAGTTCGAGACCAGCCTGGGCAAGATGGTGAGACCCTGTCTCTACTAAAAAATTCCAGGTGTGGCAGGGTGTGCCTGTAGTCCCAAGCTACTCAGGAGGCTGAGGCAGGAGAATCACTTAAACCCGGGAGGCAGAGGTTGCAGTGAGCCAGGATTACGCCACTGCACTCCAGCCTGAGTGACAAAGTGAGACTCTACCTCCGAAAAAAAAAAAAAAGGAACTGAAGGATAACATAAACGTCCATATCTTTCAGAAGTCAAAATATACTAAATATACTGAAATATAACCAGACAAGAAATATTTAGGTATACTACTTAAAATTACTAAAGTAACCAATTAATGAATTAAAAACTGATTTTGCTGTCTGAGCTTGGAAGCAAGGGAAAAGTATGAATGGGCTAGATCCTGACATACAGCAAGAAATCAACAGATACTATCTAGTTGGTCAATGAAGAAACAGTATAAAGCATATTATTACAACATGGAGATAGAAACAGAAGCATTTAAAAGTGGGGGATTCTGCAGAGTGGGACTAGTATAGAGAAGAATGAAGCAAGGAATGTTGCTTTTTATTTTTAATCTTTTTTATACTATTTGATTATTTTCTCATCTATCAGGAGATATTACATTGATATGCTTTCTTTTTCCAGATTTTCTATGGTGAGCACGTATTTCATAATGCATTTTATTTCACATATATGGGATGCTTCCATACATTATACCAAACAGGAAAAATAAAAGGAAATCCACGCCTAGACACATCGTAGTGAAACTGCAGAACATCAAACACAAAGAGAAGATCTTGAAAGCAGCCAGAGAGAAAGGACAGATCACCTACAAAGGAACGACAGACAATTAGAATGACAGAAGTCCACTCAACAATGGAAAACAGAGGACAATGGGATAATATATATAAGGTGTGGAGAGCAAATAACTGTTAACCTAGATTTGGGTATCCAGCAAAACTACTGCACAAGAACACAAAGAAAGAAAACACTCACAGGTGAATAGACTCTTGGAAAATATATTGCCAACAGACATGTTCCAGTGAAACTTCCAAAAAAATACTTCAAAAATACTGCAAAATATTGGAAAATAATGATCCCCAAATAACACTCAGAGATATTAAGAATAAGTAAAATGATAAACGGGAGGTAAACCTGAAAAAACATTGCCTGGAGAAAATTACAAAACTGTTGTCCAACTTGTGTATTTTATTTTACTTATTTTTTTGATAAGGAGTGTCGCTTTGTCGCTCAGGCTGGAGTGCAGCAGCACAATCTCAGCTCACTGCAACCTCTGCCTCCCAGGTTCAAGCGATTCTTCTGCCTCAGCCTCCTGAGTAGCTGGGACTACAGGTGCGTGCCTGGCTAATTTTTCTATTTTTAGTAGAGACAGGGTTTCACCATATGGTCAGGCTGGTCTCGAACCCCTGACCTCAGGTGATCCACCCACCTCAGCCTCCCAAAGTGTTGGGATTACAGGCGTGAGCCACCGCGCCCAGCCCAACTTGCGCATTTTAAAAAAGATCAAATTGAAACGCTGAAAACAAGTAAATTAGGAGGGTAAAGACTGAAGCTCTTCAAAGGTATTCAAAAGTCCTTTTACTGTTTGAGAATGGGGTCAGGATATTAACTTTTAGAATACTAAATTAAATTTGTGTGGCAAAATTTCACTGGTAACGACTAAAACAGAAATGAGGCCAAGCATGGTGGCTCACACCTATAATCCCAACACTTTGGGAGGCTGAAGCGGGCAGATCACAAGGTCAGGGGATCAGAGATCAAGAGATTGAGACCATCCTGGCCAACATGGTGAAACCTCGTCTCTATTAAAAACACAAAAATTAGCTGGGCATAGTGGTGGGCACCTGTAATCCCAGCTACTTGGGAGGCTGAGGCAGGAGAATCACTTGAACCAGGGAGTCGGAGGTTGCAGTGAGCCGAGATTGCACTACCACACTCCAGCCTGCCGACAAAGTGCGACTCCGTCTCAAAAAAAGAAAAAAGAACAGAAAGGGAAGGTTTAAATAGTAAACTAGTTTAAAATTGTAGAACCAGGGTTAGGGTTGTCAACAATAACAGTAATTAATGAACCTTAAAAAAAGATGAGAAAAAACAGAAAAGCAGGCAAATGCAAATCAGAAATGATGACAGAAAGTAATCCAACTATACCAGTAATTGTAATAAATGTGACTGGTCTAAACTCTCCAATAAAAGGCAAACTCAGATGAGACTAAAAAACAAAATCCAGCTTTATGATATTTAAGATATAATATATAGTTGACCCTTGAACAACATCAGGGCTAAGGGAACCAACCCCCCAACAACAGTTGAAAACCCACATACAACTTTTGACTTCCCAAACATTTAACTACTACTGTTGCCAACGTAGCTGCAGTAGCAGCTTCATAAATTTTTTTCTTTTTCTTACCATGGTTCTTACGTTAAATTCATTTATCTTGAAATGGTGAATAACTGCAGCCACAGCTGTAATATGTATCTTTGGTACACACTGAGCAATGGTTTCTTGTAATGTCATGACTTTTCTCTACTTCTTGGGAGCACGTCCAGCATCACTAGTAGCACTTCATTATGGGTCCCCTGGTGTTACTCAAGGTTTACAGTATTGTACTAAACATGATGAAAAATATGCAAGAACTGCAAGATCACCTTTTACTGCAATTCACAATTCACTAGAGAGCTGAACTGTCACAGAGATGGTTAGCATCACACAGCATTTTAAGTGGACACTCAAAACACCTTAGCTCACCAAAAAGCAACAGGAGGTAACAACAAAATTATTACAGTAGTACCGTATGTACTATAGTAAATCTTACGTAGCTATTACTGCATCTTTATGCTTGCTTACATTTCTCTCAACTACAAGTGGTATCATGTAAAGTCTGTGTTTGTGTGCATATATTTTGATAAATTAAACTTCATAATACATTTGTGTATGTTTTAAGATAGTAAATGTTAGTCTAGTAGCTACATATATTTTATGTGTTCATGACATACCTAAATTTTTCTTAATTTTGTCACTACTTCTAGGCTAGTTTATCTACAAGTTTTTTCAAATTGCCACATATCTCAAAAAATATTTCCAATAAATTTATTTTCAAAAATCCACATATAAGTGTATGAGTGGATCCACACAGTTCAAACTTGTGCAGTTCAAGGGTCAACTGTATATACCTAAAGCATGAGAGAGAAAACTGAAAACAAAGGCAGGGAAACCAGATATATAAAGCAAATATAATTAAATGGCTATATTAATCTCAGGCAAAACTGACTTTAAGATAAAAACATCTTTTGCTGCAGAGGGTCATAAATCAAGATAAGGGATTCAATTTGCAGAGAAGACATAACAAATTTAAATATGTATGCACCTACTAATAGTATATAACAGCCTAAAAATAAAGCAAAAACTGATATAAGTACAAGAGAAATTAAGATAAATCTGTCATCATGTTGGGCAATTTCAACACCCTTTCTCAAGTGGTAAGTCAAGCAGCACAAAAACTCAGCAAGGTCAAGATTTGAATAATGTTAACAGTAGAGCTTTATCTACTGAATAAATGTAAAATTCCCAATCCAGTAATTAGTCCACTTTCTTCCAAAATGCACGTGGAAGATGCATAAACTTGATTATGCACTAAGCAAGTGTTAACAATTTTCAAAAACTATGCATTGTAAAAATTACATTATCTAACCACAATGCAATTAAGTCAGATGTATATAGTAAAAAGGATTAAAAGACAGAAACACACACCACTTCCAAATACTGTATAGAAAACACACTTTCAACGATGAAAATTATAATGGAAATTAAAGACAGTCTGATAATGAAAACATGATGAATTAAAACCTGTCATATGTATTCTTCTCAAATGCTTACATTTGAGAAGACGACAGGCTGAGGTAAATAATTTTTAAAATATTGAAGGATAAATTAAAAGAGAAGTCGGGCCAGGTGCAGTGGCTCACAGCTGTAAACCTAGCACTTTGGGAGGCTGAGGCAAGACGACTGCTTGAGCTCAGGAGTTCCAGACCAGCCTGGGCAACATAGTGAGACTCCATCTTTACAAAAAAACTTAAACATTAGCTGGGCATGGTGGTGTGTGCCTATGGTCCCTGACGTGGGATGATCATTTGAGCCCAGGTGTTTGAGGTTGCAGTGAGCTACAATTGTGCCACTGTACTCTAGCCTAGGCGACAGTGAGACCTCGCCTCTTAAAAAAAAAAAAAAAAAAGCACAAGTCAATGAAATAGAAAACAAAAACACCAAAAAAAAAAAAAAAAAAAAAAAATCAATAAAGCCAGGATAACGTTGTTAAGTCTTTGAAAAGATCGGCAAAATAAACTTCTAGTGACAGACTGATGGCAAGACAAAAAGCAAAAAGTACACATATTATGAGGTGGGTGAGCTAGTAAAAATAAAGACACCAGAGAAATGAGAGAATGCTATCTGCTCAAACAAAAGAAGAAAAAAAGCTATCAACAACTTATGCCAATACGTGTGAATGTTTATATTTTAAACACCTGCCCCAGATTTTACCGTACAACAGTGAGTAACCACATTAACAGGTAACAGTTGCTTGCAGTATCACTTCACACTTGTAAATATATCTAGTAATACCAAAGTCCTCATCAGCAAAGGTACCTGACACCATTTCAACTGTCCCCTTTTAAAACACAATACAGAAAACCACACAAACATATAGCTTAATGAATTTTTGTAAGGCAAAACACCCTTCTGACTACCATCCAAGTCAACAGAGAGAACGTCATCTGCCACCCCAGAAGCCTCTCTGTGTGCTCCATCTTTATCAGTCCTCTTCAAAAGCAACCACTATGTGCTTTTTATATTAACGCCTAGAGGTTCTTTATAATTTCACACATACTGGGTATCCCTAGCCACTACAGTTTAATCCTGCTCCTTTTATTTTCCTTTGATTTGCCTTTTAATCTCAAGTTCTCAGGCTATTCAACCCATAGTGTCCCAAAGACTATTTTTCCGGCTGCACACTCATGGTGAAGCTCAACCAACATATTCCTCTGGCCTCTGCAACTTCTTGCAAACTGACTGCTGGGCTGGAAGCTTGATGACTTAGGTTTACATTTTTGGCAAGACAAACGTTCTGTTCTTTTGTATCAAGAGGCACAAAACAACTGGTTTTCACTCTTAAAAGCAAAACTCTAATTCTACCATCTTGTTCTCTTATTAGCTGAAATCATTTTAAAAGAAAATGCTTCTCTCATGTACTATATCAGAGGCTGGCAAATCTTTTAGGCTATTTTAGGCTATGCAAGCTATATGGTCTGTTGCAACTATTCAACTAAGGTTGTAGTATGAAAGTAGCCATGGACAATACATACATGAATAGGCACGGTTTGATTCCAACAGACGCCAACTCCTGTCCTATGGGGTTACCCAGTGGTATCATTCTTACAGAAAAGACAGCATAAATGTTCAATTATTTTATTTACCCAGTTTTCAAGACAATGAATATCTACTATCTTCCAGAGGTAGGACTAGTTACAGCTTATTTTTTAAAAATGTCATTATGAAACTGTGGATTTAAATGGGCTTTAATCCACTGCGATATTTACACCTACTGAATCTCAAATAATTCTATTTTTGGCCAATGGAAACCTCTCTAAGTCGGCTCCTGCATCCTTTGGACATGGTCTACCATTCATTGACAGCTTCTTTGCTATCTGGGATGTTGAGCCATTCCAGGATCATGTTAACATTTCTTGCCCCAGACCTGAAAAAAGACATTTCTCAAGAAGCCTAGTTCTTTGTTTTTTCATTTTTTTTTTTTTTTAGATGGAATCTCACTCTGTTGCCCAGGCTGGAGTACAGTGGCACAATCTCGGCTCACTGCAACCTCCGCCTCCCAAGTCCAAGCGATTCTCCTGCCTCAGCCTCCTGAGTAGCTGGGACTACAGGCGCACACCACAACGCCCGGCTAATTTTTTTGTATTTTTAGTAGAGACGGGGTTTCATCACGCTGGCCAGGCTGGTTTTGAACTCCTGACCTCAGGTGATCTGCCCACCTCGGCTTCCCAAAGTGCTGGGATTACAGGCGTGAGCAACTGCACCAAGCCCAAGAAGCCTAGTTTTTTAAATAGGAAGTATTCCAGGACCACAATCTGGGAACTATGGATGATGCTAAGGGTTGACGAATGTTTCTATGCCCTTCCAGTAGACAGAACTAGAAAAAAATGTATTTATATATAAAATACAATGTGAGTTCCAAAACATTTCCAATGTAAATTCAGGACAACAGGCTTTTATTGTCTGAAGCTCATCCTCCATTAGATTCCCTAAGAAAAGTTCACGGGAATAACAGTCACTGAATTTCTGCATATAGATAACAGTTGGTGCTGGATCACTTCTAAAGGTCACTTTTGCTGGACATTAAATTCTTGGCTCACATTTTCTTTTCTGGAGTATCTTAAATATGCTAGTCCATTTATTTCCAGCACAAAAGTGATGCTGTTGAAAAGTCTGATGATAATCTACCTTTCTTTTTCTTCTAAGTCATGTGCCCCTTTTGCCTAAATGTCCATTTTATTTTTAAAATTTCATTAATTATATAATACATCTTAGTGTTATGGTTCTCAGCAAATATTCTCAGGTATACTGTGCAATTTTTCAGGCAACAGTTTCAAATATGTTTTCACCTCAGGAAAGTTTTCTTGAAAGACAGTTAATGTTTGCTCTGTTCCTCTGAATATTGTTTCTTTGGAGATTCCTATTATAAAAACACTGTATTTCTATTGCCTATTATCAATATTTGCCACTTTCTCATGAGCCCTTTCTTTTAGACTTTTAAAATGTTTTTGTCTTTTATCTTCAATTTCTCGGAAGATATTTTAATTTTATTTATTTTTAAATTGCTATTTTCTGTAGCTATAAGGTTTTGCTATGTTGCCCTGGCTGATCTTCAACTCCTGGCCTCAAGTGATCCTCCCATCTTGGCCTCCAAATTGCTGGGATTACATGCATGTTTTATTTTATTAAGACACACTAATTCTCGAATTCTTTCTAATTTAGTCTTCATTTCTCTTGAGACAGGGTCTCACTCTATCGCCCAAACTAGATGGCAATGGCATGATCATGGCTCACTGCAACCTCAGCCTCCTGGGCTCCAGCAATCCTCCCACCTCAGCCTGCCTGGAGGGCAATGGTATGATCGTGGCTCACTGCAACCTCAGCCTCCTGGGCTGCAGCAATCCTCCCACCTCAGCCTCCCAAGGAGACAGGACTAAAGGTGTATACCTCGCCCAGCTAATATTTTTATTTTTTGTAGAGACAGGGTTTTGCTATGCTGCTCAGGCTAGTCTCAAGTGATCCTCCTGCCTCAGCCTCCCCAAGTGTTGGGATTACAGGCATGAGCCACTGCACCCAGCCTCAAAGTTCTTCTGTTTTATGTTTTTCTTGGCTTTGTCTTGTATTATTTAAATAATGTCTTCTAGCTCACTTTGAAATTGTATTTCTTTTTGGTATACCTTTCAGCATGCTTTCACTGAAACAATGCTATTTTGTCTTTTATTCCCTTTTATCTTTTAATTTGGCACAGGACTTGACCTTGATACTTTTCTGTTGTTAATTTTAGGGGAAAATTTGCTTTGGATAGCTATTCTAACTTCAGAATCAACAACCTTCTTCTGTTGATTTTGTGATGTTAAAAAATATGGCACCTTGCTTTGAGATTTCCTATTGTTTTCCTCTCCTATTTTTATCTGACATTCTTTCCTTTTCTCTATTGTCTGTTTCCCTGCTCCATTTGATTCCACTCCAAGACTCTCACATAGAGCCCTGTCTTTGAAGAAAACCTTGGTGCAACACATTACAGACTCCATAAGGAGTAGACCACTGCAGCCCTTTTAGATTAGCCTCATCTGCCACTACACTGTGCAAAATCCCTCCTCCGTTTCAGCTACTCTTCTCAATTTGGCCCATTCACATTTTCCAATTGGTACCTATTGGCTGTTTGGGGGCCAAACAGGTCTTGTCCTCAGGCCTATCATTTATCAGAATAGTATATAACACTGTCACGGCAAACTGAACAATACAGTCAAAAATTTTTAAAGAGACACAATGAGGAGACAAATACAGAACTGACAATTTTGAAATCATAAGGTTTCATGAAACCAGGAACAATTTAAAGGACAGTTTTGAAGAAATGAAAAAATACATTCCAAGGTTCTTGAAAAGTATGTGAGAAATAACATTAATAAGCATAGAGATTTTTTTGGTGGGGTTTTAAAATTCAAATCTTAGTAGAAAAAGAAACAGAAGAAACAAGAATCCTTCTTAATGACAAAAGAGAGAAAAGGTCTGAAGAGTCATGGAGAAGGGTTGTGCAGGCCCAGGGGTCAGAGAACAGAGACACTAAAAGTCCAAACTAACAGCGTTAAGTTCTGGGTAATGAGGAGGAGGGGAGAGATACTTTCACAAAGGAGTCAGAAGATGAGAGACACACTTTCAAAGTCAAAAGATTGTATAGGAATTGGGGGAGACAGCTGAGAAAAAAGCAAAAAAAAAAAAAAACCTTGAAGCAAATTGATGTATGTTAAGCACGTGGGGATAAATTAGGGTTGCTGGGACACATATGGGAAGTCAGAGACAGGATGCTTAAGAGAGAGGAGATTTAAAGGTAACTAAAATTTCAAGTTCAGGTAAACGGGTAGGATCAACAAAAAGAGAAAAAGAAAGAATGCAGAAATAAATATATCTTTAAGAAGGAGCTATCTAAAGACCAGCAAAATTCTGATAATAACTAAGGCTTAATGACTGGGTCCATGAGAGTTCCCTGTACTAGCCTTTCCATTTTTGAGAATATTAAAAATTTCCACAATAAAAAGACTTTCAAAAATTTCTAGAAAGGCTGGGTGCAGTGGCACACGCTTGTACACACTTCCAGCTACTAAGGATGCTGAGGCAGGAGGACTGCTTGAGCCCAGGAGTTTGAGGACTGCCTGGGCAACACAGCAAGACCCTACCTCTTTAAAAAAAAAAAATTTCTGAAGTGTTGGTATGAACCTTCCTCATGGTATCCTTCTCATTCTATTTCTGGGCTTAATCATCACTTTTTTCATAGTGTAACATTTCATAAAAATCCATTGGAAAATATTCAATGCCTCATGAAAAAACTGTAGTAAAGAGTGAAACATCATTTAAGTTATTACCTTGATTTTTTTCTACAGAATCGCCTTTTGTTTCCTCTTCTTTAATGGGGGGACTTATTCTGGGGGTCCTACTTTGTCCCTGGACCACTTCTGCTAGCAATTCTTCTTGAGAAGTTCGAGTTCTGGGAGCAACTGGAAGTGTCTGTTTCTGTGGGACTTTCACATAAAAGCAAAAAAGATAGAAATACAAATGCAGTAATACATCAAAACTCCACGGTGACTATGTCATATTAAATATAAATGCCTCCTTTGGTTTAGAACACACGAGGAGTTCAGGCTGGGAGCACTGGCTCATGCCTGTAATCTCAGCACTTTGGGAGGCAAGGCGGGCGGATCACTTGAGGTCAGGAGTTTGAGACCAGCCTGGCCAACATGGCAACACCTCGTTTCTACTAAAAATACAAACATTAGCCGGGCATGGTGGCACACACCTGTAATCCCAACTACTCAGGAGGCTGAGGCAAGAGAATTGATTAAACCCCGAAGGCGGAGGTTGCAGTGAGCCGAGATTGCGCCACTGTGCACTCCAGCCTGGGCAACAGAGTGAGGCTCTGTCTCCAAAAAAAAAAAAAGAAAAAGAAAAGAACAGAACATATATATAAGGAGTTCAATCCATAGATACCATTCATTTTTTCTTACAACATTACTGAGATAGATACCTGACCTATTTATCCAAACATATGTAAACAATATCCATACAACCACATACCATGAATACAATATAATACATATGTATTCATTTTCAACAAAATGCGGTTTATTTAAGCTTAGCTTCATGATCTTATATGAGTTTCAAATTGTAATTTAGATAACCTAGGTAAAGAAAGAAAATTTCAAAGTCATGGAACTTCTCTAAACTTCTCATCATTCTAGACAATACTGCTGATAGATCAGGAAATGAAATGTAGATATATCATTAGGTCAAGAGTGAGCCTTTGCCTGATCATCCTTATTCTATATGCCAAAACCTGTTGAATTTTGTGTTCAAGGTTAAATTGGGGATGAGGAGAACCAAGAGGACAGACAAGTATCAGGATCAAAAACTGATGGTGCCAGGCGCGGTGGCTCACGCCTGTAATCCCAGCATTTTGGGAGGCCGAGGCAGGTGATCATCTGAGGTCAGGAGTACGAGACCAGCCTGGCCAACAAGGCGGAACCCCGTCTCTACTAAAAATACAAAAAAATTAGCCTGGCATGGTAGTGGGTGCCTGTAATCCCAGCTACTTGGGAGGCTGAGGCAGGAGAATTGCTTGGACCCAGGAGGCAGAGGTTGTAGTACGCCAAGATCACACCACTGCACTCCAGCCTGGGCAACAGAGCAAGACTTCGCCTCAAAAAAAGACAAAAAACAAAAAAACTGATGGCTACAGCTTACCTCATTTTAGGAAGCGGGTCACAAAAAAAAGAAGCGAGAGAGTGGATAAGCAGGGCAATGCTGTAAGTACACCCATCAAATCCACAGCAAAACTTAAATCTTTTTAGAGTAGCTCATTACCATCAGCTTGTTAACACAAGTTTACACATTGGCTACAACAGGTCGGCCAGAGTACAGAATTTAATGGCAACACAAAATGACACCCATCAGTTGTTTGCACGTCACAATCAGCTTTCCGTAAGACCAGCTTACAGCTGATTCATCTCCTGTTTTGAAAACATGTAATACTTTTATATTCTCTCATAAAATTATTCAGTACTTCCACTAGAATTGGAGCAGGAACATCACAAATTAGTCAATTCTCTGCCTTATATTCTATTAATGAGTTCCACCAAAAGGGAAGAAACCAACCTTGTTTATACACTACTGTTTGACAAATTTCTATAACTTCAGCTACCTATTATTGTCCAGTTGTACTTCCCTTTATACATCATAAATTCATATCTAATATTGAATCTAATGCTACTAATATGAAAGTCCCACTTCATCAAAATTCTCTTCAAAATGTTTACATACTATATATTTCACACACATTGGAAAGATATAAAAGGCATTATACGGTGCTTGAAAAACTACAGTCCATTAACAGTTGGCAAAGTTTCTCAAACTTGTCAATTTCCTTTTAAAGCCATTTTTCTATAGGGGAACCTCATCTTGGTCTTGACATCTGACAGGCACCTTTATTTTACCACAATTTAAGGAGCAATCATTTTCAGCTTACTCAAGAATTACAGAAATGTCTTACCAAGTATAAACATAATACATTTAAATTACCTGTAGAGTAGTTAGTTGTTTTTGTTACGGATTCCTGAGCTTCAGATATAGCCTTCAAAATCAGATTCTTGTTAGCTTGTTTAGAAGGTGGAAGAGAAGGTCTAAAAGAGTTAAGGTATTTTTATTAAACTTTAAATTTCAGTTCTTCATAGGCCAGCCATCTATTATGCCTTTACCACAACCTTCTCTAGGTTTTAAACAGACTAGCTGCAGTTTTTAGAAAATGCCAACTACACTGGAACCTTGTTTTTTTTTAGACAGACTCTTACTCTCTCACCCAGGCTGGAGTGTGGTGTCACTGCAGCCTTAAACTTCCAGGCTCAAGCAACGCTCCCACATCCACCTCTCCAGTCTAGGACTACAGGTGCCTGCCACAATGACCAGCTAATTTATTTTAATTTTTTTAGAGACAAAGACTCATTACATTGCCCAGGCTGGTCTCGAACTCCTGGTCTCAAGCAAACCTCCTGCCTCAGCCTCCCAAAGTGCTAGGTACAGGCATGAGCCACCATGCCTAGGCCCCTTTTAGTTTTTTTAAATAATAAATCTGAATCTTAACTGATGTTGTTCCCTCTCACCCCACCATCATATTTAGTCAATATTCTCTGCAATCCATTTCTCTCATTATCGTGTTTCTCAAAACCCAATGGAAGTCTTACATGGTATTACATTAAATATTTACATCAGGTGCAGTGGCTCACGCCTGTAATCCCAACACTTTGGGAGGCCGAGGAGGGCAGATCACCTGAGGTCAGGAGTTCGAGACCAGCCTGGTCCAACATGGTGAAACACCATCTCTACTAAAAATACAAAAATTAGCTGGTCGTGGTAGTGCACACCTGTAAACCCAGCTATTCAGGAGGCTGAATCAGGAGAATCACTTGAACCTGGGAGGCAGAGGTTGCAGTGAGCCAAGACTGTGCCACTGCACTCCAGCCTGGTTGACAGAGCCAGACTCCGTCTCAAAAAACAAACAAAAATTATTTTCGTGATTATTCTCTTCAATAAATCAGGAAGACTCCACCAAGGCAGTTAAAGATTAATTTACAGCCATGTTCAAGGTACCTCCTTTCAGGCTTTGCGGGCACAGACACACTGCTGGAGATGCTTCCTGTTCGAGACCCATAATCATCATCTTCTTCCTCCTCTTCTCCATCATGATTGAATTTTTTTACTTTAACAACTGAACTTACCACAGGCAACTTTCTCTTCCGAAAGTTTTCATCCTGCAATCAGATAAAATTTATGCTTACCTAATCTCAGAAAATAACAAAAGTTCTACCACAAAATGTTTCCATTTTAAGAAAAAAACAGTACACAGTAATATGAGAAATTCACAGAGTATTTCTTGGTTTTATATAAAAATATAAATATGAGGCCAGGTGTGGTGGCTCACATCTGTAATCCTAGCACTTTGGAAGGCCAAGTGGGCGGGTCACAAGGTCAGGATTTTGAGACTAGCCTGGCCAATATGGGGAAACCCCGTCTCTACTAAAAATACAAAAATTGGCCGGGCGCGGTGGCTCACGCTTGTAATCCCAGCACTTTGGGAGGCCGAGGTGGGCGGATCATGAGGTCAGGAGATCGAGACCATGGTGAAACCCTGTCTCTACTAAAAATACAAAAAAAATTAGCTGGGCGTGGTGGCGGGCGCCTGTAGTCCCAGCTACTTGGAGAGGCTGAGGCAGGAGAATGGCGTGAACCCGGGAGGCGAAGCTTGCAGTGAGCCGAGATTGCGCCACTGCACTCCAGCCTGGGCGACAGAGCGAGACTCCGTCTCAAAAAAAAAAAAAAAAAAAAAAAAAAAAAAAAAAATACAAAAATTAGCGGAGCGTGGCGGCATGTGCCTGTAGTCCCAGCTACTCGGGAGGCTGAGGCAGAAGAATCACTTGAACTCGGGAGGTGGAGGATGCAGTGAGCCAAGATCATGACACTGCACTCCAGCCTGGGCGACAGACACCATATCAAAATAAATAAATAAATAAATAAATACTATAAATATAAATATTATCCCTAACAGTCAACCTTTGCTAAAACAAAAATTAGAACTTTACATTTATTTTATCAACAGCTGCATACAGTGTTATTGAGGAAACTAATAAAACAGAGTTAATTGGTTGCTCACTAGCAATTACCATGAACAATCTAAAATTGACTGAAACCCCCCAAATTAATTTAAGAGTAATATCTCAAATGCTGGAAATCCCAAAAATGTATACAGATGTGACATAAAAGAACTCTAGGAGCAAGCCATGGAGAGGAAAATCTGGTATATCATGAGAAACAACAGATAAAACAATTTAAAAATAAACTTGGGGCCGGGCGCCGTGGCTCACACCTGTAATCCCAACATTTTGGGAGGCCGAGGAGGGCAGATCACCTGAGATCAGGAGTTTGAGACCAGCCTGGTCCAACATGGTGAAACACCATCTCTATTAAAAATACAAAAATTAGCTGGTCGTGCTAGTGCACACCTGTAATCCCAGCTATTCAGGAGGCTGAATCAGGAGAATCACTTGAACCTGGGAAGCAGAGGTTGCAGTGAGCTGAGATCAAGGCAGATGGACCACAAGGTCAGGATTTCAAGACCAGCCTGGCCAACATGGTGAAACCCCATCTCTACTAAAAATACAAAAAATTAGCCAGGCATGGTGGCAGGTAATCCCAGCTAATCGGGAGGCTGAGGCAGGAGAATCGCTTGAGCCCGGGAGGCGGAGGTTGCAGTGAGCTGAGATCGCGCCATCACACTCCAGCCTGGGCAACAAGAGCAAAACTCCTTCTCAAAAAGTAAAATAAAATAAAATAAACTTGGAATATGTTCTTTTGGTTTTTTTGTGTTTGGTACTTTTTGGTTGAGATGGAGTCTCGCTCTGTCGCCCAGGCTGGAGTGCAGTGGCACGATCTTGGCTCACTGCAAGCTCCGCCTCCCGGGTTCACGCCATTCTCCTCCCTCAGCATCCCGAGTAGCTGGGACTACAGGCGCCTGCTACCACGCCCGGCTAATTTTCTGTATTTTTAGTAGAGACGGGGTTTCACCATGTTCGCCAGGCTGGTCTCAAACTCCTGACCTCAAGTGATCCGCCTGCCTTGGCCTCCCAGAATGCTGGGATTACAGGCATGAGCCACCGCGCCCAGCCTTGGAATATGTGTTTAGTTACTTCATATATTATTTAGTATCAAGAACTGCTGATTTTTAGCCTAATAAGCCAGAATTTAAAAGTACATACAAACCTCCATACTCATTTTCTCCGAGTTGTTTCTAAAGAACGGACTATACGTTTCTTCTAAGCTGTTAAGCACCTCTGGTTCACACAAACGTCCTGTTTCATATACCCAACTACTCTGCATATCAAGCTCCTTGGCAGCATGAATACTATTTTGCTGCTGTTGAAATTGCAACCTGTTTAAATGAACACCACTATCTGCATTTCTACTTGCAGGTGGTCGATAAATTTCAATAGAAGGGCGAGAAGAACCATATGTAAGTGTCACTGTAGGTTTTTTCTGAGATAAGGGATTCTCCTGCACAAAGTTGAGGTCTTCGTCAATGAGATCATCTGGTTCTGGCTTAATATCAATCACATCTTCAGAGGGTGCTGGCTCCCTCAAAGGTTTCACTGTTGACATTAGTCGGGTTGCAGCTCCATCATCATAAGTCTGTCTATTTAAAAGAACAACAAAATGTATTATAGCCAAATTAGGGCAATTATCTCCAAATCTTTAAAGAATGTTTACTTCAAAAATTTCTTTTTTTTTTTTTTTTTTTGAGACGGAGTCTCGCTCTTTCACCCAGGCTGGAGTGCAGTGGAGCAATCTCGGCTCACTGCAGGCTCCGCCCCCCAGGGTTCACGCCATTCTCCTGCCTCAGCCTCCCGCGTAGCTGGGACTACAGGCGCCTACCACCTCGCCCGGCTAATTTTTTGTATTTTTAGTAGAGACGGGGTTTCACCGTGTTAGCCAGGATGGTCTCGATCTCCTGACCTTGTGATCCGCCCGCCTCGGCCTCCCAAAGTGCTGGGATTACAGGCGTGAGCCACTGCACCCGGCCTACTTGAAAAATTTCCATGGAAAAACTGAGGATATTCCCTTTACGTATTCCATTCAAAACTACTTTGAAATTGCACTTTCTTTAAACTTTGATTTACTAAATTTGTGATAAAAGATAATCATACTTAGATCTTATCCATTATTTTATTCAAAAAGCTACTCATGATCACTTCACTGTTTCTAAAAATTGCTGAGAACAGCAAACTGAAAGATATAAAAACTAATATAAATGTCACATACACAGAGCCATCTGCCCACAGCAGGTCTACGCCAAACTCTTACCTGACATTTGTGGTTTTTGACTCCTGCGAACTTGTAGAAACTCTGGAATCTCTTTTTTCAGGTCTCGTGCTAGGAATGGCAAGCGGTGGCACTGCAGCTTCATGCCTCCTCTCATCTCCCCGACTGAAATTGCTCTTGTTTGAAGGCACGTTACTATCAAAGATGTTGGTATCAGAAGACTTCAGACTAGAGGGTTCTGAAAAGAAAAATACAGTCCTTTTAATCTATTTTTATTTTTTATTTTTATTTACTTATTTTTGAGATGTAGTCTCACTCTGTCGCCAGGCTGGAGGGCAGTGGCACGTTCTCAGCTCCCTGCAACCTCCAAATCCCTGGTTCAGGCGATTCTCCTGCCTCGGCCTCCCTAAGTAGCTGGGATTACAGGCACGTGCCACGATGCCTGGCTAATTCTTGTATTTTTAGTAGAGATGGAGTTTCACCATGTTGGTCGGCCAGGATGATCTCCATCTCCTGAGCCCATAATCCGCCCACGCTGGCCTCCCAAAATGCTGGGATTACAGGCGTGAGCCACAATGCCCGGCCATCTATTTTTATTACTTTAAGTCTTTTCCTTCCTCGTCACCAATTCAAAAGCAACATGTTTATTGTAGAAAATTTTAAAAATGTAAATAAAAATCACCAATTATCTCAAAGGTGATTTTTCAGGGGAAGAGCACATATACATATTTTTTAAAACATGTATCTTATGTGTGTATATTCTCATGTTATTCTTCCACAACATTATTTTTAATAGTTGAATATTATTCCACACATGGTAATACAACAATTTCACTTATTATTACTGAACTTTTAAACTGTTTTCAATTATAAAATACCAAAATATCCTTAAGGCTAAATCTTTGCACACATATGTAATTATTTCCTTCGGATAAAGTGCACTGCTCCCTCTCCCACACTTAAATTATCTTTGAATTATGTTAAATTTGCCGCTCTTAAGTTCATAAAAATATGTGCTTTCTAAAAAAGTTCAAATGAACCACTGTTTTGAAAGTGATGGGTTTTTCCCAAAGCACTATGACTTTAGAAAGAAACAAATCATATGCCATAGCAAGCAGAAATTAAAAAAAAAAAAAATGTTATGAATCTTACCAGTTGTAACAGAGCGAAGTTTATCTAATACACCATGAAGCCTGAGGAAAAAAACCAAAAACAAAAATAAAGCTTCCGTTAATAAAGATTTCAATTCAACTGTCACTCTAAATTTATGACATTATATTCAGAGATGTTTTTTTTATTTTTTTATATTTTTATTATTTTTAAATAGAGACGGGGTTTCACTGTGTTGTCCAGGCTGGTCTTGAAGTCCTGGACTTGAGAGAACCACCTGCCTCAGCCTCCCAAAGTGCTGAGATTACAGGCATGAGCCACCACACCTAGCTGAGATAAATACTGATAAGCTGTATTTAGTGAATTAATGGTATTAACTTTCAAATTTCACATTTTTTAAAAAAGGCTTTGTATAAATCCTACAGAAGTCAATAAAAAATTGTATTTTTTTCTTCACTGTTTTCAACATCTAGCCTCTGCAAAAATATGGGAAAGAATATCATCTGACAAATCTTAGTCTACAAAATATGTCACGCTGTTTTCTAAGTACTAAAGATCTACTGTAGCTTACAGTAAAACAAGTATAAACATGTAATATTGCTTATTATTACAACCATTTAAGCAGCTTATATTAACTGCTTAAATTAGATGGTGTCTTGGACAACTTAATTCTGAGAGGTTAAAGAAAGTTATAATCTCAAACTATGCTATATAATTTCACTCTATTACTTTCAAAACTGATGCTGTAAGGCTGTAATCTTGCTTGTAACATAACCTGTTTTGGTAGTTATAAATGAGGTAATTTGCCTTACATCCCTTCCCAGTACCTCCCAAAAAATGCCAGAAATCTCATGTTTCAGTGAGAACCCTAGTCACATGCTACTGTCCCCACGGACACAATTACTTCAAGGCTCCAAATAATCATAATAGTCTGTTTGGGGATGGTGTTAATGAACACTAACTTAAGAAAGTAAAGTGTCAAAATGGGGACATCACCCTTTGCATCACTACATGTTAAAGAACTCAATTTATGGCCAGATGAGAATGTTGAATTAATTTGGTTTTAAATTCATGTGGTAGTCTGTTTTAAAAATCTGTATAAGTATTCCATCAAGTTATCGGAGAAAAGGATCTACTCGGTCACTTTAGAAAAAAAAAATAGTACTCACAATAATGGTAATTTCCCCAGTCAAAAGACCCACAATCTTTTTTTGCAGGCGGCTGGGAGGGAATAACCTCTGGGGACAAATAGTAACAAATGGGTTGGGTCACCCACAGTGAGGCAGCAGTGTGTGTATCATAACAACTGATGACCACTATACAATGTTCTTCAAATTTGTGCAATGTATAAACCCAGAGAATTCTGTGCAGAATTTCAAGAAGGTTGATAAGCATACAGTTGCCTACTTGGGCAAAAACACCTTGAAGACGACCTTTGGTATAAAGGCAAGAACTTAACCAGGCTCATCTCCCCACTTAGTACCTCCTCTTGCCATTCAAATTCGGCAGGCCACTTGCTCACTTAACTTCTGCTACATCATCACCTTTCATGGTAACTGGTAGTTCCTTGTCTGAGGGGCCTAATAAAGTATTTCTTCTGCCTATTCTCAGCTACATCATTATCCTCCAGCCCTCATCCTCACTCTACCTCAAACCTGGTACCAGGACCTAGCATCTTTTTTTTTTTGAGACGGAGTCTCGCTCTTTCACCCAGGCTGGGGTGCAGTGGCGCGATCTCTGCTCACTGCAGGCTCCGCCCCCCGGGGTTCACGCCATTCTCCTGCCTCAGCCTCCCGCGTAGCTGGGACTACAGGTGCCCGCCATCTCACCTGGCTAATTTTTTGTATTTTTAGTAGAGACGGGGTTTCACCATGTTAGCCAGGATGGTCTCGATCTCCTGGCCTCGTGATCTGCCCACCTCGGCCTCCCAAAGTGCTGGGATTACAGGCTTGAGCCACCATGCCCGGCCAGGACCTAGCATCTTAAGTTGAATCTTACTCTTCTAGTCAGTATTCTCAACTAAAGGCATATAACAGTAATTTATGTATAAAAGCAAAGTTGCCTATTTTAAAATTCCAAACTTAAAAAAACTTATAAATAATCTCAAAATATGCTGTAACATTACACTATAATTATTACTCAAAATGAAGGTGTGAGTTTAATAAAAAGCTTAAAAAGTGAGAAACAGAAAACCTTGCCCTATAAAAGGTAACTCATTGTAAAAGGCAATATAAGAAGCCAACCCAGTTCAAACAAACATCTGTAACTGGTTTTGGTGGGGGTAAAGGAACTATTAAGATACAGAAGCTGGCCAGGTACAGTGGCTCATACCTATAACCCCAAGACTTCTGAAGGCCAAGGCGGGAGGACTGCCTGAGCCCAGGAGGGAAGACCATCCAGGGCAACATACTAAGACCCTGTCTGAACAAAAAATTTAAAAATTAGCCAGGCATGGGAGTGCAGGACGGAGGGGACTGCAATGGGATGATCACTTGAAACCAGGAGATCGAGGCTGCAGGGAGCCATGATTGTACCACTGTGCTCCAGCCCGGGTGACAGAGCAAGACCCTGTCTCAAAAAAAAAAGATATAGAAGTTTACAAAAGAAACATAATAAGTATAGCCGACATATACTAAGAATTCCTTAGAGAAAAGATAGAGACACCTGTAAGTACTTTACACATATTAGCCCATTTGATCCTCAACAATAATTTTATAAAACAAGTGACTATACTATTCCCATTTTATAGCTAGAGAAACCAAGGCAAGACACAGGGCCAAGATTCAACTTTGGCTGTCTGGCTTCAGAGGCTGATAAGGTTTGGCTCTGTGTCCCCACTGAAATCTTATATTGAATTGTAATCCCCACCTGTCAAGGGAGGGAAGTGACTGGATCATGGGGGTGGTTTCCCCCACGATGTTCTCATGATAGTGAGTTCTCAAGAGACAGTGAGTTCCCGAGTTCTCAAGAGACAGTGAGTTCTCACAAGATCTTATGATTTTATAGTCTCTGGAAGTTCCTCCTTCACTCTTCTCTTTCCTGTTGACTTGTGAAGAAGGTGCTTGCTTCCCCTTCCACCATGATTGTAAGTTTCCTGGGGCCTCCCCAGCCATGTAGAACTCTGAGTCAATTAAACCTGTTTCTTTTAGAAATTACCCAGTCTCGGGTATTTCTTCATAGCACTGTGAAAACGGACTAATACAGAGGCTGTGCTCTCATCACTCACAAACTGCCTCTCCAAAGTAAACCTAACTCAAGTGTCAAGAACCTCTCTTTGGACAGAATATCAACTCAGGCTTGTGCCAAACTTTGGTCTGAGGCACAAAAATTCAGAAACATACCATACGGTGAATCGAATTGTGTTGTTCCCTAGAAACAGGGACAGATCCTCTGTCATTTGGTCCTGACTTTTCTTGTTGGCCACCATCACCATAATGTAATCAGGAAGTTCTTCATCTATTTAAAAGGAAAGGTATATCAAAACTTTGTTTCCTCAAAACTTTCTTCTTAAAGTTGATGTGCTTGAAAACATAGATGTAGCTCTAAGCTTTAGAGTCTCAGAGCTCTAGTGGAATTATATTGGACAACATGGCTTAGCTTTAATTTTTTTCTCTTCATTCCACAGGTATTTCAATTACTAGAAGAATGGGAATTAAGAATAATTGATACTTACAAAACTAAACATTCTGAATTATAGGGTCAAACTTGAGCATGCATTCACTTTCTTGAATCTTTTTAATAATGCTTATTAATTTCAAAGAAGCTTATGGGAAATATATGAACATTCCCCAAGAAAAAGAATTGAGTTTTGTTTAGTTTTAATTTGCAATGTTTCAAAATAACACTCATTTCTCAAGTGAACATCTTTACTCTTGCTAAAGGCAGGTTTCAATTACTCACAGTAACAAACTTGTAGCAACATCAAATAAACGAACAGACCCAAAAGCTCCACATCATTTAAAAAACTCAATTTTAATATCAAATAATGTCAACTCAATGCACTGTTTTACCCTCACAGTGGTAATCCTACAATGATTATAAGGGTGAGGTCTAGGACAAAAAAAAAAAGGCAGGGCACGGTGGTTTATGTCTGAAATCCCAGCACTTTGGGAGGTCAAGGCGGGCAGATCACAAGGTCAGGAGATCGAGACCATCCTGGCTAACACGGTGAAACCCCGTCTCTACTAAAAATACAAAAAATTAGCGAGATGTGGTGGTGAGCGCCTATAGTCTCAGCTACTCGGGAGGCCGAGGCAGGAGAATGGCGTGAACCCAGGAGGCGGAGCCTGCAGTGCGCTGAGATCCTGCCACTGAACTCCAGCCTGGGCAACAGAGCAAGACTCTGTCTCAAAAAAATAAATAAATAAATAAATAAATAAATAAATAAATAAATAAATAAAATAAAATAAAATAAATAAAAGAAGCCAAAAAACACCCTCACAGTGGTAATCCTACAGTGATTATGAGAGTAAGGTCTAGAATTTAAAAAAACAAAAAAACAAAAACCTCAGTAAGAAGAGAAGGAAGCAAAAGCTGTTATCAGGAACTCTAATCTCTGATCCCCAAAACTCCATTCGAGTTTTTTTTTTTTTCTTTTGCGACAGAGTCTCGCTCTGTCTCCCAGGCTGGAGTGTAGTTGCACAATCTCAGCTCACTGCAACCTCTGCTTCCTGGGTTCAAGCGTTTCTCCTGCCTCAGCCTCCGGAGTAGCTGGGATTACAGGCGCCTGCCACCACACCCAGCTAATGTTTGTATTTTTAGTAGACACCAGGTTTCAACATGTTGACTAGGCTGGTCTCGAACTCCTGACCTCAAATGATCCACCCACCTTGGCCTCCCAAAGTGCTGGGATTACAGGCGTGAACCACCGTGCTGTGACAAATTTCTTTAATACCTTAAACACTTGTAATATTTCTATGCAGGCAAAAAGTTTCATTTCAGAAGTACTTTTTTTGTTTCAAAGAAAAATATAAAAAATGCAGTTCAAGTGTTGAGAGAATAAAAGAATAAATAAATCTTGGTTCAGCTTCATTTTCTTTGAGCCTCAATTCTCTCATCTGTTAGTCTTCCAACAATCCTGACAACAAATCGTTTATGAAAGTGCCCAGCAAATGGTGGTAAGTACTCCATAAATTATCAATTCTCAAACTGGTCTTGGGACCCTTCTGTGGTTTATGCAGGTTCTATCATTTACTGTGTTCAAAATTAGAACTGATCATTTTTAACTAAAAAGTATTTATTAATTCATTAAAAAATACATCCATCACATGTTAATCACAAACTCAATTATATTAACACAAGTAATATTATTTTTATTAAGTTTTCCAAAAAAAAATTTAGGCAAGGCACAGTGGCTCACGCCTGTAATCCCAGCACTCTTGGAGGCCGAGACAGGTGGATCACCTGAGGTCAGGAGTTCGCGATCAGCCTGGCCAACATGGTGAAACACCGTCTCCACTAAAATCACAAAAATTAGCCAGGGGTGGTGGCAGGTGCCTGTAATCCCAGCTACTCGGGAAGCTGAGGCAGGAGAATTGCTTGAACCTGGAAGGCGGAGGTTGCAGTGAGCCAAGATTGCACCACTGCACTCCAGCCTGAACCACAGAGTGAGACCCCATCTCAAAAAAAAGAAAAAAAAAATTTACTGCAAAGACTGGCCTTGTTTCATATTTTTATATATCTTGTTCTATGTGCTTATGACCGAAGAATATGAAAAAATCTGGTCTCACAGATATGCAGTAGAAAAAGGAGTATTCTGATAGTCTTTTCAGATAAGGTGGATATTCTTCCGTGACACTACACCAAAACTAAACAAGTGGTAGCTTATTAAATGTTAAAGCCATGTGGAATGTCAAATACGTCAATGACCTTTTTGAACTGTTGTACAGAAATCCACTGACCCACCCCACAGTTTAAATAAATCTTTAATCCATGCATAATTTTGTAATATTATGCATTGGTTATTTAGAAAAGCTTGGTTCACTTAGCTACAAAAACCACTGACACGTTGATATATTTCATTATGCAATATAAAATAATTATTTTTTAATATCACCATTGAGTTGGCTGGGTGCGGTGGCTCACACCTGTAATCTCAGCACTTTGGGAGGCTGAGGCGGGCGAATCACAAGGTCAGGAGTTCGAGACAAGTCTGGCCAACATGGTGAAATCCTGTGTCTACTAAAAATACAAAAAATTAGCTGCGTGTAGTTGGCGGATGCCTGTAATCCCAGATACTCGGCAGGCTGAGGCAAAAGAATCGCTTGAATCCGGGAGGCAGAGGTTGCAGTGAGCCAAGATCATGCCACTGCACTCCAGCCTGGGCAAAGAGTGAAATTCCATCTCAAAAAAAAAAAATAATAATAATAAATTTTTTTTAAATCACCATATATTTAATCAGAATTTTTTTAAGTACTGGGAAGCTGTGAAATTCATGGAGGCAGGCTCAGATTTTCCAAAATTCTAATTTTCATTTGAAAGCTCACATGTGATTGGCAACAAAGACTATGGATTCTTTTCTTTGTTCACTTTCAAGTAAATATCTGCCAAATATCCTAGTGTATGTAACCAGTTTGTCAGTACTTTGAAGTTAAAAATGATGTTCCCTGAAAGAGGTGGCTAGCTTAGTTCTCAACTCAAATGATTTTCCTCAAAACAACCATATTTCAGTATACAATAAAAATGTTTTATGAGCATTTCTATTTCCTCACACTGAATACTTAGAAGATTAAAAATATTTTGTAAACCCTGGACTTCAGATCTTCATCAATGACATTTTAAGTGCAATTGGCTTAAAAAAAAAAAACAACTACAAGGGGGGAGTGATTTGAATGTGATTTCATTATGGTGTTACTATGCTGACAAGTTTTATCAACCATTAGTTTTACACAATCCAAACACCACCACAGTGAAAAACAGCAAATACCATCTTAGTATTAATATGAAAACAGTTTTGACTTCAGAGACCCTTGGAGTCTCCCACACTTTGAGAACCACTGTCATAAGTGGTAGCTATTATTTTTATAGGAGGCACCAGCTTTGGGGGCAAACCATAAAACCTTGCTCAAGTAGGCAAAGCCTGTTTCCTTGTTTACACAGTCAAAGATACTGCCACTTACCTTCCAGGGTTCTCGTAGGGATTATCCTGAGTTAATGCATATGCAACAGTTAAGCACAGTACCTGACCCAGAGTAAACACTCAAATTATAAAAGAATAAAGGAAAAAGCCTTACTGTTTCAGAAATAGGGAAAACATAAAGAGATCGGAAAATAAAACTCACTGAACCATTACAGAAGCAAATGCCAGAAAGCATCAAACATTCATATCCAAAATCAGATTTCTAAAAATAAATGTTAAGAGGAAAGTAACAAGAATAGGAAACTTTAAACAGGCATGGTGGCTCACACCAGTAATCCCCGCACTCCCAGCACCTAGGGAGGCTAAGGTCAGATAATTGCTTGAGCCCAGGAGTTAAGACCAGCCTGGGCAACGTAGCGAGACCCGTCCCTAGAATTTAAAATGAGAGAGAGAGAGAGAGAATAGGAAAAACATAAAATAAAATTCGGTCAAACATTATGTAAAACGTGACAGAGCCTTAACGGAGGAAACTAAATTTCAAAACACCGTAACAGAAGGAGGTTTAGGAGAAAAAAAACAAGGTTGCAAAAAGATGATAAAGAAGTAACCAGGGAGTGTAAGATTTGAAGAAGGTAGAAGGGAGTCTCTCCCAATGTCCAAAGTACGGTGAGAAATATGCATTCACTAAAATTCAATTAGCTGCAAACTCTAAATTCTGTGAGACTAACAACCAAAAAAACACTTACCAACATAAGCTCCTAATTCTTGTAATTTCCCCTTAATGGCACTCTGAGAGAAAAAGAGCAAACGTGCATGTGAGAAAGGCGGCTCTAGGAAAACAAGACCGGACTCTACAGCGGCTGAGGCCACTTTGCTGGTGCGCGCACCTCCGGATCCCCCGGGCGGGGGCGGGGAGGAGCCTCGCCTGCACCGCCCCCCACCCCGCACCCCACTCCAGCTCCGGCCCCGCGGCGCCCACCTCCCGCAGCGGATCGAAAGCGGCGCGCTGCGGGAGGTTGCTCCAGCCAGGCCTGCGCCTGTACTTGCATTTCCCGGCGGCTACTTCAGCCGCAGCCCCGCTCAGAGGCCGCAAATGTCCCCAGGCCCGAGGCGGCCTGGACGAGGAGCCGCAGCCCTCCAGGAGCGTGCAGCGGAGGCCAGGCCGCGGCGTCCATCCGGGCCCACGGTCCCCGTTACTCCTGACAACCGGCCGCTCGCCGAGACCTGGCTTCCTACCCCCGCCCGGCACAGGCCTCACCCGGATCTTGCGGCTGATCTCGGTGCCGATCTCCATGGCTCTGCGGCGTGCGGGAACTCAGCACTGCGCGGCGCTTGGCTTACCCGGAGTCTGCCGCGGACTCCTACCCCGCAGCCAGGCCACCACCGCCTACTCCTCCGTTCCGCCCCCGGCGGCGCACACGGCGTATCCCCGCCCCCGCCGGCGCTGCGCGCCGGAGTGAGCGCGCATGCGCCCGTGTCCGCGCTTGCGCACGCCTTGTACCCGCGAAACCTGTGCTCAGGCAAGGAAGGCGGCGGCGTGCGCGTGTGGGTGGCCTTGCCGCTCCGTCTCCTGGGCACCTCGGGGACCTTTCGTTAGTCTCTCTGCTGGCCCTCCGCTTATTCATTTTATTCTCTCTTGGATGGTAAGAATGAATTAAATGTGTAGCAGAAAGATCTTGGGCTGTGATATGAGACGCGAGTTCAAATCCAGCCCTCACTTACTGTCAGTATGGTATCGGTCCAGGTATTTCAACTTTTCTTACCTGTAAAATGGAGTCTGCCCCTTAGAGGTTGCACTGCAATTACCCTTGAAGGGAAAATGGACTATTCAGAGCAACAGAGCCAATCCGTCAAGTCTTTGACTCTGCACTACCCTGGCCCTCCTGGGTTTGGTTCTGCCTTCCTTCTTCCAGGCCCACCCGTGGCCTCTCCCCGAGAGGAATCCCATCCTCCTGCTTCTCTGAACACCCTCCGTGGGACAACACTTTTGTTCTGAGGTCTTGTGAACTCTGTGCTGATAATGACCGAATTTTCCATCAGCCTTGAATTCTCACACAAACTCCACTCCCAAATTCTAAGTGCCTACTCTTATTTTCTCCCAATTCAGCACTTAGAAGTCGCCTTCATCTCCCCTTCCTCCACTCAATAGGTTACTACTCTTGATTCCCCAATTTGTATCAATAGCTGAATTCTACCTGTCCTTGATCACAAAACCTGGGAAACAAAGGAGGCACAGAGAGGTCTCCTTTCTCCCTCATATCCACTAATTCCTGAGAGTGACCTCTGTTATCCATTGCTGCATAACAGATGACCACAAATTTAGCAGCTTAAAACACAAACGTTTATCATCTCATGGTTTCTGTGGGTCAACCTCACTGGGTCCTCTGCTCAGGGTCTCAGGCTACAATCGAGGTGTCAGGCAGCCTGTATTCTCATCTGGAGGCTTGACTGAGGAAGAATCTATGTTCAGGCTCATTCAGGTTGTTAGCAAGAATTCATTTCCGGCTGAGTACGGTGGCTCATGCTTGTAATCCCAGCAGTTTGGGAGGCTGAGGCTGGCGGATCACTTGAGACCAGGAGTTCATGACCAGCCTGGGCAACATGGCAAAAACATGTCTCTTCAAAAGTACAAAAAATTAGCTGGGTGTGGTGGCATGGACTTCTAGTCTTAGCTAGTTGGGAAGCTGAGAGAGGAGGATTGCTTGAGCCTGGGAGGCAGAGGTTGCAGTGAGCCAAAATCATGCCAGTATACTGCAGCCTTTATGACAGAGTGAGACCCTGTCTCAAAAAAAAAAAAAAAAAATTCATTTCCTTGTGGCTTTATGAGTAAAGACCCAGATTTTTTTCTGGCTATCATATGGAAGCCACCCTCAAGTCCTAGAGGCTGCCCACAGTTCTTTGCCAAAGGGTTCACTAACATGTCTGTTAACTTAAGCCAATAAAGGCCAGGCACAGTGGCTCATGCCTATAATTTCAACTTAGTGAAGTAGAGGTGGGAGGATCACTTGAGGCCAGAAGTTTGAGACCAGCCAAGGGCTTTCATTTAATTAAGTTAGGCCCACCCAGGACCTGACCCCAAAATCAGCTGATTCACGACCTCAATTACATCTGCCAAACCTTATTTTTGCCACGTTTATTACCTAAGCAATCCACACTAGGGGTCAGGAGTGGGTTGTGGGGACAGCAGGAGCAGGAGCTGTGGGGCTACCTAGGGTCTGTCATATGGTCCTTTAATAATCTCATATAATCCTTTCTTGTGAATTCCTATGGCATCTATATGGAAGCTATTAGTATAATATATTCTGAGCAATGTTATTTCGTGTGTGTGTGTGTGTCTTCCCTAACAAAATTATAAACTCTCTGTAGAGCTTTGTATTTCTCCAACCTTTCAGAATGCTGGACACATAGTAAGCACTCATTAAATATTTATAGGGTAAAAGAAATTAAAGACCTAATTTACAAAAGCATTCCTCAAGGATAAATCCAGTGATCATACACTCATTCAACATTGATGACAGGCAGCAGAGCAGAATGACACAGAACAAGGGCACTGCAGCCAGACCGTCTGGGTCTGAATCCTGGTTCTGCCACTCCCTCTGAGACCTTTGGCAAATTGCTTCTCATCTCTGTGCCTCAGTTTCCTTATCTGTGATATAGGTATGATACTAATTTCACCTGCAAAGAGTTACTATAAGGATGAAATAAGTTAATATTTGTGAAGCATATTGAACTGTGCCTGGCTTATAGCAGTACTATGCTTGCTGATTAAGAATTAAGTACCTACACTGGGATACAGTGCTATGAGCCAGAGAGAAAAGAGGAGCAAGACCAACTCCCTGCTTTCATGACAGTCACAATCCAAAAGACAGATGAATTACTTTTATTCCTTTACCAACCATTTCAGAACTAAGAACAAAAACATGTTTTACCATTACTGGGTACCCAATTCTCAGTCAATATTTACATAATATTGAAAATAACATTTAATAAAAACTAATGTTTTCATTAAAACATTCAGAGTAGGGAAACTTATTAAACTATATTCAAGAAAGTGTTAACTTTTAGGACAATGAGCTAACTTTTAGGACAACTATGGAAAAGAGACTGAAAGGCTGCTTGAGACCTCCCACCTTTAGATCTAAGATGTTACAATGTCTAGATCACAGGAGGGGCAAACCCACTAAACCAATGGTTCATTTGGTGTTCCAGTGCAGTTCCAGGCACTTCCCTGTAAACTGCAGCTTCACAAACTACATCACATCTCGAAGAAGATGTTCATGACAATGCCCTAAGAGAAGCCATTAGAGGGAGTAGGCGTGCTGGGCTTGAAAAAGACTAAACTGGACAGTTTTTTTTGTTTGTTTTTTTTTTTTTTTTTTTTTCCCCAGCTTGTAAATGTTCTCTGATTCAGGGGAAACGACATGTTTTCCTCTAGGGGATAGTGTGAAGACCAGATTTCAACAAACCCAAAGTGCCAGCTAAGAGGGCTCTGGGCTGTCTTCCAAAAAGAATAGATGACTGAAAAGAGCATTGGCTTTGAAGTCAGAAGGGCTGAGTACCAACCCCATCTCCATGTCGCCATGAGTCTTCTAACATTGCCCCCCAACCACGTCTGCAATCTCTTCTCAGGTTGTATTTCAGCTGGATGTTGCACATCCTTTGCACGTGTGCGCATGTGTGTGAGTATGTAGAAGCACTAGGGGGTGGGGGAAGGTGGGGTGGGGGTGGGGGTGTTCTGCTTGAAAATCTTTTCTTTTTTTTTTTTCTTTTTTTTTTTTGAGATGGAGTCTCACTCTGTCGCCAGGCTGGAGTGCAGTGACATGATCTCAGCTCACTGCAACCTCCACCTCCTGGTTTCAAAGGATTCTCCTGCCTCAGCCTCCCGAGTAGCTGGGACTACAGGCGTGTGCCACCACGCCCAGCTAATTTTTGTATTTTTAGTAGAGACAGGGTTTCACCATGTTGGCCAGGATGGTCTCGCTCTCTTGACCTCATGATCCGCCTGCCTCGACCTCCCAAAGTGCTGGGTGTGAGCCACCGTACCCGGCCCAAAGCTTTGCTTTTCTTTGAGTACTCAGTCAACCTTTTTTTGTCCTTCCAGACTCAAGCAGAAGCTGATCACAGTGATTAACCAGACATCACCAGTCCATTCAGACTATAAAGTATAACCATGTATAAATTTCCTCACCTACTACAATTACATATTCACCTTTTGTTCACATGGTGAGTCTTTGAGGACAGGGGTATGCATCTATTTACCTTTCTCCTTGCAGCACCTGGCTTCTAAATATATGTGGGCTGAATGGACAAGCGTTTTCCAATAGTGATTATCACATGGCATAGACACACTTGGATCAAAGGCCCTAAGTGTTGGGAATTACAGTCACAGCAGTCACTTGCTACTGAGGCAGACATGCTTCTCCATTTCAACAAACACACTGCCAAGATAATAATTTCTCTGATGCCCAGGGGAATCTATCCATAAAATGATTGCTCGTTTGCAACTGAAAAGGTGTTGCATGTGACACAGTATTGAGTGTGGTAGGCAGAACTTAAGGTGCAGATTCAGAGACCAAAGACTTCACATTTCTATTTTTTTTTTTTTTGAGATGGAGTCTGGCGCGTGTCCCCTAGGCTGGAGTGCAATGGTGCGATCTCAGCTCACTGCAACCTCCACCTCCCGGGTTCAAGTGATTCTCCTGACTCAGCCTCCCAAGTAGCTGGGACTACAGGCGCCCTCCACCATGTCTGGCTAATTTTTTTATTTTTAGTAGAGACAGGGTTTCATCATGTTGGCCAGGCTGGTCTCGAACTGCTGACCTCGTGATCCGCCCGCCTCGGCCTCCCAAAGTTCTGGGATTACAGGCATGAGCCACCGTGCCCAGCCACACATTTCTAGTTCTAGCCCTCACTGTCCCCTTCCTCAGGGATCATTATCTTTTTTTTTTTTTTTTTTTTTTTTGAGACAGAGTCTCACTCTATCGCCCAGGCTGGAGTGTAGTGGTGCGATCTCGGCTCACTGCAACCTCTGCCTCCTGGGTTCAAGCGATTCTCCTGCCTCAGCCTCCTGAGTAGCTGGGACTACAGGCATGTGCCACCTGCCCAGCTAATTTTTTTTTTTTTTTTTGAGATGGAGTCTCGCTCTGTCGCCCAGGCTGGAGTGCAGTGGTGCGATCTTAGCTCATTGCAAGCTCCGCCTCCCAGGTTCACGCCATTCTCTTGCCTCAGCCTCCCAAGAAGCTGGGACTACAGGCGCCCACCACCATGCCTGGCTAATTTTTTATATTTTTAGTAGAGATGGGGTTTCACTGTGTTAGCCAGCATGGTCTCAATCTCCTGACCTCGTGATCCGCCCACCTGGGCCTCTCAAAGTGCTGGAATTACAGGCGTGAGTCACCGTGCCGGGCGTAATTTTTGTATTTTTTTAGTAGAGATGGGGTTTCATCATATTGGCCAGGCTGGTCCCGAACTCCTGACCTCGTGATCCACCCGCCTCGGCCTCCCAAAGTGCTGGGATTGCAGGCATGAGCCACCGCGCCGGGCATAATTTTTGTATTTTTTTTAGTAGAGGTGGGGTTTCACCATATTGGCCAGGCTGGTCCTGAACTCCTGACCTCGTGATCCACCTGCCTTGGCCTCCCAAAGTGCTGGGATTACAGGCGTGAGCCACCGTGCCCAGCCAGGAATCATTATCTTTGTGTGGCAGGGCATTCATTCAATTTGGATTTTTGCAGATGATGATAATTTATACAGTGGGTATTCACCATACTATCAGAACAGATTAACTTTTGAACTTCTAAGAAAACACTAGTCAGCGCACCCACCAAACCACAGTTTCCTTTCCTTTTTTTTTTTTTTTGAGACAGAGTCTTGCTCTGTCACCCAGGCTGGAGTGCAGTGGCATGATCTTGGCTTGCCACAACCTGTGCCTCCCAGGCTCAAGCGATTCTCATGCCTCAACCTCCTCAGTAGCTGGGACTACAGGCATGCTCTACCACTCCCAGCTAATTTTTGTATTTTTAGTAGAGACGGGTTTTCTTCATGTTGGCTAGGCTGATCTCGAAATCCTGACCTCAGGTGATCTGCCCTCCTAGGCTTCCCAAAGTGCTGGAATTACAGGCGTAAGCTACCGCGCCCGGCCTCCTTTCATCTTTTTGTCTTTCATCATTTTATGTGCTGGGCTTTCTTTTTACATTTCAATTTATTTATTTTAGTAAGAAATAACTTCCAGTGTAAAAGTATGTATAAGTATACCACCTTCTGGATAACAAGAGGGGGTAAAGATACTTATATGTAGTTGCTTGTAACTCTGCAGAACATCTCTGTAAGGATACAGAGGAATGAGGGAACACTGGTTACCCCCCAGGAGAAGAGCTGGGTGTCTAGCAGGCAGGGTGAGAAGGGGACTTTTTACTTACACCCTTTTGTATCTTTGGGGGTGGCACCATATAAATTATCTCACTTCCTTAGATATGAAACACAAGCTAATAATTTATGTCTAATATTTTGAAGGCGTTATTCAAGTGCCTTCCCATGAATGTTACTGCCAAATTAACATAGCTGAGGGAAAATAGGGCTTAGGTACTTGGTCAGTAAATGACATCTGTGGACTGTGAGGGAGGAAGTTCAGCTCAGTTGTCTAACATCTCTTGGGTTTTACGGTCATTTTCTATTTTTAAAATTCTTTTATTTTCTTCCTGATTCAATTAACAAGTTTTTATTTAGTGCCTACTCTTTGCCCAGTACTGTCCTAGGAATCCTAGGAGATATAAAAGAAGCCGTCATGAAACAACTTTTACAGTTCTTGCCAAGTGTGGAGATCACTGTGGAATGGTGTGGCTAGAAAGTCATCCTGGAAGCAGAGTCTTACTTGCAGAGAAGCAGAAGGCTTAGACAAATGGAAGGAGGGCAGGAGGGGCTGCTGGCCAGGGGCAAAGCTTGACAGGGGCAGAAAGCGATACGGGTGGTCAGAGAGGCCCGTTTGGAAAGTCCCTATAGGTCAGGCAGAAGAACTTAACCTTGGGAGTCCATTAGCAGTGATAAGAGAAGGAAGCCTGGTATTAGCAAGCAAATAAGAGAGAACTGAGAAACCAGATGCCAGGAGACCACCCTTGTTGCAATAATCCGGATGTAAAATGATGAGGGTTTGGATTTAGAATGTTCTAGGGGGAACAGAAAGGAAACAAAGAATTCATGAAACATTTCAAAGGAGGAAATACCAGGTCTTGACGACAGGCTGGAGATGAGAATGGGAGAAGTCACACATGATTCCAATTTTTCTACCTTAGGAAGCCAGCAAAGTGACTTCTTTTTAGATCTCTTTTCTTTCCTCACACACAAATTGACCCCCTCATAGAGTTCAGTTGAAATATCAATTACAAACAGAATTGATCTATTTTTTTCCCTTAGAAACACAGGTAATCTTATTTGTCTTTAGCTAAATGACCCAAGATGCACCTTGCTGGGCTTTGCTCTTGGATTAGCACTCATACCTCTATGACAATGCTCCCCGCTTTGGCCTTGTACTGCCTGTGTGGTGTGCAGGTGCGTTTATCACCCACTAAACCAAAAGTCCGTGTTGTGCAGGGACCACATCTCATGCATAGTTAAGTATTCAAAACTTTTTAATTGTTTAAGAAAATGAGATTTACATGAAACAATACTTTAAAAAGCTTTCCAGAAACAACAGCATTAAAACAAAATCATTGAAATTAAAATTTACATAAATTAAAAGGGTCTGTGTTCCACATGCCAAGAGAAGATCTTACACTATTGTAATAGTGGTAGGGTCACACAGTTTTACTCCTCAGCTTAAGTGCTGCAATACAGTAATAATGCATTACAAGAATACTGTGTAATAAACGTTAAACGAAACACTTCATATATACTTTGCACAAGTTATTGGATATTGCTTAGTATTTATTTCCCCCACCCCTGCGGTGCAAAGATATTAATATCCCTGTTTTATTTTTTTTTATTTTTTTGAGACGGAGTCTCGCTCTTTCACCCAGGCTGGAGTGCAGTGGCGCAATCTCGGCTCACTGCAGGCTCCGCCCCCCGGGGTTCACGCCATTCTCCTGCCTCAGCCTCCCGCGTAGCTGGGACTACAGGCGCCCGCCACCTCGCCTGGCTAATTTTTTGTATTTTTAGTAGAGACGGGGTTTCACCGTGTTAGCCAGGTTGGTCTCGATCTCCTAACCTCGTGATCCGCCCGCCTCGGCCTCCCAAAGTGCTGGGATTACAGGCGTGAGCCACCGCGCCCGGCAATATCCCTGTTTTATAGGAGAGGAAACAGGTAAAGAGAAGTTAAGAAATTTGCACAAGGTCATCCAGCTAGTAAATGTTGGAGCTGGGATTTGAACCCAGACAACTTTATCAAGTCTCCATCCTTAACAGTTCTGCTCTGCATTGCATACGCAGACGGCTCCCTTTTGGGGACTGACGGGTTATTTGAGGCATATGAACCATTTTTGGTGTGTGGGGGGGCTTTCCCACCCAGTACTGTAAGTGTCTAGTTACATGGGGCATAACCTTAGGAGCAAGCAGGAAAAGAAGAAATGTATTCCACTAGTGTTCAGAAATATACCAGAGTAAACGAATAACCATCAATAACAGCATTTTACAGCCTACCTAATAACACAAGAATAAAACCCTTCATCTGGAACCTAAATAATACTCCCTCCTCTCATTTTATTAAAAGCCTTGCTTTATTTGGAAACTCTTAAAATAAGTGATCATACGATTAAAAAAAGCAGCGGCGCGCCCCCTCCCCGGCGGCCGGGCGCAGCTGTCCGCGCCTCCCCCGCGCGGCTGCCCGCATTCCAACTCTCTGAAGTCACTGGCCGCCGCCGCCTCCCCGGATCCGCCCGCCCGGCCCAGGGGGAGGGACGCCCGGGCCCGGCCGCCCCGCTGCTCCGGCCGCGCGTCCCGCGTCGGTCCGACAGTCTGTCGGTCCTCCTGCCACCCGCCGCCCCCTCAGGGCTTCTTTGTGCGGCGCTCCTCGCCGGCAGGTCCCACCTCCAGGCCTCGCCCCTCGCCGTCGCCACCGCCGGACTCTGCCCAGGGGAATGGTCTGCGGGCCGGGTTTTTGGAGACAGGAAGTGAGGCGTGCAAGCCCCATGAGCGCGCCGCGGCGCGGGCTGGCGTGCGTGTGCGGCTGCGGCGGCCGCGCGGCGGGGCCCCGGGAGGCGGGTCGCTGAGCGGGGCGCGCGGTCCCGAGGATGCGGGAGCGGGAGCAGGTGAGGGCGCGGGCCCCGGCCGGCGGGAGGGGCGGGCGCCGGCACGAGCGGTGGGGTGTGTCTGCTCGCCCGGACCCCGGAGCGCGCCCGCGGCCCCGGAGTCCAGGAGAATGGGGCGCGGCGGCCAGACCCGTAGCAGAAGCGTAACAAAGAGAAAAGTCTTGCTTTTCCAGGTTCGCTCTCATGTACTTGAGTAATTTCTAAAAGGAATCTTGAACTTCTATTCTGAACGCCCTGGCCGATTGTTGCGGGTTAATTCTGGATCAGGGTTTTAAATGTGTTAGGCATATTTGTGCCTCTCAGAATATGTAAACGTGAAATTCGCCAGATAACTTTGGCGAGAAGGGGCGCAGGGAAGGACTGTTTGGTAACGCCTGGGTTTGTTTTGGGAGTAGAGTGTTTACTCTGGAAAAAAGAATTCTTGGATCTGCAAATTCCGACTTGTGATTTCTGCAAATCCTGATTAGATTGGCCGCTCTTGGCATGCTCGTCCTATTTTCTTTTTTGCTGAGAAAGCCTTATAATAATAGCGTATGCTCACAAACACATTCAAAACATTCATGTGCTCCAAGTGACAACTGCTCTATGCCTAATAGTTGCTGACAGTTTATTTATTTTTTTAAGTTTGGGATACGACAGTAATTTTACTCTCAATATAGTCCGTTTTGTTTCTAGGGCATTTTATTCTGGAGCATCTACGCACAGATGTTTTCTCCGTGAGAAACATGGGTTTAATGCTATAGCTATAGATATTATTCTAAAAATGTCACATACTCTCTCCTTTTAGTGCTTATTTTATTTTAAAGCAAGGTTGGCAAAATTACATGTGGTGAGGACCTTAATAGGAAGGGGGAAACGCTGTAAGATTGAGAAGTAAAGTGTATTTGAGGAACTTTTGGAAAGGGATGTAGAGAGGGAAAATTAAAATGAATTCACAAATAGTTCAGACTGCCTTTCGTAAACTTGTACTGAAGCATAATCTAGTATGTATCCGTTTACTTACCACAAAACAAAGATTTTGTAGAGAAACAAAATTATCTCCTAGTTTTCCTTTAATAGCTATTTATAAATTATGTTGACTTTAGTAAATAATTCCAGACCCAATCACTTTCATATTATTGCATATTATTTTATACCTGAAACAGACCTCCCCAAAGAACTCTTAAATTTCTACTCATCTTGGTTTTATTATCCTAAGACATTCATATTTGTATTACATCATTTGGCAACAAATACTGCATATTACTGAAAATTAAGATGTGTAAATCATTGATAAATTTGTAAATTATTAAACTAAATCATTGTTTTAACATAGTGGGTTTTATATAAATAAGCAAAAAGCAAGCCATTCTTATGGATAGATCTTGTTGGGGCGATGCACCATGTACACACACACTGCAACTTTTTCAATTTCATCTACCAAAATAAGAGATAACTTTGACTTTTCCTTTATCCCTGATGCAGTAATACATTTCAAGTCTGAGGGACAATTGAAAGTTTTACTGAGTTTGCTTAATCAGAGCTTAATAATTAAGTTATACAGTGTAGTATCTATTGCTTTCAAGGCATAGTTCTATGTAGTGAAAAGACTACCATATTTGAATGGCACCTAATACAAATATTTATCTTTCCTCTACACATATGCAATATCTTGTCTGTTCGTCTACACTACCTAATCCGCCCAGTTTCCAGTTACCATAATTTTTATATAAAATTGAAACCCACCATCTGATCTCATGAAAGGGTGTTTAGTATGCATATTTATAATCCTTAAATATTTACACTCTTGGTTTATCAATTTTCTAGTTAAAAGCTTATTATTTAAAGTTGTCATTTGCTAATTTTTTTCCATCTTGCTTTACTTACTTCGTTTATACCCCTGAAACAGCAAAGAGCATTTAAAACTACTGGAAGTGGAAACCATATCTTTTAATATTTACTGTTTCCCTCGATAGTATGGTGCTTTTACCTACAGAAGGCACTCAGCAAATGCTGTTAATTAACACAGTGCTTTAGGTAGTTCCAGCGTTGTTTTTTTCTTCTGGCCTTCCCCTATCCCTTGTTTTTAATATTTTGATTTTCCTGGCTATGGGGAATAACCAGAGCTCAAAACAAACAAACAAAAAAACTAGCCAGATAAAACCGTGGTTGGGTCCTTATTAGAGATACAGCTCTGTATGTAATTATAGCATGTTTGTAATCTCCTTAAAGACAGCGACGGCTTAGGGATTCGTCTTAGATTTCTCACGATGCTCATTCCGCTGTTTTGTTCCCAGAGACGCAATACACATTTGTGGAATGGAATTTCAAAATGTTAAGTTTGGCAAAGCCGAGGGTAGTAGCGGAACCCTTTTCTCCAGGTCTGCCATTCCCTAACCCTGATTGCCCCATCACCTCTGGGCCTGAGACGCAGTCAGGAGAGCAGGACCCAGCAGAGGACTGGGAGTGTGGAATTTGGGATCGATTCCCAGCTCAGCCCGTCCTAGCGTGAAACTGCGAAAGCCGCTTCTCTTCCTGAAGCCTGGGTTCTGTCTGCCAGATGAGAGGGTCGGGAGCACATCCTGCCTCTCCGCGCGGCCCCGGGCCGGAGCTCAGCGTAGCCAGCTATAGCTGGGTCTCGCTAAGTGATTGATCCCTAGCAGGCAATCTCTGCGCAGAAGGAAGGTGGGGAACCGTCTCAGGACCCTGGAAATATGCGGGATTTTGTAGACTCGTTTAGGGAGAAAAAACTAATCCAGCTGACATAAAAATCCCCAGCTGGTGCTCGCCCCCATTTGCCTCGGCCCAGAAGTTACCATCAACAGGTCTGGTTAAAAACTCTGTTAGAGCCCGGCGTGGTGGCGCGCACCTGTGGTCCCAGCTACTCGAGAGGCTGAGGCGGGAAGATCGCTTGAGCCCAGGTGTTCGAGGCTCCGGTGAGCTACGATGGCGCCACTGCACTCCAGCCTGGGTGGCATAGCGAGACGTTGTAAGGAGCTCTATAAAACACGTTGTAAGGAGCGTATTTTGAGGTACTGTGGCTCCAAAGCGGGCATGCCACGGGGCCCGCCCAACCTCTCCACCGCCAGTAGGGCTCGCGCTGGTTCCTTTAAATGTTCCCTTCGGTAGCCAAGGGACCGGTCCTTTTAGAGCCCGTCCGTCCAGAAACGCGGCTGCAGAAAGAGGGTTCCGGGGCCTCCGAGTCTACTGGTTGGCCTGGCAACGCCGCGTGCTCTTCCCAAGGGGAGGACGCGGGAGAAGCCGGGGCCTGAGTGCCCCAAGGCCCCGTGGGCTTCTTGGGTTTGTTGCCCCCCGGCCGCTCATTAATTCAGGATGGCGTGGTAGGCCTCGCCCACCTCCCCTTCTGGGCCGCGGCTCCGCTTAGGTGAAGGCCTGTTTGGGCGTCCCCACCCTGGACAGGGGCCGGGGTCTGGATTTTCAGAACTGCCACTCTTCTAGTGGTAAATGGATAACGAACGTTTTTGGGTCTTTTATGATGTTTATCAGTAAATCAATTTGATGACGTAAATACTTCCACAAGCGCTTGTTAGGCACCTCACCGCGTTTGAACCACACACCTGCCATTCTTAATGGGGATTATTCCTCCCATTTGCCTTCAGGGTTAATTTTCTAAAGGGATTGGGATTGGAACCTAGCTCTTTTGGGGGGTATTTTGCACTTTTCTCACTTAAGGACTAAAGAACTCTGACATTTGGAGTATTACAACCTGAAAGAGTTACCTATGAAAAAACAACACCTTATCCAAAATAGGAAGAGGACCACGAATACTAACTACTAAATTTGGAATTATAGTAGTGCTGGCCATTATCTCATTTAATCCTGACGATGGCCCAGTTTGCTATCCGTATTTGTAGGATACAGTGAAGGGTGGAGTCTGACCCTGAGCCCAACACAACTCAAATAAAATTCCACCCTGCCTCCCGGGTCCTGTTAGTGCCTTCTTTTTCCAGCGGAGAGGGACGGTTTATTCTTTGGACACAGCTTGACTGGCTTTTCTTTATATAAGTAAAGCCCAGCGTTATCTTTGCTCACCTAACGGCGTTCCTCTTTCCCCAGCGCTGGCGTCAATGCTGTCTTCCTCGGGCCATTGGAGACTCCGTTGCTTTTTAATGGCGGCAGCGGCTGCTGGCTGAGCAACTGGAGGCCGGACAGTGCTCGCCCCATCCGGAGAGGATCGCTTTCTCCTGGCGTCACTACCACTGGGTTGGTGGGGGTAGCTTTTCCCTCTTTGCTCCTCCACTCTTGAAGAAAGAAGAAGATGCCACTGCCATTTGGGTTGAAACTGAAACGCACCCGGCGCTACACGGTGTCCAGCAAGAGCTGCCTGGTTGCCCGGATCCAGCTGCTTAATAACGAGTTTGTGGAGTTCACCCTGTCCGTGGAGAGCACTGGCCAGGAGAGCCTCGAGGCCGTGGCCCAGAGGCTGGAGCTGCGGGAGGTAAGCCACCTAAAGACACTGCAGGCCGGGCGCGGGTGGCTCACGCCTGTAATCCCAGCACTTTGGGAGGCCGAGGCGGGCGAATCACAAGGTCAGGAGTTCGAGATCAGCCTGGCCAATATGGCGAAACCCCATCTCTACTAAAAATGCAAAAATTAGCCGGACGTGGTGGTGGGCGCCTGTAGGGTGTGGTGGGCGCCTGTAGGGTGTGGTGGCAGGCACCTGTAGTCCCAGCTACTCGGGAGGCTGAGGCAGAAGAATTGCTTGAATGTGGGAGGCAGAGGCTGCAGTGAGCCGAGATCGTGCCACTGCTCTCCAGCCTGGGCTACAGAGCAAGACAGCAGCTCAAAAAAAAAAAAAAAAAAAAATTAGCTGGGCGTGGTGGTGGGCGCCTGTAATCCCAGCTACTGGGGAGGCTGAGGCAGGAGAATCGCTTGTACCCAGGAGGTGGAGGTTGCAGTGAGCTGAGATCACACCACTGCACTCCAGCCTGGGCAACAAGAGTGAAACTCTGCCTCAAAAACAACAACAACAAACACTGCAGGCTTCTCTGGCCCGCGCATGCTGGCTGTATGTTCTAGCCCACTGGCCACTCACTGTGTGTCCCTGGCTGGGATGTCTGAGTTGAGCCTGTAGTCCCCTCGTCGTGAAGCAGGAATAGATTAGAGCAAGAAGTCTTCCCTTGGGGTGCCCTATAAGAACTGATGGTGCTTATTTTGAATATGTTTATATTCCCCCCTAACGTAATCCAGAATCAAATGTGAATACACTTTGGGTTGTTCAAATTTCCATTTTCTAATATATCCCCAAGGGTCATCCTGATCTCTAGTACAGTTTACTGACTTCATTCTTTCTTTTTTGTTCATTTTCTTTTTTTTTTAGAGACAAGGTCTAGCTGTGTTGCCCAGGTTGGTCTCAAATTCCTAGGCTCAAGCGATGCTCCTGCGATAGGCATGTGCCACCATGTCCGGTTCCTGACTTCATTCTTTCAACGTTCATTGAGTAAACAGAAAATTCATTGACTATATTCTTACAGGCCAGATCAAGGTTCTAGAGACATATTGCCTGAACTCAGTTTGAGTTCTAGTTTCCTCACCATCTGCTTCTGTTACTTTGGGCAAGTTATGTGATATCTCTGAGCCCCAGTTCTCCATCTGAACCATGGGGATAACTGTGACACCTAATTCTCAGAGTAGCATAAGGTCATAAGCTCTGCTAACTAGTCTATTGGAGTACTGATTGGGAGGTTTGCCCAGGAAACCCCTAATCTAGTTGGTAGGAAGTTATGGAGTACTCATGTATCTATATAATGTCTTAAATGTAAAATGTTATGCAAGGCCTGTGAAGAAAGGTCTCTAATTAAACCTAGGACCCTCCCTACCTTTGGCTACCTGGTTCTGGGGTAAGGGAAAGTTAGAGAAACTGGTTATTCCACCTAAAAAGTCAGGAATAGATGAACTTTGCTCCTGGTGACCATCCAATCACTTATATGATCACTCAGTATTGAAGACGCATAAGTGCCAAGCACATACATACTTGGAAGCTCACCCTAGTGTTGTTGCCAATAAGAAAACAGGCATGATGCATACTGTGATAAGGGAAGTAGAGGGTGTGCTATAGCCAGAGGGAGGTGCAGCAAAGGGAAGGCTGCTCAGTGAAGTTGATTCTGAGCTGTGACCTGAGGATGGGGCAAGGGAGTCCTATCAAGGGCTGGAAGAGTTCCAACAAAGAGAACTGCACAGGGCCAAAGACGCAGAGGCAGCTGGTCTGCCTGAAGCCTGAAGTACGTGGAGGAAAGGCTGACTGTAAGGGCCACACAATGAGGATTTCTTATTAAAGGATTTGGATTTATCCTGAGGGTAGTGGGGAAGTTAACGAAGGGTGTAAACAGGTGTGGTACTATTGTTTCTGTGAAGAGTGAGCCCTTTGGAGAATGATTTGAGGGGAGTGGTTCAGGTACAGATGGTTGCCACCTGGAGTTGGATAGGGTTGGAGACAGGTGGTTGGAATCTGGAGATATTCAGGACCTACCGAGTCATAGGGAAGGGTTAGCATGGGTCCTGGTTGATATTCAGGTTTTCAGTAGATGGTGGGGCTATAACAGAGAGGAAACGTGAAAGGAAATGCAGATCTATTAGGGGCAAGGAGGAGCATGTGGTGAGTTCGGTTTTAGAAATACTGAGTTTAAGTTGCCAGTTGGAGGTGTTGAATAGACAGATGGATTTGCTGATCTGGAGTTCAGGCATGAGATCCAAGTTGGAGGGAAGATATTGGGAAGTATCAGCCTAAGTGACTTCATTAAAGCCAGAAGATGGTATGAGGCTCTCCAGGGGAGAAAAAGAGGACATCGCAGACCCCTCATGGTAGATTAGAGGAGGGGAGAGTGTTGGAAGGAAACTGAGATGAAATTGCCCAAGAAGAAGAAAGAAAACCACAGCAGCAGGCCTCAGTAACCAGTCCCTGCTTACTTGCATTTATTCTTTTTTAGGGATGGGGTCTCACTCCATCACACAGGCTGGAGTACAGTGGCACTATCATAGCTCAATGCATCCTCAAACACCTAGGCTCAAGTGATCCTTTTGCCTTAGCCTGCCAAGAGCTGGGACTACAGGTACACACCACCACACCCAGCTAATTTTTTTTTTAACTTGTATTTTTGAAATGGAGTCTTGCTACGTTGCCCAGGCTGGTCTGGGAGTTGTTTCCTCTAGTTATCTTCCTGCCTAAACCTCCTGAGTAGGTGGGATTACAGGCATGTGCCACCTTGCCTGGCTTAGTGGCATAGTCTATTTATTTATTTACTTTGCTTGCTTCGACTTTTTTTTTTTTCCTGTTATGGTTTCTTCTTCCTGTAATTTTCTTCCTCATGCACCAGCTCTGTCTATAACGCCTAGAGAGTCAGCTTCTTGAGGAACTGTGGTTTATTTATTTTTATACCAGGTGTGGAATGTGTTCAGTAAATACAGGGAGAACTGAACCCACAGGCATTGCGTTCCTTCTTTTAATAAGTCCAGAGAAATTGCCATCCCTTTTTAGAAGTTACCAGTCTCAGGGAACAAGTAACTTTATATAGCTGTGGGTATATTTTGAGCCTGATTTTTAACAGAAGAGGAAACAGGCATGGTTCCTAGAAAATGTTTTGCCCTTGGAGAGTCTGTCCCACAATTTCCAACATTTAGTAACAGTCATGGGTAGAAAGTTTGTATAGCAAACTTTTCCTTTGAAAGCCCCAGAAGCTCTGCTCTGTAGCATATAAACAGATGGCTCAGGCGTCAGGCCTAATCTTAACATGACTGTTCAGAAATAATCTGAGTGGGGTCACACGTGTTTCTAGTTTGTACATATAGTCTCTGTGTGATTCATACCAAGAAATATCAGTATGTTGGTTTCTTGCAGTGTTCTCCCATCAAGCAAATCTGGAATTATAGCATATAGATTTGGGTGAAAAACTTTGCTACTGTCCAAATATAAATGGAGGGAAAAGTCTTTACTCTTGCTTAATTGAATGCCATTTCACTTCTATAATGACAATTTTTTTTTTTTTTTTTGAGATGGAGTTTCACTCTTATTGTCCAGGCTGGAGTGCAATGGCGCGATCTCGGTTCACTGCAACGTCTGCCTCCTGGGTCCAAGCGATTCTCCTGCCTCAGCCTCCCCAATAGCTGGGATTATAGGTGCCTACCACCACGCCCGGCTAATTTTTGTATTTTTTTTTTTTTTTTAAGTAGAGACAGGGTTTTATCATGTTGACCAGGCTGGTCTTGAACTCCTGACCTCAGGTGATCTGTCCACCTTGGCCTCCCAAAGTGCTGGGATTATAGGAGTGAGCCACCGTGCCCAGCCCTATAATGACAGTTACAAAGGCTGCACAATAGTATTATTATAACACTATACCCAGGGGTTTCAGCTATATCAGTAGTGTTTCTTACACTGGGTATATGGGTATTTTTTTGTTTGTTTGTATTTTTAGCCCTCATATTTTTACAAGTGTCTAAGATATTTTATATTAAATTAAAAGCAACATGGTTAATACACATGTATCCAATATAGTTAACTTAGGTTGCTAACTTTCTTCTAAATTCACCATATTTGAACTACAGAAAGTTAACTGTTTTTGTTTTTTTTTTTTTGAGTCAGAGTCTCGCTCTGTTGCCCAGGATGGAGTGCAGTGGAGTGATCTCGGCTCACTGCAACCTCTGTCTCCCAGGTTCATGCCATTCTCCTGTCTCAGCCTCCCAAGTAACTGGGACTACAGTGCACCCCACCATGCCCGGCTAATTTTTTGTATTTTTAGTAGAGACGGGGTTTTACCGTGTTAGCCAGGATGGTCTCGATCTCCTGACCTCGTGATCCGCCTGCCTCGGCCTCCCAAAGTGCTGGGATTACAGGCATGAGCCAAAGTAACTTTTAAAAATGGGAAAAATGAATTATTCCCTTAGGAAAATATTGCTGTTCATTATAGCAGTAGTTTCTCAAAGCTGTTGGAATTCCCTGCCTATCATTCTTCGGAGTTTCAAATATTTTTTTCAAGAGAGGCTGTGAGTCCTTATGGAATTTAAGGGGAGCTAGAAAATTCTATCCAATTTTAAAAGTATATGCTGTAGAGGCTTGAAGGAGGTGGTGAGACAAGAGGGTCCCACCTGGGCATGGCCACTGCCTGGAGCATCACCTTGATGGAATCAGCACAGTCCAGAGTGCAAGAGTCAGGCTCAAAAATGTCATGTCATAGGAAGACCTGATTTAATCTAGCTTGCTAAAAATGATGTGTAAAACCAGGACCCAAGTTTAGTAATTTATAAGCACTAAGGAACTGCCAAGGGTCCCAGGTATGTGTGCCTTCTGCCTAGGCCAAGATTTTCCTATAGTTAGGGCACATGGGAACCAGAACAAACCAGAAGTTTCTTGGTGAACATGGAATCAGAAGAGGTGTTGCCTTGAAAAATAGATATTTTCATAAGTCGGCCGGGCGCGGTGGCTCACGCATATAATCCCAGCACTTTGGGAGGCCGAGGCGGGCGGATCACCTGAGGTCAGGAGTTCAAGACCAGCCTGGCCTGGCGAACATGGTGAAACCCCATCTCTACTAAGAATACAAAAAAATTACCGGGATGTGGTAGTGTATGCCTGTAGTCCTAACTATTTGGGAGGCTAAGGCTGAGACAGGAGAATCACTTGAATCGGAGAGGCAGAGGTTGCAATGAGCCGAGATTGCGCCACTGTACTCAAGCCTGGGGGACAGAGTGAGACTCTGTCTCAAAAAAAAGAAAAGAAAAGAAAAAGTACATATTTTTATAAGCAGATAATTGCTGTCTCCAGGACCAGACAAATTACTTTGAGTCAGGGCACCCTTTCCTCTGGGCGGTGCTTCAGTGGTGCTTCAGTGCCTGTTGCCTTTTGAGATGGCTGCTTAGTAAAGTGGTTAAGACAGTCTGCAGTAGTCAGAAACAGCTAGGTTGCATCCAAGTGCTGTCATTTAAGTAATTATTAAATCACTTAATTTCCCAAGTTCATTGATTTTTCATCTGTAAGTTGGGGATAATAATAGTACCTACTTGATAGTGGTTATGAGGATTCAGTGTTAAATGTAAAACATTTAGCAAAGGACCTGGTATTTGGGAAACTCTCAATAAGTGTTCATCTTTATTACCATTGTTGTTGATGTTATATTATTGTTATTAGTGACTCCTATCCCCGTGTTGTAGTAACTGACCAAATTCTCTTCATAGGAATTCTTTTCTTTTTTTTTTTTTTTTTTTTTGGTGAGATGGAGTCTTGCTCTTCGCCCAGGCTGGAGTGCAAATGGCACGATCTCGGCTCACTGCAACTTCCGCCTCCCAGGTTCAAGCGATTCTCTCACCTCAGCCTCCCAAGTAGCTCGGATTACAGGCACCTGCCACCACTCCTGGTTAATTTTTGTATTTTTAGTAGAGATAGGGTTTCACTATGTTGGCCAAGCTGGTCTCGAACTCCTGACCTCAGGCGATCCACCCACCTTGGCCTCCCAAAGTGCTGGGATTGCAGACATGAGCCACTGCACCTGGTCTAAAAAGTTTTTAATCCTCAGGATATGGGGAAGTTCTGAAACCATGGAAGTCTCTTCAAGGTTATTTTTTTCATGTTTTTGCTATGGTATATTGTGTTAGTTTTATAACTTAGAGGACAGTTTTCTTTCAGCTGTTTCTGAGGTGGGTGTGTGCATGCTGGGGCCTCTTTATTGTTGTTCCCATATATGGCCTTCATACATAACTATTGTTTTGAAGTTGAGTTAAATACTGAGCCACTGCTAAAAATTACCTCCAGGGTATTTTGTTGAAGATGAAAGTCTAGCAAAATGTATATAGTGGCCTCTCATTTCTTAATTATAGGCTTTGGTTTATCATAGATCTTTACGAAATGTTTTTTAAATTGTGCGTTCAGTGTGTTACACACAACGTCAAGTTTTTGTTCCATAGAATGTAAGCTCCATCAAAGTAGGACTCTTGTTGACTGGAGCATTGCCAGGGTCTGGAATAGCGCCTTGCACCTTACAGTATGTTGTTGCTGAATAAATGTTTACTTAATTTAAAAATTTAGAGTTTAGTTTTGAATTTAGATTGATAAACATGGACAGCAGTACAATTAAGTCAGCCTTTGTTTGCTCTGATTTTATTTCCTGGAGAGTTAAACATTTCCAAAGTTTTGTATACAGATAGAAAAGCACCCTTTTCTTTAGACTCTTTCACTTTGGAGCTTCTTCTGAAACACTTAGAAAGTGATCTAGTTGTAGTGGCTCCCTGAGGTAAGATTGCTGTGTCAAGGGAGTGTCAGCTTCCTCACTGGACTTTGAACAGATACTTCTCATAGCACCTTATGGCAGATGGGGATATTTTTTCGCTAGGGGATTTGTTAGACTAGAGAGGAATCAAGCATATAACGCAAACCATAACCCTCCAGCACGACTTTAGAAAGTGTTCTTGGCCATCAAAGTGTTTTATTTTAAATTAGTGTCTTAGGTATTCCAAATATCCACTGAACTTATCTTGACGGTTATCTGAGTAGACATCAAGAATTTCATGCTTATTTCCTTGTGTACTAGCTGTTTTCATTTGGACTCTAAAAATAGCTGATATATGTGTAAAATAAAAGTCTAGTACCCAGAAACTTTTTTATCTTTTGGGCCGAATAGTTATTCATTTAGGTATGTATGTTATAAAACAAATAAGACTGAGGTAGAGACAAGAATCTGTGAATATTTTCAGTTAGAGCTATTGGACCATCTGAAGCAAATATAATGTTAGGTTGGTTGGCCTGTCACCTAGATAGAGAAAGCTTTCCCAAGTCTAACACCAATTATAAATGATCAGGGATTTTTCTTGATGTTTAGGTTTTCTGTTACTTTTCTTCTTTGGTCTAGGAAATTAAGAATTAGCCATATAAATAAGTATGGAAATTACACATACAAACATGAAGGATATGCATTTTAAAGTCTATTCTATAATCACAAGTTATTGCAGAATTTGGAAACCTGTTTATTTGAAGAATGGAGTATTATTCAACCTAGGCTTAGTGCCTAATGAACTTAAAGGCTAGTAGCCTAAGATGTTTTCCCTCCAGTATTGGATTTTTCCCTTGAGATACCAGATGTCCTTATTTTCTTACCATCAGTCTGTCACAGTAGTGTAGTCTCAGGACCATGTGGAATTAAGCATGAATTTACTTATTCGAGATTTGTAAGGTGAGTTACAAAATGGTGGACATGAGGGAACGGATGGTGTTTTGGGGGCTCTAGGTGCTTTCACTGTCATTGGTGTATAGTTTCAGATTCCATTCCTTCTAATATGTCTAGAAACTTTGACTTTCTGCTGTCTTCGTTTGGGTAAATGAGCATTATTGTGCTGGAAGCTTAATTTGCCTCATTTAATCTTCACAATGAGTTAGGTGTTGCATTATCTTTTCCATTTTCAAATTAGGGAACTAAAATTATGAAAAGTTTGAGTGATTACATAGCTAATAAGCAAAAGACCCAGGATTTGAGATTTTATGTCAGACTTCTGCTCAAACTTTGACCTTTAAATTTATGGCGGTCATGGACCCCTTTGAGATCTGATGAAAACACAGAATTTTGTATACAATTTCAGGTGGTTCATAGCCACTCTCTCCCCCAAGTCCATCCATGGGCCTAGGCTGTGGGCCTGGAGGCTTCCTGGTTAAGGCAGTCTTTCCCTTTCTCTCCCCTTGTCACAGAGCAGGATCTTTCTTCCCTGGTCTTCTACTTCCCAGAGTGAAAGACACTGGAAGGATGGAATATTTGTGAACAATTCAAGACCTTCATGATTAAAAAATAATAATTTGCCTCTGAATATAGTTCCTCTCCTCGCTGACCCTTCTGCTACAAATGCCCTTTTTTTCTTTGGCCTTCATCTTTAGGTCTCAGGAAGGGCCATTCATTCCTCAGTGGGAGAACTTACTATTAAGGAAAAAGCCCCTTTCAGGGGGACAGAGGGGAGGTCATGGGTGGGAATTCCCCCACTGTACTGCTGATGGTAGATCCATGTCTGTCTTCCCTGCTAGGCAGCAGGTATGTGACGCATCTTCAGGAATTGAATGGATGATTCATTCTTCCTTTATACATTAATCAAGTTCCCAGGCCAATTGTTGAGCCCTCTGTATCATTCTTCTTGTCAGATACACACCTTATGTGAATATGGCATTTTCTTTTCTATTAACAAGGATTCATCATTCTTTTAACAGTATGCCAATTTAGCAAATATTTCCTATTCAGTTCTCTGAGCAATTTGTTCATAAACAAACGTCACTTAGATTTCCTTTATCTTTTAATGAATTGACAGAACGTACAGAGGCAATTTAAATTTTTGCCTAAGATGCCAATATTACTAGAAGAAACTATGTATGTCACAAATCCTTCATGAGGATTGTCAGCATGTAGTAGAAATAACTTCCTATCAAGGGTTAGTACCACTTTCTATAGTAGATTACCCAAATATGATCATTAAAAGGTGTATAGTGTTGAGATTTATAAATGGGGCAGAGTAGTTTTGTTATTTTAAGTAAGTTTTGACTGAGTAGGCTAAGAAAATATATGGGTAACCTCGTGCTGAGTAGCAAGCTCATGTGAATCTAAAAACAACTTATTGGCCGGGCAAGGTGGCTCATGCCTGTAATCATAGCACTTTGACAGGCCGAGGCAGTAAGATTGCTTGAGTCCAGGAGTTCAACACCAGCCTGGGGAACATAGTGAGACCCTATCTATACAAAAAAATTAAAAAATTAGCTGGGCATGGTGGCATATGCCTGTAGTTCCAGCTACTCTAGAGGCTGAGGTGGGAGGATCACTTGAGCCCAGGAACGCAAGGCTGCAGTGAGCCAATGATCATGCCACTGCACTCTAACCTGGGTGGCAGAGCAAGACCCTGTCTCCAGAAAAAAATAAAAATAAAAACAACTTGTTATGTTACAGTTACTTACATGGCTCAGACTTTGTTGACTTGTCGAATGAATCTCGATGTCAAGTGAATTTTCAGCACATTGAACTTTATACCATCTGATTCAACTACAGTTGGCAAAGTGGGGTTTTGGAAGCAAAGAGGTAAAGTTTTGGTGCTCAATGGACTTGGGTTCAAATCCCTGCAGACTACCTGTGTGAACTAAGGAAACCAACTTCCCTGAGATTTGTCTCTTTTGTATGTGATATGGCTGCATGTAATAGTAAGAATGACAGCTATGTATTGGGTATTGACCATATGCCATGCCCTGTGCTAGTTGCTTTACGTATGTTTAACCCTGTGTATAATCAACTTTGTTTCCTCCCACCATCTCATTGATGGAGTGGACCAAAGACCGATAGCATCCATAGGACACTCATTAACTGGCAGCTCTTTTTTAGTATTCTTTAGCCATTTCCACTTTCTGTTTCATCATGTAAATTTGTTAGTTGGAATAATGTACTGAGGGATAATAATGGGTTGGAGAAAAATCACTGGAGAGGTATTATTGTTAAGTCAGGCAACTGAGTTCAGAGCTACACTGCTGAGAATTAAGATATTCACCATAACATCCTTTCTCTTCCTGCAAGTTTGGTATGAAATATCTAGAAAATAACCTTCTCATTCCCTTGTATTTTGCACTTACAAATAATATGTAGACACTTGCATGCTTGACTCGCCTGTGTTTTTATGATTGACACCTATTTTGAAGTCAAATTTATGTTTAGTGACTTAAGGAAATAACACTTAAACTATACAGTATGATAACAGAAAAATGAAGCATGTTTAATAGTGATTATGTCTAAAATTGTATTATTATTATTTGTATAATGTCTGCTACCCTTCAATAGCATGCAGATTTCTCTGTATGATGCTATACAACTAATGCCTGGCTAGGGCAGCTAGTTGGTGATAGCCCCCTGCTAGAATTCAGGTCTTCCAGCTCTTGTTTTAGTACTTTTCTCTCAATATTCTGCTTTTCCATGGAGCCATTGCCATTTTCCTAAAAGAAAAGCAATCCAAGTGTTGATATTGTCTATTTACTTTAAAAGGAAATAAAGGGAAAGAAGGCCAGGCGTGGTGGCTCATGCCTGTAATCCCGGCACTTTGGGAGGCTGAGGTGGGCGGATCACCTGAGGTTGGGAATTCGGGACCAGCCTGATGAACATGGAGACAGCCTGTCTCTACTAAAAATACAATATTGCTGGGCATGGTGGTGCATGCCTGTAATCCCAGCTACTCAGGAGGCTGAGGCAGGAGAATCGCTTGAACATGGGAGGCGGAGGTTGCAGTGATTCGAGATTGTGCCATTGCACTCCAGCCTGGGCAACAGAGTGAGACTCCGTCTCAAAAAGAAAGGAAAGAAAAGGAAAAGTTCCCAAAGATAGAATCCTATTAGTGAAGGAAGTATTTAAATGTAGGATCTCCTCTACTAAATAAATGTAATATGAAATTTTATACTGTTTAAAGGGACTAGAAAACCATGATAAGAAGATCTCATATTACTTGAGCGCTTGTTTGCATGAGACACTTTTGTAACTGCTTTAAATGTTTTTGCTTATTTTGATCTTCACGAAAATCCCATATATGAGGCACTGTTATGCTCGTCTCCATTTTACTGATGGGAAAACTGAGACACAAAGGTGTTAAGTGACTTGCTCATGGTTACATGGCAGAAACCACAGCTAGAGTAGTTCTGACTCCTTGAGCAGCATCTTTCTTCCTAGTTTATAACCTTTGACAAGTGACAGGTGGCCTGCTCTGGAGCTCATGCCCTTAATAATGACAGCCTGGCACAGAGTGGCCTCCTAAATGTGACAGTAGTTGTTGTAAGTACTCTGGAGATATTTGTTATCATTTAATTTTTTTATTTTTATAATTATCTTGCTTAAGATAGGTTTTTGCACTCACGTCAGGCAAAGAAAGATAAGCATGAGAAGGAACATGAGTGTCATTAGGCCAGCAAGACACTGTTGGGGAGTCCCTGAGGTGTTTAGGGCAGAGCTATTTGATGAGAAGCCTTTGGTGAGCTTGTTCCCTGGCAGAGTTGGAAGTATCAGAGTGATGAAATACATCCCAGGAGAGTTCTCTGCTGAGATATTTTCCAAAGCAATATCTGCTTGCACTACCGTTAGATGAATTTGATGGGCTTCTAGATTCAGATTCTTCATCCAAGCAAGGAGAAAGGTAGAGGCAATGAGTCCATTGAAGTGCTGGCTGCCTTTCGTGATGAGCCCAGGCTGTGATTGAAGAATAAAAAGTTCTGGTTTATCTTTGGTTATGTGGGTCATAAACTAAACAACCTTTTATATGGTAGCACATAGAGCACATTAGCTTTTGCTTGTATTGAAACTTTGTGCAGTAACATCTCAATTATCCCCGTCATTCTTGTTGGTAATATATATCTATATACACACATACAGTCATGTGCTGCATATGACATTTTGGTCAATGACAGACTGCTTATAAGACAGTGATCCCATAAGATTATAATACTGCATTTTTACTGTACCTTTCCTATGTTTACATAAGTGTAGATACACAAATACCATTGTGTTTCAGTTGCCTACAATATTCACTACAGTAACGTGCTGTACAGGTTTGTAGCCTAGCATCAATAGGCTGTATCACATGCCCTAAATGTGTAGGAGGCTATACCATCTAGGTTTGTGTAAGTATACTCCATGATGTTCACACAATGAAATAGCCTAATGATGCATTCCCACATCATTAAGGGACACGTGCCTGTACTAAAATTTCCCCTTTAATCCTAGTTTACTCTTTAAAAACATGTTGATATTGTCTTAATCTTATAATTCAAGATCTTTCTCCATAGCACTTATCAGTATCTGGCATAATATATATTTTGCTTATTTGTCTGTTTTTCCCTACTGGAATTAAGTTATGTGAGGGCAGGAATTTTGTTCTGTTGTTCAATGCTCTATTCCTAGTTCCAAGAACAGTGATTGACATGTAGTAGGTATTCAATCAATATTCATTGAATGAATAGCTGAATCTTTCTAAACATTAGTCCAGTTAAAAATAGAGTATATTTATTTGTGTTTCAGAGGCATCGTATTCATAGCATCCGATTGTCCAGGATAGTAAATAGAAAAGAGATAAGCAGTTCATCCATGTGGACAGTGATCTCAGTTTGTGCCTCCTACTGTCTTTCAATCCCTGAAATTGGCTTATCGCTTGACTCTTCCTGAAAGTTAAATGCTACAGCAACAACAAAAATCTAGCCACACGAGGAGTTCAGTTACTTGGACTTCAGTATAATTTCAGAATAATTTAGAAGGCCAAGATGTACTCATGATTATTTTCTTGAGTCTTCATTTAGTTGTAATAGAGTATAATGATATTGCATATTACCACTTTGGCTGTAAAATATATATTATTTGATCAAGTATAGAAGAAAACTGATTAGAATTAAACAGAAAAGGAAAAAATGCTGCCTGCTTTGAGGCAATGTGACCGCCACTATCTGTCAGAAGGAAGAAGTACTATACTTTATTATTTATGGCAGACTCTGTAAAGGTAAGCTCCAGGCTTGAATTAGGTTAATACTTGTTAACTACCCTTGTTAGATGATCTCTTCCTGGGATAGACTTTATCTAGTGCTATCTTCTCTCATCTCTTTCCTGATGAAAAGTCTTCTGACTTTTGCCTAGTCTAAGAAAGGCATCAGGATAAAATTATATTTGCAATTTTAGATGGGATTAACTTTTATCAACCCAATGCATCAGTGGCTTTAAAAGCCCTTCAGCTAATTTGTGTGTCCCTCTGCTCTACTTTAAAAATAGTACAACCAAAAAGACTCTTAAAATAATTAGACGAGAAATGACTTAGGGATTAGGAAAGGGTTTACATTCTGACAGGATTTGGACCTGCTTATAATAGCTGATGTCTCCTTAGAGGACTGTGATTTGGGTGCTGCACATTTTTTCCCCAGCTCAAATTTGTAAACTCTCTTTTGCTTTGAACAAAAAACTCGGTTATCAAATCACTTTGTTCTCAGTCAACATCAATTCATGTAAAGTAAGTCAACCATATTGTGCTGAAAAGAAGCCAAGTTTGTTTTAACTTTTATTTTTACTGTAGTTTACAAAGCAGGCACAGTTATCTGTACAATTTTAGAAGAGTAGCTATGAAAAAATTTTAAACAACTATGAAGAAATCATTGAATAACTTTTTGAACACTATCCTGATATGTTTGTTCATAACAAAATAGGAAAGGAAGGGAGAATGTAAACACACCTGACAATGAAAGTTTCACAAAATTCTCTACAGTGACCATTGAGAATTAATCTAGGGGATGCTAGAAGATTCAGTGATTTAACAACTTCTGCTGGAATGAGTTTCCCACAGGTCAAGTCAATTTGCTTTGATCACCAGTGAGAGTGGATGCAGCTGTGGAGAAAGAGAAGCCACGTGGAGGTAAAGTTTATTATCAGGAAAAGCACTGGGAAGTTATATAACAAAGTGTGGCAGAAGACATGAACTGAATGCCAATAACTAAAGGCTAGTCTGCTAGAAAACTTCTGTTACAATTAAACGAACTCCATTAACAGGACATGCATAGTCCAGAAGATTTGGACTCAAGGAAGAGAGGATGTGTGCTTCTGGAAAGATATCCTAGACCAAGGCAGTAGTTGAAATTTCAGGCACATGGGGCCTGTCTATAGCAAAGTTTTTGCCTTTCTTTTAGTAAAAGTCCTGGTATATTCAGACTTTAAAGGAAGAAATTAGTTTGACTGTTATTTGAATAGTGATATTTTCAAGGAAGAAGCATGCTTGATTCAAGTTTTGTTCTATTTGCTATCATACCTGAAGAGATCCTATCTGCTAAATATATGTACCATGACAAAGATAAGAGTGCTTTTCAGCATTATCAGTACAATCAGAACTTATAAAGTTCTTCACTACAATTTTGAGGAAGGAAGGGTACATGTTATTTTCCCTATTAAGAAACAGACTCAGTGAGGAAGTGAGATACTCCAGAGCTGGCGAGTGGTAAAGCCAGGACTCAAAGGCTGAGCCTTTTGCCTGCAAATCTAGTGCTCTTTGTACCACACCATGCTAGTGGCAACTATTGGAATCTCAGGCATCGTCACCCAGAGGAAATACAGCCATGTGTCACTTAAGGACAGGGAAATGTTCTAAGAAATTTGTTAGGCAATTTCACTGTTGTGTGAACATCACAGGGAGTGCTTAAACCTACGTGGTATAGCCTACTGCACACCTGCTATATGCTGTGGCCTAGTCCTGGTAGTCTATAAACCTGTCCAACATGTTACTGTACTGAATACTGTAGGTAATTATAACAATGGTGAGTATTTGTGTACTTAAACATATCTAAGCTTAGAAAAGGTGCAGTAAAAATGTGATGTAAAAGATTAAAAAGATACACCTGTATAGGGTACTTACCGTGAATGGAGCTTACAGAACTGAAAGTTGCTGTGGGTGAGTCAGTGAGTGAATATGAAGGCCTAGGAAGTTGCACTGTAGAAGTAGGACACTATTGTAGCCTCTAGAAACACTGTACAGCTAGGCTACATTAAATATATCACAATTTTTTAATAATTTTTTTTTTTTTAAAGACAGAGTCTCACTCTGTTGTTGCCCAGGTTGGAGTGCAGTGATGCAATCATGGCTCACTGCAGCCTCGACTTCCAGGCTCAAGCATTCTCCCGAGTAGCCTCAGCCTCCCAAGTAGCTGGAATTATAGGCGTGCACCACCACGCCTGGCTAATTTTTGTATTTTTAGTAGAGATGGGGTTTCAACATGTTGGCCAGGCTTGTCTTGAACTCCTGACCTCAGGTGATCCTCCCACCTCGGCCTCCTAAAGTGCTGGGATTACAGGCATGAGCCACCACACCTGGCCTTCGATAATAAATTAACCTTAGCTTACTATAACGTTTTTGCTTTACAAACTTTTAAATTTTTTAAACTTTTGACTCTTGTAATAACATAGTTTAAAACACAGACACATTGTACAAAAATATTTATATCCTTACCCTATAAGCTTTTTTTCTATTTTAAAGTGTTGTTTTGTTTTTTACTTTTTAAACTTTTTTTTTTTTCTTTTGAGACAGTCTTACTTTGTTGCCCAGGCTGGGGTACAGTTGTGTGATCTTGGCTCACTGCAACCTCCACATCCTGGGTTCAAGCCATTGTTGTGCTTCAGCCTCCCAAGTAGCTGGGATTACAGGTGTGCACCACCAAGCGCCCCCCACTTTTTTCTTTTTTTTAATTTTTAGCAGAGGTGGGTTTTTGCCATGTTGGCCAGGCTGATCTTGAACTCTCCTTGCCACAAGTGATACACTCACCTTGGCCTCCCAAAATGCTGAGATTACAGGTGTAAGCCACCGTGCCCGGCCACTTTTTAAACTTCTGTATTAAAAACTAAGACACACATATTAGCCTAGCCCTAAACGGGGTCAGGATCATCAATATCACTTTCTTTCACCTCCACATCTTGTCCTCCAGGACAGTTTTCAGGGGTGGTAACATGCATGGCTCTGTCATCCCCTATGATAACAATGCCTTCTTCTGGAAACCTCCTGAGGCTGATTTCCGGTTCACTGTTTTTTTTTTTTTTTTTGAAAGAGGGTCTCATTCTGTCACCCAGGCTGGGGTGCAGTGGCTCAATCACAGCTCACTGCATCCTCGAACTTCTGGGCTCAAGCAATCCTCCTGCCTCAGCCTCCTAGTTGGGTCTACACCACCACACCTGGCTGATTTTTGTATTTTTTGTTGTGATGGGGTCTCACTATGTTGCCCAGGCTGTTCTTGAACTCCTTGGCTCAAGTGATCCTCCGACCTCAGTCTCCCAAAGTGCTGGGATTACAGGTGGGAGCTACTGCACTTGGCCTACAGTTAACTTTTTTATAAATAGGCGTACACTCTAAATAAAAAGTATAATAAATGCATAAATCAGTAATATAGTCATTTATTATCATCCAGTGTTATGTACTGTACATAGTTGTATGTGCTGTGCTTTTGTACAATTGGTAGCACAATAAGTTTGTTTATATCAGCATCACTACAGACATGTGAGTAATGCATTGCACTGCAACTTAACAACTACAACATCACTATATGATAGGAATTTTTCAGCTCTGTTACAGTCTTAGGGGACCACCATGACATTTGTGTGATGACTAAAACATTGTTATGCAGCATATGACTGTAATTAGCTTCTATGCTACTAGTTAAACCTTTCAAAAAACAAATAACAGCAGGTACCAAAACAGCAGAAATGGAAGCAGCCTTCATGTTTGGCTTTGGAAAATATGCTTGCACTTGTAAGTGAAGTAATGAAACCACAATTAAATTGGCTAGAGTACTGAAAAGCTTTATATAAAATAAGTTATTTTCCAATTATCTTTGGGAAATGAAGCGCTTCATAACTAACTTTGCCTGATAAACAAGGCTGACTCCTTTGTCCAGACTATTTGGAGTGCTAAGTTTTGGAAACAATTTATAAACTTCTATCTGTCTTAAATAAAGGATATTAACTCTGCTTTTAGGAACAGTGATTGTTGTTGAATACATGACTAATTAATGTTTGGAGTTATTTGTTTCTTTAGTAAATAACTCCAGACTCCCATACATTTGTAATTCTTTGTAAATTCTATTTAAGGGGTTTTTGTTTGTATGTATGTGTTCTCTTTTGCTAAAAAGAATAATTGCCCATCACTTCCCTCTACTGCCAACTTGCTATTATTAAATAAGCCCTTTTCCTTTAATTTGTCATCTTTTAATCTGCTTTGGATTGGATTACCAAATCGCTAAACTCATTTAAAGTATGTATAAAATAAGAAAAAAAAACCATAAAAGAGGTAGGAGAAATTTCTTCTTTGTCAAGGGCATATACTTTATAACATTGACTTTAACATGTATTTTTGATTGCTCAAACACATTTTTCCCTATCCTCTGTTCTTCAATTATGTTCACATGAGGTTGCCAGTTAACTGTCAAACGACACAAAATCTTGACGTAAGTATAGATATTAGAAAATAGAAATTGTAATGAACTCATAGTTAGGCTCGTCTATTTCTGGCTCATTTTTTTTCTTAGACTTAATGAACTGAATTTGTTGTATTTAAACATTTTAAAATAGAGCTGAAAATATCTGTACTTGTTATGTCCTTTCCTGGTTTTGGTATTAGAGTAATGCTGGCTTCATAGAATGATTTAGGGAGGATTCCCTCTTTCTCTATCTTTTGGAATAGTGTCAGTAGGATTGGTACCAATTTTTCTTTGAATGTGTGATAGAATTTAGCTGTGAATCCATCTGGTCCTGGACTTGTTTTTTGTTGGCAGTTTTTTTTTTATTACCGTTTCAGCCTCAATACTTGTTATTGGTCTGTCCAGAGTTTCTGTTTCTTCCTGGTTTAATCTAGGAGAGTTGTCTATTTCCAGGATTTTATCCATCTCCCTTAGGTTTTCTAGTTTATGCACGCAAAGGCGTTCATAGTAGATTTGAATGATCTTTTGTATTTCTGTGGTATTGGTTGTAATATCTCCCAGTTCATTTCTAATTGAGCTTATTTAGATATTCTCTTTTCTTGGTTAATCTCACTAATGGTCAATCAATTTTGTTTATCTTTTCAAAGAACCAGCTTTTTGTTTGTTTTTGTTTTGTTTCAGTTTCATTTGGTTCTGCTCTGATCTTTGTTATTTCTTTTCTTCTGCTGGGTTTGGGTTTGGTTGGTTCTTGTTTCTCTAGTTCCTTGAGGTGTGAGCATAGATTGTCTGTGTGCTCTTTCAGACTTTTGATATAGGCATTTAATGCTATGAGTTAATATATATTTAATGCTCTTAGAACTGCTTTTGCTGTATCACAGAGGTTTTTTGTTTGTTTGTTTGTTTTTTTGAGATGGAGTCTCACTCTGTTGTCCAGGCTGGAGTGCAGTGGCGCAATCTCAGCTTACCACAACCCCCACCTCCCTGGTTCAAGCAATTCTCCTGCCTCAGCCTCCCAAGTAGCTGGGACTACAGGCATGCACCAACATGCCTGGCTAATTTTTGTAATTTTAGTAGAGATGGGGTTTTACTATGTTGGCTAGGCTGGTCTTGAACTCCTGATCTCGTGATCCGCCTGCCTCAGCCTCCCAAAATGTAGGGATTACAGGCGTGAGCCACTGTGCCCGGCCATATCCTGGAGGTTTTATAGGTTGTGTCACTATTATCGTTCAGTTCAAAGAATTTTTTAATTTCCATCTTTATTTTGTTGTTGATTCAAAATTATTCAGGAGCATATTATTTAATTTCCATTTGTTTGTATAGTTTTGAGGGTTACTTTTGGAGTTAATTTCCAGTTTTATTCTATTGTGGTCTGAGAGAATACTTGATGTAATTTTGGTTTTTTAAAAATTTGTTGAGCCTTGTTTTGTGGCCTATCATATGGTCTATCTTGGAGAATGTTCCATGTTTTGATGAAAATAATGTATATTCTGCAGCTGTTGGGTAGAATGTTCTGTAAATATCTGTTAAGTCCATTTGTTCTAGGGTATAGTTTAAGTCCATTGTTTCTTTGTTGACTTTCTGTTTTGATGACCTGTCTACTGCTGTCGGTGGAGTATTGAAGTCACCCACTATTACTGTGTTGCCATCGATCTCATTTTTTTGGTCTAGTGGTAATTGTTTTGTAAATTTGGGAGCTCCAGTGTTAGGTGCATATATATCTAGGATGGTGATATTTTCGTGTTGGACTAGACCATTTATCATTCCATGATGTCCCTCTTTGTCTTTTTTAAGTGTCATTGCTTTAAAGCCCGATTTGCCCAATATAAGAATAGCTACTCCTGCTTGCTTTTGGTTTCCGTTTACATGGAATATCTTTTTCCACTCCTTTACCTTACGTTTATATGAGTTCTTATGTGTTAGATGAGTTTCTTGAATACAGCAGATACTTGGTTGGTGGATTTTTATCCATTCTGCCATTCTATATCTTTTAAGGGGAGCATTTAGGACCATTTACATTCAAGGTTAATACTGAGATGTGAGGTACTGCTCTATTCATCGTGCTAGTTGTTGCCTGAATAATTTGTTTTTTCCCCCATTGTGTTACTGTTTTATAGGCCCTGTGAGATTTATACTTTAAGGAGGTTCTATTTTGGTGTATTTGAGGTTTTGTTTCAAGATTAAGAGCTCCTTTCAGCATTTTTTGTAGTGCTAGCTTGGTAGTGGCAAATTGTTTCAGCATTTGTTTGTCTGAAAAAGACTTTATCTCTCATTTATGAAGCATGGTTTTGCTGGATACAAAATTCTTGGCTGATAATTGTTTTGTTTAAGGAGGCTAATATAGGACCCCAATCCCTTCTGGCTTGTAGAGTTTCTGCTGAGAAATCTGCTGTTAATCTGATAGGTTTTCCTTTATAGGTTACCTGGTGCTTTTGCCTCACAGCTCTTAAGATTCTTCTTTTTTCTTTTTTCTTGAGATGGCGTCTCACTCTGTCGCCCAGACTGAAGTGCATGGTGTGATTTTGGCTCATTGCAACCTCCACCTCCTGGGTTCAAGCAATTCTCTGACCTCAGCCTTCCGAGTAGCTGAGATTACAGGTTCCTGCCACCATGCCCAGCTGATTTTTATATTTTTAGTAGAGATGGGGCTTCACCATATTGGCCAGGCTGGTCTCAAACTCCTGGCCTCAAGTGATCTGCCTACCTTGGCCTCCTAAAGTGCTGGGATTACAGGAGTGAGCCACTGCACCTGACCTTTAAGATTCTTTCCTCTGTCTTGACTTTAGATAATCTGATGACCGTGTGCCTAGGTGATGACCTTTTTGTGATGTATTTCCTGGGTGTTCTTTGAGCTTCTTGTATTTGGATGTCTAAATCTTTAGCAAGACTAGGGAAGTTTTTCTTGATTATTCCCTCAAATAAGTTTCCCCAACTTTTAGATTTCTCTTCTTCCTCAGGAATACCAATTATTCTTATGTTTGGTCATTTAACATAATCTAAAATTTCTTGGAGGCTTTGTTCCAAAAAAAGCTATAGACCAGTATCCCTGATGAATGTAGATGCAAAAATTCTCAACAAAATACTAGCTGTTTGAATCTAACACCATATCAAAAAGATAATACACCATGATCAAGTGGGTTTCATACCAGGGATGTAGGGTTGGTTTAATATCTGCAAGTCAATAAATGTGATAGACCACAAAAACAAGATTAAAAACAATATGATCATCTCAATAGATGCAGAAAAGGCATTTAACAAAATCCAGCATTCCTTTATGATTAAAACCCTCAGTAAAATTGGCATAGAAGGGATATACGTTAAGGTAATAAAAGCCATCTATGACAAACCCACAGGTAACATTATACTGAACAGGGAAAAGTTGAAAGCATTCCCTCTGAAAACTAGAACAAGACAAGGATGTCAACTTTCACCACTTCTCTTCAACGTAGTACTAGAAGTCCTATCCAGAGCAATCAGACAAGAGAAAGAAAGAAAGGGAATCCAAATCGGTAAAGAGGAAGTCAAACTGTCGCTATTCACCGATGACATGAACGTATACCTAGAAAACCTCTAAGACTCATCCAAAAAGCTCCTAGATCGATAAATGAATTCAGTAAATGTTTTAGTCTGTTTTCACGCTGCTGATAGTCATAGCCAAGACTGGGCAACTTACAAAAGAAAAGTTTAATGGACTTACAGTTCCACATGGTTGGGAAGGCCTCACAATCATGGTGGAAGATGAAAGGCACGTCTCACATGGTGGCAGACAAGAGAAGAGAGTTTGTGGGCCGGGCGTGGTGGCTCACGCTTGTAATCCCAGCACTTTGGGAGGCCGAGGCGGGCGGATCATGAGGTCAGGAGATCGAGACCACGGTGAAACCCCGTCTCTACTAAAAATACAAAAAATTAGTCGGGCGTGATGGCGGGCGCCTGTAGTTCCAGCTACTCGGAGAGGCTGAGGCAGGAGACCGGCGTGAACTCGGGAGGCGGAGCTTGCAGTGAGCCGAGATCGCACCACTGCACTCCAGCCTGGGCCACAGAGCGAGACCCTGTCTCAAAACAAAAAAAAGAGTTTGTGTAGGGAAACTGCCATTTTTAAAACCATCAGATCTCATGAGACATTCACTATCACCAGAAAGAGCTGCCCCCATGATTCAGTTGCCTCCCACCACGTCCCTCCCACAACATGTGGGAATTCAAGATGAGATTTGGGTGAGGACACAGCCAAACCATATCAGTAAAGTTTTAGGATACAAAATTCATGTACACAAATCAGTAGCACTGCTATACACCAACAGTGATGAAGCCGAGAATGAAATCAAGAACTCAACTTCTTTTATAACCACTGGAAGAATAAATAAAATACTTAGGAATATACCCAGCCAAGGAGGTGAAAGATCTCTACAAGGAAAACTACAAAACACTGCTGAAAGAAATCATAGATAACAGAAACAAATAGAAACACATCCCATGCTCAGGGATGAGTAGAATCAGTATTGTGAAAATGACCATATTGCCAAAAGCCATATATAAATTCAATGCAATTCCCATCAAAATACCATCATCTTTCTTCACAGAACTAGAAAAAAAAATCCTAAAATTTGTGTGGAACCGAAAAAAACCCCCATAGCCAAAGCAAGACTAAGTAGAAAGAACAAATCTGGAGGCATCACATTACCTGACTTCCAACTGGACTACAAGCCTGTAGTTACCAAAACAGCATGGTACTGGTATAAAAACATAGGTCAATGGAACAGAAGAGAGAACCCACAAATAAAGCCAAATACTCACAGCCAACTGATCTTTAGCAAAGGAAACAAAAACATAAAGTGGAGAAAGGACACCCTATTCAGCAAATGGTGCTGGGGTAATTGACAAGCCACATGTAGAATAATGAAACTGGATCCTCGTCTCTCACCTTATACAAAAATCAACTCAAGTGGGATCAAAGACTTATACCTAAGACCTGAAACTATTAAAATTCTAAATGATAACATCAGAAAAATCCTTCTAGACATTGGCCTAGCCACAGAGTTTGTGACCAAAAACCCAAAAACAAAGATAAATAGATGAGATTTAAAAAGGCTTCTGCACAGCAAAAGAAGTAATCAGTAGAGTAAACAGACAACCCACAGAGTGGGAGAAAATACTTGCAAACTATGCATCTGACAAAGGACCAATATCCAGAATCCACAAGGAACTCAGACAAAGCAGTGAGAAAAGAACAAATAATCACATCAAAACATGGGCTAAAGACATGAGTAGACAATTCTCAAAAGAAGGTATACAAATGGCCAAGAAACGTATGGAAAACTGCTCAACATCACTAATTATGAGGAAAATGCAAATCAAACCACAATGCTATACCACCTTATTCCTGCAATAATGGCCATAATAAAAAAAATCAAAGAATAATAGATGTTGGTGTAAATGTGGTGAGAAGGGAACACTTTTACACTGCTGGTGGGAATGTAAACTAGTACAACCACTATGGAAAACAATGTGGAGCTTCCTTAAAGAACTAAAAGTAGAACTACCATTTGATCCAGCAATCCCACTACTGGGTATCTACTAGGGGGAAAAGAAGTCACTGTATGAAAAAGACATTTGCACACCCATGTTTGTAGTAGCACAATTCTCAATTGCACAAATATGGAACCAGCCTAAATGTCCATCAACCAACTAGTGGATAAGGAAAATGTGGCACACACAAACACACACACACCATGGAATCCTACTCAGGAATGAAATAATGGCATTTGCAGTAACCTAGATGGAGTTGGAGACCATTATTCTAAGTGAATAACTCAGGAATGGAAAATCAAACATCGTATGTTCTCATTTATAAGTGGGAGCTAAGCTATGGGGATGCAAAGGCATGAGAATGATGTAATGGACTTTGGGGTTTCCAGGGGAAGGATGGGAATGGGGTGAGTGATAAAAGACTACAGATTGGGTATAGTGTACACTACTTACGTGATGGGTGCACCAAAATCTTAGAAATCACCACTAAAGAATTTATGCATGTAACCAAACACCACCTGTTCCCCAAAAATTATTGTAATAAAAATAAAATTATTTACTTTATTATGAATATTTCTGATCTTTAAAAACTTTTTTTACTGAGATGAAATTCACATAATGTACAACTAACCTTTTTTTTTTATTTTTTGAGATCGTCTCGCTCTATTGCCCAGGCTGAAGTGCAGTGGTGTGATCTTGGCTCACTGCAACCTCTGCCTCCCGGGTTCAAGCGATTCTCCTGCCTCAGCCTCCCGAGTAGCTGGGATTACAGGTGCACACCACCATGCCCAGCTAATTTTTTTGTATTTTTAGTAGAAATGGGGTTTCACCATGTTGGTCAGGCTGGTCTTGAACTCCTGACCTCATGATCCGCCTGTTAGCCTCCCAAAGTGCTGGGATTACAGATGTAAGCCACTGCGCCTGGCCACAACTAACCATTTTAAAGTAAACAACTCATTGGCATTTAGTACGTTTACAATACTATCTATTTCTAAAACATTTTCATCACCCCCAAAGGAAATTCTGTATCCCGTAGGCAGTCATTCTCTATTTTTCCCTGCCCCTAACAACCACCAATTTACTTTCTGTCTGTCTCTGTGGATTGATTGATTTATTTATTTATTTATTTATTTATTTATTTATTTGAGACGGAGTCTTGCTCTGTCGCCCAGGCTGGAGTGCAGTGGCACGATCTCGGCTCACTGCAAGCTCCGCCTCCCGGGTTCACGCCATTCTCCTGCCTCAGCCTCCCGCGTAGCTGGGACTACAGGCGCCCGCCATCACGCCCGGCTAATTTTTTGTATTTTTTAGTAGAGACGGGGTTTCACCATGTTAGCCAGGATGGTCTTGATCTCCTGACCTTGTGATCCACCCGCCTCGGCCTCCCAAAGTGCTGGGATTACAGGCTTGAGCCACCGCGCCCAGCCTGTCTCTGTGGATTTATATATTCTAGTCTTGAACTCCTGGCCTCAAGCAGTTCTCCCACCTTGGCCTTCCAGTGCCTTGGGATTACAGGTATGAGCCACCACACCTCTGGGATTTATTCGGATATTTCATATAAACAGAATTATACAATATTTGACCTTTTGTCTTCTGGCTGCTTTTGCTTAGCATAATATTTTTGAATGTCATCCACATTGTAGCATGAACCAGTACATCATTTTGTTTTATGGCTGAATATTCATTGTATGTATACACCACAAACTTGTTTATCCATTCATCTGTTGATGGACATTTGGCTTGTTTCCACCTTTTGGTTATTGCAGATAGTCCTGCTGTGCATATGCATATACATGTGTTTCTTGAGCACCTGTTTTTCAGTTCTTTTGGGTATGTACCTAGAAGTGGAATTGCTGGATCATATGGTGATTCTATATTTAGTGTTTTGAGGATCCACCAAACTTTTCCACAGCAGCTGAATCATTTTCTGCTTCTACTAGCAATGTATAAGGGTTCCAATTTCTCCTCACCAATGTTTACTTCCTATTTTTTAAATTATAGCCATCCTAGTTGGTGTGAAGTGGTATCTCATTTTGGTTCTGAGTTGGATTTCCCTAATGACTAATAATGTTGAGCATCTTTTCATGTGATTGTTAGCCATTCATAACTTTTTTCAAAAAGTTTCTAAGTCCTTTGCCCATTTTAATATTAGGTTGTTTCTTTTTGTATGTAAGAGTCATTTTATACATTTCAAATAGTAGACCTTTATCAGATACATAATTTGCAAATATTTTCTCCTTTTCTTCTGTAGGTTGTTTTTTTACTTTCTTCATTTATTATTATTATTTTTTGAGACAGGGTCTTGCTCTGTTGCCCAGGTTGAAGTGCAGTGGCACAATCATGGCTCACTGCAGCCTTGATCTGTTGGGCTTAAAGTGATCCTTCCACCTCAGCCACTTGAATAGCTAGGACTACAGGTGTGTGCCACTGTACTCAGCTAATTTTATTTTTTGTAGAGGCAATGTTTCACTGTGTTGTCCAGGATTGTCTCAAACTTCTGAGCTCAAGCAATCCTCCTGCCTCAGCCTCCCAAAATGTTAGGTTTACAGCTGTGAGTGGCCATGCCTAGCCTGATATGGTTTTTTTGCATGAAAGTTCTAAATTGTGTGTGTGTGTGTGTGTGTGTGTGTGTGTGTGTTTGAGAGGGTCTTGCTCTGTCACCCAGGCTGGAATGCAGTGGTACAATTATAGCTCACTGAAGCCTTGGTCTCCTGGGCCCAAGTGAGCCTCCCACTTTAGCCTCTTGAGTAGCTGGGACTACAGGTGTGTGCCACCACACCCAGCTAACTTTAAAATTTTTTGTAAAGACGGTCTTGCTTTGTTGCCCAGGCTGGTCTTGAGCTCTTGGCCTCAAGTTTCTCCCACTTTGGCCTCCTAAAATGCTAGGATTACAGGCATCAGCCACTGTGCCTGGCAAGTTTTGTAATTTTGAAATAAGTTTATCTATTTTTTTCTTTGTTGCTCATGTTTTTGGTGTTATATTCAAGCATTTATTCCCAAATTCAAGATCACAGAGATTTACCCTAATGTTTTCTTCTTAACTATTTTACGGGTCGCTTCTTATATTTACTTAATTTTTATATATGGTATGGGGTAGGGATCCAACTTCATTCTTTCGTATGTGGATCTTCAGTTGCCCCAGCACCATTTGCTGAAGAGAGTATTCTTTTCCCCACTAACTGGTCTTGGCACCCTTATTTAAGATCAGTTGACTGTAGATGCATAGGTTCATTTCTAGACTCTCTGTTCTATTTGTCTATATGTCTTTCCTTGTGCCAGTACCACACTGTTTGGATTACTATACTCTTGTAATAAGTTTTGAAACAAGGAAGTGTGAGTCCTCCAATTTTGTTATTCTTTTTCAGTATCATTTTGGCTATTTGGAGCCCCTTGCAGGCCCATGTGAATTTGAGGATTCGGTTTTCATCTCTATGAAAAAGCATGTTGGGATTGTGATAGGTATTGCATTTGAATTTGAAGATTACTTTGGGTAGTACTGCACCTTAACAATATTAAGTATTTCAGTCTGTGAACATGGGATATCTTTCAATTTTTTAGATTTTCCTTAATTTCTTTTAGCACTGTTTAGTTGTGTTCAGTATATGCCTTTTCACCTTCTTGGTCAAATGTATTCCTACATATTTTGTTCTTTTGGATATTACTATAAATGGAATTGTTTTCTTTTTTTGACATGTACATTGCTGGTATATAGCAGCTGATTTTTGCATGTTGATCTTGTACCCTGCAAACTTGACTGAACGTGTTACCTTGAGTAGGGGTGTGTGTGTGTGTGTGTGTGTGTCATGGTTGGAGGGTGGATTTGGAGGATTTTCTATGTCTAGGATTATGTCATCTGTGCATAGAGGTAGTTTTACTACTTCTTTCCAGTTTAAATGTCTTTTATTTTTCTTGCCTAATTGCTCTGGTTAGAACCTTCAGTACAATGTCAAATGGCAGTGGTGAACATGGGCATCGTTGTCTTGTTACTGATCTTAGGGGGAAAGCTTTCAGTCTTTCTCCATGGAGTATGATATTGTCTATGGGTTTTCCTAAATGCTCATTGTCATGTTAAGAAGCTCTTCTCTATTCTTCTATTCCTAGTTTTATAGGTGTTTTTTTATCATTAAGGATGTTGGATTTTGTCAAATGCTTTTTCTGCATCAGTTGAGATGATCATGTGTGTTTTTTTTCTTTTGTCTTAGTAATATGGTATAATGATTTTGGGGGGTATTGTTTTACCACCCTTGCAGTCCTGGGATGAATAACACTTAGTCGTGGTGTATAATCCTTTTAGTGTGCTGTTAGACTCAGTTTTTTATATTTGCTTAGGATTTTTGCATCTCTATTTATAAGGGATGTCAGTCTATAGTTTTCTTGTGGTTATCTTTTGTCTGGCTTTGGTATTGGGGTAATGCTGGCCTATAGATTGAGTTAGAAAGTATTCTCTCCTTTTCCTTGATTTTCGTGCTCACTCCCCACCTTGTTTGTTTTTTGAATGGATTTTAAATTATTTTGGAAAGTTAATTATTCAGATTCTTAAGGTTGTTATTCAAGATGAGCCAAAAAAAAAAAAAAAAATGGTCTTACCCAGGAAATATCTTTACCTGATGAGAATTTAATCACAATACTTTGTTGTTCAAGTTCCACCTACCTATTTTAGAAACAGATGATATTATAGTCATAAAATCTCATGGAATCAGATGTTGTAACTTGATTATGTATGTGTAGAAATTCTAAGAGAGCATTCAATCCCAGGATTATAATGTTACGATAATTTAGTTACCCATATGTATATAAACATTTCTAGCAGCAATTTTAGAAATATAATACCTGCTTGGAGGTATTTAACAAGATATAAATTTGATTTTTGGCTAGCTTTCACTACTTCTTAAGATAGAACTTGAACATTGGGGCAGGTCCCAAAGCAAATACTTTAACTACAATAGTTATGCAGGAGAAAGTCATGTAAACAATCTATTCTTGACAAGCTACAAAGTCAATATTCAAATGTCCCAAATCTTAGACTCCTTTATTTAAAAGAGCTAACCAACAAAGAATTTACTAAGCCCACCATTCTTTTTTTTTTTTTTTTTTTTTGAGACAATCTTGCTCTGTCGCCCAGGCTGGAGTGCAGTGGTACAGTGGCATGCTCTCGGCTCACTTCCGCCTCCTGGGTTCAAGCAATTCTCTTGTCTCAGCCTCCTAAGTAGCCGGGATTACAGGCACCCTCCACCATACCTGGCTAATTTTTTGTATTTTTAGTAGAGATGGAGTTTCACCATGTTGGCCAGGCCAGTCTCGAACTCCTGACCTCAAGTGATCTGCTGGCCTCAGCCTCCCAAAGTGCTGGGATTACAGGCACAATCCACCATGCCTGGCCTAAGCCCAGCATTCTTTTCAGCTGTTTGTACCTTTAGATAAAGTTCTTGCTACTCTCTTCTATGGTCTATAATTTCTGAAAAACTAATTATGATGCAATTTCAACAAATGTATTTGTTCAGTTCTATTTGATTTTCTAATTTATGTTGCATGAGTAATAGATGCACTGATAAAGTTAGCATATTTTAACAGTTTTCTTTTCAGAATGTGCTTTTTAACAGAATGCTAGCAGATTGTTCAGCTGTTATTTTTTTTAAATTATATTACAGTCCATTCACAAAAGGTACAACCACAAATTATACAATAAACCAGAAATTTTATAATTCTGTTTTTGTATTTGGAACAGTCTACAGTCCAACTGTATTTAAAGGGAAAGTTAATGTGTTCAAAGGGTATTTTTAAGACCTTTCCATTTTGGTTAAAAATGATGACATACAGCCAGGCGCGGTGGCTCACGCCTGTAATCCCAGCACTTTGGGAGGCTGATGCGGGCAGATCATGAAGTCAGGAGTTCGAGACCATCTTGGCCAACATGGTGAAACCCTGTCTCTACTAAAAAATGCCAAAAAAAAAAAAAAAAAAAGAAAGCTGGGTGTGGTGGCGGGTGCCTGTAATCCTAGCTACTTGGGAGGCTGAGGCAGGAGAATCACTTGAAACTGGAAGGCAGAGGTTGCAGTGAGCTGAGATCGCACCATTGCACTCTAGCCTGGGCAACAAGAGTGAAACTCCGTCTCAAAAAAAAAAAAAAAAAAAATGACGTACCGTTAACTACCAAAACAGTTTTAGATCCTAAAAGATTCCTAATCTGGGATTATAGACCAAATGTGGTACATTCAGTCCAAAACTTGTGTTCTAAGATGGAACAGAAAACAAACATAGTAACAGAAATGTATTTTGTTGTAATCAAATACATGTAGGTAATTTTAAAAGTCTTCTGAGGAGAGGAGTCAATAATTGATTTTGTTGGTGGTGGAGAGAATGGGTGAAACTAAATAATATTTTTTAAAATATAGTGGTTTTCAGGCTGGCACAGTGGCACATTCCTGTAATCCCAGCACTTTGGGAAGCTGAGACAGGAAGATCACTTGAAGCCAGGATTTTAAGATCAGCCTGGGCAACATAGTGAGACCCTCTCTTGACCAAAAAAAAAAAAAATTAGCCTGGTGTGGTGGCATGCACCTGTTGTCTAGCTACTTAGGAGGTTGGGGCGGAAGGATCACTTGAGCCTGGGAGTTTGAAGTTGCAGTGAGCTGTGATCATGTCAGTACACTCCCGCCTGAGTGATAGAGTGAGACTGTCTCTCAAAAAATAAAATATAATGGTTTTCTAATAGGAAAATGTACTTATTGGATAAGGGTAGTTTTCCCTTATCCAATCCTCATGATAGGATTGTGAGGGAGATATTACTTTATTTTACACTTGAGAAAACCAAATTGGATTGAGAAAACCAAATTGGATTGATTGACTTTATTATTTCACTCCTGGTAAGTTAACTGTTGGAAATCAAACTCAGAACTTTGGACTTAAGCATCAAGCTCTTTCCATTAAACCAGATTTTTGTTTTCTATAAGTTGCAGTTTAAAAAAAGAAAAGAACAGTACTTGTTTTCTATAAATGTATGATACATATTCTATGCTTACAGATAATAAGCAATTCATTTTAAAATGTCATAACTTCAGAATATAATTAACAGTGGGACTTGGCCTTTCAGATATATTACAGTGTGCTTGGATTTTCGAAAATTTTATTTGCATGCAGCTTGTCAAGGATTTTTTTTTTTTAAGGCAGGGTCTCACTTTGTTACCCAGGCTGGAGTGCAGTGGTGCAGTCTTAGCTGACTGCAGCCTCTGTCTACCTCCTGGGTTCAAATGATCAGCCTGCCAAGTAGATGAGACTACAGGCGCACGCTACCACGTCTGGCTAATTTTTTTTTTTTTTTTGCAGAGACAGTGTTTCGCCATGTTGCCCAGATTGGTCTCAAACTCCTGGGCTCAAGAAATCTTCCCACTTCAGCCTCCTAAAATGCTGGCATTCCGGGTGTGTGCCACCACGCCCAGCCAAAGATAAGGTTTTATATAACTTTCTCTTGCATAACTTTGGAGGAGCAGTGTAGTGTAGTACAAAGTTATCAAACTTTAAAGGACACAAGAAATACCTAGGAGATTAACAGCTTTTTAGGGCCCAAGAAACGCTCTGGGTACTTCTGGTAGAGGTAGTCCAGGGACAATACTTGGGGGAAACACTGGCTTTGAGGTTTTACACAGATAAAAATACCTACTTCATAAATTAGTGATGGTGATTTAATCTATGGTATCTCTACAGTTCTTGGAATAGAACCTGTTACATAGGAAATCTTCAAAATATTCCATTCTTGTGTGGTGACTTGGGTGGCAACTAAGAAGCAAGAGAATATTCCTTCTTTACATTCAACAAAATTTATTGAATTCCAGCAGTATTCTAGGGATTTGTGGATATAGGGGAAAATGGGCACATTCTTCACTCTTGTTGAATTTATTTGATGAACTCATTTTAAAGGTATAGTTCTTACCTTGTTAAAAATAATAAAATGACTATTGAGTGCATGTTTGCATAATCTTTTCCCTTGCAAATTAAAGTTTTATTTTTTACTTGAATGAGGATTGCAGGTCAAAGAAATGCCCTTTTATTTCTTAGTTTTCTTGTTGCTTTAAATCTATACTATCCAATACAGTAGCCACTAGATACTTGCAGCTATTTAAGTCAATTAAAATTGTATAATATTAAAAATACAGCTCCTCGGTGGCACTACCACATTTCAAGTACTCAGTAGCCACATGTGGCTGGTGGCTGCTTTATTGGACAATGCAGATGTAGATCATTTCCATCATCACACTAAGTTCTGTTGGGACAGTGTTATTCTGGAGTGTACAACTACAAAGCAGTGATTTTCCAATTGTCTTAATCTGTAGATTGATTTTGAAGCAAGTATTAGCAGTGGCTTCAGGCTGTCATTTCAGCTCGTAAGTGCATTAATACCCTTTCAGGTTGAACAGGCCCAAGGCTAGTATTGATTTACCTTAACAGTTTTATTTCACAGCAAGTGAGATCTAAATGCTAAGACATCTGGGCATTTTCTTTAAACTTCTGAGTAATACACTAACGTTATTTTACTGCATTAGTCATAGCTTTTCTCATGCACTCTGTGTGTGTGTGTGTGTGTGTGTGTGTGTGTGTGTGTGTGTGTGTGTAGAGAGAGAGAATTCACCTTCACAGCATTATAATTGTTTTAAATGTGCATCTAATGAAATTTTGGGGACAAAGGGGTAAAGAAGAGTTGGAATTGCATCTGAATACTAGAACTGAATACTAGAATCCATGGTACTTGAAATAATTTCTTTTATAGAAACCAAAACTAAGAGTAGTGAAAAGTTGGTTTAACACTGTTTACTCAGCATTCTACTGGGTAGAACCCCAGTTATGATTATTTAAAAATATTAATTATGAGGCTGGGTACGGTGGCTCATGCCTGTAATCCTAGCACTTTGGGAGGCCAAGGTGGGCGGATCAACTGAGGTCAGGAGTTTGAGACCAGCCTGACCAACATGGTAAAACCCTGTCTCTGCTAAAAATACAAAAAATTAGCTGGGTGTGATGGTGCATGCTATAGTCTTGGCTATTCTGGAGGCTGAGGCAGGAGAATGACTTGAACCTGGGAGGCGGAGGTTGCAGTGAGCTGAGATTGCGCCACTGCACTGTAGCCTGGGCAACAGAGTGAGAATCTATCTCAAAAAAAAAAAAAAAAAATATATATATATATATAGACATACACACAGACACACACATATATATAGTATAAATATACATATACACATTTTAACAACATTAAAGTACACATATACACATTTTTGTTTAACAACAACAAAATACACATATACACCTTTTAACAACAACAAAAATACAGAAGAATGTATATGTATATATGTGTATATGTGTAAATATGTATATATGTATACACATATGTGTATACATATATACGTATATACATATATGTGTATATGTGTATATATACGTATATATACATATATGTGTGTGTATGTGTGTATGTATATATACGTATATATACACGTGTATATATACGTATATATGTATATATACGTATATGTATATACACGTGTATATATACGTATATATGATAAAGTTAGTGTTTTAGTAATTGAAAAGCCAAGGATAAATTCTTCTGTATTTTTGTTGTTGTTAAAATCTGCATATAAAATTGAGTAGCACCCACTACATTCCAATGTCTAGGTCGTGAATGTATTTTTTTTGTTCAGAGTTCAGTAAATGATAAGCAAGTGCAGTGGAGTTTTTGCCTCTGTTTTGTGAATATGAGTAGCTATTTACAGATAGGTCTTACCTCCTTTTTTTCCTTCAGTTTTTGCTGTTGTTCTTCTCTGAGAAGAAAGGCAATAAGAGACTGCTGTCATTTGGTCACAGGTCAGGGATTAGTGCAACTGAAGTCATTGAAATCCTTTGGCATGTTATTGCCTCCTTCAGTGACCTTCTGTCTTTCCAGGTCACTTACTTCAGCCTCTGGTACTACAACAAGCAAAATCAGCGCCGGTGGGTAGATTTGGAAAAACCTTTGAAGAAGCAGCTGGATAAATATGCATTGGAACCTACCATCTATTTTGGAGTGGTGTTTTATGTGCCTTCAGTTTCTCAGCTGCAGCAGGAGATTACCAGGTGAGAAATTACATGCCGTTTGTTTTTAGGAAATAGTCTAGTGAGATGTAAAAAGTGAAACTAAGGTTGAAGTCAGAAGATAAGTTTGAAACTTTGCCCTCTCGCCCCACATTTTTAGCCACAGTATTACAAAGAGATTCTCATATGTGGCATGTCAGAGTGTTTTACTACATGTTGGGTAACTTATGGGTTCACTAGGCACAAAGGAATAATTAAAGGGAAAAATGATGGATTTACCCTGTGAACTCTTCTTGTAGTGATGTTACCTTTAATGTTTTTGTTGTTTTGTTTCTGATCTTTTGTAACAAGGAAAGGAGAGAAGAGATTTTAGAAAATTAGTCACAAAATCTGTCTTCATTCCTCAAGGAAATGTGCTGAAAGGCTCCTAGAATTCTCTGCCTCTAGCTGTATTCTGTAGACAGGTTGGGGAGGGAGTACAGAGGAGAGGGAGGGAAGTGTTTAAGATCAGGAAATTTTGGCCAATAAGTGCACTGAATAGGGACAAAAGCAGAAAGGGAAGATGATATTAAGGAGCAGAATAGAGGAACTAAGTGTTCTTATTCTTTTTCCCCCTGAAGACAACGAAAAAAGGAATACAATTTGAGTTCCTGAGCCTGCCTTTCAAAGTTCTCTGAATCCCATCACTACCTTACCTTTTTGACCCTATTTAATGTTGCTTTTGAACGTTAAATATGTTCAAAAATGAAGTAGCTGTGCTACTTCAAGGGCCCGAAAAACATGCTGCATGCCCTTTCATCTTTGTGTCCTAGATCTTTCTCTCATATGTATTTACTGGAATCCTGTTTGCCTCCTGAGTTGTGGTTCAGAAGGTACCTCCTCCATGAAGCATCTATGACCCCAGGATAGAATGAGTTTTGGCTTACAACCTAGAATTTGATTCTACTTGTGTTAAGATGGTAATTGTCATACTCTGTTATTAGGATTGTGCGTGTATCTTTTTCCTAGGTTTTAAGCCCATGTTTTCTTTAGCTTTACTTAATGATATCTTACACAGTGCCTTGCAGATAGTAAGAACCTGGTACTGTCCCATGTTTGTGGAGTGCTGTTTGAGTCTGCCAGTTAATCATTAGGAGAGAATGGAAAGTCAAAGCAGTAGGGATCCAGTGGTAGGATAAACACAAACTGACTGTAAAAGTCTGAGATAGAAATATTGAAGAGAAAAGTGGAAGCCAGAAGGAAAAAGCCTGAACTGATCACTTTAACTCATTTAAACATTTACTGAAGATATGCTCTAAGAATTGTGTTGAATAGAGCGGGAGGTGAATATGCTTTAATCCCACCCTGGAGGAGCTGCTCACAGTCTGGTGGAATTGGCAGTTCATATAAATAGACAGTATCCTATGATAATAAATGCTTTAATTAAAGCTGTGGATTCCTAGGGGTGGGGCAAGGGGAACTTGAACGGGAAAGGTAGAGAGACTGACTTTTAAATTGACTTTAGAAATGTTCTAGAGGGAATAGTTTTTGCAAAGCAGGGGGAATAATCAAAATGATTACATGTCTTCAGGAAGTTTTAGGTATTACCTAGAAAGGAGGTTTTAAAAATAGGCATTAGCAATAAAGTCATGGTACAATGAGGAAGAGATTTTCAAATTTAATGGAATCATTAAATTTACATTTTACAAAGATCACCCATCATAGAAGGTAGATCAGAGATGGCAAGACTATAGGCAAGACACCAGTTTAGGAATACCTGTGCCATAATCTAGGCATAGGTTTACAATATAGAACTGAACAGAAAGGCATTAGCCGGATTGAGAGAGAATGGGCCTATTAGAGTCAATCAATAGGATTGCTCATTGATCAGGTATAGGAGCACCTGATAGAGAAGTTGTATCAGTAAGGATTAAGTATAGCTATATATAACAAAAACCCTAAATATCATTGGCTTCTGTGAGAGGAGTTCAGAAGTCAGCCTTGCAGAGCTTGTCTGACAGCTCCACAGAGTCTTCAAGGATGCTCGCTGTTTCTCTTAGTGCTCTAGCATCCTCAGCGCATCCTTCCCATGCACTAGGTTATCTCTTGGTCCAAGATATCCAGAGTTCTGACTATCACCATAGTCAGAAAGCAGATGAGTGGTTTCCTAGGAATGGGGTAGAAATTGGAGAGAAAGATTATGAGGGGTGCAAGGAAACTTTTGCAGTTGGTCAGTATGGACCTCATCTTGTAGTGATGGTTTCATGGATATATGCATGTGTCCAAATTGTACACTTGAAATTTGAACAGTTTGTGTGCCAATTATACCTCAAAAATGGTGTTCTAAAAAAACCCACTCAAAGATATTGGAAGAAAACAAAGGGGGAGGGCCAGGCGTGGTGGCTCACACCTGCAATCCCAGCACTTTGGGAGGCCGAGGGGGCCAGATCACCTGAGGTCAGGAGTTCGAGATCAGCCTGATCAATGTGGAGAAACCCCGTCTCTACTAAAAATACAAAATTAGCCAGGTGTGGTGGCGCATGCCTGTAATCCCAACTACTCAGGAGGCTGAGGCAGGAGAATTGCTTGAACTCGGAAGGCAGAGGTTGCAGTGAGCTGAGATGGCACCGCTGCCCTGCAGCCTGGGCAAAAAGAGTGAAACTCTGTCTCAAAAAAAAAAAAAAAAAAAAAAGGAAAGAAAACAAAGGGGGAGAACAACAATCTGAATAATACACCTTCAGAAAGTACAGACTTAACAGAAAAATATGACCACAAAGCAGCAGAAATCTGCCACCTGATACTATAAGATGAACTTAAAAAATTAAGAAAATAACAGATGATATGAAAGAACCATTTAAATCTGAATTAGAAAAGCTTGGGAATAATTTGTCTTTGTAACAGGTGAATATGAAAATAGCTGCAAAAACAATTAGAAATCTTGAAATGATGAAACTATAAAAGTATAGAAGACAAGATAAAAAATAGATGTAATAGGATTCCCTAAAGGAAAAAGCCAAAACATTCTTCTAACAGTATGATCTAAGGCAAAACATTGGCAAAGAACAAATTCCAAAAACTATATAACAAATTCTATATTCTAGCTATAACACATTCTAAAAACTTCCTTGAAAGGAAAATGACTTGAAGCTCTCTATTGAAAAGGCACACTGTGTACCTGGTATGGTCAGTCCAGAGCAATCAGTGCCAACACATTCTGCAAAGTCACTGGAAATTGGGCATCCAGACTAAAACTGTTATAAAATTAAGAAAATAAGATTTGTATCAAACTTCTGGAAAAACACTTCATGCCAACAGACAAAAAAGTAACATTTAACATCCTCAAGGAAAGGAAATATGAGGCAATGATTATATATCTAGCAAAAACAACCTGCAAATATATCTTAGCATGGGCTGCCATAACAAAATATTATAGACTGGGTAGCTGATGTATTTTCTCAGTTTGGAGATCTGAGCATGGTTGAGGTCTCATGAGGGTTCCCTTCCTGGCTTGCAGAACTTCTGGCTGGGTCCTCACATGGCAGAGTGAGCAAACACTTTGGTGCCTGGAGTTTTTACTTGCAAAAGAGGAAATTTTGTTTCAGTTGTCGATAATCATGCCTCAGATAAACCTCAGTGGCTGTGATACTGCCACTGCACAAAGCTTGGAAATTTTGACCATCATAAAGAATACAACTGGGCTGGGTACGGTGGCTCATGCCTGTAATCCCAGCACTTTGGGAGGCCGAGGCGGGTGGATCACTTGAGGTCAGGAGTTTGAGACCAGCCTAGCCAACATGGTGAAACCCCGTCTCTACTAAAAATACAAAAATTAGCCGAATGTGGTGGTGCACGCCTGTAATCCCAGCTACTCAGGAGGCTGAGGCAGGAGAATCGCTTGAACCGGGGAGGCGGAGGTTGCAGTGAGTTGAGATCATGCCACCGCACTCCAGCCTGGGCGATGGTGAGAGCCCATCTCAAACAAAACAAAACAAAAAAAAGAACACAACTACATGGATTAAAACATATCAAATATATCTTAAAATTCACGAATTCATAATACTTTAAAAAAAAAAACCTCATTTGTCACCTTTGAAACTTACTAGAGTACAATTCATTACTCTGAATGGCAGTAAATTTATCCTATCTTGTCTTTATAGACTATATAAAGAGGTAACAATCATCAGTATTGGCTAAAACCTTTGGGTAAAGGGAACAGGCTGGCATCATCTGAACTCAGTGGGCAATGTCAGCATCACTGTAAGTGGGACAACCAAATACCATTTCTTCTGATGTGATGCATCAGGAAGTACCAGGCACCACCAATGAAAATGACTAAAATGAACTTGTATCGAAGCAAGCTTCTAGTCTGCACTGTTCAATAAGGTAGTTGTTAGCTACATGTGGCTATTTAAAGTTAATTAAAATTAATACAATTAAAAATTTTCTTGCACTACCTACAGTTCAGGTACTGAATAGCCACATGTGGCTAATGGCTACTATATTGGGCAGCGCAGATATAGATAATTTCTATCACTGCAGAATGTTCTATTAGACAGTGCTGCTCTAAATCTAATGATTAGTTTTCAGGAAAGATGTGAGAACATGTAAACTTGCCAAATGACCCCATGAGACTACAATCAGAAAAGTCCAGAAGGCAGGAAATTCTACATGACAAATGGCTCCATTTCTGTTAATAACATGAAAATAAAAGGTAATAAAAACTTTCTTTTTTATAGCAAGAGAGATTTAGAAACATCCATTAAATGTAATCTGTAGACCTTGTTTGGATTCTAATTTAAGAAAATTGTAAAAATGCATTTTTGAGGCAATCATGAAAATTGCATATGAATCAGGTATTGGGTAGTATGAAGATGTTCATTTTGTTGGATGTGATAAAAATGTAGTTACATTTTTAAAAAATAAAGCTTACCTTTTAGGGACACGTACTGAAGTACCACGATGTCTGGGATTTGCTGTAAAACACTGGCGGTGGAGGGGGCAAAGGACAGGATGGATGGAGAAAACGTGGTAGGCATAAGGTTGATGGGTGAGGCACCACGATAAGGAGATAGGGTGACTATACTTAATGTCTATACATGTATTTCAGAATTTCCAAAGTAAAACTTAAAAAATAAAAATGCTGATGCCTACACATTGCCTTCTATTACTAGTCTAAGAAAAACAGATGAAGAAAAAAGACGGCCTCTTCATACATTATTTGGAATTTCTGTTGTGCAAAATGGGGTCACCTAATTTATTATATAATTATTGTCATATATTGTATGAAATATTTTATATTGGAAAGTTGATCAGTAACTTGATAAAGATTTAGATAAAATATGTAATCAGCGTATTTTGTCTTTCGGGCAAGTTTATGGAATACTTGCTTTTGAATTAAAACCTGCAATTTCTTTTATTCCTTGGCTGACAGTTTTGAATTCAGGTCTGCATGTTACATTTTATTACTGCTTTGTTTTTTTCCTATTATTTCATTCTTGTTGCTCGGTTGCCAGGCTGGAGTGCAGTGCCGCGATCTTGGCTCACTGCAATGTCTGACTCCCGGGTTCAAGCAATTCTCCTGCCTCAGCCTCCAAAGTAGCTGGGATTACAGGTGCCCACCACCATGCCCGGCTAATTTTTGTATTTTTAGTAGAGGTGGAGTTTCACCATGTTGGCTAGGATGGTCTCGACCTCCTGACCTCGTGATCCACCTGCCTTGGCCTCCCAAAGTGCTGGGATTACAGGCATGAGCCACTGCACCCGGCCTGCAAAAATATTGAAATAACATATTTATAAGCCATCTTCAGCCCCACCAATATATAGATATTTTAGCAAAAAGTGTTTAGCAGAAAGTGATAATGTCATTGAAGTGAAATTTCTTGGCCATCTGCTCCTACAGTAAATACTTCTTTAAGAAAAACATATTTATGCCTAGGTGTGGTAGCTCATGCCTGTAATCCCACACTTTGGATGGCCGAGGTGGGAGGATTGCTTGAGCTCAGGAGTTTGAGACCAGCCCAGGCAACATAGAGAGACCCTGTTTCTACAAAAATTTGAAAACAGTTTAGCCAGGTGTGGTGGTGTACACCTGTGGTCCCAACTACTCAGGAGGCTGAGGCTCGAGGATCACTTGAGTCCAGGAGGTTGAGGCTGTAGTGAGCCATGATTACGCCATTGCACTCCCACCTGGACTATAGAGCAAGACCCTGTCTCAAAAAAAAAAAAAAAAAAAAACTGTCTGTCTGTGTATCCATCCATCCATCCATTCATCCATCCCTAGTGGCTTCCATTAAAGGATTTGAGGGATAATACAATAACATATAATAACAACCACTTATGTTTTTTACTGTATATTAGACACTGTCCCAAGTACTTTATTAATTTAATTCTCATAACAAATCCTATGATGTAGGTGCTATTATCTCTATTTTGTAGATGAAGAAACCAAGACACAGAAGGGTTGAACACCTTGCCCAAGGTCACACTGCTAGTATGTACTGGAACTGGGACTCAAGCAGGCTAGCTCCTGAGTCCTTGCTCTCAACCATTGTGTTTTGTGGACTGTCATGTAAAATACTAAATGAATAAAAATACTAGAAATATCTATAACTGTAGATTTGTCGTGGTTAAGAACAAGACCTTTGGGTCATTCAGACTTGGGGATTCAAACTCCAGCTCAGTCTGGCTTTGTGCATTTGAGCATGCTGCTTAATCTCTGAGCTCCAGCTCTTCATCACTTAAAGGTAACTATTATTAAATAGTGGAGAAAGCAATTAAGAGGGATAATAATGAGTGTGACTATGCCTGGATTTTAGCTGTGAGCTTAATGGCAGCCAAAGCAAAAGAAGAAATATGAGTTCCATCATTCATTATGTAACACAAAGAAGCATACCTGTTTGCAAGCATGACACATTTTCCTGGTATATCATTCAAACAGAAACTTTCAGGTGTGACTTTTATATAAGACATTGAACCAGAAATGAATAAGTTAGAGCAAATATGGAAGAATCAATTCTCATAACAGTATGAGGCAAAAATATTTTTGTGGAAGGCTACATTAATTGGGTCCAAGTATGTTGCTTTTTCATGTTTTTTTGTTTTTTGTTTTGAGACAGAGTCTCTCTGTGATGCCCAGGCTGGAGTGCAATGGCACCATCTCAGCTCACTGCAACCTCTGCTTCCTGGGTTCAAGTGATTCTCCTGCCTCAGCCTCCCAAGTAGCTGGGACTACAGGCATGTGCCACCACGCCTGGCTAATTTTTGTATTTTTAGTAGAGATGGGGTTTCACCATGTTGGCCAGCCTGGTCTCCAACTCCTGACCTCAAGTGATCCGCCTGCCTTGGCCTCCCAAAGTGCTGGGATTACAGGCATGAGCCGCCACACCCAGCCCTTTCTAGTGTTTTTGATTTAAGGAAGAGGCCTAGAATATTTAGAATGGAATCTGTGAATAGCATGTTCAATAGATGGACTTCCCTAAACACGCTCTCCCTCAGATAAGCTTCTGAAAGGAGCTGCCGTATAGAAAATCTCAAGTTTTTCTCTGTTGGATCCCAGAACTGCCAGCATCCCATTAGCTATGGAGGGAAATGCATGGGTTTGGCTGTTAGCAGGTGGAAGGAGAAAAGCTGGATCCAAATTATTCTTACTTGAATGGATGGTGTTTTGGTCAGGTTCTTTGGTAATAAAGAACAGAGGTTTACATGTCTGTGGCTGAAATAAGATGATAAAGACTTATATGAAATGATTAAAGGGGTGGGCTGTCAGAAGAATTCAAACATGAACTGTAACTGGGCTGCACTTCACAGACACCAAATATGGAGGACAGTTTGGATTCCAGATGGCTCCATAGACTGCACTGGCAGAGTGTCTGTGATTTCCATTTAGTACGGTATCCCCAGCATCTAGAATAATGCTTAACATATAATAGACCCCAGTAATTACCTGTTGAGCAAATAAATAAAAGGAAGTAGTAAATCTTCACTCTAGAGCTTGATCAAAATGGAGAAGTGAGTGGCTTCAAGTACATGATTGATAACAGCTGCTGTTTGCCAGCTATGCTCTTAGTCCTTCACGTATATTATTATTTGAGTATGTTCAGTCCTGTGAAGGGGTGATGGTACCCTCATTTTACTGGTGATAGAATTTAAATTCACCAGATTATGACTTGCCCAAGTTCGTGCAGAATACTAATTTGGAGAGTTCAGGTCTACTTGACTCTAAACCTTGTTCTGGTAACTGATGCCCTATATATTGAAAGTACAAACAGGGTGGTAAACAGAAGTAAACCCACATTACCAGATATTAAGAAAGCATCTTAACAGCTGTTTTGAGGGATTTCATCAGAAACATTTTAGTATCAGCCTGGTCTAAAATATCAGAAACCATTTTTCTCTGGCTTTCCAGTGCTAGGGAACTTCTACCAAACAAGGTAAGAGAACTCTTATATTACTAAGTTACTAGTCAGAGTTTTTAAAGTAAAGATTAGCCACTGGCTTTCCATTTCTCCAACTAAAAAGAAATTGTAGGGACTGTTTTACAGGGCATGAAGCAGATGACTAATTGTCTTATAGGATCGTTTTAATTTTGAAATAACTATAATCTGGGATTAGTAACTCATTGGATTGATTAAAGTATATGTGTAAGTGTCATGTGGTTGAGGACTTTCTCATCCTTGTTTGAAACCATCTAGGGGCTCTTTGTGGTGGTTCATGTCCGTAGTCCCAACATTTTGAATCCAAGCACTAGGATTGCTTGAGCCCAGGAGTTTGAGAACAGCCTGGGCAACATGGTGAAACTCCCATCTCTATAAAAAATAGAAAAATTTGTCAGGCATAGTGGTGTGCACCTGTAGTCCCAGCTACTCAGGAGGCTGAGGTGGGAGGATCACCTAAGCTTAGGGAGGTCGAGGCTACAGTGAGCAGTGATCATGCCACTGAACTCGACCCTGGGCAACAAAGGGAGACCCTGTCTAAAAAAACCAAAACAAAACCAAACCGTGTGAGATTAAGGTTTTATTTCACTGGTTTGTGCTTCTCTACCAAATTATGGTTAAATGCATTGTGTCTCAGTGAGATACTATTGACATTGACCTTATAAAACTGACATTTTTTTATAGGTATCAGTATTATCTGCAACTGAAGAAAGATATCTTGGAAGGAAGTATTCCTTGTACCTTAGAACAAGCAATTCAGCTAGCAGGCTTAGCTGTTCAAGGTAAATAAGATCAATTCATAATGAAATGGTTCTATCAGATTAAAATGTGTTGCAACAAAATAGCAAGGGATTTTTAAGTTAACTGACTGTCTATATACATCTTTAGTAGTGTTTATATATTAGTGAAATACTCTGTTATCTAAGGGGCTTCCTTTTGGGAAAAAATGAACTTGGAATACCTCCATGAAATATGAGACTTCTGGAAGTTAATCATGTTATAGGTCAACAGAGCAAACAGCACAATAAATAGAAGTATGTATATATGTGTGTATACACACACATATGTACAATCATATGCCGAATGACATTTCATTCAACAAAAGACCTCATATAGGACAGTGGTCCCATAAAATTATAACACTGTATTTTTAGTGTACCTTTTCTGTGTTTAGATACACAAATACCATTGTGTTACAGTTGCCTACAGTATTCAGTACAGTAACATGCTGTATAGGCTTCTATGAGCAATAGGTTATACAATATAGCCTAGGTGTGGAGTAGGCTACACAACCTAGGTTTGTGTAAGTATACTCTGATGTTTGCACAGTGACAAAATCTCCTAATGATGCCTTTCTCAACACATTCCCACCCTTAAGTGACACATGACTATATACATATACATTTATTAATACTATGCTATGTATTCGTCTAGTTCAAAGACTTTATCTGCTAATAGGTCATATTTTAAGAAGAAAGATATACCAGTGAGTTTGATGAGGTTATATTCACTTACAGTTTAAGTACACTTCATTTGTTTGGTTTCTTTTTATTTATTTCAATAGGTTTTTGGGGAACAGGTGGTGTTTGCTTACATGAATAAGTTCTTCTTATTTATTTAGGTACTTTTTTTTTTGAGATGGAGTCTCGCTCTGTGGACCAGGCTGGAGTGCAGTGGCACGATCTCGGCTCATTGCAACCTCCGCCTCCTGGGTTCAAGCAATTCTCCTGCCTCAGCCTCCTGAGTACCTGGGATTACAGATACCTGCCACCCCACAGACCCAACTAATTTTTGTATCTTTAGTAAAGATGGGATTTCACCATGTTGGCCAGGCTGGTCTCAAACTCCTGACCTCAGGTGATCCACCTGCCTCAGCCTTCCAAAATGCTGGGATTACAGATATGAGCCACCGTGGCTGGCCATGGTTACATGAATAAGTTCTTTAGTGGTGATTTCTGAGATTTGGGTGTACCCATCACCTGAGCAGTGTACCCTGTACCCCATGTATAGTCTTTTATCCCTCACCCCACTCCCACTTGTTTGGTTTCTTAAATGGTTGTCCTGAATTATGCAGTAATATCATCAATCGTAATAGATAAAGATGGCTGGGTGCAGTGTCTCACGCCTCTAATCCCAGCACTTTGGGAGGCCAATGTGGGAGGATTGCTTGAGTCCAGGAGTTCGAGACCAGCCTGGGCAACATAGCAAGACCTCATCTTTAAAACGTACATATATAAATAAAGATTCTGCATTTCACCAGCATTTTTGAATTGTTTTGTTCATTTTTACATGTCCGATATACATGTATTTATATGTATGTGTGTATTTTCTCTTTTTTTGGAGAGAGTCTTACTCTGTTGCCCAGGCTCGAGTGCAGTGATGTGATCGTGGCGCACTGCAGCCACAACCTACTGTGCTCAAGTGATCCTCCCACCTGAGCCTCCCAAGTAGCTGTGACTACAGGTGTGCACTACCATGCCTGGCTAATTTTTAAAATTTTTTGTAGAGATAGGGTCTTGCTATGTTGCTAGGCTAGTCTCAGACTCTTTGGCTCTCAAGCTATCCTCTCTCCTTGGCTTACTGAAGTGCTGGGATTATAGGTGTGAGCCACTGTGCCTGCCGGGAAGATTTCTGACGGGGCATTATTTCAAACAATAACTGGCATTTAGCCTTGGGAGTGAAATTTAATCAGAATAATTATTAATAAAACTCCTTCAGCTATAAGCAGGCATGGAGACATGTATCATTTTTAAACAAATGCCTGATGCACATGGAGCCACATTCCTTTTCAAGGCACTTTAGATTTCCTTAAGTATCATTTTTGGCTTTAAGAATTACTTTTTCATAAGCATTTTGCTGAATTGTCAATTTTTTAAAAAAAATTAAAAATTTCAAAACAAATACATCTTGCTGTAATATATTCAAGTGGTCTAAGTCCATTCCCCAGAGGTCATCAGTACTGTTGACGATTTGGTTTCTCCTTGACATTTTCCTGTACATAAGCAAGCATATATGATTACAGGGTAGGTTTTGTTTGCATTTTAACTATAAAATGAGATCATATTACATACAGCTTGCAACTTGTTTTTTTATTTAACTCATAGGCATTTTTCCAAGCCAAGACTCATATCTACCTAATTAACATTTTTAAAAAGATACTTTTTATAGCTATAACAAATTTGACTTCTGAAATATTAGCATACCATCTAGATATACTGCATATTGAATTTTGTTGTGCATAATTTGCAATGCAATTTAAATATAATTAACATGTGAATATTTGTCATTCTATATAGCGGATTTTGGTGACTTTGATCAGTATGAATCCCAGGACTTTCTTCAGAAATTTGCCTTGTTTCCTGTGGTAAGACTTCTTTTGACACGGGGCCTTTTAAAAGAAACAGTTTATTCCTATACCCTTAATAATCCCTGAAATGAAATCCGTATGATAGACTTACTGTCAGGAATAGGATTATAAAAAAAAATTCCCTCTTATAAACATCTCAAGTGTGACTGCTTTCCCTGTCGTAGTCATCTTGGTCCTTGTGAACCCACAGAAACTGAAGGGTCTGTAGTCACTGCACTGTGCCTGGAAACATTTGTTTTCTATTTGAATGTGAGTTTAAAAAGAAGGATTCATTTTCAGCTTCTCAGGAAGCATGTACAGGTTTTGCTTTTAACTGAAGGTTTGAAACCTTACAAAATTATATTGAGGAATGAATGTCGCTTCTCATCAGCAATTTAAAAAGTAGATGACAAAGACACTGCCTTCTACTTTTATAAAGTCATTACTGATGGAAGGGACATGGAAACTGCATTGCAACAACTAAGGAAGGTGTGGTATGCTCTTCTGAGCGTCTACACAGCCAGCCAGAGAACGCACAAGATGTTTTTATCTTGCTGGGCTCAGGACTGGCTGACTACTGTCACCAACTTGAAATAACTCAGCTGAAACTTTCCCTGGGATGAATTGAGAAGGTGGGGCAAGTTTTTTTTTTTTTTTTTTTTGGCTCTTGTGAGAAGCCACTTAATTCCTTAGAAAGATGATTACCTATGTAAGCAAAGCTCCCATATAGTAACAATAGTCATAATTTTGCCTGATAGTGACGAGAGTCATTAACAGTCAATGGCCATGATTCCTTCTAAGAAATTGGGGTGAATTGTCACATACTTACCACTATGTGTTTTCTTCAGGGATGGTTACAAGATGAAAAAGTATTGGAAGAAGCAACCCAAAAAGTGGCCTTACTACATCAGAAATACAGGTAACTCTAAGAAATAAGACATGGAAATAGCATAGAACCAATGTCTGCTTGAATTTGAAATATTCAATTAAATATTTAATTTACAGGATTAGTATTTATTTGCCCAACTAAATTTGTAACATTACTGCCACTGCTATTACAAGTATCCAACATTTATATAGCACTCACTATGTGCCATGTGCTGTTCTAAGTAAGCACTTACCCATATTACTCATTTATTATCCATGTTTTACCAGTGAGGACACTGAGGAAGTTGAAAGCAGCCAGTCATTGAAGGGTGCCCATTTTTTACTGCATATAGTAAAGGTTTGTTTGATAACCTCATCCTGTATAGGTTAATGTAAAATTAGGATGATTTGTTTTCTTTTATGATACAGCTTAGCAAGTACAGGGTTACTTCCCTCTCTATACCTATGGAAGCTGTGTCTGTCACCTGGGGAGCTATGCTAAGAACTATGGTGCTTATCACTCTGAACTATGCTTCTGCATACCTTTGTATACTTGTACATATTGACGTTCTTTCATGATGAATCTCTGTGTTGCCTGTAAGAAAAAATACTCTTCTAGATAATGCTAGGTCTTATTCTAAACCAACTACCACACAGTTCCACATACAGATGCTCCTTGACTTATGATGGGGTTAAGTCCTGATAAACCCATAGTAAGTTGAAAATACTCTTAAGTCGAGATATATTTAATACACCAGTCCTGCTGAACATCATAGCTTAGCCTAGCCTACCCTACCTGTTCTCAGAACACTTACATTAGCATACGGTTGGGCAAAATCATCTAACACAAAGCCTGTAATATATTTTATAATGTTGAATACTGTACTGAAAGTGAAAAACAGAATAGTTGTGTGGGTCCTCGAAGTCCAGTTCCTACTGAATTTGTATCACCTTTGTACCATTGTAAAGTTGAAAGTCATTCAGTTGAACCATCATAAGTTGAGGACTGTCTGTACTCTATCATTAAATTCTTATAACTACTCATTAAGATAAACATTATTATCTCCATCTTACCAGATGGGGAAACCAAGCCCAAAAAGATTTAGTTATCTCTGGCCAGGAGCAGTGGCTCATGCCTGTAATCCCAGCACTTTGGGAGGCTGAGGTGGGCGGATCATGAGGTCAGGAGATCGAGACCATCCTGGCAAACATGGTGAAACCCTGTCTCCACTAAAATACAAAAAATTAGCCAGGTGTGGCATGCACTGGTAGTCTCAGCTACTCAGAAGGCTGAGGCAGGGGATTCGCTTGAACCTGGGAGGCGGAGGTTGCAGTGAGCTGAGATCGTGCCACTGCACTCCAGCCTGGCAACAGAGCAAAAAAAAAAAAAAAAAAAAAGATTTAGTTACCTCTACATGTGGTAGAGGTGGGAATTGAAAGCAGATCAGTTTTATTAGAACCTATTGCTTATCCCCTTCCAAATGAAATAAACTTTTGCCTCTAGTCTGTCTCCACTGAAATCTACACAGTGACTCACAAAAGATTAATCTCCCTAGAATATCACTTTCCTCTTACCTCTCTCCTTCTCCTTCCATGTGCTCATGGGTATTTTCATGCTTTCTACTAGCCCAAGTTCATTACCCTGGGATAAAAGACCTCCCACAAGTTGGTTAAATCCTGCCTTCCCAGCTTTACCTTCTGCTGGACAGCAGAACCACATGAACCATTTCTTTTCTAGCTCAATTGGTCCCTCAGGCACACATTGCTCTGCCTTTTGTCACTTCCATTTATTCATTTGTGCATTTCCTTAAAAGATAGCTTAGTGTTCTTATTCTGCATTAGGCAGAGTAAGAGTGCTGGATGCTATGGCACGAAGATAAATAGAATAATTTCCTGTCTTCTAAGAGTGCATTCCCAGCCCTGCAATATGAGGGCTGGCAGGACAACCCACTATAGTAACTATAATACATATAAGAAGATAATGAGTGCAGTTAGAGGGGTATGGGCGGAATGTGTTGGGACTGCACGGAGCTGGGGCATTGGGGAATCCCAGAAGGTGACCCGGAGGAAATGATGCATAGACAGAGTCTTGAAGGATATTAGGGATTGGCCAGGTCCACAAGTGAGTCACAGGCGCACCAAGAAGAGGGATTCTCATGTGCAAAAGCCCAGAGGGGCTAGGGAACATATTCTATCTGAAGAGATGCAGAGTTCGGGATGGCTGCAGTGTGGGTGCCTTGAGGACAGGGGGGAGCATTGGAAGATGAGGCTGGAGATGCAAGTCTGCATGCACTTGGGCACTCCTCCTTTACCCACACTGCCTTCCTACCCATCCTAGTAGTGCTGCACTCACCTGAGCGAAAAGGGGTTTTCATGTAGCCTCCTCATACCCTTATTCCCTGCGTTCGACATTTAGCACATAATTCTCAGTAATGCCTGATATTTTGTTGTTTTTATTTTTGTTTTTTTGTTGCCCAGACCAGCATGCAGTGGAGTGATCATAGCTCACTGTATCTTTGAACTCCTGGGCTCAAGCAGTCTTCCCACCTCAGCCTTCCAAGCAGCTGGGACTATAGATGTGCACCACCATGCCTGGCTAATTTAAAACTTTTTTTTTTTTTTTTTGTAGTGACAAAGTCTCACTATGTTGCCCAGGCTGGTCTCAAACTGCTGGCCTCAGGTAGTCCTTTCTCCTTGGCTTCCCAAGGTGCTACGGTTACAGGCATGAGTCACCATGCCCAGCCCTGATATTTGGGATAATAAGCGATTACTTGGTGGTTTAAGAAAAGTTCAAGATTTCACCTGAAGATTTTTTAGGGAGTTGTTTTATCCCCCACCTTCCCACTCATCTGCCTTAAGTATAGAGAGCAGGATCTCATGTGATACCCTCAGCATTCAGTCCAGTGCTTTGCACATACTGGTTTTCAGTAAATATCAATAGATTGATATAACCAATTATAGATGCTTAGAAACTTGAAATGTTTATAATGTCTTATGATAAATTGACATATAGGTTTTAAGAAAAGCTTTATTTTAAATCATTTTAAGCTTGCTTTGTGAACAATCTTGCTTCTTTTGGGTTGCAGAGGGCTCACAGCCCCTGATGCGGAAATGCTATACATGCAGGAGGTAGAGAGAATGGATGGCTATGGAGAAGAGAGCTACCCTGCTAAGGTAAGTGTGGCTCAGCGGCTGGGGCTCTTTAAAGTTAGGCTCACAAATTTGAGAAAATCATGGGGAAATCCAAGGATGTCCTTATGTGCAAAGGCTGAGGACATGCAAAACTCTGGAAACTTAAAAGCTGAGGTCCTGGTGACCAAAGATTTGTGGTAAAACACATTCCCATTTTGTGGTTCATACTTTGAAATGGTCTTGAAATAGAGTTCCGAAGGAGGGCCAAACTTTTTCAATTTTTTACATACCTATAAGATCATAGATCTCATTCAGACTTTTGTCTTCCTGAATAGTTTACTCTGTAGGTCTTCTGAACTTTCTACATCTGGGAAACCGGTCCAGGGAACTCTAGCAGCAGTTCCTCTGCATTTGTTTCCTGGGTGTTTCTTCTGCTTTCTCCTTTTAGGATAGCCAAGGAAGTGACATATCCATTGGAGCGTGTCTTGAAGGTATCTTTGTGAAACACAAGAATGGAAGGCATCCTGTGGTATTTAGGTATTTTTCTTTCCTCTTTTTTTATGTTTTCTATGGCTCCTGTTGGTGATACATTTTTTAGTACTTACAGCAGTTAAATTGTTCACAAGTCTATACCAAGGTCTCATTAAAAAATGGAAATAATTCCCTTCCCAGGAAAAAAATACCATCTGAATGCAACAATCCTTTTCAATAAGCCACTTTCTTCAAAACTGAATGTCCAGAATATAATGCCTATAATGACGGCCTATTATAAAATACTTAAAAATGTGTGACCCTTTTTGTGCCATATGGAGGCCGTTCTTTGTTTTGATATGAATGTTTAATTTGAGCTCTGGTTTCCAAGGCTATTTATTGGTTAATTTCTTTATTGTGAGGCAAGATATCACTCTTTTGCCCAGGCTAGAGTGCAATGGTACAGTCACCACTCACTGCAGCCTTGACCTGCCAGGCTGAAGTGATCCTCCCATCCCAGCTTCCTGAGTAGCTAGGACTACAGGCTAATGCCACCACGCCTGGCTAATTTTTGTATTTTTTGTAGAGACAGTTTCACCATGTTGCCCAGGCTAGTCTCAAACTCTTGGGCTCAGGCTATCTGCCTACCTCCCAGAGTGCTGGGATTCCAGGTGTGAGCCCATGTGCCCAGCCTGTAGGGCTATTTCCTATGAAAAATACAGAGCTTTGTTTTGACTCTAGTTTTGTACCAAAATTCCTAAAATACCAGTATCTAAGCAAATTTCAATTATTTTTTATAATGTTGGTTTTTTTGCTGATATAAAAAAAGATACTATTCATTTGTGGAAATCTTGGAATGTGAAGAAAGTTGGAAAGGTTATATAATGATGTGCTAATAGTAACTGACTCTGAACAATGAAACTACAGGTGATTTTAATTTCCTTTATAGTATTTTGTGTTCTAATTTGTATCTTAAAGATAGTAAGTTGGACCATATTGTACAATCCCTGCCTTTAATTCCTTAAAATCTGTAATCTGGAAAATCCAAAGTTCATGTCCAACCAAAAGCTTATATTGTTTTTATAAGGCAGGAAAACGTATTCTATCACTTCTGTTTTTTGGTTCCTTTGTCTACCATTTGTTGAGTGCTTATCATGAGTCAGATAAACTATGCTGAGCATTTTTTGTGAATTTTTTTAGTGCAATCTTCATAACACTCTCAGCAGTAGGTATTACCACCACTTTGCACATGTGATAATTGAGGCTTAGAAAAGTTGTGATTTGTCCATGGTCACCCAGTTATTAACTGGCATAACTAGGACTAGAACGTGGATCCTCCACTTTATGCGTGGGCTCTTAATCGCTGTATTAAACAGCTTTTATTCTCTCCACTCCCTACTCACTGCCCACCCCACAACACACGCACTACTCAAGCTTTCTAAACCACTCCTACCATTTCTTCTTGAGAACTAGTTTTGCCTTTGAAGAGCTTTTTCTCTACACTGACATCTCCTCCCTCACTTCCTTTGCTTTACTGCCTCTTGAACCATGAATTCTCCATGGTGATTATGACCTCAGAGAGTACGCATCACTTGGGGAGCAGAACCCCATTCCTAGAATGCACTGCCCTGGGCTGGGTAGCTCCCCTTTGGCAGTTGCTCTCTCGTCCCCAAGCCACTTACATTAACCCTTCCCAACATGCTGAGTTGGGGGTCAGGGAGAGGAGAGGAAAATGGATCCATGGCTTCACCTGAAGAACAGGGCTCTGATGGTGCCCAAAGTGTCACATGGAAACTTGAGGCATCTGCCAGGCTTCCTTTATCACTGGATAGGAATTTTCACAGTTGCCTTAATGTGATGCTAATAATCTTTAGATTTAACAAACACCGAATCACTACTAAGTTGATTTTATTTTAATACATTTAAAATAAATTAATGGAGAAGGATAAAATTTTTTCTTCCATAATTTTTTCTTTTTATAAAATTCTATGATTGTGTAATAAAATCAAATATTAACATATAAAAGCTAATATGATAAAATTAGAAAGTATAAGATTTTGAATCCTAGTGATCACTTCCAGAATAGTTGACTCTTTGAGTTCCTGGCATTTCAAATTTATCTTCACCCTGAAGCTTTTCAGAGCACACCTCCCCCACTTTTGTGCCTTATTTTAATACCTGCAGCACTTAAAAGTTCTTGTTTGCTTCTGTGTTCTTTCTTCCACCTTTCCCCTCCAACTGTGCTCATTTGAGGGAAGCACTGTACCTCACTGATCTTAGTGTCCCTAGGACCTACTGCAATTTCTGGCATTGTTATAATAGGTGTCTTTTATTTTGTTGAATGAATAAGTGGGGCATTGGCAATCAGCTAAGACAGGAATCTTCCATCAAGTAAATCTGACACATGAGAATGATGCATTTTACATCTTTTAAATTCTCTTTTCCCTCATTTATTATACACGAGTTTACTTTTTCAACTAGCTGCTGTCACTTCAATTAGAACATTCACGCTAGCTGATTAAAACCACTGTTTTTTGTTTTTTTTTTTTCTGTTTTGTTTTTTTTGAGACAGAGTCTCGTTCTGTTGCCCAGGCTGGCATGCAGTGGTGCAATCTTGGTTCACTGCAACCTCTGCCTCCTGGGTTCAGATGATTCTTCTGCCTCAGCCTCCCAAGTAGCTGGGATTACAGGTGCCTGCCACCTCGCCTGGCCTAGTTTTTGTAATTTTTTTTTTTTTAGACAGAGTTTCATTTTTGTTTCCCACGCTGGAGTGCAATGGTGCTGTCTCAGCTCACTGCAACCTCCGCCTCCTGGGTTCAAGCAATTCTCCTGTCTCAGCCTCCCAAGTAGCTGGGATTGCAGGTGCCCACCACCATGCCCAGCTAATTTTTTTGTATTCTTAGTAGAGACAGGGTTTCACCATGTTGGCCAGGAGTCTGAAACTCCTGACTTCAGGTGATCCACCTGCCTCAGCCTCCCAAAGTGCTGGGATTACAGGCGTGAGCCACTATGCCCGGCCTAGTTTTTGTTTTTGATTTTTTTTTTGTTTGTTTTTTTGAGATGGAGTCTCGCTCTGTCGCCCAGGTTGGAGTGCAGTGGTGCGATCTCGGCTCACTGCAAGCTCTGCCTCCCAGGTTCACACCATTCTCCCGCCTCAGCCTCCCGAGTAGCTGGGCCTACAGGTGCCTGCTACCTGCCTGGCGAATTTTTTTTTTTTTGTATTTTTAGTAGAGACGGGGTTTCACTGTGTTAGCCAGGATAGTCTCGATCTCTTGACCTCGTGATCTGTCCACCTTGGCCTCCCAAAGTGCTGAGATTACAGGCATGAGCCACCACGCCCGGCCTAGTTTTTGTATTTTTAAGAGAGACAGGGTTTCACCATGTTGGCCAGGCTGGTCTCGTGTTTTTCGTTTTTCTCAAAAATGTTACCAAATACTAACTTACACATCAGGCTTAAGGAAAACTTGTGTATTCTATCTACTTGTTTCCCCCATGGGCACTCACGTTGCCAATTCTCTATTTGCTGTTCTTTAGGTGGCATGACATTGCCAACATGTCCCACAACAAGTCCTTTTTTGCATTAGAGCTGGCAAATAAAGAGGAGACCATCCAATTTCAAACTGTGAGTAAACATTAGGGGTCTGCATGGAATGTTATTCCTAAAAGTTAACAAGTTCTACTTCTGCGTGCCTGTATGTGTTTGGAGGCAGGGCAGCATTAAAATTATAGTATTTCCTAATTGTATAAAACATGCAGTTTTATCATATAGTATTTTGCAAAATGGCAGTTGGCAAAAAATGGCTGCTCAGTAAATGCAGAATGAATGAGTCTTTGGATAACTACTATCTGATCATGATAATCTTTAAATTAAACTTCAGGGATTAAGTGGGGGAGAAAGTAAGCACTGATATCTTAAATTTCATTGATAAATGAATAGCTCTGAAGAAATGTTATTTAACAGTTACTTGCTTTTGCTCTCTTGACAAAGGCAATATTGAGTTACTGAGTAATATTTTTGTTTAAAAATGTCTTTGAGTATATTTGGCAAGAATGAAAGTTGGTATTTTGATAGTTTTTAGATTCCTGTGTCATTTTGAAACTGTTTAATATGAGAATCACACTGTTAGAACAGATTGTTTTGTCTTCATAAATTAAATCCTACTTGTGGTATTCATACCATGGGCACAGTGTTGGAAAATGAAAGGCTTACAGTGTTCTGAAAGTGACTTTGTCATATGATGTCACCCATTATGTCTTTAGACAAACTCTGCATTAAACGTATCAAGTTGTATGTGTGCTTTCATATTGCTTTATTCCTATTTTGTTTGCTAGGAAGACATGGAAACAGCAAAATACATTTGGAGACTTTGTGTTGCACGACACAAGTTTTACAGACTAAACCAGTGTAACCTGTAAGTATGTCCTGCTCATGGAAATTATCAAAAATAATGAATTTAGAAATTGTAATCTTGACTATACTGTATCTTCCAGAAAGACATTTTATCAGTTGACATCTATTGATCCTATAGCTGTTTTCCTCATTTTAGCTTTGGACCAACTTCTAATAACTACATTGTATGCCTCTAAGATTTATTTCAACTAGTTACGAGAACCATTCTAATTCTCGAAAGGTAAAAAGGGAATAATATCCTTTATTTGTTTCAATCAATCCTCTGGTCAGCATTTTGAGTCATTAAAGATTATTCAGCTTTTCCAGCCATCTGAAGAATTTTTCCCCCTCCTTCCTGGTGTGCATTTTTCTTAGCCCACATGGGTTCCTCACTGTCTGCTAGATCAGTAAAGCACACGGTGATATTGCACATGTGAAATATTGTCCTTCATCTATATTCCCCTCCAGCCTCTGCACCATATCTCTGCTTTCCTTAATAGCAGGTTTCCTCAAGAGAGTTGTGTATGCTTGTTTGTTTCGTTCCTTCCATCCTGTTTTCCCTAAGCCTCCACATTACTGACGCTGCTTGTTGTGGTCAGGTGACTTTCGTGCAGTGATCATTTTACAAGTTCTCTCACTTGACCGCTCCACAGTACTGATCCTCCGACAGCTCCTTCCATCCTTCTGGAATCCTGCTCTTCTTCAGCTGCCAGGACACCACCCCCTGCTCGGCTTCTTCTTTCTAGGCTGTTTCTTCTCAGTCACCTTTGCTGGTTTGGTCCTGAGGCCTTTTCTCCAAATCCGTTCCTCTAGGGGGCTTCTCCTGGCCTGTCCTCGCCCTGAGCTCCCGGTTGAAGTGATTCTCCTGCCTCAGCCTCCCAAGTAGCTGGGATTACAGGCATGCGCCACCACACCCCACTAATTTCGTATTTTTAGTAGAGACAGGGTTTCTCCATGTTGTCAGGCTGGTCTTGAACTTCCGACCTCAGGTGATCTGCCTGCCTTGGCATCCCAAAGTGCTGGGATTACAGGCGTAAGCCACCATGCCCGAACCTCCTTGAGCTCTTGACTCCTGCATCCCACCACAAGCATTTAGTTTGCTTAGTCCTCAAAACCACTCTGAAAGTTGTGGTGAATATATACTACTGCCTGTATATTCTGAAGATAGAGCTGGCAGAACTTGCTGATGAATTGGATGTGGTATGAAACCTGACCATGTTTACCACTTGTGCTAACAGCTTAGTGCTAGCTGCCACTGCTTCTCATCAGAATATTGAGGTAGCCTTCTGACTTTCCTGTTTCTGTGCCTTCGCTGCCTGTAGCTTATTTTCCATATGTCAGCCAGAATGATCTTAGTTTAACCTGAATCAGATCCTGACACTCTTTTTTTTTTTTTTTTTGGAGATAGATTCTTGCTCTGTCGCCCAGGCTGGAATCCAGTGGCACGATCTTGGCTCACTGCAACCTCTGCCTCCTGGGTTCAAGTGATTCTCCTGCCTCAGCCTCTTGAGTAGCTGGGACTACAGGCACACACCACCACGCCCGGCTAATTTTTTGTATTTTTAGTAGAGATGGGGTTTCACCATGTTGGCCAGGATGGTCTCGATCTCCTGACCTCGTGATCCACCCGCCTCGGCCTCCCAAAGTACTGGGATTACAGGCGTGAGCCACCGCACCCTGCCCAGATCCTTTCACTCTTCTTAACCCTCCTTTGGCATTCCACTTCTTTTTTTAAGTAATTTTTTTAGTTTGTTTTTGAGACAGCTCTGTCACCCAGGCTGAGTACAGTGGCATGATCATGGCTCACAGCAGCCTCTCAACCTCCCTGGGCTCAGGTGATCCTCCCACCTCAGCCTCCTGAGTAGCTGGTACTACAGGTGTGTACCTGGTTAATTTTTTGATGTTTTTTATAGAGGCGGGATCTCCTTATATTACCCAGACGGGTCTCAAACTTACGGACTTGAGGGATCCTCCCGCCCCGGCCTCCCAAAGTGCTGGACAGGTGTGAGCCACCATGCCTGGTCCCATTTTACTTCTGATAAAAGTACGAGGCCATACACAGTGTGGTCCTTGCCTGGTTCCAACCTTATGTCTTTTATCCTCCTCCCTGTTTGCTCTGTTGCAGCCACAGTGGTATCCTGGCTAGGCTGCAGATGTGCCTCACCCTAGGGGACGCTGTCCTTGCTCTTTTCCCAGGTCTCCACGTGCCTTGCTCCCTCATTGCAGCCTGCTGTCTGGTCAGATATGACCCTCTTCAGAGGCTGTCCCTGATTGTCCTATGGTACCCCCCTTCCACTACGATTTGTCTCTACCCTTTAACTTTGTTTTGTTCTTTATAGCACTTAGCACCACGTGAATTTCTATATTTGTTTGTTTGCTTGTTTCCCCTGCCAGCAGGTAAGCTCTAGAGCAGTGCTTGAGGACAGACACTCTTCCCTGCCTTCAGTGCTATATTCCCCGTGCCAAGCAAGGGCCTGGCTCACTGTCAGCCTTAATGAATTTGTTCAACTAATCTATAGATACAAGTGTTAAGAGCTCTGATTTGAGATGTCTTGGTGCTGTAAGATCCCTTAGGAAAATGGTACCTCACCCAGAACTGCCAAGATAGGAAAGGCTACCCAGCCAAGTGACATCTAAGCTGAGACCTGAAATGTTTCACTCAATTCCCACAACCTTTCTTTAAGCTGTCCTCTTGTCCCTGGTCCATTTCTGGAGGTGCCTCCTGGAGCTGCCTCCCACTTGGCCCCCCATGCCCTATCTCATCTGTATGCAGTCAGTCTTCTGGATAGATAAGCAAAATATGTAGCACTGCTCTTGAAGTTACATGTCAGGAACAAATCTGAGCATGTGCCTCTCACCCACCCCGTCCTGGGTACAGGATTAAGGGCAGAATCCTGAAGTCCTTCTCTGGAGTTAGCTGCCCCAGCCCAGTTGGCCTTGCAGTCTGACTCCAGGAAGGCGTCTTTCCTTATCATGTGAATGCCCCCAGCCCAGGCCTTTGCTAAAATGTCCTTCCTTCCCTTCTCTGACAGACTCTTAGTCATTCTTCAAGATTGAGCTTAAAATACAGCCCCCGTAGACACCACCAAGCATCAGTTTGCTTAGACCTCGATACCATTCTGAAAGTTGTTTTTTCTACCTCTTTTATAACAATGACCCGAATAATTCATAACAATAATTCAGTAAATGCTTGCTCTGTGTCAAGCATTATACTGAGAGCTTTTATTTTCTTTAATCCTTACAGTAACCCTGTTGGGCACAATTATTACTATCCCATTATTGATGAAGGTATGGAGACTTAGAGAAGTGAAATGTCTTGCCCTGCCACACAGCTAGTAAGTGGAGTAGCAAGACTCGAGCCTGTGCTCTTAGCCGCTGTGCTAGCCTGTTAGAGTAGTTCCTGCCTGCTCTTTTCATATGGATTTGATCTGTCTCTCTTGTTTGATGAAGCTCCATGAGGGTAGGGTCTCCTCTTCCTCATCTTCGTGTCCCCTGTGTGGCAAGGTGCCAGGTGCGTAAGGGCTTAGTGAACGACGGGAGCTGGAGTGTGGCAGTGATGGGAGTCACAGGGGAGAAGAGCACTTTTGCTCCTTTGTCTTTTCCTTTTATTACAGATTGTAAATGAGGCATGGGGTGGAGGCAAAGTCTAACAAGAGCATTTTGTCCCTTAGCACCAGGAAGGAGGGAGGAAGGCTGTGGAAGTGCCTTCTGTTTTGCAGGGTGTGAGAGAAACTCTGGGCAGGAGCAGCAGTGTAAAGATAACATGCAGGGATGCCCACCCGGACGGGGAGCTGCCCAGTGGTTTGCATGTATGGCCCAGTCCCTATCTCTTCTTTGCCTTCCCCTGCACCATGTTTGCATCCGAGTCCCCACAACTGGTCTGGTGATGGGATTTTCGTAAGCACTGACAGGGAGGAGGAACCTTCTTTCTTTGTAAATATGGGAAGCGGTTTCCGCTAGGGGCCTGGGTGTATTTGCATATGAAAGTGTTCCCCCTGGTGGTGATATTCAGTAGTGCTACTTGCCTTTGGGGTTCCCTAGGGCTGGCGTGGTTATCCAGCCATATGTGGCATGATTTCTATGCAGAAGTAAGTTCTAAGATTCAAGCAGTAGATAATGCAGTCTGTTGGACCACAGCATTTTCATTTCAAAGACTTTAATAAGTTAAGTGTTCATAATATTGAGCCATTATTACCTCAGTTCATTTCTTCTCTGGAAAATAGTGGAGAATCTACATTTTGAATAAACCATAAAACATAATCCCTTTCCATGAGGCATCCATATTGGTGGGTGGTTAGTGCCTGTTTTTTTTTTTTTTTTTTTTTTTTTTTTTTTTTGCAAATTAACAACTTGTAATAAGTAAAAGAGGGAAGAGGGAAAAGCAACAAATGATTGATTATGGTAAATAATTGAGTCTTAGAAATTCAGCTCTAGTTTTTGGAATATTGCTATTTATTGGCAAGTGTGAACAAAACTACATTAATGTCATCAGTTGCATATATTATACCTAAATAAGGAACACCTGATTCTTTTTAAAATGGAATAGTTATGTTTAAAGGGCTGTTTTCCAAAGTTTGTTTTCAATCTCTATATATCCAATAGATTGTGGCAGTCGATTTCCATGAGCTATTCCTATGTAATTACTTATGATTCATTCTGTAGGGAACTAATATATTTCATCGTGAGTGTTTCCCACATAAAGTAAATGAAGCTTTTAATATTAGCTTTTAAAATGTGCTTGATAATAAAATGAAAAGAACTTTAATTGTTATAGCCATGTTTTAAAGGCTCTCAATATAGACTGTTTAGTCATGTTCCAATATTATGATTCTGAAGTATTGGTAGACTTGTTGTCATGGGCCAGATGGGTAAAGTAAAGCATGATAGGCATTTAACAAAACTGCCTCTGGCCTGGAACTGGACAGTGGCTTCTGGACATCTGGTTTGGGCTGCGGTGACTGGGGGCCCAGGAGATAGACTCGACTTGCACAGAAAGGGGAACTGTAGTCCCAGGGTGTCCCCTTCACCCCCAGTCCTGATCTATAGTTTATTGGTGCTTGGGATGGCCTTATGTGACTCATCTAATCTTGACCCAGATAACTATATTTTAGTATTTATACAATGGCATAATCCAACAGCCATCCCCCTCCACCCCCTGACAAAGTGCCTTAGATAACAGAATGATTGTTATCCAAACTTTAAAAATGTTAGATGGATAACAATCTGTCTTTTTAAAATTATAAAGTGAGGATATTGAGACTTTTACACTTAATATTCCTTTAGGGTTGAATTGGGAATTAAATTACATAATAATGTCAACCAGTTAGGTCAGAAATCTGCTTCAAACCCACTGTCTCTCACTCTAAGCCCCAGAACTGGTCATGCTGTAATCACCCTCCCTGATTTATATAAGGAAAATGCCGGGAGAGTTGGGGAGTCGTGAGAGGCCCCTTGGTGTAGGTGGCTCCCCTGCCCTTTTCTGTGAGGGAAAGGGAGGATGGTATCCTTGAACCTGCAAAGCCAAGTGATAGAGGGTTCAAGAGACTTTCTCCAGAAGGGAAACTTGTATTTCAGACCACAGCAGGCCGCTCACTGAGCACAGTGAGATGGCTGGTGAGTGCTCCCTGCAGCTCAGGGGTGTTGGTGAACATAGCACCCGGTGTCCACCTTGGTTCTGGAGACTTTTGTAATCAAGAGACTGACTAGAGTAGGCCCTGCCTGGAAAGGGAAAGGGTTTACCCCGTCTTCTTCTTGGCCTACTGCAGGGCTTGAAGAGACTATAGGAAGTCTGGAAGAAGATAGAGCAGCCCCTATCCCATTCCAGTCCCCTGAGCCCCAGAAGTGTAGAGAGGACACAGTAGTTCCCATGGATCCATGTGAAGGAGCAGGGCAGGAAGAGGTAGGAGGGGAGAGGAGGAGCAGCCACAAGGCCAAACAATGGGACCTCTGGGTATGGGGACTTGGACCCCTGGTAGAGCTGAGGAGAGGCAGCAGCTTTTTCTGAGTGGGTTCTTATGTGGATAAAGGTCAGTGTCACCCTAGAAAACCACACATGTCGGCCGGTCGCGGTGGCTCATGCCTGTAATCCCAGCACTTTGAGAGGTTGAGGCAGGTGGATTATCTGAGGCCAGGAGTTCAAGACTAGCCTGGCCAACATGGTGAAACCCCATCTCTACTAAAAATGTAAAACTTAGCTGGGCGTGGTGTCGGGTGCCTATAATCCCAGCTGCTCTGAAGGCTGAGGCAGGAGAATCGCTTGAGCCTGGGAGGTGGAGGTTGCAGTGAGCCAGGATCGCACCACTGCATTCCAGCCTGGGCAACAGAGCAAGACTCTGTCTCCAAAAAAAAAAGACAACCACAAATGTCATGGGGCTGGAGTGACGCTAGGGCCTCTCCCTCCATCAGTATTCCTTCCCAGTTACCTGAGATGGTCTCTGCTGGCTTTGTTCCTCTCCCTGCCCACAATGCCAGGAAGCTACACCCAAGGCTGGGTTTGGTAGGAGGGTGAACAGTAGAAGCAGGCATCTCAGAGCCAAGTCAGTGACCTGTAAGCAGCTTGGATGCAGCCCTGGTCTACCCAAGTGTAGGCTGGGAGGAGAGCATTTATTCTTCCTTACCCTTACTATAAACATTTGCTAGGTATTTCCACCATCTAACACTTTTTTTTTTTTTTTTTTTTTTAAAGAGACAGGGTCTTGCTCTGTCTTCCAGGCTGGAGTGCAGTAGTGTGATCATAGCTCACTGTAACCTCAGACTCCTGGGCTTAAGGGATCGACTGGCCTCAGCCCTCAGCTTCTGAAGTAGCCAGGATTATAAGCGTGTGCCACTACGCCTGGCTAATTTTTTTTTTTTAGTTTTTTAGAGATGGGGTCTTGCTATGTTGCCCAGGCTGGTCTTAAACCCCTGTCCTCAAGCAATCCTCACATCTCAGCCTCCTAAGTACCTGGGATTACAGGAAGGAATCTATTCCTTGAACTATCTATTAGTGCATAAGCTATCAATGGCATTTTTTTGTTTGTCAAAATCTTAACTCCCTTTCATCATATAAGAAAGGAAACTTACAAAGCAAAATTCAGACGAGGCGTAGAAATACAAGCTCAGCTGTAAATGCTTAGTAATAAGCATCACTTTAGTCCTCACTTGTTAGCCATTCATTTGCTCAGCAAAGGCACCAGGGATACCACATCTTGCCTCCACGGAGCTTACAGATTAGTTGGGGTTGGGGAGCAAGTTGGACACATGATTGTTAGACACATACACTCAGGAATCTGACAGACCTGCTGGTTCAAATGCCAGTTCTACTACTTGTTTGCCGTGTGACCAGGAGCAACTTACTGAACCTACGTATCACTTTCCTTATCTGCAAAATCAGGATAATAACTGGCCCTCCCTTATGGGTTCGGTGTTCACATTCCACGAGATAATCACGTACAGTCCTTAGCACAGTGTCAGTAAATAATATTGATTTTACTTGGGCTGGCAGCCTTTTTTCTTTTTTTTAAAGACACCAGGTCCTAGTATCCCAGTTTCCCAGGTGGAAATGGTGGGAATTCACAGATGTGATCATAGTGCACTACGGCCATGAACTCCTGGATTCAAGGGATCCTCCTGCCTCAGGCTCCCCAGTCGCTGGGACTACACAGGCAGGCGCCACCACGCCTGGCTCAGCCTTTTTAAGTTTTATTTTGTCCTCTTTGGCGCACAGATTCTAGTGATTTCATCTCACACTTGATCTTAGCCAAAAGGCCGAGAAGCGATCTAGTGATTTCTTCTCAGTTATTTAGCAGCACCCATCAACACAGTAACTGACCAAAAAGTTTGGAAACCACAGCCAACAGTTACATGGTTTTCTCTTGTATGCCAAGTTGAGGATAGCTGGTCTCAGGGTAAACTGCATTTATAAGAACAATGCCAAGAAGAAAGAGAAGGTTAGACTATTAGAACTGATGGTGTGGCTGCCTGGGTCAAGCACTTTGGCAGGTACATGCTTTTGTAGTTTGTTTTGTTAGTAGAGCCGGCTACTACAGTGGGCAGTGTTCGCCTCCACACTGGGTGCTGCGGCAAGAGCGCCAAGATAGCTATCAGTGTGGGAGGGCCGCCCATGTGCTGAAGCTCTGCATCCTTGGGTTTTGTGTTTTATTTTTGCCCCAGGCTGGGCAACTATGGACATGTTGTTGGAGTTTGTTGACAGAGAATTCTGTTGGCAATCCTTGTGAATTTATAGTACTTTAAAAGTTTAAGTTCAGTCCATCTAGACAATGAGTCTCTGCTAGACTGAACACAGGGTTCAAAGGACCCAGTTTGCCTAAACCTAGTCCTGACAATGAAGAATAACCAGAGACAAAGTAAATTTCAAGGCTGCAAAAATGCAGTGTCTTCAAATTCTGGGCACTATTTTTTTTTTTTTTTGAGATGGAGTCTCACTCTGTCGCCCAGGCTGGAGTGCAGTGGCGTGATCTCGGCTCACTGCAACCTCCGCCCCCTTGGCTCAAGCGATTCTCCTGCCTCAGCGTCCTGAGTAGCTGGGATTACAGGCGTCTGCCACCGCGCCTGGCTAATTCGTGGGCACTAATTTTAAGGAATATATTAATGTGCAGTTAAGGAGTATTTTTTTTTTTTTTTGAAAGCCCAGATACGCCATGCAGACTTGTCTCACCAAAATAAATACTGGAAGAATGGAACATCTTTTGGAAAAGAGACATTTATTTTTCATTAACAGCCTGAATACTTTCCAGTAACAAAGAAATGAAATTATTTATAAAAGCTAGTAAAAGCAGTTGTAATCACCTGATGTTAAAACTAGTATGTACTAGTTTTCTTTTTATCTCAAAAGTCTTATAAAAATAAGCTAATATTCAGGGTTTTTGAATATAAGATACTAGTTTTCAGAGTGCTAAGAGTAATGTTAATTTATGAGACATGAGGCTTGATATTATGGTAAATTTGCTTAAATGGATTGAATATTCACTTTGTCATGATGGATTTTCTAGTAATTAGTCCTTAGAACACTGTAACCAAAGGTCACAAAATATTTTTGTAATCAGTGATTATGTGTTACATAAGTACATGAACCAGGAATAGGTGGTAAAAGGTCTAAGAAAAAGTGCTTTGACAAAACTACATGTCATCAACAAAGCCAAGAATCCAGTGTGTTTAGGTTCCTAGATCTTGCAGTAAAACTGACCACACAGAAGAAAAAAAAAAAATCTTGCCTTTATTTAAAAACAATAGTTACAAATGGGCTTTTCTGTTTCTGCTTCCTTTTTTTTACCTTATTGTTTTTTTAAAGATAGAAGTTGCTGTGGGAATAGTTTAAAATCTTACATTATCACATTAGTATTTATCAGCACTCCCTAATACATTTAGGTACTTTTTTTTTTTTTTTGAGACTAGAATCTCGCTCTTGTTGCTCAGGCTGGAGTGCAATGGCGCAATCTCGGCTCACTGCAATCTCTGCCTCAGAGGCAGAGTGACTCCCCTGCCTCAGACTCCCGAGTAGCTGGGATTATAGGCACCCACCACCATGCCCAGCTAGTTTTTGTATTTTCAGTAGAGATGAGGTTTCACCATGTTGGCCAGGTGGTCTCGAACTCCTGACTTCAGGTGATCCACCCGCCTTGGCCTCTGAAAGTTTGGGATTACAGGTGTGAGCCACTGCGCCTGGCCTTAGGTGTTTTTTAAAAAGTATATTCAAAACAAATCAGACATTTCTTGCAAAGAAAGGTAAATGGGTTTACCATCGGCTCACTGAACCAAATCTTGTGCTTTGCTTTCCCTTGGTTCCTTAGAGGAAATGTAGATTTAAAAAATATGTATGTTTGAAATTTTTTTATATTTGAGTTTTTTAAAAGATGGGGTCTCACTGTGTTGTCTAGGCTGCTCTTGAACTCCTGGGCCCAAGGTGCTCCCAAGAGGCTGGGTCTACAGGAGCATGCTTACTGCACTTGGAAATGTAGATTCTTGTCACTAAAATTATAAATTCATTTCTTTATTATGTTTGTAGTCTGTGGTTAACAGACTTTTAATTAAAGGCAGTTCTTACTGCTTGAGGCTTCTGGGTTGACAATGGATGGTCCCCCGGGAGGAAGGTTAGTGGAGGGGCCCAGGGCTCCCCAGCTCATAGGAGAAACACATTTGCATTTGCACTGAATCCAGCTTCTCCTGTGACAAGTGTGTGGGTGATGTAGTCTTGTCTCTTTCCCCACTGCTTATGGCTAATCCAAAGGTTTATTGGATGGGCCTGGCAAAGATGCTCTGATCCCTTTGTGGGTCCAGGCGATGATGCTGTGTGGGGAGCCTGAAACCACAGGGCAGGTTGAGGGGTTGGGGCAGCAGGAAAGGGCTGAGGCCCCACGGGCTGACAGAGAACCTCCCTTCTTTTCTCTGACACTTCATGACTTAGATAGCTTGTCTTTTTTTTTTGCTGTAGATTTATTATTTTACGTTCCTGTGTCTTGTTTTGGTAGAATTAAAGAGAGAGTGTGTATGTGCCCTTCTCAGAGACATCCTATTTTATAGGCAAACTCAGACCATCACAGTGAACCCCATCAGGAGGAGGTCTTCTTCAAGGACACCTCTGGTAAGAAACAAGGAAAATATGATTGCTTTTATATTTTAGTGATGTTTTTCCTTAATAAAATATGCTTTCAATACTGTTAATTTTGAGTTTGAACCATAAAAGTGTATTGATATTTCTTCATTTTTAACCAAAGAAATGGTAATTTTTTCCCATAGGTCCAACCTGATATTTATATTATTATATTATACATATTTGAATATTAGGTCTGACTTTAATATTAAGAACTTAGACTATTGGCCAAGAGTAATCCTAAGTTGGTATATATTTAAAATACTAGATGACTTTTATAAGATTGACTGTAATACATATAAGCTTCTTATGTTCAAATGTTTATACAAGGAAATCTGTATCTATTCCTTCTTGCTCTTAGTTTTTTAGATGCAGATTTTCTTGTGGAGGCCAATGTCCTTGGTATCAGTCATAGGGCTTGGCATTGCTATTTGGGGAAACAGAAATGCTAGAAATGTTAAGAACTACTGTGTCTTCATGTTTATTTTCCATATATAATATATTTAATTCCTTTAGAAGTTTTTTTTTAACAGAAAGAATCCAGTGGATAATAACTTTACCTGTATTACACAAGCAATGTGTTTTAACCCTGTGTCCAACTCTCCATTTCTTATCCTAAACCCCAGCCCTACGTGATGCCTCCTCCACTGCAGCTGCACTATAATGGGCATTATACAGAACCATATGCTTCTTCCCAAGGTAAAGTACACTGTTTCTGCCATGCCTTACATAGTTATTACTATGGATAAATCTGTGAATGCTTGGAGATCGTGAAGCCTGGACAGTTTTTGGCTGAAGTTGCACCCCAAATTGCATCATGATAATAGCTATCCTGGATTCATAAAAGAAGCCAATATATTCAGTTTTTTTTTTTTTTTTTTTGAGACAGAGTCTCAATGTATCACCCAGGCTAGAGTGTAGTGGCATGTCTCAGCTCACTGCAACATCCACCTCCCAGATTCAAGCAATTCTTGTGCCTCAGCTTCCCAAGTAGCTGGACTACAGGCGCGCCACCACACCTGGCTAATTTTTGTATTTTTTAGTAGAGACGGGGTTTCGCCATGTTGGCCAGACTGGTCTCAAACTCCTGACCTCAGATGATCCACATATATTTGGGTTCTTGAATATATGTAAAAACATGCAGTATCAAATTTTGATGCTCCACTGATCTCAAATTTGGCCAATGGGAAACTATCAAGCTGGTTCCTATGTCCGTTTACCACCACCCTATTAGCCTTTAAGTGCTTCTTTGCTATCTGACAAAGAATTCCCCGGGTTACTTTTCTTTCCCTGCCAGAGGCTTTCCTATTGTAAAAGTTAAACACGTGACTACTGCAGTTTTCACATGAGAAGTATAAGGAATTGTATTTATAACCCCCAAGCTGAAGTTTAAGCAGTCAATTAACATTTACTCTGTACTCTCTCTCTGTATGGGGCTATATCAAATGCTAAGGAGGTTTATGCAGATGAGTATTTCCACGTCTTAAGAAGCTTATCTTCAGCCTGAACCACAGGGCCAGACCCTGTCTCTACCAAAAAAAAAAAAAAAAAAAAAGCTGGGCGTAGTGGTATGCGTCTGTGGTCCCAGCTACTCAGGAGGCTGAGGTAGGAGGATTGCTTAAGCCCAAGGTGGGGGTGGAGGTTGCAATGAGCCAAGATTGCGCTGCTGCACTCCAGCCTGGATGATAGAGGGAGACTATCTCAAAAAAAAACAAACAAACAAACCACACCTTAGAATCTAATAGTGGAAGATAAGACAGGTGCACAAATAACTTTGTCTTTCTCCCCGAACCCCTTTTTTGTGGAGAATGGGGTCTTGCTATATTGCTCAGGCTGGTCTCAATCTCCTGGGCCCAAGCTATCCTCCTGCCTCTGCCTTTCTAAGTGCTGGGATTATAGGCCTGAGCCACCACTCCTGGCACAAATAACTTGAATATGATAGTTTTTCTGAGACAGCATGTGCAATTACCATGCTCCTCAATGGAAGAGAGACTCATCACATTGGGGAGATTGAGAAGAACTTTCTGTATCTGAAAAGATGGGTGGATTTCAGCAGGTAGAAAGGCAGGGACTTGACTGGGGTTGCTGTTCCTAGTTTTGGGGATAGTGAACGCCATGCACAGAATGAAGCAGGGCGTGTTTGGAGAGTAGAGTGGTCCAGGTTCCCTCTTGGGTAAGGAACTGGTAGGGAGTGATGCATGAAGGGATGTGACTGTACTGTTTGTGTCGGCCCTGGTGTAAAGATGAGGGTTTTCATGCAGTGAGGTGGGTAGTAGAGAGCAGGGCTTTGGGTGTAGAGCCCGAGAGCGTCCCCCTGGCCATGTTCTTGTATTTCCTCTCTCTCGCACCCTGCCTTTTTCTGGTACTTGCAATCCTGGCCCCGCCCACTTCTGGGACCTGGCTGTTCTCTACATTGTTAGTCTCACTTTGCCACTCATTCTCTTCCCTCCATCTATAAACATCTTAATATTGTTTGTTCTCCTTGCGTTAAGTGATTGAGTGATCTGCTTTCTTTTCTCACTGACGACTTCTTCTTTTTTTTTTTTTTTGAGACAGAGTCTCGCTCTGTGGCCCAGGCTGGAGTGCAGTGGCGCGATCTCGGCTCACTGCAAGCTCCGCCTCCCGGGTTCACGCCATTCTCCTCCCTCAGCCTCCCGAGTAGCTGGGACTACAGGTGCCCGCCACCACGCCCGGCTAATTTTTTTTTTTTTTTTTTTTTTGTATTTTTAGTAGAGACGGAGTTTCACTGTGTTAGCCAGGATGGTCTCGATCTCCTGACCTCGTGATCCACCCACCTCGGCCTCCCAAAGTGTTGGGATTACAGGCGTGAGCCACCATGCCAGGCCCTTTCTCACTGACTTCTAAGAGTACTCTGTGTGCTGCTTCTGCTTGCTGGTTACCCGCCCACTCCTCTGTCTTTGCCACTCTGTTAAAGCGGCCCTCTCCGAGGCTCCCAGCACCCCCACATCCCCTCACCATCACATTCAAGCCTTTGTACCTTCTGGAAACTCTCCTTCTGGCATGCTAGGTTTTTCCCTCCTCCTTCCCATCAGTATTGTTTGGTGTGCTCTGCAGGTCTGTCCTGTGGCTTCTTCCCTCCCTCTGTGAGCTTCCCAGGGGTCTCATCCACATTTAACATTTCTTTTCTTTTCTTTCTTTCTTTTTTTTTTTTTTGTTTTTTGAGATGGAGTTTCACTCTTGTTGCCCAGGCTAGAGTGCAATGGCGTGATTTTAGCTCACTGCAACCTCTGCCTCCTGGGTTCAAGCAATTCTCCTGCCTCAGTCTCCCAAGTAGCTGGGATTACAGGCATGCGCCACCATGCCCAGCTAGTTTTGTATTTTTAGTAGAGATGGGGTTTCTTCATGTTGGTCAGGCTGGTCTCGAACTCCCAACCTCGGGTGATCTGCCCGCCTCGGCCTCCCAAAGTGCTAGTGTTACAGGTGTGAGCCACTGCACATGGCCACAGGATCATTCTTTTGCCTGGTGTTTGAGACTCCACACAATATTCCCTGAGACTGCCCTTCCAACCTTACTTCCGAAGTTATTTTACTCCTCTGTAGCTATCTGACACTCCAGCCACCCCAGTTTGCCTAGGGATGCACCCTGGCTTTGCCAGTGCTGCTCTGCACCCTCCAGTGCCCTTACTCCATGCACCCTTCCGTTCACATGCTGCCATCCAGACCAGATAGGCAGGGCTATGCTGTGCTGACAAAATATTCCATTCCAAACTCTCAGGGAAGTAATAGTAAAGGTCACCTGTCCATTGCACACTGCACTAGCAGGAGGGCTCTGCCCCCTCTGAGGCTGCCGTAGGGGCTTGAGCTGGAGAGGCTCTTCTCTCTGGAATGTTGTTGGTCAGTGTTGCAGTTGGAAGAGAGCCTGGAAGCTGGCTTTTAACCCTCTGTGCACTTTCCCTTGACCATTACTAGTCACATTGCTGTGCCTGATACCAAGGGGTGAGGAGGCATAACCCTGCATGCTCTGAGAGGTTGAGAGACCTCACTTCTGATGGAAGCTGGACTTGCCCACCCCACCCAATTACCCCTCAAGTCCCCTTAACTGCCATATCTTCTGCGAGGTGGTTCTTGGTTCTCTCTTCCTTGTCCCCATCAACCCAACCCAGGCTGGAAATGACCATTTCTTCCTCTGGACTCCTGTAACCCTTTATCTCTTCTCCCTTCCTTGAATTATGATTTCATGCATACCTTTCCCCTTTTCTTGCCTGTATTCCAACCATCTTTTCCTCCTTCTATTCTTAGTATTGCCTTTTCCACATAACAGTATCATAAATGGCTAGATGGTTTGTGGGGTGCAGAAGCAGGGAGACTAGGTGGATATAGAGCTAGTTCAGACAAGCTGGGGTAGGGGTCCGAGCTGTGGCAGCAGTGAGGAAAGGGGGATTGCAGAGATGGAGCCATGACCAAGCTTTGCATAGATGAGGAAAGCACAGTGACATGGAAGTGCTGTGTGTCAGCAGAAGAATACCATGGAGATTTGAGTGCTATTTCCTCACAGCCGCATGTGCCACCAGAATAAAGTGTACCCACTGGATTGTGGTGTATTACTTAAGTATCACCATGATCACTTAACTCACATGGAGCTTTTGAAGCACAAAAAGAATGCCTTTCAGAGGAAATTGTTATTTGAAGGAGTTGGCTGCTGAGTGTTAGAAATCATCTAGGGTTAGAAATCATCCTCAGTAACAGAGGGCAGGTAAGCTACAAATTGACTAGAAGAAACATGGCCCCTGTCATCCCTGGGCAGGGACACATGCATAGCTATTGTAAGATTAGGTTAAACTGATTCTGTTAGCTGCAGGTCTGGATCTTCCTGTAACATGGGGGCCAGGGCAGGGGGCAGCTGCAGCTGTTTTAATGTGGCTCCTCTTGGCTTCTGGACACTTTATGGGCTGTGTGGCTGCTGGTGACACTGTTGGACCACAGAAGTTCAGATCCTGCTATACCATTACCCTTTTACAGCTGAAGCTCTCATATTCATTTGGGAAGAACAATAAAAAATTCCAGTTAAGGAAATGCTTACAGACGGTGCTTGAACTAGCTCAGCGGCAGCAAGGCCACATCCGTACTACCCAGGGAAGAAAGGCAGAGTCCCCAGCCCAGTGCCTTGAATGGTATCTCTGCCTCAACTTCCCCAGAGTTCCAAAAAGTCTGCTAGTCTGCTGTGGGTGTGGTTTAAGACAGGATCTCACTTTGTCACCCAATGAATGCCACCCCTTAAGTAGGCAGAGCCATGCCCATCCTATAGATGAGGAAGCCGAAGCTCCCAGGGTCACTCAGATAGTGTGGCTAAAGCTAGGTCATTTTAGCAGGGATTTTTACAAACTGTGTTAAAAATGTCATCAGAGGTAAGGGCCGATCTCAATATTTGGTTGGAGTAATTAGTCCAATTTAAAAAATCTCATTTTGAACTCATTTTTTCTAGATAACCTCTTTGTGCCCAACCAGAACGGATACTACTGTCACTCTCAGACAAGCTTGGACAGAGCCCAGATTGACCTCAACGGTCGGATCCGTAACGGCAGTGTCTACAGCGCACACAGCACCAACTCCTTAAATAATCCTCAGCCCTACTTGCAGCCCTCGCCGATGTCGTCCAACCCTAGCATCACCGGGAGTGACGTCATGAGGCCTGACTACGTCCCGTCCCATAGGCACAGCGCCCTGATACCCCCGTCCTACCGCCCCACCCCAGACTATGAGACTGTGATGAAGCAGCTCAACAGGGGCCTGGTGCATGCGGAACGGCAGAGCCACTCGCTGCGAAACCTCAACATCGGCAGCTCGTACGCCTACAGCAGGCCCGCGGCGCTGGTCTACAGCCAGCCCGAGATCCGCGAGCACGCACAGCTCCCCTCGCCGCCGGCCGCGCACTGCCCGTTCAGCCTGAGCTACAGCTTCCACAGCCCGTCTCCCTACCCCTACCCTGCCGAGCGGCGGCCCGTGGTGGGCGCGGTCAGCGTGCCCGAGCTAACCAACGCGCAGCTGCAGGCGCAGGACTACCCGGCCCCCAACATCATGCGGACGCAGGTGTACCGGCCACCCCCACCCTACCCGCCCCCTAGGCCCGCCAACAGCACGCCAGACCTGTCCCGCCACCTTTACATCAGCAGCAGCAACCCCGACCTCATCACGCGGCGCGTGCACCACTCAGTGCAGACGTTCCAGGAGGACAGCCTGCCCGTGGCGCACTCGCTGCAGGAGGTCAGCGAGCCCCTCACCGCTGTGCGCCACGCGCAGCTGCACAAACGGAACAGCATCGAGGTGGCCGGGCTCAGCCACGGCCTGGAGGGCCTGCGGCTTAAGGAGCGGACCCTGTCTGCGTCGGCGGCAGAGGTGGCGCCGCGAGCCCTCTCGGCGGGCTCCCAGCCCAGCGTTTTCACCGAAAGGACAAAGCGGGAAGGGCCGGAGGAGGCGGAGGGCTTGAGATACGGCCATAAGAAGTCCCTGTCGGACGCCACCATGCTAATCCACAGCAGCGAGGAGGAGGACGACGAGGACTTCGAGGAGGAGAGCGGGGCCCGGGCGCCCCCTGCACGTGCGCGCGAGTCTCGGCCCGGCCTGGCCCAGGACCCACCTGGCTGCCCTCGCGCCCTGCTCGCCGGGCCCCTGCACATCCTGGAGCCCAAGGCCCACTTCCCGGACGCGGAGAAGAGGTTGATGGACAGCAGCCCCGTCCGCACGACCGCAGAGGCCCAGCGGCCCTGGAGAGACGGGCTGCTGATGCCCTCCATGTCGGAGTCTGACCTCACCACGTCGGGCCGCTACCGAGCCCGGAGGGACTCCCTGAAGAAGAGGCCGGTGTCGGACCTCCTCTCTGGGAAGAAGAACATCGTGGAAGGGCTCCCTCCTCTGGGGGTAAGCCACGCGGCGAGCAGTGCCCGGCCAGGGGACCGCGCGTTCGCCCTGTTGGTTCTTTCACTCATCACGTCCCGTGTTTTTCAGCTCCTCTTATTCTTTTAACGTTCTTCATTCCCCCACGTCACTCTCTTTTTGTCTAATTTTGAACACATTTAAATTTATGGAAATCATGGGGATCCACTTGAATTTTAGTGATTTTACTGGAGATAATTATTATAGATGAAGCGAAAGGGTAAATTCACAGGGCTTTGTTGAAAGGAATGGAAAATATGAATGAAATGTTTTAGTAATACAGTGTTAAGGGAAAGACAGTTAAGATTTCATGACTTTAGCCACAATTGCTTTAGCCACCCATTAAAAATACTGTGGGTGATGCGGCACCCCTGGGGTGCATTTGTTTAGTTTGCTCAAGAGATATCTGAGAAAGGCATCCAGGAAAGTGTACTCAATCCTAGTATAATTCTCCAGGTTGGAGTGTGTGTGGATACAGCTTACATATCTTGGCCGTGATTCTCCAGAGTGATTCTGGAGTTGGGAAGGTGGCACTTTGTTAAGGCAAATCCTGAGACGTCCAGGTGTCTTAAATTTAAAAGAAAGATGAATTCAACTGAGAATCTAAGGAAAGTCCCTCGCAGAAGATGCAGTTCTTTAATATTCAGCCTAATAAATAAATATGAATTAAGCACTTTTTACCCACTTTGAAGCAAAATATAAAAAAGCATAATAGCATCATCTCTAGCTGCCATCCTTGGAGCATTTGCCATGGGCCAAGCATTTCCTCTACTTTTGTGGCCTATTTACAGTAAGCCTATTGTTATTGCCTGTTTTACAGATGAAGAAACAGATTTAGATATTAACTAACTTTTCGAAGGTCACATGACTAGTGAGTGACTGAATTGGAATTTTAAACTCATACTTAGCAGCCCATTCTGTTATCATCTACATTGTAGACGTATGTTCTGCATTGAAGTATACTGTATATGTTTTATTAAGTCATAATTGCTTGTTGAAGCCTTGCTAGTCTGTCTTTCACTGAAACTTTTAAACTCAGTCCTCAACCTGGGACTAAGCATTTGCGGCCTTGTCATGAAGCGTGTCCACCGAAGTGATTTTGTTGCAGTGCTCAGGCTTCCAGCTCTTCCTGGCCCACATCTCCACTCCTCATGCCCTGCACTTGAGCCAGGCTAACTTGATTAGGGCCTCCATCCTATCTCCCATTGGCTTCCAGTGTCCTGGCAACTAGGGTTCTCCTCCCCCCATCGTTGCTAAACTGCAAACTCAGACAGGAGGGCTCATCTCAAGTGTGGTTCTGGCCTAGTGTATGAGATCCTTTAAGATGCTGCAAACATCTTGCTGAACAGGAAAAAACCCACACTATTATAGTACTTATGAAAGAGACTAATGTACATAGACAAAAACTACTTAACAAAAAAAGTACCATAGATTTAAATTTGCTTTTTTTTTTTTTTTTGAGAAGAGTCTTGCTCTGTTGCCCAGGCTGGAGTACAGTGGTGCGATCTCAGCTCACTGCAACCTCTGCCTCCTGGGTTCAAGCGATTCCCCTGCCTCAGCCTCCTGAGTAGCTGGGACTACAGGTGTGTGCCACCATGCCAGCTAATTTTTTGTATTTTTAGTAGAAACGGGGTTTCACTGTGTTAGCCAGGATGGTCTCCCTCTCCTGACCTCGTGATCTGGCTGCCTCAGCCTCCCAAAGTGCTGGGATTACAGGTGTGAGCCACCACACCTGGCTTAAATTTGCTTTCTTTTAATAAGTTTTGGGTTTGAATTTTAAGTTGATTTTTAAATTTTTCACAAGTGTACAACATAACTCACATACCTGAACAGTAAAGGCTAATGCCTTCAGTGGACACAGATTTAAGAGTGTAGGGAGCAGTGATTCAGGGATAAGGTGTGGGTAGATTTTCCAAAGTAACTCTACTTGAATCCCTGAGCCAGCTGGACAGGGTCCTTTTATAGTTAACACCCTTCCCATTACATTGAGAACGGTCTGTTTGCATGTGTGACTCACGTACTTTCCCCAAATGCTATTTGAGTACAGCTCAGTACTCAGGCCTATTTTTATTCTGAATGGGGTCTGGTAGGTTCAGTTAAATCTGAGGACTTTGATCAGTTTGGTTCTCTTAAAAGAACTTTTCTCTCCCATTGACTTTTAAGACCATAATACTAGTAAAATTATGTGATTGGATTATGTTTTTGGTCCTTTTTGCTTAAAGGATTCTACTTAAAGAATGGGTATGGCAGCTGTGGTCACGAGGAAAGAGCAAAGGTCCTACGAGTTAAGAACGTTGGGGCTGAGTCTACAGCCTGCCATTTGTTAGTTCTCTGTGACCATGGTCAGGACCCTTCATGCGTCAGAACCTCAGCGTCCACATCAGATAACCTCAGATCATGAGGATGGTCATCCCTGCTCTGCCTGCTTCGTGGCATTATGTCCCACATGCAGTTAGGCATGAAAAAATGCCTCCTGAATTATATGATTCAGCATAACTGATTTTAACCAAAGATTTGCTTTTGTTTTGACACTGATTACCTTGTAAAAGAGGCAGCCATGTGACCTCAGACAAGCTATTTAATCTCTCTGTGACTCAGTTTTTACATTTGTAAATGAGAGGACCCGAGAGAGTTGTTGGGGGGATAAAAATGAGGTTCTGGCACATTGAAAGAGCTTAGTCCATATTAACGTTACTGTGAGGTGGCATCATACATTTAACTTAATGGCTTTCAAGAGTGGAAGAGGCCAATTCCCTATTGTACCCTCTGACCTTTCATAGTAACATGGGGTTGCCATTATCTTAATTGTTACAACAAATTCCCTAATGTGAATTAAGGTTATGGAGGTTTAGTATTAAAAACAGTGAAATAAACTGTAGACAAGTAGGAATGACTTTAGAATTCTCCACCCATCTCCACCTCCAGAGACCTGTTATCTTAAAGGCAGACTGGTTTGGGTGCTCATACATCTACATAAAGATTTTCTTTTTGTTGTACCCTTTAGTGCAGTGGTTCTCACATAAGAAATCACTGTGCAGGGTATGCATTAAAATCCTGTGCTTATATTCTAAGGGCTAATTAAGGCATATTCAAGGCTAGTTTTGACTACATACAACATTCTTCCAATACTGGCTTTTGAACTGACCTCACAGCCAATCAACTTTATCCAGCGTGTTCCAGTGTGGGATATTTTGAGTCATTTTCAGGCAGAGAAGTGCCAGATGTAGCTCATATTGACTGGCAAGAGCCGACTTAAATTTTCAGGAATCTTGTGAGCCAATTGATGTGACATTAACAGTTTGAAATTGCCTGTGAGTATTTACACCATGGATATGGGCAAACACCAATCAAAACTTCCTTCCAAGAGCCAGTTGTTAAATATTACCAGCACATCACTGTTTTCTGCATGTTAGAATCATTAAATTTCAGCCTAAGCAGGAACTTTTTAGTCTGTATCCCTGTGTCTGGGTGTATCTGTCTCTTTCTGTCTAGGTGAGGCTTACAGAGGAAAAGTGACTTGCCTGAAAGAAGTTGGTCAGTTAGAGGCCAGATGTGAACCCAGGCCTCTGCTGTTTCTAGTCTAGACTGCATTATGTGGGGAGTTCATGATCAAATATTAATTATAAAATTAAAAATTAATCCACTTAGCTTTTTGAGTTAGGTACCAATCATAGTCTGCAATTACAGCAGCAATCTTTTAGGATTTTTTTCCTCTCTTACCAAGATGCCTTTTCCATCTGTTCTTGCGCCATTATCCTGGGGCTTCATGGCCTGTTACAGGCTGAGAGAGCTGGAATAACACTGATTTTGTTTACAGGGCAGAACCATTTTTTTCCAATCGGGGCTACTCATTATATTGATGTCTTCCAAGGAAGTGTAGTATATCCAATGAAACTTAGTGTTCTTTTTTGAGACTGGGTCTCACTCTGCCCCCAGGCTGGAGTGCAGTGGCACGATCTCAGCTCACTGTAATCTCCACCTCCCGGGTTCAAGCCATTCTCCTGCCACAGCCACGCGAGTAGCTAGGATTACAGGCATGCGCCACCACACCCAGCTAATTTTTGTATTTTTAGTAGAGATGGGGTTTCACCATATTGGCCAGGATGGTCTCAATCTCCTGAGCTCATGATCCGCTCGCCTCGGCCTCCCAAAGTGCTAGGATTACAGGCGTGAGCTCCCGCACCTGGTCAACTTAGTGTTCTTATGCTTATTATTCTCAGAGAGGAAAATCATGCTCTAATAATAACTTTAGGAAACACTTGATTTCAGGAGACAAGATTTTGTTGATGCTTTCTCTTCTGTCCTGTCCTCCTGGTGTCATGATGGAGATTTTAGCCCTGTTTTATTTTCCTTGTTTAAAAATGTAGCCGTTCTGAGAGGTAGCATGATCTAACCGGGGTCATCTAAGTCTGCACTAGAGCGCAGAGTAGCATATGAGGAGGGAGCTTCAACATACAAAGGGGGCTGCTGCAGAAAGCATTTAATTTTTTCAGAATGACTTAAAGAATTTATATATTTTAAAAATTATAAAAGCTGGCCAGGCATGGTGGTACACGCCAGTAATCTCAAGCACTTTGGGAGGCCAACACAGGAGGATTGCTTAAGTTCAGGAGTTTGAGACCAGCCTGGGCAACATAGTGAAACCCCATCTCTACAAAACACATGAAAGATTAGTTGGGCATGGTGGCACGTGCTGGTAGTCCCAGGTACTCGGGAGGTTCAGGTGGGATTGCTTGAGACTGGAGGTTGAGGCTGCAGTGAGCTATGATGGTGCCCCTGCATTCCATCCAGCCTGGGTGACAGAGTGAGACCCTCAAAAAAAAAATTTATAAAAGCTTATTATAGTCAAGTGATTGCATTTAAAGCTTTTTTTTTGGACTTCAGCTGATTTTTTACGTCTGTCTGGTTTTAAAAGGAATGCAGTCTGCCTGGAGCCTCACCTTTCATTACCACAGAACTTTGTAACCAATCGTGTTTCAAAACCTTCTATCTGGAAGACTTTATCAGGGCTTTGGCCTTGAAAGGAATGTCTTCCTACTAATGTTTGTTAAACAAGTGGTGTGTGAAGGAGTGTAATCTTTCTGGGTTTACTGGCAAAGGAGAACGCTCCCTCTGTGTGTTCCTGGTCTTCAGTGCATTGAAACTTCTTTTCACAGGGGTTGTATTTGTGTATATTTCATATATACACATAAATACTTTTACAGGGAATGAAAAAGACTCGAGTAGATGCAAAAAAAATTGGTCCTCTTAAACTGGCTGCCCTAAATGGACTCTCCCTATCTCGAGTGCCTCTGCCTGATGAAGGAAAGGAAGTGGCTACCAGAGCAACGAATGATGAAAGGGTATGTATGGGACACACAGGGCTTTGTGCCTTCTCTGGAACAACGGGTAAATACTACGCAAATGCCTTCATGAGATTTTGGTGAATTTTCTAACACAATTTAATAATAAATGAGTGTTAAGGAATTTTGTAATATGAGCCTCAAAATTGGGGCAAATGTATAGCTAATGTCTTAATAGATAATTTCAGGTTTGAATGCTGATTTTTTGTTTGTTTGTTTCTCAGTGTTCTTTTTTACCTTCTCCTGGCCTTTTGGGGCAGTCTTGATTTTGATGGCCTTAAAGTGAGAAGAAATCTACAAAAATACAGGAGCATACATAGGAAAGGCAGCAGACACTGACTTCTATTATATTGAAAGTTTATCTCGAGAGTAGTTTCTCAATTTTTCAAAACTTCCTTTGTGCCTGAGGTGTATTTTCTGTGAGGTTTTATTACATCAAAATCAGATAGGTATACATTTGCTTTACAGCGGGATCCTGGAGGTAGTTTCCAATATTTCCTACTGCTTTAGTCTTTTATATATCGTATGATGTAAAATGGAAACATTTGTTCATAGCTGTTGGAACTCATTATCTGTCCCCTAGATTTACTGTTCCCCAGGAGAATTCCATCTATTAGGGGTCACAAAATTGACCACAGATCTAGAGAAAATGAATTCAACAAATTTCTTTAGGCCAATTTTCAACTTTAAACAAAAGTTTGCATTATATTTCTTACCAAAATGATTGTCTTTTGTTCTTTTAACTCTTGTTGTTGTGGCTTTTTAAAATTTTAACTTCGTTTTCACCTAGAATTTTGTTTTTGTTTTTGTTTTGGTTTTTTTGAGATAGGGTCTCACGGTTTACTGCAGCCTCAACCTCCTGGGCTCAAGCAATCCTCCTGCCTCATCCTCCCAAGTAGATGGGACCACAGGCATGCACCACCACACCCGGCTCGTTTTTTAATTTTTTGCAGAGATGGGGTCTCACTGTGTTTTTCAGGCTGGTCCTGAACTCCTACGCTCAAGTGATCCTCCCTCCTTGGCCTCCCAAAGTGCTGAGATTACAGGCATGAGACACCATGCCCAACCTAGAATTTTCAATATTATACAGTGCTAGATTTGAAGCAGAAAACAAGATTTCAAATATACAGTCAAAAGGTAGCCATGACATGTGGCCGTATTCATGTTATTCCACATATTCTGTTTTATAGTGCAAAATTCTGGAACAACGATTAGAACAAGGAATGGTATTCACAGAATATGAAAGAATTCTTAAGAAACGGCTAATTGATGGGGAGTGCTCAACAGCACGACTCCCTGAAAATGCAGAAAGAAATCGATTCCAAGATGTTCTTCCTTATGACGATGCGAGAGTGGAGTTGGTCCCAACTAAAGAAAACAACACTGGTTACATCAACGCATCACATATTAAGGTGAGAGGAACGCCTCAAGTAATAAACAGCACATGCAGTTTAAGTTACAAGAATGGTAAGAACTGTACTCATGTCTGTTTAGAATTCAGATATTTTAAAATTTATTTTTATTGTTTTAGATAAACACCCTAGTTTTGAACATTTGTGACAAACTGTACTACAAGCTGGGAAATCCACATACCAGTGCTAGATAAAAAGTGTCTATCAGACAGAGCCAAAGTCGTGTCTACTCTCCATGTGCAAAACCACTCTGCCCCCAACACTGTTACCAGGACTCAGGGCGCACTTATTTGTCCGGCTTTTTTTTCCTTTTGCCTTTTTTGAGATAGAGTCTTGCTCTGTCGCCCAGACTGGTGGAGTGCAGTGGTGTGATCATGGCTCCCTACAGCCTTGACCTTCTGTTGCCTGGCTTTAGAACTTTGTCCTAAATCGGAAGACCTCTTTTTAGCTCATAAATTCTTCTGGGAGCCACTGAATTGCTAGTTTTTCCTCATCACATACCGACATGCATTTTTATGTAACAAAAGTGTCTGGGCTTTTTGATGGTGTTCACAAAAGCTTTCAACTTACCAAGGTGCCATCTGTCCTCTTTACATACTCTTTATAATAATTTTTAAGGATCATTTTGTTCTTTGAAGAAGTGGTTTTTTCCTGGAACCAGTATAATGCCATTAAACTGGGTTAATGTTTATGGTGAGAGATAGGGGGTCCAGTTTTACTTTTCTGCTTATGGATATCCAGTTTTCCCAGCCCCATGTATTTAAGAGGCTGTCCTTCCCCAGTGTATGTTCTTGGCACCTTATCTGGGGTAATATCACTCCCATGAAAATGGACAAAATGATGATTCACAACACGTGATGGAATAAAGCCAGATGTTCCTTCTTCCTCATTGTACCCTTTGTTCATGCTGGCCACATTCAATTCTTTATTTTGGGAAGGAGAAATCTCATGGTGAGTGAATGAGTAAGTGTGGACAGGTGGTGGTTTTTTTCTTTAGTTTGCAAGTATTATTTGAGAAGAGAACAAGCTGACACCAAGGCTTTCTGGAGACTGGCAGTCTGCCTGTGAATGCCAGTACCCCTTGATGGCTTTTGGGAATCTATGCACATACTATTTTGTTTTTAAATATAATAACAGCATAATTTACTTATAAACCGAGCATTTCTTTGAAATAACTCATCCAGTCTCTCATGACTAGATGGATAAGAATGAATGATACTGTAGTTCTGTAGTGATATTTCAAAATCTTCAGCAGCCACTTGCAGAATAGAGGAAAGAATTTGATAGACCTGGGTCTGACTCCTAGATCTAAAATGAGGTGGGACCTCACTTTATAAGCTGTGTTGTGGAACCTCATGTCACTTATATGGAAATAAATAAATGATGACACCTACCCTGCCAGCTTCTAACTAGTCCCCTCCTCCTCCCTAGTGCTTATTCACTGTTATAACCTGGTACTCATCCACAGTGGCAGCCACTGGGTGCTCAGTGAGATGATGTGGAGCGGTGACTAGGGGACTGGCAGCCCTGAGTGAGAGTGCGTGTGGCACAAGGCTTGGCACTGGGTTTTACGTTTAGTGAGCGTTTGGAGACAGTTACTGTCGTCACTCAATATTGGTGAAGCCAAGATTTAACCCAGGTCTCTTAACTACAAATCTAGTAATTACTGTTGTATTAGACTGCTTTCAAGGAAGTTAAATCTTAAGTGGAAACTTAATATTATTGTGGAGAGTGACCTTGACTCAGAAGTTCAGAGGTGAGACTATCTTAAGTAGGAAGTTTTTTTTTTAAAGAAGAGGCACCATGGCTGCAATAACAGCTACTTATTGAGTTATGTGCCAGGTACCATAGATACTGACTCAGTCCTCACAACAACCCTATGACGGTAGGCAGTATTTTTATTTTATAAATGAAACTGAGATTCAGCAAGGTTAAGCAGGTTGCATAGATATTATGTATATTCACAGTACCTAAGTTTATAAAAATGTCAGTAATGCAAATTGTATTCAAAAGGGAAAAGATGAAAAGTCTTTCCTTATTCTGCTGAATAATCCAGTTTACTACTTTTTTACTTTTTTAAAAAAACTTTTTTAGTACTACCATGAATGCATGCATACATACCTATGTTTGTTATACACACACATCAATTTTTTTTAACCTTTTCTAATCCCAGGTCTCTGTCAGTGGAATCGAATGGGATTATATTGCCACACAGGGACCATTACAGAATACCTGTCAAGATTTTTGGCAGATGGTATGGGAACAGGGAATTGCAATTATAGCAATGGTGACAGCAGAAGAGGTAGGTACTCATTTCTCTTAAGTGATTTTCTCAGCCTCTGAAGAACAGTTAATGTTAATCATCTAGAATCCTGACCTGTGGAGAAGAAGGCAGGGGTAGGGTTGTGGTTCTGTTTCAGATGTGCCGTCTATGTGAGACAGGCATCCATTGCCGGATCTCGAGTCATTTAACCATGCTCATCTTTAACAGGAGGGTGGAAGGGAGAAGAGCTTTAGGTATTGGCCACGACTTGGTTCCAGGCACAACACTGTCACCTATGGAAGGTTTAAGATCACGACCCGGTTCCGCACAGACTCTGGCTGCTATGCCACCACGGGTCTGAAGATGAAGCACCTCCTTACCGGGCAAGAGAGGACCGTCTGGCACCTCCAATACACAGACTGGCCTGAACATGGCTGTCCAGAAGACCTCAAGGGATTTTTATGTGAGTGACTTTAACTTTGTTCCCAGGACAGCTGCCTCTGGAGCTGTTAAACAGAGAGGAACATTTATGTTTCTGAAATATTTCCTTTATGTTCTCTCATATAAGCTTCAGACTTGTTTTAACATAAAGAATACAAGTGTTTTGGGGAGGGTTAACAAGAGGTTTATAAGTTACGATTTGGTAGTGAGTAGAATCCACAGCTGACTCAGTATCTCCATTTCATTTTGTAGATCAGAAAGTGGGCAGAGGTAGTGACTTGCTCAGGGTCACACTGTCCCTTGGTGGTTGGGTTTGGTTCACTGGCAGCCAGTGCTCTTTATCTGCAGTCCTCTTAATCAGTGGAGAGAATATGAAGATTGAGTCGACAATGTGATACGCCTTGATCCTTGAGTACTTTTCTATTTCATTGATTTTCCACAGCATATCTTGAAGAGATCCAGTCTGTTCGACGCCATACAAATAGCACAAGTGATCCCCAAAGCCCCAACCCTCCATTGTTGGTCCACTGCAGTGCTGGTGTAGGAAGGACTGGTGTGGTGATTTTGTCGGAGATCATGATCGCCTGCCTGGAACACAATGAGGTGATGGCGCTTATGATCGCCTGGCCATTTTGGGTGGAAATAAGGCTGGGGAAGAGAGGGACATAGTGACTTAATAGCTCTTTTTGCGCACATTTCCTTGGACTGTGGTGGCCTCAAGATGTTACTAATGTTCCCTGCAAAAGGCAGTGTCTTCTTGGAGAGTCTCAGTACTAATTAGCATATTAAAGACTGAGAAGTCATACGATAAATAAAGCTGTTTAATTTTGTTTTACTTGCCCAGGGTTTTTCAAATTTGAGCTCAGAACTCTTTTTCTGTTTACATTTCAAGGATGATTCATGCTGCCCAGAGCCCTTGAGGGAAATAGCTAGATATTGATGGCACGTAGCACACTATGTTTTTGTAGAATCTTGGTATTTAGTGAGACATGGTAATTATGTCCAACCATACAAAGTCAGTGAGCTACACCTGGGCAATGTTGAAGAAATAGTCTACATGGACATTCTATTTATAGTTAAAACTAATCAGAAAATCAGAAGTAGCCAATCATGGCTTATTTTTAGAAGACGCTAAGGTGGAAAAGAGACTGTCCATCTCCTAACCAGGTTTCTGCCAGGACACTAGTGTCCTCCCATCCTTTCTGTCTCCCCAGGGGAACACATTATCTTCATTACCGTTTCTCTCAACCTAGGTGCTGGACATCCCGAGAGTGCTGGACATGCTGAGGCAACAGAGAATGATGCTGGTGCAGACTCTCTGCCAGTACACGTTTGTGTACAGAGTCCTCATCCAGTTCCTGAAAAGCTCCAGGCTCATCTAAGCTCCCACATTTCTTACGGGGCCAGTCATGTGAAGCGTTTACAGCTTAAAAAAAAAGCGCTTGCCTAACTCATACTTTCCCGTTGACACTTGATCCATGCAGCATGGCACTGGGACGTAAATGGCGCAGTCTGAATGGCGGCGCACTGAAGGAAACGTGCGAAGCACAGGCCGAAGAGGGGTTTCTAACCTGGGAAAGGTGCTCAAGGAGGACTTGGTTTCAAGGGCCTTGCCCTGTGCCGGTCTGTCCAGTTTGCAGTACTTGCACACATTTTGGAGATTGCATTTTCTAGACAATTCTCTATTTTACTGAAGCTATGCTGGGCAATTCTGGCAATCATTAAAGTGCATAGATTTCTATCTTAAACTAATTTTTGATAATGGAGTTTTTATTTTATGACAAATATTTAGGGATTTTCTAGTGAGAAACAACTTTGTGTAAGGATGATCCACAGATATGAGTTGCTCCTATATAACTTTGTATTTAAAAATCATGTTATTATCTTTTGTTATTTTTTAAAAACCTTGGGTACTTAATGGTTTAGTTACCAAACTGAAAACTATACTGAGAATCTATAAGTGTTATTTTGAAACATCAAAAGGATTTTTCTATCCAGAACATTTTTTATCCTAAAAATTCTATATAGTTGTACCTTCTCTATTTTTCAAATGAGAGCTCAACTCATTTAGATACTGAAATGAGTCAGTTAATGTAAAGTTGGGGATGAAGGCACATTATTTAAAATGTAAGAGAATAAGCATTATTTTTTCAGTATTATTCATAAATCTAAATGAATTTGATTTTATTGGTTGAAAATGAAGTGAAAAACAATTGCCTAGCGTGGTTTTAAGCACTTTTTTGTTAAAAACAAATCTGAGTTTTAATATATGTGTTGCTTTGTAGATGACACAGTAACAGTGGGCGCTGAGAAGTGTTTTGGGAGAGATGAAGGACTAAGAGTACGTAAGATGACTAGGACAAGAGTAGGTGGGGTGTGATGGTAAATGCAGGATGCCTTCGTCTTTACAAAAATGCAGTATTATCTATACTCAGACTGAGGTGCTGGGATGGCGAGCAGGGGCTTGGAGTCTGGGGGCTGACCCCACAGCACTGTCCCCAGGGAATTTAAGTCCTGTCACGGCCAGTGACTTACTCTGTTTCCTTGGGGCTTTTCCCACCTAAACCTGTATTGTTTCTTTTTCATAAATAAATTCAGCATTATAGTATCATTAAAAGAAGTCTTAAAGAGGCGTATTTTTCCTTTTGGTTGAAGGCAGGGAATAGTTAATAATAGTTTTCACCTCTTCTCCCAAAAAGTACAGTCCAAATTTGTGCACAGAGATTGCTGTGGTATTCAAGAGGTACTTGCATTTTAGCTCCTTAACTCCCTGGTCAGTGTTAGCTGTTTAGTGCCCCCTCACCCATCCCATTTAGGCACATCCCAATTGACAGAGCCAGGCTGAGTTAGTTACAGGGGGAAGAGTGTCATCTCTGGCCCAGATTAAGATGGCCTTGTCACAATGACCGCTGAGTAGGTATGGATGAATGGGATATTTAGCCGAGGAACCCTTTTCTTTTCCTTCTTTTTGGAGTCTCTTCTTAACAATGAAAAGCTTCCAAAATGTCAAATCTAGGGCTGTTTCCCAAATTACACTATTCTAGGCATCATTTTGATTCCCATGTCACTCCTTACCTCACTTCTTTGAGCACTACATGTATGTTCTCAGCCACGAGACAGGACTTCCTAAATAGTGTGTGCACCAGCCTAACTCTGCCTTACCGGGAAACCAACCACCTAAGAGGAAAACTCAGAAGATATTAATGAAAACTAATTGAAAGTACGCACACTTCTCATGTAGGAACAAAATTAAAATTTTACATTTTACAAAATTAAAAAATTACATTTTGTAGGAACAAAATGTAAATTTTGTAAATACAAAATTCTTTATTAAGTCAAGTCCTGTTTAAAGAACAATAGAACTAAGTGAAAATATTCAGAACAAGCTCCTTAGAAGAAAGGAGTAAGAACTTTTTACTGGGACTATTTCTCATCTCTAGAAAAAGTGCTTCTTCCCCTCCCCCTCCCTCTCCATGGCACGTTTTTATGAAAATGCTTTTCTATCCGGTTTAAACAGTTTGATGTAGCTCGTTGACAAGAACATACTGTAAAACAAATCTAATTAAAGAGTAATATATGGTCTATTTGTGTTCCTGTTGTAATAATTTGATAAGTAAACTTACAAGGGCAAAATTACTGTTTAAATCTATTACTCTTAAAATGTTGCATGTTTGACGTCGTTCCTAAGAGCCATGTATTTAAACTTTTAATTGCAGTTAGTGAATATGAAAGGATTTCTGAATAAAAATCTATCCACATTACTGAGCTTTGAAATAGTATGATTTTTCAAGAGCAAACTAGAACATTGAGGGTTCATAGGTTTGCCAAACTTACACAATGCTTCATGTATCTTAGTGTCTTTCAATACAAATTATCAAAATGTGCACTTCCACAAAATGTAGTTATAAACCAATGTTTTCCACTAATCAATTTTGGTATCTCTGGCATCAGTTTTCCTGATTAGTGGGGTCTTTTGATGAAATAGTTCAGTTGATAGTTTTGAGCACAGAAAATACTCATTTTATTTTCTACTTTTGAGATGGAGTCTTGCTCTATTGCCCAGGCTACAGTGCAGTGGCACGATCTCGGCTTACTGCAACCTCTGCCTCCTGGATTCGAGTGATTCTCCTGTCTCAGCCTCCTGAGTAGCTGGGATTACAGGCATGCACCACTATGCCCAGCTAATTTTTGTATTTTTAGTGGAGATGGGGTTTCAGCATGTTGGCCAGGCTGGTCTCCAACTCCTGACCTCAAGTGATCTGTCTGCCTCAGCCTCTCAAAGTGCTGGGATTACAGGCGTGAGCCACAGTGTCCAGCCAGAAAGTCCTCATTTTAGAATATCATTTGGAATGCTTATTGTAGTCATTATTAATTTCTTCTGGAACATCTACTGTGAAGCATTCAGAAAATGGTAGAATTTAGTTTTTAAAACCCTTTGGTCAAATTAGAAGCTGGGCCTGTGCTTCCTTAGAAACGTCCAGAAAGCAATGTCTAGCCAGAAACACAGGAGGGAGGAGAGTGTGGTGTTGTGGGACTGAGTGATGACAGCATGACGTGGCCAGCTTTTCTGTGAAGCTTTCACCATCAGAAGAGAACAGTCATTTCAGATGGGTTGAGATGTTAAATGTTCACAATATTAAGAAAATTTAAATATACAACTATGTACAGTAAAATAAACTGGAGATTAGCTGCAACTTGCCAAGAGCAGGTTTATTCTTTGAGATTTGCATGAAGAAATGGAAACAGGAATTATTATTGTAAATAAGACTTTTTTTTTTTCTTCTTTCTTTTTTGAGACGGAGTTTCACTCTGTCGCCCAGGCTGGAGTGCAATGGCACGATCTCAGCTCACTGCAACCTCTGCCTTCTGGGTTCAAGCGATTCTCCTGCCTTGGCCTCCCAAGTAGCTGGGATTACAGATGTGCACCATTACGCCCGGCTAATTTTTTATTTTTAGTAGAGATGGGGTTTCAGCATTTTGGCCACGCTGGTCTCGAACTCCTGACCTCAGGGGATCTGCCCGCCTTGGCCTCCCAAAGTGCTGGGATTACAGGCATGAGCCACCACGCCTGGCTGTAAGTCAGACTTTTTAAAGGAACTCTTTTGGATAGAAATGTAGTTGAATTTGCTTATCAGCAAGATTTCAGGTGGAACAAGCTAAAACTATCCCTTTCCAATTTAAACTTAATTTTTTTTTAAAAAAGAATCTAAATTGCAGTGTGCTTTCTTTTGAGCTGAGGATGGACATTTCAAAAGTAGAGGAGTAGCTGCATTAGAAATTTGCCTGGGAAAACATTTCTCAAAAGAATATGAGCTTTTCAAATTCCTGTAAATAAGGGCTCCATTTACCCTACTATCTAAAATTATTTATAGATAAATGAGGAAGGCCGGTCGTGGTGGCTCACCCCTGTAAATCCCAGCACTTTGGGAGACTGAGATGGGTGGATCACGATGTCAAGAGTTCGAGACCAGCCTGGCCAACATGGTGAAACCCCGTCTCTACTAAAAATACAAAACTTAGCTGGGCATGGTGGCACGTGTCTGTAACCCGAGCCACTCGGGGAGGCTGAGGCAGGAGAATTGCTTGAACCCAGGAGGCAGAGGTTGCAGTAAGCCAAGATCTCACCTCTGCACTCCAGCCTGGGCGACGGAGCAAGGACTCTGTCTCAAAAAACAAAAAGAAAAATGAGGAAACATCAGGAAATTCAGATCAAAGTTTGCATGTCTACTTGGGTAGAGAGGGTTTTAGAAAACATTTGAAGTCCTTGGATTGTTAAAGTGGTGGCATAGTTTTCTGGGTATTTCAGGTAGTTCCCAAATAAAAAATATGCTCTAAAAGTTCACTTGTATGTTGACTTTTAGTAATATTTACCCATGCAAACAATACTCTTGGTGTTAACCTTCTTAGTTTGTGCCCCCAAAGCTTACTCAAACCACAGGGGCCCTGAAAGGTAAGCAGTGGTACAGAACCAAACAGTATCTGTATGTGTTCTGTACTCCAAGAAATTATAGGGCAACTTTTCTTCCTACTGCACCCTGCTGGTGAGATCAGAGAATAAATTCTCACTCCTGTCAGGCAGTGGCAATCGAGACTCAGAAAGCAACTGAAGTTAAACTGGTCAGTGTTTTACGGGGAAACTTTACAGAAAGTATGCCAGTGTTTGTTGCAGAAACTTGAGCTGTGCATGGGTAAGGAACAGAATGGGCCTTATGATGTGAGCAGGGATGTTGCTAATGAAACTGTCTGAAATGGGGCAGAGGGTGAAGGAGGGCTAATTGGCAAAACTGTCCCCTACCTTTCCTGTTGCCACTTATATGTCCTCCTTAGCATTACTGGCTTGAAATGGGAAGTAAGGGATGGCCCAAGAAGGAAGGTGAAGGTCTTTAGCACCCAGCTGAAGAAGCAGCAGTTCCAAGGCAAATGCTATAGAGGGTATTCCTAGGTCACATACAAGTAAAATTAAGGTCTGTCTGCACATCATATTTCCAAAAATGTTGACATTACCCAAGTGTATTCTAAACACTGCTTAATTTTCAAAAATCTAAAGAACATCTAAATATCTTCCAACATTTTATGGGTTACTAAAGGGATAGTAACCATATACTTTTGAGTTATGCTTTAATATTATAAATAGGGACAAATGGATGACAAGAAACGAATCATTGTGTTTGAACTTCTGTAGAACTTTGGTAATAGTATGGCTCGCATTATTAACTAGATAAATGTTTTGATCACTATTCCTTAACCTTCATTAAATGGCTTTGTGGTATGTCAAATAAAAGGACTTTAAAATCTATAAAATCCCTTGGCTCTGAATCGACAATGTGGTGTAGCTGCACTGGATATAACAGTACACAAGCAAAGTAATTTCAGTGTTAATAGACCTACAATTTTAACTGAACTGGTAGGTGGATTTTAAAGTGTGTACAAAGACTACTACTTAATTTCAGTTCTCAAATGTGAAACTATTGACATTTAAGTGTGCATGTGTAATTTAAATTCACACTCTAAAAACTTGGTGAAACAAACATCTTCAGTATTCACTCTTAAAAAGAGATGTCCACCTGGAAAATCGGGTCAGTCCCACCCTAATACTGCGCTTTTCCAATGGGCTTGGAAAACGGCACACCAGGAGATTGTGTCCCGCACCTGGCTTGGAGGGTCCTACGCCCATGGAGTCTCCCTGATTGCTAGCACAGCAGTCTGAGATCAAACTGCAAGGCGGCAGCGAGGCTGGCGGAGGGGCGCCTGCCATTGCCCAGGCTTGCTTAGGTAAACAAAGCAGCCAGGAAGCTCAAACTGGGTGGAGCCCACCACAGCTCAAGGAGGCCTGCCTGCCTCTGTAGGCTCCACCTCTGGAGGCAGGGCACAAACAAAAAGTCAGCAGCAACCTCTGCAGACTTAAATGTCCCTGTCTGACAGCTTTGAAGAGAGTAGTGGCTCTCCCAGCATGCAGCTGGAGATCTGAGAACGGGCAGACTGTCTCCTAAAGTGGGTCCCTGACCCCCGAGCAGCCTAACTGGGAGGCACCCCCCAGTAGGGACAGACTGAAACCTCACTTGGCTGGGTACTCCTCTGAGACAAAACTTCCAGAGGAACGATCAGACAGCTGAATTTGTGGTCTCACGAAAATCCGCTGTTCTGCAGCCACTGCTGCTGACACCCAGCCAAACAGGGTCTGGAGTGGACCTCTAGCAAACTCCAACAGACCTGCAGCTGAGGGTCCTGTCTGGTAGAAGGAAAACTAACAAACAGAAAGGACACCCACACCAAAAACCCATCTGTACATCACCATCATCAAAGACCAAAAGTAGAAAAACCCACACAGATGGGGAGAAAACAGAGCAGAAAAACTGGAAACTCTAAAAAGCAGAGCACCTCTCCTCCTCCAAAGGAACACAGTTCCTCACCAGCAACGGAACAAAGCTGGACGGAGGATGACTTTGACGAGTTGAGAGAAGAAGGCTTCAGACTATCAAACTACTACGAGCTATGGGAGAAAATTCAAACCAATGGCAAAGAAGTTAAAAACTTTGAAAAAAAAATAGATGAATGTATAACTAAGATAACCAATGCAGAGAAGGCCTTAAAGGAGCTGATGGAGCTGAAAGCCAAGTTTCGAGAACTACGTGAAGATTGCAGAAGCCTCAGTAGCTGATGCGATCAACTGGAAGAAAGGGTATCAGTGATGGAAGATGAAATGAATGAAATGAAGTGAGAAGGGAAGTTTAAAGAAAAAAGAATAGAAAGAAATGAACAAAGCCTCCAAGAAATATGGGACTATGTGAAAAGACCAAACCTATGTCTGATTGGTGTACCTGAAAGTGAGGGGGAGAATGGAACCAAGTTGGAAAACACTCTGCAGAATATTATCCAGGAGAACTTCCCCAATCTAGCAAGGCAGGCCAACATTCAGATTCAGGAAAGACAGAGAACGCCACAAAGATACTTCTCGAGAAGAGCAACTCCAAGACACATAATTGTCAGATTCACCAAAGTTGAAATGAAGGAAAAAATGTTAAGGGCAGCCAGAGAGAAAGGTCGGGATACCCACAAAGGGAAGCCCATCAGACTAACAGCTGATCTCTCGGCAGAAACTCTACAAGCCAGAAGAGAGTGGGGGCCGATATTCAACATTCTTAAAGAAAAGAATTTTCAACCTAGAATTTCATATCCAGCCAAACTAAGCTTCATAAGTGAAGGAGAAATAAAATACTTTACAGACAAGCAAATGCTGAGTGATTTTGTCACCACCAGGCCTGCCCTACAAGAGCTCCTGAAGGAAGCACTAAACATGGAAAGGAACAACCGGTACCAGCCCCTGCAAAAACATGCCAAATTGTAAAGACCATCGAGGCTAGGAAGAAACTGCATCAACTAACGAGCAAAATAACGAACTAACATCATAATGACAGGATCAAATTCACACATAACAATATTAACTTTAAATGTAAATGGGCTAAATGCTCCAATTAAAAGACACAGACTGGCAAATTGGATAAGGAGTCAAGACCCATCAGTGTGCTGTATTCAGGAAACCCATCTCACGTGCAGAGACACACATAGACTCAAAATAAAGGGATGGAGGAAGATCTACCAAGCAAATGGAAAACAAAAAAGGCAGGGGTTGCAATCCTAGTCTCTGATAAAATAGACTTTAAACCAACAAAGATCAAAAGAGACAAAGAAGGCCATTACATAATGGTAAAGGGATCAATTCAACAAGAAGAGCTAACTATCCTAACTATATATGCACCCAACACAGCAGCACCCAGATTCATAAAGCAAGTCCTACAAAGAGACTTAAACTCCCACACAATAATAATGGGAGATTTTAACACTCCACTGTCAACATTAGACAGATCAACGAGACAGAAAGTTAACAAGGATACCCAGGAATTGAACTCAGCTCTGCACCAAGTGGACCTAATAGACATCTACAGAACTCTCCACCCCAAATCAACAGAATATACATTTTTTTCAGCACCACACCACACCTATTCCAAAATTGACCACATAGTTGGAAGTAAAGCTCTCCTCAGCAAATGTAAAAGAACAGAAATTATAACAAACTGTCTCTCAGACCACAGTGCAATCAAACTAGAACTCAGGATTAAGAAACTCACTCAAAACCGCTCAACTACATGGAAACTGAACAACCTGCTCCTGAATGACTACTGGGTACATAACGAAATGAAGGCAGAAATAAAGATGTTCTTTGAAACCAACGAGAACAAAGACACAACATACCAGAATCTCTGGGACACATTCAAAGCAGTGTGTAGAGGGAAATTTATAGCACTAAATGCCCACAAGAGAAAGCAGGAAAGATCTAAAATTGACACCCTAACATCACAATTAAAGGAACTAGAAAAGCAGGAGCAAACACATTCAAAAGCTAGCAGAAGGCTAGAAATAACTAAAATCAGAACAGAACTGAAGGAAATAGAGACACAAAAAACCCTTCAAAAAATTAATGAATCCAGGAGCTGGTTTCTTGAAAAGATCAACAAAATTGATAGACTGCTGGCAAGACTACTAAAGAAGAAAAGAGAGAAGAATCAAATAGATGCAATAAAAAATGAAAAAGGGGATATCACCACCGATCCCACAGAAATACAATCTACCATCAGAGAATACTACAAACACCTCTATGCAAATAAACTAGAACATCTAGAAGAAATGGATAAATTCCTCAACAAATACACCCTCCCAAGACTAAACCAGGAAGAAGTTGAATCTCTGAATAGACCAATAACAGGCTCTGAAATTGTGGCAATAATCAATAGCTTACCAACCAAAAAGAGTCCAGGACCTGATGGATTCACAGCCGAATTCTACCAGAGGTACAAGGAGGAACTGGTACCATTCCTTCTGAAACTATTCCAATCGATAGAAAAGGAGGGAATCCTCCCTAACACATTTTATGAGGCCAGCATCATCCTGATACCAAAGTCTGGCAGAGACACACAAAAAAAGAGAATTTCAGACCAATGTCCTTGATGAACATTGATGCAAAAATCCTCAATAAAATACCGGCAAACTGAATCCAGCAGCACATCAAAAAGCTTATCCACCATGATCAAGTGGGCTTCATCCCTGGGATGCAAGGCTGGGTCAACATACGCAAATCAATAAATGTAATCCAGCATATAAACAGAACCAAAGACAAAAACCACATGATTACCTCAATAGATGCAGAGAAGGCATTTGACAAAATTCAACAACCCTTCATGCTAAAAATTCTCAATAAATTAGATATTGATGGGACGTATCTCAAAATAATAAGAGCTATCTATGACAAACCCACAGCCAATATCATAATGAATGGGCAAACTGGAAGCATTCCCTTTGAAAACTGGCACAAGACAGGGATGCCCTCTCTCACCACTCCTATTCAACATAGTGCTGGAAGTTCTGGCCAGGGCAATCAGGCAGGAGAAGGAAATAAAGGGTATTCAATTAGGAAAAGAGGAAGTCAAATTGTCCCTGTTTGCAGATGACATGATTGTATATCTAGAACACCCCACTGTCTCAGCCCAAAATCTCCTCAAGCTGATTAGCAACTTCAGCAAAGTCTCAGGATACAAAATCAATGTACAAAAATCACAAGCATTCTTGTACACCATCACAGACAAACAGAAAGCCAAATCATGAGTGAACTTCCATTCACAATTGCTTCAAGGAGAATAAAATACCTAGGAATCCAACTTAAAAGGGATGTGAAGGACCTCTTCAAGGAGAACTACAAACCACTGTTCAATGAAATAAAAGAGGATACAAACAAATGGAAGAACATTCCATGCTCATGGGTTGGAAGAATCAATATCGTGAAAATGGCCATACTGCCCAAGGTAATTTATAGATTCTAGATTCAATGCCATCCCCATCAAGCTACCAATGACTTTCTTCACAGAATTGGAAAAAACTACTTTAAAGCTCATATGGAACCAAAAAAGAGCCCAAATTGCCAAGTCAATCCTAAGCCAAAAGAACAAAGCTGGAGGCATCATGCTACCTGACTTCAAATTATACTACAAGGCTACAGTAACCAAAACAGCATGGTACTGGTACCACAACAGAGACATAGATCAATGGAACAGAACAGAGCCCTCAGAAATAATGCCACATATCTACAACTATCTGATCTTTGACAAACCTGACAAAAACAAGCAATGGTAAAAGGATTCCCTATTTAATAAATGGTGCTGGGAAAACTGGCTAGCCATATGTAGAAAGCTGAAACTGGATCCCTTTCTTACACCGTATACAAAAATTAATTCAAGATGGATTAAAGACTTACGTGTTAGACCTAAAACCATAAAAACCCTAGAAGAAAACCTAGGCAATACCATTCAGGACATAGGCATGGGCAAGTACTTCATGTCTAAAACACCAAAAGCAATGGCAACAAAAGCCAAAATTGACAAATGGGATCTAATTAAACTAAAGAGCTTCTGCACAGCAAAATAAACTACCATCTGAGTGAACAGGTAACCTACAAAACGGGAGAAAATTTTCGCGACCTACTCATCTGACAAAGGGCTAATATCCAGAATCTACAATGAACTCAAACAAATTTACAAGAAAAAAACAACCCCATCAAAAAGTGGGTGAAGGACATGAACAGATACTTCTCAAAAGAAACATTTATGCAGCCAAAAAACACATGAAAAAATGCTCATCATCATGGCCATCAGAGAAATGCAAATCAAAACCACAATGAGATACCATCTCACACCAGTTAGAATGGCAATCATTAAAAAGTCAGGAAACAACAGGTGCTGGAGAGGATGTGGAGAAATAGGAACACTTTTACACTGTTGGTGGGACTGTAAACTAGTTCAACCATTGTGGAAGTCAGTGTGGCGATTCCTCAGGGATCTAGAACTAGAAATACCATTTGACCCAGCCATCCCATTACTGGGTATATACCCAAAGGACTATAAATCATGCTGCTATAAAGACACATGCACACGTATGTTTACTGCGGCACTATTCACAATAGCAAAGACTTGGAACTAACCCAAATGTCCAACAATGATAGACTGGATTAAGAAAATGTGGCACATATACACCATGGAATACTATGCAGCCATAAAAAATGATGAGTTCATGTCCTTTGTAGGGACATGGATGAAACTGGAAACCATCATTCTCAGTAAACTATCGCAAGGACAAAAAACCAAACACCGCATGTTCTCAGTCATAGGTGGGAATTGAACAATGAGAACTCATGGACACAGGAAGGGGAACCTCACATTCCGGTGACTGTTGTGGGGTGGGGGGAGGGGGGAGGGACAGCATTAGGACATATAACTAATGCTAAATGACGAGTTAATGAGTGCAGAACACCAACATGGCACGTGGATACATATGTAACAAACCTGCACATTGTGCACATGTACCCTAAAACTTAAAGTATAATTAAAAAAAAACAAAAACAGATGTCCATTGCCAAGGAAATTCAGAAGGTTGGATGATTATCTGGGTTAGACAGGATATGAGTCTGTCAGGCCTCAATTTTTTTAGTAGGTTGATGAGACTAGTACAGATTCAATAACTAGTTTTCATCTCTATCTGCTCATCAGCTGAGAAAAACTGAACAAATGAACAGGAAATATAAACGTATTCATTTTTTATAAGATACAGATATTACAGGTCAGACTGTGACCATATGCTGAGACAGTCCAAATTTTTTTATCCTAGAAGTTTATTAGAAATCACTTGAAATTAATGGCCCATTGAATGAGACAAATATTTTGTTACTTACAGTGATTAATATTTATTGAAATGTAATTTAATCTTAGAGTTAAGTGTCCTGAAAGGATTTTAGTAAGGTTGTGTAGTTTTACTGAAATAATACCAGTGCAACGCTGGTTCAGACCAACAAATAGGTTGAAAAAACTGAACATTCTCCAGAGACAACAAGTTTATTTCTAGAACAGGTTTAATAAAAACAAGATAATACAGAATACTTAAACCCCTATAAGTCAAACAAAAAGGTAAAGGAAAAAATGTAAGAAAAACTTACTGTTTGTGGCTCCAAGATAGCCGAATAGGAACAGCTCCAGTCTACAGCTCCCAGCACGAGCGACGCTGAAGACAGGTGATTTCTGCATTTCCAACTGAGGTACCGGGTTCATCTCACTGGGGCTTGTCAGACAGTGGGAGCAGGACAGTGGGTGCAGCCCACTGAGCATAAGCCGAAGCAGGGTGAGGCATCGCCTCACCTGGGAAGTGCAAGGGGTCAGGGAATTCCCTTTCCTAGCCAAGGGAAGTGGTGACGGATGGCACCTGGAAAATCGGGTCACCCTCACCCAAATACTGATCTTTTCCAATGGTCTTAGCAAATGTCACACCAGGAGATTATATCCCACACCTGGCTCAGACGGTCCCACGCCCACGGATCCTCACTCATTGCTAGCACAGCAATCTGAGATCCATCTGCAAGATAGCAGTGAGGCTGGGAGAGGGGCGTCCACCATTGCTGAGGCTTGAGTAGGTAAACAAAGCAGCCAGGAAGCTCGAACTGGGTGGAGCCCACCACAGCTCAAGGAGGCCTGCCTGCCTCTGTAGACTCCACATCTAGGGGCACGGCATAGCCAAACAAAACGCAGCAGAAACCTCTGCAGACTTAAATGTCCCTGTCTGACAGCTTTGAAGTGAGTAGTGATTCTCCCAGCAAGGAGTTTCAGATCTGAGAACGGACAGACTGCCCCCTCAAGTGGGTCCCTGACCCCCGAGTAGCCTAACTGGGATGCACCCTCCAGTAGGGGCAGACTGATACCTCATATGACCGGGTACCCCTCTGAGATGAAGGTTCCAGAGGAATGATCAGGCAGCAACATTTGCTGTTGAGCAATATGCGCTGTTCTGCAGCCTCTGCTGCTGATACCCAGGCAAACAGGGTCTGGAATGGACCTCCAGCAAACTCCAACAGACCTACAGCTGAGGGTCCTGACTGTTAGAAGGAAAACTAACAAACAGAAAGGACATCCACATCAAAACCCCATCTGTACGTCACCATCATCAAAGACCAAAGGTAGATAAAACCACAAAGATGGGGAAAAAACAGAGCAGAAAAGCTGAAAATTCTAAAAATCAGAGCGCCTCTCCCCCTCCAAAGGAATGCAGCTCCTTGCCAGCAGCAGAACAAAGCTGGATGGAGAATGCCTTTGACTAGTTGAGAGAAGAAGGCTTCAGATGATCAAACTTCTCTGAGCTAAAGGAGGAAGTTCAAACCCACTGCAAAGAAGCTAAAAACATTGAAAAAAGATTAGACGAATGGTGAACTAGAATAAACAGTGTAGAGAAGTCCTTAAATGACCTGATGGAGGTGAAAAACATGGCAAGAGAACTACATGACGAATGCGCAAGCTTCACTAGCCGATTCGATCAACTGGAAGAAAGGGTATCAGTGATTGAAGATCAAATGAATGAAATGAAGCGAGAAGAGAAGTTTAGAGAAAAAAGAGTAAAAGGAAACGAACAAAGCCTCCAAGAAATATGGGACTATGTGAAAAGACCAAATCTATGTCTGACTGGTGTACCTGAAAGTGACGGGGAGAATGGAACCAAGTTGGAAAACACTGCAGAATATTATCCAGGAGAACTTCCCCAACCTAGCAAGGCAGGCCAACATTCACATTCAGGAAATACAGAGAATGCCACAAAGATACTCCTCGAGAAGAGCAACTCCAAGACACATAATTGTCAGATTCACCAAAGTTGAAATGAAGGAAAAAATGTTAAGGGCAGCCAGAGACAAAGGTCGGGTTACCCACAAGGGGAAGCCCATCAGACTAACAGCGAATCTCTCGGCAGAAACTCTACAAGCCAGAAGAGAGTGGGGGACAATATTCAACATTCTTAAAGAAAAGAATTTTCAACTCAGAATTTCATATCCAGCCAAACCAAGCTTCATAAGTGAAGGAGAAATAAAATACTTTACAGACAAGCAAATGCTGAGTGATTTTGTCACCACCAGGCCTGCCCTACAAGAGCTCCTGAAAGAAGCACTAAACATGGAAAGGAACAACCACTACCAGCCCCTGCAAAAACATGCCAAATTGTAAAGACCATCGAGGCTAGGAAGAAACTGCATCAACTAACGAGCAAAATAACCAACTAACATCATAATGACAGGATCAGATTCACACATAACAATATTAACTTTAAATGTAAATGGGCTAAACGCTCCAATTAAAAGACACAGACTGGCAAATTGGATAAGGAGTCAAGACCCATCAGTGTACTGTATTCAGGAAACCCATCTCACGTGCAGAGACACACATAGACTCAAAATAAAGGGATGGAGGAAGATCTACCAAGCAAATGGAAAACAAAACAAGGCAGGGGTTGCAATCCTAGTCTCTGATAAAACAGACTTTAAACCAACAAAGATCAAGAGACAAGGCCATTACATAATGGTAAAGAGATCAATTCAACAAGAAGAGCTAATTATCCTAAACATATAGGCACCCAATACAGGAGCACCCAGATTCATAAAGCAAGTCCTTAGAGACCTACAAAGAGACTTAGACTCCCACACAATAATAATGGGAGATTTTAACACCCCACTGTCAACCTTAGACAGATCAACGAGACAGAAAGTTAACAAGGATACCCAGGAATTGAACTCAACTCTGCACCAAGAGGACCCAATAGACAACTACCAGAACTCTCCACCACAAATCAACAGAATATACATACTTCTCAGCACCACATTGCCCTTATTCCAAAATTGACCACATAGTTGGAAGTAAAGCTCTCCTCAGCAAATGTAAAAGAACAGAAATTATAACAAACTGTCTCTCAGACCACAGTGCAATCAAACTAGAACTCAGGATTAAGAAACTCACTCAAAACCGCTCAACTACATGGAAACTGAACAACCTGCTCCTGAATGACTACTGGGTACATAATGAAATGAAGGCAGAAATAAAGATGTTCTTTGAAACTAGTGAGAACAAAGACACAACATACCAGAATCTCTGGGACACATTTAAAGCAGCGTGCAGAGGGAAATTTATAGCACTAAATGCCCACAAGAGAAAGCAGGAAAGATCTAAAATTGACACCCTAACATCAGAATTGAAAGAACTAGAGAAGCAAGAGCAAACACATTCAAAAGCTAGCAGAAGGCAAGAAATAACTAAGATCAGAGCAGAACTGAAGGAGAAAGAGACACAAAAAACCCTTCAAAAAATCAATGAATCCAGGAGGTGGTTTTTCGAAAAGATCAACAAAATTGATAGACCACTAGCAAGACTAATAAAGAAGAAAAGAGGGAAGAATCAAATAGATGCAATAAAAAGTGATGAAGGGCATATCACCACTGATCCCACAGAAATACAAACTACCATCAGAGAATACTATAAACACCTCTAAGCAAATAAACTAGAAAATCTAGAAGAAATGGATAAATTCCTCAACACATACACTCTCCCAAGACTAAACCAGGAAGAAGTTGAATCTCTGAATAGACCAATAACAGGCTCTGAAATTGAGGCAATAATTAATAGCCTAGCAACCAAAAAAAGTCCAGGACCAGATGGATTCACAGCCGAATTCTACCAGAGGTACAAGGAGGAGCTGGTACCATTCCTTCTGAAACTATTCCGATTGATAGAAAAAGAGGGAATCCTCCCTAACACATTTTATGAGGCCAGCATCGTCCTGATACCAAAGCCTGACAAAGACACAACAAAAAAAGAGAATTTTAGAGTAATATCCCTGATGAACATTGATGCAAAAATCCTCAATAAAATACTGGCAAACTGAATCCAGCAGCACATCAAAAAGCTTATCCACCATGATCAAGTGGGCTTCATCCCTGGGATGCAAGGCTGGTTCAACATATGCAAATCAGTAAACGTAATCCAACATATAAACAGAAAGAAAGACAAAAACCACATGATTATCTCAATAGATGCAGAGAAGGCCTTTGACAAAATTCAACAGCCCTTCATGCTAAAAACTCTCAATAAATTAGGTATTGATGGGATGTATCTCAAAATAGTAAGAGCTATTTATGACAAACCCACAGCCAATATCATACTGAATGGGCAAAACCTGGAAGCATTCCCTTTGAAAACTGGCACAAGACAAAGATGCCCTCTCTCACCACTCCTATTCAACATAGTGTTGGAAGTTCTGGCCAGGGCAATCAGGCAAGAGAAAGAAATAAAGGGTATTCAATTAGGAAAAGAGGAAGTCAAACTGTCCCTGTTTGCAGATGACATGATTGTATATTTAGAAAACTGCATCATCTCAGCCCAAAATCTCCTTAAGCTGATAAGCAACTTCAGCAAGGTCTCAGGATACAAAATCCATGTGCAAAAAATCACAAGCATTCTTATACACAAATAACAGACAAAGAGAGAGCCAAATCATGAGTGAACTCCCATTCACAATTGCTTCAAAGAGAATAAAATACCTAGGACTCCAACTTACAAGGGATGTGAAGAACCTCTTCAAGGACAACTACAAACCACTACTCAATGAAATAAAAGAAGACACAAACAAATGGAAGAACATTCCATGCCCACGGATAGGAAGAATCAATATCATGAAAATGGCCATAGTGCCCAAGGTAATTTATAGATTCAATGCCACCCCCAGCAAGCTACCAATGACTTTCTTCACAGAATTGGAAAAAAACTACTTTAAAGTTCCTATGGAACCAAAAAAGGGCCCGCATTGCCAAGACAATCCTAAGCCAAAAGAACAAAGCTGGAGGCACCATGTTACCTGACTTCAAATTATACTACAAGGCTACAGTAACCAAAACAGCATGGTACTGGTATCAAAACAGAGATATAGACCAATGGAACAGAACAGAGCCCTCAGAAATAATACCACACATCTACAACCATCTGATCTTTGACAAACCTGACAAAAACAAGCAATGGGAAAAGGATTCCCTATTTAATAAATGGTGCTGGGAAACCTTGCTAGCCATATGTAGAAAGCTGAAACTGGTTTCCTTCCTTACACCTTATACAAAAATTAATTCAAGATGGATTAAAGACTTAAATGTTAGACCTAAAACCATAAAAATGCTAGAAGAAAACCTAGGCAATACCATTCAGGACATAGGCATGGGCAAGGACTTCATGTCTAAAACACCAAAAGCAATGGCAACAAAAGCCAAAATTGACAAATGGGATCTAATTAAACTAAAGAGCTTATGCACAGCAAAAGAAACTACCATCAGAGTGAACAGGCTACCTACGAAATGGTAGAAGATTTTTGCAATCTACTCATCTGACAAAGGGCTAATATCCAGAATCTACAATGAACTCAAACAAATTTACAAGAAAAAAACAAACAACCCCATCAAAAAGTGGGCAAAGGATATGAACAGACACTTCTCAAAACAAGACATTTATGCAGCCAAAAGACACATGAAAAAATGCTCATCATCACTGGCCATCAGAGAAATGCAAATCAAAACCACAATGAGATACCATCTCACACCAGTCAGAATGGCAATCATCAAAAAGTCAGGAAACAACAGGTGCTGGAGAGGATGTGGAGAAATAGGAACACTTTTACACTGTTGGTGGGACTGTAAACTAGTTCAACCATTGTGGAAGTCAGTGTGGCGATTCCTCAGGGATCTAGAACTAGAAATACCATTTGACCCAGCCATCCCATTACTGGGTATATACCCAAAGGATTATAAAACATGCTGCTATAAAGACACATGCACATGTATGTTTATTGTGGCACTATTCACAATAGTAAAGACTTGGAACCAACTGAAATGTCCATCAATGATAGACTGGATTAAGAAAATGTGGCACATATACACCATGGAATACTATGCAGCCATAAAAAAGGATGAGTTCATGTCCTTTGTAGGGACATGGATAAAGCTGGAAACCAATAGCAAACTATTGCAAGGACAAAAAACCAAACACTGAATGGTCTCACTCACAGGTGGGACTTGAACAATGAGAACATTTGGACACAGGAAGGGGAATATCACACACCGGGGTCTGTCATGGGGTGGGAGGAGGGGGGAGGGATAGCATTAGGAGGTATACCTAATGTAAATGATGAGTTAATGGGTGCAGCACACCAACATGGCACATGTATACATATGTAACAAACCCGCACGTTGTGCACATGTACCCTAGAACTTAAAGTATAATAATAATAATAAAAAAAGAAAAACATACTATTTAATTTGCAATCGCTTATTTTTACTTCTTTGAGGCAGGGTCTCACTGTCACTCAGGCTGGAGTGCAGTGGCACAATCACAGCTCACTGCAAATCCTTGAATGACAGGTGCACATCACCATACCCGGCTAATTTTGAATTGTTTTTTTGTAGAGATGGGGTCTTGCTTTGTTGCTCAGGCTTGTCTCAAACTCCTGAGCTCAAATGACCCTCCTGCCTTGGGACAACAGGCATGAGCCACTGTGACCAGTCTGCAACCACTTGTAGGTTGGTAGAGCTCTAATGGGTTTTATTTGAGTAGTTTGGTTTTTGTGGCACAATAGAGAAATTAAAGTAGTTGTGTAGGGATGATTCTTGATGTTTTTGAAAAATTTCTTTAATATGATCAGTTTAGACCCTCTCTATGAGATTTTTTAGAATTCCATATGAAAAGAAGCTTAGTTTCTAGTAGAATTTAGCTATTACCTATTACTATACTCAATTTCTAAGCAACGCATTGAAAATGGGAGAAAAATTTAAAAATTGTCATTGTATCAAGCCTTTTTAAAAAAAACAGATATATAGTCATTTCTTACTCAAAGGACTGGCACTGGAATGACATATTTTTGCGTTTTACTGTATTCTCCAGTAGTTTTTTTACATTTTAAGACATTTTTATCATGCAAATGTTAATACGTTACATGTTAATTGAGTATTTTCTATGCAGTCACCACAATGTTTTAATTTAGTGTACTTAACAGAGGGAAATATTCTGATGTATAACAAAGCTCTTTAATTCACATAAAGAATTGCACTGTAACCAGAAATTTGTTGTATATTTTTGTGTTGTACTATCTGGTTAAAAATTGGAGCAATCTGGCCAGGTGCAGTGGCTCACACCTGTAATCCCAGCACTTTGGGAGGCCGAGGTGGGCAGATCATGAGGTCAGGAGATGGAGACCATCCTGGCTAACATGGTGAAACCCCGTCTCTACTAAAAATACAAAAAATTATCCAGGTGTGGTGGCGGTCACCTGTAGTCCCGGCTACTCAGGAGGCTGAGGCAGGAGAATGGTGTGAACCCGGGAGGTGGAGCTTGCAGTGAGTCAAGAATGCGCCACTGCATTCCAGCCTGGGTGACAGAGCGAGACTCCACCTCAAAAAAAAAAAAAAAATTAAAGCAATCCAAACCCTAATCATAACACATTTAGCAAAGCATAGTTTTAAAACATATAAACAGCAAAGCTATTTAAATAAAAATTCCAAGAGATGTTATTATGATTTAATATGCCTGACAAACATAAAACCAAAATTCTCCTGCTCTATAATTCAAGCAATGCGCTGGGAATTCTACCTTTTCAAAATGGCAGTATGAATAATTGTCTAGTATTTTCTAGTTTAAAAAGCAATTTTTGAACTCAAACAAATTTACAAGAAAAAAACAACCCCATCAACAAGTGGGCGAAGGATATGAACAGACACTTCTCAAAACAAGACATTTATGCAGCCAAAAGACACATGAAAAAATGCTCATCATCACTGGCCATCAGAGAAATGCAAATCAAAACCACAATGAGGTACCATCTCACACCAGTTAGAATGGCCATCATTAAAAAGTCAGGAAACAACAGGTGCTGGAGAGGATGTGGAGAAATAGGAACACTTTTACACTGTTGGTGGGACTGTAAACTAGTTCAACCATTGTGGAAGTCAGTGTGGCGATTCCTCAGGGATCTAGAACTAGAAATACCATTTGATCCAGCCATCCCATTACTGGGTATATACCCAAAGGATTATAAAACATGCTGCTATAAAGACACATGCACACGTATGTTTATTGCGGCACTATTCACAGTAGTAAAGACTTGGAACCAACTGAAATGTCCATCAATGATAGACTGGATTAAGAAAATGTGGCCCCTATACACCATGGAATACTATGCAGCCATAAAAAAGGATGAGTTCATGTCCTTTGTAGGGACATGGATTAAGCTGGAAACCATCATCCTCAGCAAACTATTGCAAGGACAAAAAAACAAACACTGCATGTTCTCACTCATAGGTGGGAATTGAACAATGAGAACACATGGACACAGGAAGGGGAACATCACACACCAGAACCTGTTGTGGGGTGGGGGGAGGGGGAAGGGATAGCATTAGAAGATATACCTAATGTTAAATGACGAGTTAATAGGTGCAGCACACCAACATGGCACATGTATACATATGTAACTAACCTGCACGTTGTGCACATGTACCCTAAAACTTAATGTATAATTTAAAAAATGGGATAAATGGAGTTTTCATGAAGCACAAATAAAATTATTCATGTAAAATACTCCTAAAAAGCAATTTTATGTGCTACTGTCTGATCAATACTCTAAAGGTGTATAATCAGAAGAGCTTAATTCTTCTAAACTGTTATTGGTTTGTAAAGGTGTGTACATTTAATGGGCAAAAAGGCTTGAAGGGTTAAATGTAATATATGTGAAATGAATATATGGTCTATTTTTGCCATAAACTGTTTGAAGCAAGATAAAAGTTGTGTGTGAACATTATAGTGCAATTAAAGCTACTGCCTCTATTTTTCAACTGTGGATCTTACTGCATAAAGGCATGTAATTAAATTAGTCCTATTTCCCCACTAGATTATTTTTAATAATGTACCAGACCAGAGATGTTTCTTTTAGTAGGTGCCAATCTGTCATCACACATCTCCACAGTAATCAATCACTTTAAGAGTTAGAATGCATCTTGCCAAACTAGCCAGCTTCATTAATCAGGATATTTGTGGGTCAATTAATACACTCAAATAAAGATTTGCTATCAGCTTCACAGTGGGCTGGCAGAGCTCCTCATGTGGCCATCCCTATAGTAGAACATATGCTATTTGTTGTGTCCACTTTATTCATCTTCCAGTGGGGTTGTTTTTGGACCAGTAGTAGCAGCGTCTGGAATCTGTTAGAAATGCAAATTCTTGTGCCTTGCCCCAGATCTAAAAATTCTGAGTCAGAAGCTATGGGGATGGGGCCCAGAAATCACTTGAGTTTTCCAGGTGATTTTGATACACATTAAAGTTTGAGAACCACTGCTTTAGTAATTAAAAATCAATGGATGTTTAATATAGATTCTAATTTGGGACTCATTGTACAGCCAAGCTATAATTAATACAAACTAAAGACTATTTAGGCTTTTTTTTCTTTTCAAAATAGGGTCTTGCTCTGTCACCCAGGGTGGAGTGCAGTGGCCTGATCACAACTCACTGCAGCCCCCATCTCCTGAACTCAGGTGATTCTCTTGCCTTAGCCTCCCAATTAGCTAGGGCTACAGGTGTGTGCCACCACACTCGGCTAATTTTATTTTATTTTATTTTGTATAGATGGGGTCTCACTCTGTCGACCAGGCTGGTCTTGAACTCTTGAGCTCAAGTGATCCTCCCATCTTGGCCTCCCAAAGTCCTGGGATTATAGGCAAGCCACCACACCCAGCTAATTTAGGCCATTTTTATTAGGTTAATGATATTTATAGTCGTGGTAGGCTAATAGCTGCTCCCCAGATATGTCCATGTGCTAATCCCCTGAAGTTATAAATTTTACATGGCAAAAGGGACTGTGCAGATGTGACTAAATTAAGCATTTTTGAGTTGGGGGATTATCCTGGATTATCCAGGTGGACACAAAGTAATCACCAGGGTCTTTAGTAAAGAGATTTAAAGATGCTCCACAGTTGGCTAGAACATGGAGGAAGATGCCACAAGTGAAGAAATGCAGGCAGCCCCTGCAAGCTGGTAAATGCAAGAAAATAGATTCTCCCCTAGAGCCTCCAGGAGGAATGCAGCCCCAGCAATAGCTTGATTTTAGGACTTGAGTTCCAGAACTGTAAGATATGTTTTTTAATGTTTGTGGTAACTTGTTACAGCAACAATAGGAAACTTATACAATGGTATATTCTTTCTCTCAGGAGAAACTTGAGGGTCTGTTGGGTTGGAAAAACTAGGTGAGTATGGAGGCCTCATGTCCCAAACTGCTAGGTGTGTGTTTTTGCCTCAGAACTCGAATATGAGCACAAAGCAGAATGCACAAGGCAACAAGCTTAGCCTTGGTGCAAAACTTTCCTCACTCCAACCCAAAAAGATCTTCCTCCCAGTCTTTAAACATGCATTTGTTCTTTTAGGATATGCTATTCCTTACTGGTTCCATCTGGCTACTGGGGAAAGTAACTCAGGGTGGCATCTTCTATCACTGAAGTATGAATCAGTTTAGCAGACTGATTTCCAATACTACACTAGCACATGAAGAGTGAATAGGTATTTCTACTTCAATTATAAATTGTTTCCATTTTAATTTCTACAGACCTTAAGAATTGAAGTAGAACTAATTTTGGTAAGAAAAAGAAATCTTTGGATCATTTAGTCCGAGCTCTTTAAAACCAAGGCCCTTCATCCCCATGAGGTCTGAGAAAACAAAAACACACAAGGTCTGAGATAAAGTAATTCACTGGTGACCACACAGCTAATTAGTTCACTTGGCAACGTATAGTCTTGCCCACAAAAGCTGCTCTGATCTTTACTTATTGACTTCCTAGAGACCATGTGACTTTTTAAAGCCAGCCTTCTAATGATGATGTTAATTTATATTTTACACCATTTAAAATGTGAGCAAATACATTTTCATGTAGCTTAGCAATCTGCTACATTCTTCTTTGTACACTGGGGAACTTGATCTTTCTGAGTATAAAGAGAAGAGGAAATATCCTGTTTTCCCTATAACCTTATCTGAAGCTAAACCTCCCATTAAGCTCAAACTATCTTCCTCCATGAACAAATGCATTCATTGTCAAGCTGGGTATCCAAAGAGAAACAGGTCCTTCCTCTTGAGAATCTTACAGTCTGGAGACAAATTGGGTAAACAATATTATAAAACTCATGTAGTAAGACAGATTTCAGATCACAGAGCTGGGGTAGGAGAGACAAATGTTAGGGCAATCCCTCAAGGTTTCACAGGAGGTGTTATATTCAGTCTGGGCTATAAATGAAGACTCCTGGGTGCCAAAGAGAGGAAAATTATACCCTGAGCAGATACTTGGAGAGAAAGGACCTCTATGTGTGAAGAACAAGCGAGTAGGTGTGATTGACACAGGGTGCTTTGGAGAGGATAGCAGGAGATGAACTGGGAAGGAAAATATAACATAGAAAATGCCAAAGGGCCTGGACTTTATTGTGTTAGTAAGTGCAAACTCTCACAGGTGTTTTAAAGAAGAGAGTGGCATGGTTTGTTTAAAAATAGTAGCAGTAGGGGGTATACTGGAGGGAAGACAGTGGATAGGAGGCAGGACTAATTTGCAGCTCCCACTCAGATGGACAGAGCAGCGTGTGGAAACCCACACTGTGAACTTTTGCTCCAAGAACTACTGCAGGAATATACCAGGAAAGCCAAGAGAATTCAGCAGAGAAAAGGAGATGGATTGCTGCTGTAGGCTCTGTGGGACAGCAGAGGAACTCCAAAAAAAAAGGACATAATCTCTTGGGAGCTCTATGGCCCCGCCTGCAGTGTGATTTTCCCTATAATACCACAGCTGATGCACTCTCGAAAGCGCCACCTCCTGGCTGGAAGCCAACCAACACAAAACCAGTGTACTTAACAAAAATACAACCAAGGACCCTCACAGGGTCCACTTCACTCTCCTGCTACCTCCACTTGAGCAGGTGCTGGTATCCATGGCTGAAAGACCTGAAGATGAATCACATCTCAGGACTCTTTGCAGACACTCCCCAGTACCAGCCCAGAGCCTGGTAGCTCTGCTGGGTGACTAGATCCAGAAGAGAAATAACAATCATTGCAATTTGGCTCTCAGGACATGCCATCCGTAGGGAAAAGGGGAGAGCACCACAGCAAAGGAGCATCCCGTGGGACAAAAGAATCTGAACAGCTGCCCTTGAGTCCCAGATCTTCCCTCACATACTCTACCCAAATGAGAAGGAACGAGAAAAACAATTCTGGTAATACGACAAAACAAGCTTCTTTAACACCCCAAAAGATCACACTAGCTCACCAACAGTGAATCCAAACCAAGACAAAATCTCTAAACTGCCAGAAAAAAGAATTCAGAAGGTCAACTATTAAGTCAATCAAGGAGGCACCAGAGAAAGGTGAAGTCTAACTTAAAGAAATAAAAAAAACTGATATAGGGCCAGGTGTAGTAGCTCACGCCTGTAACCCCAACACTTTGGGAGGCTGAAGCGGGTGTATCACTTGAGGTCAGGAGATCGAGATCAGCCTGGCCAACATGGCAAAACCCTGCCTCTACTAAAAATACAAAAATTAGCTGGGCATGGTGGTGGGCGCCTGTAATCCCAGCTACTGGGGAGGCTGAGGCAGTAGAATTGCTTGAACCTAGGGAGGCAGAGGTTGCAGTGAGCCGAGATTGTGCCACTGCACTCCAGCCTGGGTGACAGAGCAAGACTCCTTCTCAAAGAAAAAAAAAAAAAAGATATAGGATATGAATGAAAAAATCTCCAGTGAAATAGCATAAGTAAAAAACAATCACGGCCGGGAGTGGTGTCTCACGCCTGCAATCCCAGCAGTTTGGCAGGCTCAGGCAGGTGGATCATCTGAGGTCAGGAGTTCAAAACCAGCCTGGCCAATGTGGTGAACCCTGTCTCTACTAAAAATACAAAAATTAACCAGCTGTGGTGGCACACGCCTGTAATCCCAGCTACTCGGGAGGCTGAGACAGGAGATTTGCTTGAACTCAGGAGGCAGAGGTTGCAGGTAGCCAAGATTGTGCCATTGCACTCCGGCCTGGGTGACAAGAGTGAATCTCCATCTCAAAACAAAACAAAAACAAAACATAAAGCACAACTTCTAGAAATGAAGAACACACTTACAGAAATGTAAAATGCAAAATGCATTGGAAGGTCTCAGCAATAGAATTGAACAAGTGGGAGAAAGAAACTTCACAAGGAATGGTACCAGTTCCTCCTTGTACCTCTGGTAGAATTCGGCTGTGAATCCATCAGGTCCTGGACTCTTTTTGGTTGGTAAGCTATTGATTATTGCCACAATTTCAGAGCCTGTTATTGGTCTATTCAGAGATTCAACTTCTTCCTGGTTTAGTCTTGGGAGGGTGTATTTGTCGAGGAATTTATCCATTTCTTCTAGATTTTCTAGTTTATTTGCTTAGAGGTGTTTGTAGTATTCTCTGATGGTAGATTGTATTTCTGTGGGATCGGTGGTGATAACCCCTTTTTCATTTTTTATTGCATCTATTTGATTCTTCTCTCTTTTCTTCTTTAGTAGTCTTGCTAGCAGTCTATCAATTTTGTTGATCTTTTCAAGAAACCAGCTCCTGGATTCATTAATTTTTTGAAGGGTTTTTTGTGTCTCTATTTCCTTCAGTTCTGCTCTGATTTTAGTTATTTCTAGCCTTCTGCTAGCTTTTGAATGTGTTTGCTCTTGCTTTTCTAGTTCTTTTAATTGTAATGTTAGGGTGTCAATTTTGGATCTTTCTGCTTTCTCTTCTGGGCATTTAGTGCTATAAATTTCCCTCTACACACTGCTTTGAACGTGTCCCAGAGATTCTGGTATGTTGTGTCTTTGTTCTCGTTGGTTTCAAAGAACATCTTTATTTCTGCCTTCATTTCGTTATGTACCCAGTAGTCATTCAGGAGCAGGTTGTTCAGTTTCCATGTAGTTGAGCGGTTTTGAGTGAGTTTCTTAATCCTGAGTTCTAGTTTGATTGCACTGTGGTCTGAGAGACAGTTTGTTATAATTTCTGTTCTTTTACATTTGCTGAGGAGAGCTTTACTTCCAACTATGTGGTCAATTTTGGAATAAGGGCAATGTGGTGCTGAGAAGTATGTATATTCTGTTGATTTGGGGTGGAGAGTTCTGTAGATGTCTATTAGGTCCACTTTGTGCAGTGCTGAGTTCAATTCCTGGATATCCTTGTTAACTTTCTGTCTCGTTGATCTGTCTAATGTTGACAGTGGGGTGTTAAAATCTCCCATTATTATTGTGTGGGAGTTTAAGTCCCTTTGTAGGTCACTCAGGACTTGCTTTATGAATCTGGGTGCTCCTGTATTGGGTGCATATATATTTAGGATAGTTATCTCTTCTTGTTGAATTGATCCCTTTACCATTATGTAATGGCCTTCTTTGTCTCTTTTGATCCTTGTTGGTTTAAAGTCTATTTTATCAGAGACTAGGATTGCAACCCCTGCCTTTTTGTTTTCCATTCCTTCTGAAACTATTCCAATCGACAGAAAAAGAGGGAATCCTCCCTAACACATTTTATGAGGCCAGCATCATCCTGATACCAAAGCCTGGCAGAGACATAACCAAAAAAGAGAATTTTAGACCAATATCCTTGATGAACATTGATGCAAAAATCCTCAATAAAATACTGGCAAACTGAATCCAGCAGCACATCAAAAAGCTTATCCACCATGATCAAGTGGGCTTCATCCCTAGGATGCAAGGCTGGTTCAACATACGCAAATCAATAAATGTAATCCAGCATATAAACAGAACCAAAGACAAAAACCACATGATTATCTCAATAGATGCAGAAAAGGCCTTTGACAAAATTCAACAACCCTTCATGCTAAAAACTCTCAATAAATTAGGTATTGATGGGACATATCTCAAAATAATAAGAGCTATCTATGACAAACCCACAGCCAATATCATACTGAAAGGGCAAACTGGAAGCATTCCCTTTGAAAACTGGCACAAGACAGGGATGCCCTCTCTCACCACTCCTATTCAACATAGTGCTGGAAGTTCTGGCCAGGGCAATCAGGCAGGAGAAGGAAATAAAGGGTATTCAATTAGGAAAAGAGGAAGTCAAATTGTCCCTGTTTGCAGATGACATGATTGTATATCTAGAAAACCCCATTGTCTCAGTTCAAAATCTCCTTAAGCTGATTAGCAACTTCAGCAAAGTCTCAGGATACAAAATCAATGTACAAAAATCACAAGCATTCTTGTACACCAATCACAGACAGAGAGCCAAATCATGAGTGAACTCCCATTCACAATTGCTTCAAAGAGAATAAAATACCTAGGAATCCAACTTACAAGGGATGTGAAGGACCTCTTCAAGGAGAACTACAAACCACTGCTCAATGAAATAAAAGAGGATACAAACAAATGGAAGAACATTCCATGCACATGGGTTGGAAGAATCAATATTGTGAAAATGGCCATACTGCCCAAGGTAATTTATAGATTCAATGTCATCCCCATCAAGCTACCAATGACTTTCTTCACAGAATTGGAAAAAACTACTTTAAAGCTCATATGGAACCAAAAAAGAGCCCACATTGCCAAGTCAATCCTAAGCCAAAAGAACAAAGCTGGAGGCATCACGCTACCTGACTTCAAACTATAGTACAAGGCTACAGTAACCAAAACAGCATGGTATTGGTACCACAACAGAGACATAGATCAATGGAACAGAACAGAGCCCTCAGAAATAATGCCACATATCTACAACTATCTGATCTTTGACCAACCTGACAAAAACAAGAAATGGCGAAAGGATTCCCTATTTAATAAATGGTGCTGGGAAAACTGGCTAGCCATATGTAGAAAGCTGAAACTGGATCCCTTTCTTACACCGTATACAAAAATTAATTCAAGATGGATTAAAGACTTACATGTTAGACCTAAAACCATTAAAATCCTACAAGAAAACCTAGGCAATACCATTCAGGACATAGGCATGGGCAAGGATTTCATGTCTAAAACACCAAAAGCAATGGCAACAAAAGCCAAAATTGACAAATGGGATCTAATTAAACTAAAGAGCTTCTGCACAGCAAAAGAAACTACCATCAGAGTGAACAGGCAACCTACAGAATGGGAGAAAATTTTCGCAACCTACTCATCTGACAAAGGGCTAATATCCAGAATCTACAATGAACTCAAACAAACTTACAAGAAAAAAACAACCCCATCAAAAAGTGGGCAAAGGACATGAACAGACACTTCTCAAAAGAAGACATTTATGCAGCCAAAAAACATATGAAAAAATGCTCATCATCACTGGCCATCAGAGAAATGCAAATCAAAACCACAGTGAGATACCATCTCACACCAGTTAGAATGGCCATCATTAAAAAGTCAGGAAACAACAGGTGCTGGAGAGGATGTGGAGAAATAGGAACACTTTTACACTGTTGCTGGAACTGTAAACTAGTTCAACCATTGTGGAAGTCAGTGTGGCGATTCCTCAGGGATCTAGAACTAGAAATACCATTTGACCCAGCCATCCCATTACTGGGTATATACCCAAAGGACTATAAATCATGCTGCTATAAAGACACATGCACACGTATGTTTATTGCAGCACTATTCACAACAGCAAAGACTTGGAACCAACCCAAATGTCCAACAATGACAGACTGGATTAAGAAAATGTGGTACCTATACACCATGGAATACTATGCAGCCATAAAAAATGATGAGTTCATGTCCTTTGTAGGGACATGGATGAAGCTGGAAAACATCATTCTCAGTAAACTATCGCAAGGACAAAAAACCAAACACCGCATGTTCTCACTCATAGGTGGGAACTGAACAATGAGAACTCATGGACACAGGAAGGGGAACATCACACTCCGGGGACTGTTGTGGGATGGGGGGAGGGACAGCATTAGGAGATATACCTAAAGCTAAATGACGAGTTAATGGGTGCAGCAAAACAACATGGCACATGGATACATATGTAACAAACCTGCACATTGTGCACATGTACCCTAAAACCTAAAGTATAATAATAAAAAAAAAGAAAAAAAAAAAAAAAAGAAACTTCACAGCTCAAAGACAAGGCTTTCAAATTAGCCCAATCTGACAAAGACAAAGAAGAAATAATTTTTTTAAATTATCAAAACCTCCAAGAAGTTTGGGATTATGTTAAATGACCACACGTAAGAATAATTGGTGTTCCTGAGGAAGAAGAGAAATCTAAGTTTGGAAAACATATTTGAGGGAATAATTGAAGAAAAGTTCCTCAGCTCTGCTAGAGATCTAGACATCCACATACAAGAAGTTCAAAGAACACCTGGGAAATTCATTGCCAAAAGTTCATTGCCTAGGCACATAGTCATCAGGTTATCTGAAGTCAAGAAAAAGGAAAGACTCTTAAGAGCTATGAGGCAAAAGCATCAGGTAACCTATAAAAGATAAGGTATCAGATTAACAGCAGATTTCTCAGCAGAAACCCTAGGGATTGGGGTCCCATCTTTAGCTTCCTTAAACAAAGCAAATGTCGGCCAAGAACTTTGTATCCAGCAAAATTAAGCTTCATAAATTAAGGAAAGATATGGTCTTCTTCAAACAAACAAATGCCGAAAGAATTTGCCACTACCAAGCCAGCACTAAAAGAACTGCTAAAAGGAGCTCTAAATCTTAAATCCTCAAAATCATCAAAATAGAATATCCTTAAAGCATAAATCTCACAGGACCTATAATTTTTCATTGTAACACAATGAAAAAAAAAAAACTAAGATATTCAGGCAACAAATAGTACGATGAATAGAATAGTACCTCACATCTCAGTACTAACGTTGAATGTAAATGGCCTAAATGCTCCACCTAAAAGATACAAAATGGCAGAATGGATAAGAATTCACCAACCAGGTATATTCTATCTTCAAGAGACCCACCTGACACAAAAAGAATCATATAAACTTAGGTAAAGGGGTAGAATAGCTACTCCTGCTTGCTTTTGGTGTCCATTTGGATGGAATATCTTGAATGGAATAACTAGAAAACCTAGAGGAGATGGATAAATTCCTGGAAATATACAACCCTCCTACGTTAACCCAGGAAGAAACAGAAACTCTGAACAGGCCAATAACAAGCAGCAAGATTGAAATGGTAATTAAAAAGTTACCAACAAAATACCAATGGGATATTTGTTACCAATGGAGTATCTTTCCATGCAAATGGACAACAAAAGCAAGCAGGTGTAGCTATTCTTATATCACACAAACTTTAAAGCAACAGCAGTTAAAAATGACAAAGAGGGGTATTATATGATGATAAAACGACTCATCCAGCAGGAAAATATCACAATCCTAAATGTATATATGCACCTAACACTGGAGCTCCCAAATTTACAAAACAATTACTACTAGACCAAAAAAATGAGATAGATGGCAAGACAATAATAGTGGGGGACTTCAATACTCCACTGACAGCAGTAGACAGTTCATCAAGACAGAAAGTAAACAAAGAAACAATGGACTTAAACTGTACCCTAGAACAAATAAACCAAACAGATATTTACAGAACATTCTCCCCAAAAACTGCAGAGTATATATTCTATTAATCAGCACATGAAACATTCTCCAAGATAGACCATATACAATAGGCCACAAAACAAGTCTCAACACATTTTAAAAAAGAAAAATCATACCAAGTACTCTCACAGACCACAGTAGAATAAAATTAGAAATCAACTGCAAAAGGAACGCTCAAAACCATGCCAATAAATGGAAATTCAATAACCTGCTCCTGAATGATCATTGGGTCAACAATGAAATCAAGATGGAAATTAAAAAATTCTTCGAACTGAATGATAACAGTGACACAAACTATCAGAACCTCTGGAATACAGCAAAGACAGAACTAAGAGGAAAGTTCATAGTATTAAATGCCTACATCATGAAGTCTGAAAGAGCACAAATAGACAATCTAAGGTCACACCTCAAGGAGTTAGAGAAACAAGAATCAACCAAACCCAAACCCAGCAGAAGTAAAGAACTAAGATCAGAGCAGAATTAAATGAAATTGAAACAAACAAACAAAAAGAAACAATATAAAAGATAAATGAAACAAAAAGCTGGGTCTTTGAAAAGATAAATGAAACTGATAGACCATTAGTGAGATTAACGAAGAAAAGAGAGAAGAGCCAAAGAAACTCAATTAGAAATAAGCAGGACATATTACAACCGATACCACAGAAACAAAAAAGATGATTCAAGTCTACTATGAACAGCTCTACATGCATAAACTAGAAAACCTAGAGGAGATGGATACATTCCTGGAAATATACAACCCTCCCAGATTAAACAGGAAGAAATAGAAAACTCTGAACGGACCAATAACGAGCAGTGAGATTGAAATGGTAATTTAAAAATTACCAACAAAAATAGGCTGGGCACAGTGGCTCACGCCTGTAATCCCAACACTTTGGGAGGCCGAGGCAGGTGGATCACGAGGTCAGGAGTTCAAGACCAGCCTGGCCAACATGGTGAAACCCTGTCTCTACTAAAAATACAAAAATTAGCTGGGCGCAGTGGCAGGCACCTGTAATTCCAGCTACTTGGGAGGCTGAGGCAGGAGAGTCGCTTGAACCTAAGAGGCAGAGGTTGCAGCAGTGAGCTGAGATCGCACCACTGCACTCCAGCCTAGGCGACAGAGCGAGACTCTGTCTCAGAAAAAAAAAAAAAAAATTACTAACAAAAAAAAAATTCCAGGACCAGATGGATTCACAGCTGAATTCTATCAGACATTCAAAGAAGAATTGGTACCAATCCTATTGACACTATTCCAAAAGATAAAGAGGGAATCCTCCCTAAATCATTCTATGAAGCCAGTATCACCCTAATAGCAAAAACCATGAAAGGACATATCAAAAAAACAAAACTGCGGACCAATATCCCTGATGAACACAGATGCAAAAGTCCTCAACGAAATCCTAGCTAACCAAATCCAACAGCATATCAAAAAGATAATCCATCACGATCAAGTGGGTTTCATACCAGGGCTGCAGGGATGGTTTAACATCTGAAAATCAATAAATGTGATATACCACATAAACAGAATTAAAAACAAAAATCACATGATCATCTGAATAGACCAGATAAAGCATTTGACAAAATCCAGCATCCCTTTATGATTAAAACCCTCAGCAAAATCAGCATAGAAGGAACATACCTTTTATGCTGGAGTTTGAGACAGCCTGGCCAACATGGCCCACATGGTGAAACCCCGTCTCTACTAAAACTACAAACTGCAAAACTAAAACTACAAAAATTAGCTGGGCATGGTGGCAGGTGCCTGTAATCTCAGCTACTTGGGAGGCTGAGGTAGGAGAGTCGCTTGAACCCAGGAGGCAGAAGTTGCAGTGAGCCCAGATCGCGCCACTGCACTCCAGCCTGGGTGACAGAGTGAGACTCTGCCTCAAAAAAAAAAAAAAAAAAAAGGCATATAGACCAAAGGAATGGAATAGACAACCCAGAAATGAAGCCAAATATTTGCAGTCAACTGACTGTCAACAAAGCTATTCAACAAATGGTGCTGGGACAATTGGTAAGCCACATGTAGAAGAATGAAACTCGATCCTCATCTCTCACCTTATGGAAAAATCAACTCAAGATGGATCAAAGACTTAAATCTAAGACTTGAAACTATAAAAATTCTAGAATATAACATCAGAAAAACCCTTCTAGACACTGGCTTAGGCAGTGTTCATGACCAAGAACCCAAAAGCAAAGGCAACAAAAACAGAGATAAACAGATGAAACTTAGGTAAACTAAAATGATTCTGCACAGCAAAAGAAATAATCAGTAAACAGACAACCCACAGAGTGGGAGAAAATCTTTGCAATCTATACATCTGACAAAGGACTAATATCCTGAATCTATAAGTAACTCAAACAAATCAGCAAGAAACAAAAAACAATCCCATCAACAATGGGCTAAGGACATGAATAGACAATTCTCAAAAGAAGATATACAAATGGCCAATAAACATATGAAAAAATGTTCAACATCACTAATTATCAAGGAACTGCAAATCAAAACCACAATGCGATACCACCTTACTCTTCCAAGAATGGCCATAATCAAAAAATAAAAAAAAAAGTAGATATTGGTGTGGATGTGGTGAAAAGGGAACACTTTTACATTGTTAGTGGGAATGTAAACTAGTGCAACCACTATGGAAAACAGTGTGGAGATTCCTTAAAGAACTAAAAGTAGATCTACCATTTGATCCAGCAGTCCCACTCCTGGGTATCTACCCAGAGGAAAAGAAGTCATTATACAAAAAAGATAACTTGCACACACATGTTTATAGTAGTACAATTCACAATTGCAAAAATATGGAACCAGCCCATATGCCCATCGATCAACAAGTAGATAATGAAAATGTGATGTGTGTATATATATACACACACACACAATTGAATACTACTCAGCCATAAAAAGGAATGAAATAATGGCATTTGCAGCAACCTAGATGGAATTGGAGACCATTATTCTAAGTGAAGTAACTCAGGAATGGAAAACCAAACATTGTATGTTCTCACTCATAAGTGGGAGCTAAGCTATGAGGATGCAAAGGCATAAGAATAATACAATGGACTTTGGGGGCTGAGGAGAAAGTGTAGGAGTGGAGTGAAGGATAAAAGACTACACATTGGGTACAATGTACACTGCTTAGGTGCTGGGTGCACCAAAATCTCAGAAGTCACCAATGAAGAACTTATTCATGTAACCAAACATCACCTGTTCCCAAAATCCCACTGAAATAAAAAATAAATAGCAAAAAAAAAGTAGCAGCAGCCTGTATTTAATTATCATGCAAGCTCATTTAATTCTTGTACTCTATGATAAAGGCTCTGTAATTACCCCCATCCAAGATATGAGAAAACACACACAGGCTCAGTAACCCAGCTCAAAGTCAAAGCTCAAAAGGAATCAAATCCTGGCAACCTGGCTCAGAAGACACACTTGCATTCATCATGCCTCTCAGCCTCAGTTGATGGGCTGTGTGAGAAGGAAGAGGGGAAGATATAAAGATGTTTCTTGATGCTGTAACAAGATGTCTTAGGGATAAAAAAAAAAGATGCTGCTAGAAGAGTTTAAGTGCTGTTTCCCAAACTTACCAGCCACATCCTACCTTCATACTATAATACTTTTGCCACATTCAAGAACCATTTTTAATATTTCTTTAAATCAACTCACCTTTTAAAACTTAAAGGGAAACTAAAGGATAACAACAAATTGTCCTAATAGGTATCCAAGTTAGGATGGGTCATGGTGCCAGAGACAAGAAGCTGTACCCAGAGTTAGAGCATGAAGAAGACTGAATGTCAAATAGGGCAGGTCTGGGGCTTGGACCAAAGTGTTGGAGAACAGCAGCCAGGAGATAGTTTCTGAGAATCTATCAGATGGTAAGATAGATGGTAGCTCCAGCCAAGAAAGGAAAATTTGGGCCAGGCCAGTAGGTCTGGGGTAGTTACATGGGGAATGGGAAGAGGGGGTTTGTGAAAGAGTGAGGCTGGGACTGAAGAAAGGAACCCTGGGGCTGAGGAACAACAGAACCCAAGAAGCAAATAGAGGGGTAAAGATCTAACAGATGGGGAGACCCAGGCTGGGAACCAAGAATAGAGCCAAGGTTATTTCAGGAGGTTTAAGAGGACTGCAAGAGGGGATAGACGGTGTTGCTTACAGGGTTAAAGGGAAGACGTCCAGAGGTGAGGGCTGAGGGGCAGGTGTGCCAAAGAAGGGTTGCAGCAGGGTGAGTTGGGGATTCTGACAGTGGAGGTGAGAAGTGGGTTGGGTGCTCAGTCCCACCATACTGTGCTTTGCAGGTTGTACCTGTGTCTTATCCTGAAGACAGTGGTGATGGTCAGCATCCCATGAATGAGATGGACGTGTCATCCACATACCACTAAAATCAACTCTCAGCTCTCCTGTGGTAAGTACCACCCTTTGGGAAACACTGCTGTGGCCAAAGGATGATAAAAGCCCGAGTTAAAGAACAGGATACTTGGAAGTCACTGTTAAGTTTTTAGAAGAATACCTGGGTTGGATTTTTTAAAATATAAAATTAAAATATAGCTTATAAAAACAAAACGGGTTATTGTTTTTATCCTCCACAGTATCTAGGCATGAAACTTTGTACATAACAGGCACACAAATATTCAATTATATTATTGTAAATAGTTGAAAAGGTATAATTAGAGATGAATCTGCTGGACCATGTTCTAATAGTAAGGGTCTCATTCACGAGCTACAAGGGTAGGGGAGGGCTTCAGACAGGTCTGACTAAATGTTTGCACTCACAACAAGAGACAACATCTCAGCCAGCTGACAGAATTCCCTGGGTCACTGACAACTGAAAGGTCCTTGAGGCTTTAGATATTGCAAGAAAGTGAGAAAAACGAAATTAAAGATATTGCAGACAAGGTCCAATGCTTCAAGACACACATCAGATCATAAACCATTTCCCATAGCCTACAAAACCGCTTATGTCTGGGTAAAATATGTTCCTCTGAAAATATGGGTAAAATATGTTTTCCTCTGAAAAGTGATTTTAGAAATTGTGGCCAGCAGGTCCTCAGATGACCCCAGTGATTCCTGTGTTCTGGCATTCACACCCTTGTATATATTCCCAACCCTTAAGTGTGGGCAAGACCCATGACTTGCTTCTAATCAAAAGAACACAGCAAAGGTGATAGAAAGTCACTCCTGTGATTATGTTACATTATGTAAGACTCCATCTTGTTAGCAGAATCTCTCTAGTTTTCCTGATATCCTTAAAAAAGCAAGCAGCCATGTTATAACTTCCCTAAGGAAAGGGCCAAGTGGCAGAAAACTACAGGCAGCCTCTAGCCACTGGTCAGCAAGACAACAAAGCCCTCAAATCTGTAACTGCAAGGAAGATAATTCTGCCAACAAGCCTCTCTAAATGAAAACACAGCCCCAGCCACTGCCTTGATTTTGGGGTAGCCTTGTGAGACCCAGGGCAGAGGACCCAACTAAGCTGTGCCTACACTCCTGATCCACAGAAACTGTGGGATAAATAATAAATGTGTGGCATGTTAGGCCGCTAGGTTTCTGGTAACTTATTATTGCAGTACAGAAAACTAATACAGAAATCTTATACATACATTTTAAAAAAGAAAGAAAAGTAATATTGAGTTACTGGCCATTTGAGGTATTTATTAATGAAGATTAAACATCCAAAGGGCAGTCCTCAATGCTCATTTCCATGATTTTAAGAGTTGATAACTCCATATCATGATTATTGTCGCCTTTGACACTGGAGAACTGAATAGATTGGGAGAGTGATGTGTTAAGACCACATAATCCATTTGAAATCTCAACCTTTTCAGGGTCACTATCACCTTCAATGACCTTCACAGAAGTTTCCTGATCTGTTAAACTGTCTGAAATACTTAGATTATTTTCATCCGAAGTTGAAGGTTCAAGATTCATTTCATCATTCACCTGTTGAATTATAACCCCTTCTGAATGCTTTGATTTATAAACAGGCAAGAAAAATTCAGTTGGTGAAGAGAATATCTCGTTCTCATCCTTTGGTGCCGACAATAACACATCCAAAGCCTTTTGGTATTGTTGACGTTCCTGCTGAATTGTTACTTCACTTTCGTTTTTTAATTCATTTGGTTCTGAATTCCCAGCCTTTGCAAAATCAAATAAATTCAACATATCAACATCATTTTGCTTTACCGAGTTTTCCTCCGATGTGCAGCCTAAGTCTACTTTCAGGACATGCAGCAGGTGGCGCATTTTTTCCTAGGATTAAGAAAACATAAGACTAATTACATTAATTGAGTCAACGTAAATTTTGACTGCAGTGCTGAAAATCTCACAGGATTAATACTTTTCCTTTCACTTCTCCCACCACCACCCTCAAAAAAGTTCAAGGGAAAAAAAAAGCACTTGCTTTTAATATATTGTTTGAAGGTATGAAAAAACCGTAAAATTATTTTTACATTATAATTTTTCTAATGAAGTTATAAGGAAAGACAAACCTCCTCCAAATGTTTATTTTGTTTTATATGTCGCTCGAACAGTCGTTCTAAAAACCTACAAATGATAAACAAAAATGTTAATGTCTCAAAATCAGAAAATCATCTAAATATAAACTAGCCATGTAACACTGAAACTACAAAGGTTGCAAAATGTTTTTCAGATTTTTCTTTTTCTCTGTAAAGCTGAAAACTAATCCTTTCCTGTTCTAAGTTCTTCCGTTATGCATTTGCTTCATGTTACATGTTTCTGAAAGACTGTATGCTACTTTTATTTCTTTGAATAAAATTCTCCTTTTTCTCACCCCACCACCAAAAAGCTGTTTTTCTCTCACAGACATATGCAAACACCCAAAGCCTCTCTACCCCGATCTTTACACACACACACACACACACACACACAACCAAACCCTAAAGAAAAACCTCTTACAGAGATATTTTATAATCCTTCCTAAATTATACTTTTAAAAAATTCCTATATTAAAGTATAAACACTGATGAACAAAATGGAAAAGGACACCAAAAAAAAAAAAGGAAAAATATTCCAAATTCATGGATTGGAAGAATCAATATTGTTAAAATGTCCACACCACCCAAAGCAATCTACAGAGTCAATGCAATCCCTATCAAAATACCAGTGACATTATTCACAGAAATAGAAAAAAAAATCCTAAAATGTACATGAAACCACAAAAGACCCAGAATAGCCAAAGCTATCCTAAGTAAAAAGAACAAAACTGGTGGAATCATATTACCTGACTTCAAATTATACTACAGAGCTATAGTAACCAAAACAGCATGGTCAGGCATAAAAACAGACACAGACCAATGGAACAGAATAGAGAACTCAGAAACAAATCCACACACCTACAGTGAACTCATTTTTGACAAAGGTGCCAAGGACATACATACACTGGGGAAAAGGCAATCTCTTCAATAAATGGTAATGGGAAAACTGGATACCCAGATGCAAAAGAATGAAACTAGACCCCTATCTCTCACCACATACAAAAATCAAATCAAAATAGATTAAAGGCTTAAATATAAGTTCTGAAACTATGGAACTACTAAATGAAAACATTGAGGGAAAATCTCTAGGACACTGGTCTGGCAAAGACTTCTTGAGTAATATCCCACAAGCACAGGCAACCAAAGCAAACATGGACAAATGGGATCACAAGTTAAAAAGCTTCCACACAGCAAAGGATATAACCAACAAAGTGAAGAGACAATCCACAGAATGGGAGAAAATATTTGCAAACTACCCCTCTGACAAGGAATTAATAACCAGAATATATAAGGAGCTCAAACAACTATTTACTATTAGATTTATAGGGAGAAATCTAATAATCCAATCAAAAAATGGGCAAAAGATTTGAATAGACAATTCTCAAAAGACATACGAATTGTAAACAGGAATATGAAAAGGTGTTCCACATCACTGATCATCAGAGAAATGCAAATCAAAACTACAGTGAGATACCATCTCACTCCAGTTAAAATGGCTTATATGCAAAAACAAGCAATAATAAATGCTGGTGAGGATGTGGAGAAAAGGGAATCCTTGCATACTGTTGGTAAGAATGTAAACTATTAGTTCAGCCACTATGGGGAACAGTTTGGAGATTCCTCAAAAAACTAGAAATTGAGCTACCATATGTTCCAGCAATCCCAAAAGGAAGTAAGTCAGGATATCGAAGAGATATCTGCACTCTTATGTTTGTTGTAGCTCTGTTCATGACAGCTAAGATTTGGAAATAACCTAAGTGTCCATTAACAAATGAATGGATAAAAAATGTAGTACATATACACCATGGAGTACTATTCAGCCATTAAAAAAGTGAGATCCTGTCATCTGCAACAATATGGATGGGACTGGAGATCATTATATTAAGTGAAATGATCCTGGCACAGAAAGACAAACATTGCATGCTTCCACGTATTTGTGGGATCTAAAAATCAAAACAATTGAACTCACAGACATAGAGAGTAGAAGGATGGTTAACAGAGGCTGGGAAGGGTAGTAGAGGGCTGCAGGGGAAGTCGGGTAGTTAATGGGTACAAAAACATAAGATGAATAAGACCATTTGATAGCACAACAGGGTGACTACAGTCAATAATAACTTAATTGTACATTTAAAATAAAGAATGTAATCTGATCGTTTGTAGCTCAAAGGATAAATGCTTGAGAGGATGGATACCCCATTCTCCGTGACGTTCTTATTTCACAATGCTTGCCTGTATCAAAACATCTCATGTACCCCTTAAATATACATACCTACTGTGTACTTCACAAAATTTAAAAAAAATAATAAAAAAATTTAAAAACTCCCACTGATGGTAAATCCACATAATAATTTAAAAGTTATCACCTATTAATTTCCATTAAGTGCTACTGTGCTAGTCATAATAATCATTTTAGCTCTAATTCTGACCAATGTAGGGAGGGAAAGATAGTGTAAAAACCATTTTAAAGATGAGAAAGCCACATCTCTAAGATGATAATTTCCTCTCCCCTGAGGTCAAAAGCCTTTAGGAGAATTTAACCCAGATGTGTCTGGCTCCACAGAATTTCTTCATTCTAAAACACCATGCTCACCTCTCTACCACAGGAATGTATCAACAGTTTTTTAAAAAACAACTAATTTCCTTTGTTATCATTTGCTAGCATCAGTGAAGTTATGAGCCAACCTCAGGGTTAGTAGTTCTGAATTATTTCACAATTTTTTTTAAAACCCAAGAAATCTGTATTCTACTTTTTACAACTATTGTTAACATTTTAGAATATTCACTACTAGGCATTTTTTCTATGCATTTGTATTTCTTTACCAAATTGTAATTCAACAATACATACTATTTGGGTATCTACCTTGTTTTTTCTTTTTTCTTTTTCTTTTTTTTTTTTTTCTGAGACAGAGTCTCACTCTGTTGCCCAGGCTGGAGTGCAGTGGCACGATCTCAGCTCACTGCAACCTCCGCCTTGTGGGGTTCAAGCGATTCTCCTGCCTCAGCCTCCCGAGTAGCTGGGACTACAGGCACGCACCACCACGCCCAGCTAATTTTTGTATTTTTAGTAGAGATGGGGTTTCACCATATTGGCCAGGCTGGTGTTGAACTCCTGACCTTGTGATCCGCCCACCTTAGCCTCCCAAAGTTCTGGGATTACTGGCGTGAGCCACAGCGCCCAGCCCTATTTTGTTTTTTCTAATCAACGACATATATCTTTAACATCTTTCTATATCTGTAAATTCACTTCAACATCATTTTTAATCCCTAAAGAGACCTCACATTTCATATATATTCCACAGTTTATTCAATCAAATATTTACCATTAAACATTTAGGTTGATTCTGGTTTTTGGTACGATTATAAAAATACTGTAATAAACAGTCTTATAAACTTGAGAAAAACATAAAATTTTAAGCATAAATACGTATGATTTTGTAAGTGTACTTTTTTTCTTGTGGTGGCAAAAACCAACAAAACTTATCATCTTAACCATTTTTAAGTGCACGATTGAGCAGTGTTAAATATATTCATATTGTGATACAGATTGCCAAAACTTTTCATTATGTATCCTGAAACTCTTTACCCATATTATGCAAGTATTATTAACCAACTTTTTAAAATGAAAGAGGTCAACAGAATTAATGCCAAAAATCTTAGGTCTTTTTGATATGTCTTTTTATACCAATAATGAAAATGTTTGCTTTAATTTTTTAAAAAACTTGATGTAGAGGATAGAAATAATTTATTAGAAATGTCTATGCTTGGCATATTATTATGACAGAGAAAGCAAGTAGTATACATAATAGGGTCCTAGGTTACATAACATAAAGTAGAGCTCAGTGCTCAATGAATCTTAGATACATAAATGTTCAAGCCAAATTCAGGACACACAGTTTCCTTAAGCTATGCAATAGCTAATCTGGTTTTGCAAACTTTCCATTTAACTTACGGTGTGCAAACCTAACTCTTAATTTGTTCTCATTTTACTAGATCTAATACTAATAATGGTTGCACCAAAAATGCTTACTTTTCATTCTCATGACAATTTTAGATAGTAAAATGGGATTATGGAGCTTTGCAAATAAGTGATAAAGATCTTCCTTCACTAGTCACTTATAACACAAGGGATATAATATTAAAATCAATAAAAGCTCTATTTTTTAATTCTCCCAAGTGGTGAACTTCCCCTAGAGTATAAATTAAACATTCCTTACAACTTGCTATCAATTATAATAATAAGTTTCCAAGAAAGCAATATATTTTTTCATTTCCCAATATGGGAAAATAACTTTAAAATTTTAACATCATATGAAGAAATATGAAGAATATTTAATGTACTCCTGAATTGCCATAACACAATTAAAAAAAACTAACCTGTTTGAAAATAAACCTAGTTTCAAAATTTCATCTGTTATATCTTCAATGAAACTCAGATACAACAGTTCTTCTTCACTGTAAAAGGAAGGCAATATACAGCATAAAAATTATTCCTTACTTATTCTGAAAACTGTAAGAAACATTAGTACCTAATTAGAAATATCTATCTCTACCATTACCAATGTACTTCTGTCTCATATTACTAAGGGGAATATTACAAAACAAACATGTCTACCTTCTCAAATTATGCAAGGATAAATATTTACTAAAGATGATGACCTAACGGAGTAAAATTTCACAGATACCTGCAACATCCATAGCAGTAAAAAAACAAGCAGAATCAAACAACACAAAAAGAAAGCAACGAAGGACAAGGGGCAATCAAATGCAATCCACTGGGAGCAAGCACTCCCGAGGAATGTTTTAAATTTCCTCTTGCTCCTGACCAGGTCCAGCAGCAGAGGTGCAAGTCGCTCTGCAAAGCATTTGCAAGAAGGAAGAGGAAAGTTGTCCAGAGAAGCAGGAGCTTCAACTAAGAAGTCCTCTCCTAGCCCTAGGCCAGCATCTTGTTTTAAGGTTGAAAAAATTTACTAAGCAGAAAAATTTATTTTTTCTCTCAAAACGTTTGGAGACAAAAAATTCTCATAGGAAAATTTGTGAACATAAATATTGTGGTAATTTTTAACTACTTGAACACACTTCCCTATTATATTTTAGTAGCTATTACAAGAAAATTAGGATATTATTGTACATTTGATTTTAATTAGCTGAAATTAGCGAATGAATACCAAATGTAAGTAGCAAGTAACTAAATTACTGAATAAGCAAATATAAAGGAAGAGTGAATAAGCAAATCAAATAATAGAGTTAAATGTTTAATAAAAAGTTACACTTTCAAACTGATTCACAGGGTCTTGCTTATTTAAAAACAGCATATTTGAAAATAAATAAAATTTTATAAATTATTTTCCCTAAAAAAAGTAACTTAATTAAAACAACATTAAAATCTACAAGTAAAAAATATCTGCAAAGAACTGCTGAGGTTAGAAACCTCTGGAAAGAGTATCCTGAACTATTAAAAGTCTGCATTTCTCTAAAACTCTTATTATTTTATTATTTTTACTTATAAAATAAATAAGAATCATGGATACTAATTATTAAAAAGTATCAGGTATTAACTTAGGGACAAATTTCTACTAGAGATAAAAATGACATGATTGATAATTATTCCAGAAAGTTGTTATTATTTCTCAAATAAATTTGAGAAAATTATTCAGGTCATTTTCTCAAATTTAGTATGTATTATACGATTGATATCCCAAAGCTGGTTGTAAGAGAGATTAGTGTTCACAGATGAATGGATAAAGAAAATGTATATATACACCATGAAATACTATTCAGCCGTAAAGACAAATAAAAACATGTCACTTGTGGCAACATGTTTCTTTGGAACATGGATGGATGCTGGTGAAATAAGCCAGCAACAGAAAGTTAAACATCGCATGCTCTCACTCATATGTGGAAGCTAAAAACAGTTGATTTCATAGAAGTAGAAAGTAGAACAGAGGGTACTGGAGGCTGGGAAGGGTAGACAGGAATGAGGGACAAGGTGAGATTTGTTACAAGATACAAAATTATAGCTAGATAGAAGGAGTAAGTTCTAGTGTTCTATACCATTATAGGATGACTACCATGGTTAACAATAATACATAGTTTCAAATAGCTAGAAGAAGGATACTCAATGTTTCCAACACAAAGAAATGATAAAATGTTTGAGATGATGGATATGCTAATTAAACTGTTCTAATCACTGTACAGTATATGTATCAAAACATCACTAGGTACTCCACGAATAGGTACATTTATTACTTGCCAGTTTTAAAAAAAGAGATTATTGTTCAATCCTGAATTATTTAATAATGGTTTCTATGATTCTTAATCCTTGATTCCACTATGCAAAACGAAGAGGTAAAAAAGATCTTACTCAGAGTAGATTTTACTAGTTGAAGGGGGCTTCAGGGAATACTGACACATTGCCCTAGAAAGAGGAAGTTAAAGTAGTTGAGCAAAACAGTGGTTGGCATACGATAAAACCTCAATAACATTGTATATTAGTATGGACTGAATATCCCTTATCTTAGATGCTTGGAACCAGAAGTGTTTCAGATTTTGGATTTTGGAATATTTCCATTATATACTTAGTAATTGAGCATCTCAATCCAAAAATCTGAAATCCAAAATGCTCCAATGAGCATTTCCTTTGGGCATCATGTTGGATTTTGGAGTATTGCGAATTATGGGTTTTCAAATTTGGGATGCTCAACTTGTAATTACATGTTTCAGCAATTTTTAAAGCACTCTCATACCCATATGTAATTTAATCTTCTAAACAACCCAGTCAGGCATGTTGGCTGTGTATTATTTTTCCCATTTACTGATGAGTTCACCAAGGGTCAGAAAGGCTAAGTAACTTTCCAAGGTTAATGTTAGTAAGCAGCAAAGACAGGTTTTTAAACTACTTTTCTAGTTGTAAATTCACAATTCTTTTTAAAACTACACTATGGCACTTCTCTAGTATAGACAGTGACAATTTGACTAAGGTTAATGTATAGATAATGCTGGATATAGATACATTACTATGAAAATATTTTTAAAGCTGGTCATCATGATAAATTTTGTTATTATTCAGTTATGTTACCAATAATTAATTTGAAGCTAAATTTTATTCAGGTATACTCAATTATACTATTTTACTTTACTTCTTTTAGAAAGTATTAGAAAAGATTAGAAAAGTATTCCTTTCCTTAAGTCATTCTTAATATTCAGTGAAGACTGGCTCAAGAGCAGCTTATATTAATTAGTAAGTTATATGTGTTGAAACACCAAAAATTTCAAAGACAGGGAAGTTAACAATGAACTCTCCATGTCCTTAGCAGGTGAGATCTCCCTAGCAAAGGCCTGAGGGAGAAGGCAGAGCCTGAGGGGATTGTGTGTACTTCCCTAGTGGTCTGCTGCATAACACCTTATTCTTGCCCTCTTTTTAATCTCTACTCCTTCCTTTCTTCTACCCCATCCACCGGCATTTCATATCCATTCTCTGACACTGGAAATACATTTGACAACTGAAACTATCGAGGCATCTTTTAGGTTTTCTACTACCTGCTAATTAATGTATAATATTCCTTAATTACTCAACATGATGAGTAGTTTTTAAAGAGTGCCTCCATTGCAGTGAGCTCAGACTGCACCACTGCACTCCAGCCTAGACAACAGAGAGAGACTGTCTCATAAATAAATAAATACATAAATAAATAAATAGTGTCTTCATATAGCACAGATTGGTCAAGCACTGCGATATGATGAATATTCAAAATCACAGATTATGACTCCTCAAATGGTAAAGCTCTTCAGTACTATCTGTGGCATGTAAACTGGTTAGCATCACTGCCAGAGGACTTGTCTTGGGGAAAATCAGTTTTTTAATGAATAGTGATAATAAATAATACAAGTTGGTGTGGCTTTTTCCTTTACTAATGAATTAGCAAAATTAACTCATTTCAACTTTTACTAAGCACTTAAATTTGTAAAATTTCCTTGGTAAAACTAAAACTGTTATTGAATTACATAACACCAAAATAGATTAGAGCATGCAATTAAATAGTACTAATGCAGCAAATACTATATGTCTGTTATACAAGAAGGCAATTAAAGACAGTTGAAATTATTTCTCCTGTTAACTGTTTACCTTGGTGAGGAATGCTGAAGAGCATCATCCTTAATCTCATCCCATGTTGAGTCACGCCCTTGTAAAGGTAAAGGAGCTATTTTTTCTTTCGCATCATATGTCGCACAATTAGATGCCTGAGGATGCAATAAAAAAATCTTTATTTTTGCTTAAAAATACATTACGAAAGCAGAAATAGAACGTAGCAAATTTTAAGTGAACAGAGATATCCAGTAGAAAAAAATTACACAGTACGACAAAGAATATTTTAGAATAATTTTTCTATCCATCCAGCACTTTTTTCTTAAAGATAAAATGACTTATTTCTTGTATTTTAATGAGTGGCATTTAAATGACTTTAAGAAATTGCCACAAATAAACATATAAAGGGAAAAATGAAGCAAATTTTCAACTTTTAAGTAAGTTTGAGGGAACAAAATCTCATTATTCAGAAATTCAAATAGCTCATCTGTTTTAAATGCCAACATGTCAAATGTGTAGAAGCAGTGGTAGCGCTGGCAGCATGAACAATAATATTAACAAACAAAAATAATGGCAGCTTACTTCTATAGACTCCTTACTATGCACCACAAACTGTGCCAAGCATTTACTCACATCATTAGATTTAATCTTTACAATGACAATTTATGTATAGTGCTTTACAGTTTTAAAGGTGCTGTTAAAATGTGGATCTACTGCAGTTAATACTCTACTGGCTTCTTCAAGTCAAGTACTGATGGCACTGACTATGGAATATGGGGACACACATTTTCTTGCAGGATTGTAAATAAATATTTTTTCGTGTTTATGTAGTTATCTGCAGAGCTAACTCTTTCCAAAAATTTCAAGCTAGTAATAGCTGTCACTTATTAAGCCCTTACCAGGCTAGGCACTTTGCCTACATCATTTACTCCTCCTAATAATCCTGCAAGTTAAGTACAGTTTTTCTAGATGAGGAAATTCAGCTCTCAGAGGGTAAGTGATTTGTCCTTGGACCTTAAGTGGCAGGGCCCTATGTCAAACAGCGATTAATGGCTGAGATGGAAAACTACCACCTTCTACCCATTTTCAGAAGGGAAGGGGGAAGTTGAGTATGATTATATTTTATTCTTCTATCTCTGGATCTGTGTGTGACATTTTAATAGACAAACCATTTTTATAAACAACAAATTTAAGTCAGGACACAAGTGCAAGACTGACACTCCAAAAATAAAACAATTTATCTCAAAATCAGACTCAAAGTTGCAATATTTTAAAAGAAATGATGCTAAGAATTCAAAATATAAACCCTGTAATAAACAGCTTTATAGTCTAGAAAAAGTAGAGGCAAACATAAGAGAATAATAGCTACTTATTCTTACAAAATGTATAATTTCCAATTATGTAATATGTGGCAATTCTTTACAAAAAAAAGGTATAAAAACTCAACTTCTGCACTACTCTGCTGGCTCCTCTAGTAATCCAGGTCTGCATCTTTGAAAACAATACTTAAGGTATTTTACTGATCCTTCCATCTATCCAGCCAGCCAACCAATCATCTAGGAAAGATGTTAGTAACAAATGACTTCCCAGATTTAGCAGGATCCACCTGGCCATTCGGAGAGAGCTATAACCATTTGTAAATAGGCAGACCTTCTGTATACTGGCTATATCATGTATGATAAGTGCCACCAACAGATTATTCTTCACAGTCTAAATAGCTGTACATATTCTATTTACAGAAAAACATCCGTAATTCAAGTGTAGCAATACTAAAAGATTTCATACTTATTACCTGCTTTATGTTCATTTCTGAATCTGTCATGTTTTTAGTCTCAGCTGTCCCCAACTCAGATTTAAAGCTGTAATAATTTAAAATAAATAATTGTTAATCCTTCAAGATATAAGCACTGTGGTAACAAGGTTTACTGGCTAGAAAAAATAAACTCAAAAAGAATGAGATCCATCTATTCTTATAAAATACATAATTTTGAATTATTTCATTTTATTTGAATAAATATCTGCAGACTCATCTGATATCACTGTAAGAAAAAAATACTAACCTTAAATTGGTTTTACTTTCTAAAACAACTAAAACCTACTGCCAGATAAATTGTTTATGTAATACTAGAAAAACAATCACAATCACAAATCTGCTAAATCTCAAAACTTGACAAGATTTGTTTTTTTCTTTAGTCATTTGGCAAACTTTTATTGAACATTCATCTTGTGCTAGGCACTATTGTATTTGAAAACATTATTGAGGCAAATTATACTTAATTTCCGGAAATTATCCCAATTTAAAATTATTCTTGGCAGTTGTTGCTATGAAGACTGCCCTAAATATCCGCAGGGAATGGAGCAGAGGGTTAGATGGATAAAGGGTTAGTTTCTTCCCCTCTATAGCCCACTGTTTCGCCACTTTTAACATGAATCAATACGCATATTTACACAAATGCTGTCTGATGACATATTTTAAGAATTCTCTGAAAGTATAATATTTAAAAACATACACAATTCTTGAACCATGCTTGAAATAATAAAATATGTAATTCATATGCATAAGGCGCTTGACCAGTTTAATAGCTATTTTTCAGCAATTACTCTGATAGTTTCTAGTAATACACGGAAAAGGAAAAGTCACATTCATCTCATTCCAATCGAAAGGGCACTATCAGATCTTAAGGCTGGCAGTAGAAAACAAGGAATATTAATTCATTAATTTTCATTTAATTTCCTGAAGGATTTACTATTGGTTGCTGATGTGTCATACCTTAATTCAGTCTGGGTTTCCGCTTCTATCCGTTGATCTGTAAAATCCTTTTTTCTTTTGGCAGGTGTATAATAGCGATACTGTGACAGGAAAGATTTTGCTTCTGTTTTTAAAGTGCGAGGAGTGAATGGCAATTGTTTGTTAGAAAAGAGTTCAGAATGTTTATCCAAAAGATCCCCACTGGGTGCTTTCGAAATGACTAACTGAAACTGGTGGGAATTTGGGAATGTGCTTCTGGGCCTTCTGCCATACAGGGTTCCAGAGCCCGGTTTCCGGGGCCCAGAGGCTGCATAATCCACGCTGGACGGGGAGGAACTGGAGTTCTTCTCAGGACCATTTGTGATGATTTTATCGGATTTATGTAGACTTAGGTGTAGTCTCTCTGAAGAGGGTACTAGTGACCTTGCAAAGGATGAAAATCCATTCATTTCTTCTTTTAACATGTCATCCTCAATTTGCGGTTCACCTGAGGGCTAAGAACATTTGATATGACAGTCATCAACTGCATTACAAATTCATGTAATTGGGGATTTTGAGATTATACATTAAAAAAATGATAGCCTCAAGGGTTTACAAAATTAACTGATATGTTCTTGAAGATGTTAATATTTTATTTGAAGTTCTAGTCAAGTATTTAAACTAAGATATTAACATTTAATTCCAAATATAAGTAGTAGAGCAATCAATTTCCTTTCTGAAACTAAAAAAAAAGATGAATAACATATCTATATTTGGGATCTTAAATTTGCATATTAAGATCTATTGGGAGATCTCAGTTTTATTTGAAAGTTTTCACACAAATTGTGAGCACCAATGCCCTTCTCAACCACTATTAGTGGCATCATCCTCACTGTCCTGTCTTGTCATTATTGGAGAGTGCAGTGTAAGCCACCCCTCTGTGATGTTAAGCCTTTAAAGAAACGAAAAGGAACTTCTCCTCATAATGTATGGAGCCCTGATTTAGGTAATTGATAATTTAAATATAATCAATAAATATTTATTCCATAAAAATTTCATATATACTTCTCAACTTCTTTTCATTGGGGTGGGGGTAATACTTTGAAAAGGGAGGCATTTTGACTTGCTCCATTTCTTTTTGGCTTCACTTTAGGAAAACCATTTCTACAGGTTATTTGTAAAGTCTAAAAACACAGACAATATTTTAATGTTTTATAAACTGAAAATGTCTAAGAAGCTTTGCCTATAACTTCAGCCCTTACGGACATATCTGTATATCCTTTGCAAAACTCTGAGGCACTTTCATTAGGTAGAGGGGAAATTACATGGAGGTTACAGAAATTGAGGTTAAAAATCGCTAGGATTTAGCCAGTTATATCTGTGTTATTACCTCACTGGGAGGAATAACAAGGGGAAGATGGACAAGTTGAGTAAGGAAAAAGCGAAGTGCTTCCTGTATGCAAGGTACTGCTCTTGACATTGAATAGAAGAGGAATAATAAGAACTTCTATCACTGCTACTAATATGTATGGTGTGCTTCCTATGTGCAAGGTACTGTACTAATTTTCATGTATAGCTCATTTAATCCTAACATCAACTTCTGCGTGGTAGTACAATTATTACCCTATTTTATAGATAAAAACAGTGCTCTGAGGTGCAGAGTCTCACAGATTTGAAGAGAGGCACAGCCCATGTTCTTTGCCACTTTATCATATTGTCTACTTAAAAACTTACTTGAAAATTATATGACTAGATTTTTTATACAGCATAAAAAATTTTAAACTGATTTTAACTCTTTTTCTGGGAACAAATAAGCTAACCCTAAAGTGCTGATTTATCAAAGCAAAAAAATTGCAGATAACTGGACATTGTGACTACTACCTAAAATATGTCAAATCACCTCTCCTTACCAACTGTTTTATAACCTTATTCCAAATACAAGACAAAATTACTCAAAGCAAGTAAGTATGCCGGCATTAAATTTTGAGTCACTAGGGTACTATTTGGTAAATGACTTCAAGATGTTAGTTTTTCTAAGTAGTCCTAAATGATACTCACACTACAGCTTATGTACCAGAAGAGTTTAGCTCCCAAAGAAGAAATTTCTAAGTACAGTCTAAAAATATCCTATAGGGCAATTAATTAATAAGCACAGGAATTATTTACACTTAGAAGAACAGCACAAACTGAGATCAGAGGAAGAAGAAAGAAATGCATAAGGCATTATGATTGCCTGTAAAGATATGTTATCAGTAATGGTTATTTAATAAACAAAATGAAACACTGAAGAAAGTCTTTTTAAAAGGTAGAAGTATATGTTAAGCTACCTCTCTGAAATGGGATGGAAAAATTGCTTCTGAACTTATTGAAAGCATGAAACTTTTCCCATTTTTGTATCTTATAATTTCTACCATGTATCCTATTTTTTCTTTCCTTGGAAACCAGTAGACTACAGTATAAAATCCACTGTACCAATCTGCATCTTGTTTCCTTTAGCTATGAATATCAGAAAACTTGGATAAAGATATTTGTGCAGAATATATGTAACACACTGGTAGAATCCCAAAACATGAACAGCAGATCACTGTAAAGTTCCGAAATCAGAAAAGGGTTCATCAATTATGTGCCAATGGAGCAAAGAGTCTGGTGGTACCCTGAACACTCACTTTCTTATGTCATTCTTAGTTTATGAGGTTTGTTGTGCACTGTTTCTGTGATTTCAGGATTTATGTAAAGCAATAACCATAACATAGTTTATATACTCATCATACTTTCATGTCAAGAATTTTATAATACAGAACTCAGTGCTAAATCAATCTTTTTTAAGGATGTCAGAAGACATAATGTACAATAATTTTCCAATTGTCAGATTTTTAAACACTTGAAGAGTCAGTTCAATTGTAGAATTGGATGGGTATAAATTATTTTAAACTCTAACATCTGTTTGCAAAAAAGTTTCAAATTATATTTTATAAAACAAATATAGCTCTTGATTTTCACTATTTTGTACTGTTTTTAAAAAGTTTCCCAGATTTTTTTTTCTTTAATCTTACTTTGTTGCCCAGGCTGGAGTGCAGTGGCCTGATCATGGCTCACTGCAGCCATGACCTCCTGAGCTCAATTAATCTGCCTGCCTCAGCCTTCTGAGTAGCTGGGACAACAGATGCACACCATCATGCCTGGCTTTTTTTTTTTTTTTTTTTGTATTTTTTTTGTGTGTGTGTAGAGATGGGGTTTTGCCATGTTGTCCAGGCTGGTCTCAAACTCCTGGGCTCAAGTGATCTGTCTGCCTCAGTCTCTCAAAGTGTTGGGATCACAGGTGTGAGCCACTGCTCCCGCCTCTTTTCTAGATTTATTCAGAAATATAGATCACACCCACATATTCACTTAATCTTAAAAGCACACAGTAAGTGCTACACCAGTGAAGCAAATGAGTAGTATGGGAGCACTGACTAAGTAGTGAACGACTCAGAGTTACAGGGTGAAGACTGGAAGGGCTTAGGAGGGTTCTGAGGGTGACAGCATGTGAGTCAGAGTATGAGAGAAGAAAAGTGGCAAGAGAATTGGGCAATTATCATAAAAGGTTTTTGATATATGACCTTTATAATGTATATAAAGGGCTAATACATTCAGAGGTTAAAACCAGCATTTTAACTATAGCAGCCTTTACAGTGAATACAAATTATAACCATAACAGGTGTCTGTTAACCATAACACCCATTCAATTATCAAAATATACTGCCCAAAATAAGGCTCTTAAGACAATCTGAGTGTATCTAAAATATTTATTATTAGGGCTTATCAAAAATGTAGGCAAAGTGCAAGTTACTATGAATTCTAAATGGAGTCAATAAAAATATAGATAAAATAATAAATTAACAACTTTATGGAGGCAAAAAGTTATATAGGGTTATAGTTGCTATTGGAAAAATGAAAACATCTAACATTTACAGAAATATATTAAAAATATATAATATGTAAATAATATATATTTATATTTTTACTTTATTATAAATATAATAGATATATAAAATACATTAAAAAGATATATTAAAATATATGATTTGTATTTTCAAGAAACCCCATTCTTATCTCAAAATATAATTAGTAATTTATACTCATGCTGAATAATAGAAACAAATTTTAAATTTTCAGTTAAAAAATACAATCACTAAAAATGAAAATACACCTGTGATTCAAACATTGAGAAACAGATTCCCAGATAGCAAAGTATAATACAGAGCAGATAACAGATTTATTCTAAAGGAAGCAGCTCTATTCCTGGTCTTTTTATCTACATAATAGCCCTGGGGCTCTCAATCATACTCAGTGCTTCCCCTGATGACTCCCAAATCTATTTTCAGCCCAGACCTCTTTGCTGACACAGATGCTTATATCCAAGTGTCTATTAAATATACTAGATGTTCCAAAAGCATCTCAAATCAAACACAGCCAAACAATAAACTCCTATCTCTCATTACCTCCAGCCCCAAAGAAAACCTGCACCTCATCCTATTATATTTCTGTGAATGATATATTACTATTCTCCTAGTTGCCCAAGGCAGAAACTTAGGATTTTAACTCCTGCCTCTTGCTCTTCACATCATCCACTCAGTCACCAAGTCCTGGAGATTCTACATTTTTTTTTTTTTTTGAGATGGAGTCTCGCTCTGTCGCCCAGGCTGGAGTGCAGTGGCACAATCTTGGCTCACTGCAACCCCGCCTCCTGGGCTCAAGGGATTCTTCTGCCTCAGCCTCCCGAGTAGCTAGAAGTACAGGTGCACGCCATCGTGCCCAGCTAATTTTTGTATTTTCAGCAGAGATAGGGTTTCACCATATTGGCCAGGCTGGTCTCAAACTCCTGACCTTGTGATCCACCCGCCTCAGCCTCCCAAAGTGCTGGGATTACAGGCATGAGCCACCACGCCCGGCCGAGATTCTACTTTCTAATTATCTCTTAAATGTATTCCTTATGCTGTCTCTGCTGTCATACAATCATGTCTTAATTACTGCTTCCCAGATTACTGCAACTGCCTCGTAACTGTCCTCCACTGTTGTTCGTGTAGTCTGTATAGCGTCAGTATGATAACATAACTTCCCAACTGAAAACTGATCTATTGCTCCCAGCATTTCTCAAGGAAAAAAATTCTGACTCATTACAGCCTTGGTATTTGGTAAGCAGAGCAGTCAATCTGGCTTTTGCCCAGCAGGCCATAGTTTTGTTTTAAACCACATCATGGGTGCTAGGGGCAGAAAACAAAGCTCTTAAGAAGAGATCATGCTTGAGAATCTGGGATTCTCTCAATGGCTACTCCTCAACTAGATGACTTGCAAGGAAGCTTCCCCATCCTGAACCCTGGCACTGAGTTGAAGGAGACTGCTGGCCTTCTAATACCAACTCTTAACAAACTCAAAAAGGAGACAGTGGGGAAATCTAAACATTAGATATTTATTATTAAAGAATTGTTATTAATTAATTAATTTTTTTTTGAGACGGAGTTTTGCTCTGTCACCAGGCTGGAGTGCAGTGGCGTGAACTCAGCTCATTGAGACCTCCGCCTTCTGGGTTCGATTCCCCTGCCTCAGCCTCCCGAGTAGCTGGGACTACAAGTGTGCACCACCACTCCTGGCTAATTTTTTTTTGTATTTTAGTAGGGACGAGGTTTCACCATGTTGGCCAGGATGGTCTTGATCTCCTGACCTCGTGATCCGCCCACCTCGGCCTCTCAAAGTGCTGGGATTACAGGTGTGAGCCACCATGTCCAGCCTGTTATTAATTTTTAAGGCATAATAGTATTGTTGTGGTTTTAAAAGTCTATCTTTTAGATATATACTCAAATATTTATGGATAAAATTATATGGTGTCTGGGGTTTGCATCAAAATAACCTAGGAGAGTGAGTGGGCATATAGGTGAAATAACACTGGCTCTGAGCTGATCATTGCCACAACCTAGGTGATGGGAACATGTGGGATTATTATACTGTATTTTTGTAAATGCTAAGGTTTTCAAAATTTTAAAGTTCAAAAAATGAAACCACACATAAAAATAAAACAAATTTACTGTTTCAGCTGAGAGATAGAGATGGAAAGAACACAGCTCTCACCATTATAAGAAGAAAAAAGCTGAACAATCTGCATATTAATGATTTTTCTTGAACTAATGAGAGAACTGAGGTCACAGAGCAAACAACTAACCTGAAATCTGGAGAGAGATAAGTATCTGAGCACTTGCTTACTTGGGAAAGATGCCATGGAATGCCACATAAATTGATAAGATTTGTTAATTTCCTAAAGACTGAGTGTGGACTAGTGATGTGCTCAGGTCTGTACTGGACCTGAGGGCTTGGGGAGTTTGTACCTCTTGCAGGCTTTTCCTCCAGGAAACCTACTCGAAGCTTATAGGGAAGAGCAGAGAGAATTCCTTTCCCACCTTCTCTTGGTGTGGCTTGGGGAGAGAAACAGCAGTCACTGTGGAAAATCTTCCCAGACTTATTTTCCCATTCTCTTTTAAGGAACAAAAACCTTAATCTGCAGGGGAAAATATCCCTTCACTTTTGCCACATAACAGAATCACAGAAGTGACATCCTATCATCTTTGCCATATTCTACTGGGTAGAAGCAAGTTACAGGTCCTACCTGCACTGAAGAGGAGGGGATTGCTTAAGGGTGTGGGTCGCTGTGGGGGTGTCGTCTTCAAATTTTGTCTACCACATTGAGTCAAATAGAAGGTATGAAGTAAGAAGCCAGAAATAAAAACATATTAAATGACCATTAAAAAGACAATAATTATCACAGCACTTTGGGAGCCCGAGGCAGGCGGATCACGAGGTCAGGAGATTGAGACCATCCTGGCTAACATGGTGAAACCCCGTCTCTATTAAAAATACAAAAAATTAGCCGAGCGCGGTGGTGGGCGCCTGTAGTCCCAGCTACTCGGAGGCTGAGGCAGGAGAATGGCGTGAACCCAGGAGGCAAAGCTTGCAGTGAGCCGAGAGAGCGCCACTGCAGTCTGACCTGGGCGAAAGAGCGAGACTCTGTCTCAAAAAAAAAAAAAAGACAATGATTATCAGATTGAATAATCTGACCCACCAAATACTAACCTAAAACACTGAGATTGGCAAGTGACATTTAAAAAAAAAAAGAAGAAAACATTAAGATAAAAAAATGGAAAATGATATACCAAGTAAATACTAGTCAAAATAAAGCTAATTTAATTATATCACTATCAGAAAATATTAATAGAAAAAGCATTAAGGTAAAGAAATTCAAAGCACAGTGATAACAGGTTCAGTTCACCAAGAAACTACCTCCTTCAGGATTTTCTAAATCTGTATTCTGTATCTCTAATATCTCTAATGTAATAACATGCATTCAAAATATATAAATCAAAAATTAATAGTACAAGAAGAAATAGCTAAATACATAAGTATGTGGAAGATTTCTCTCAATAACTGATAGATTAACCAGACAAAAATAATCAATATGATATAAAAGATTTGAACATCTGGAAAATACAAAGTTTAATGAATATACTATATATTAAAACTACATGCAAAAACTATAGAATATATTTTATTTTCAAACATATAATGACAGGACATTTTTAAAAAATTGTCCACCTACTGGGACATAAAACAAGTGCTCAATAAATTTCAAGAAATGGATATAATATAGATGTTTCCTAATCACAATACAATTAGGCTAGAAATCTGTAACAAACAGATACTAAGGAAAAAGCAGATATAGAGATTAAGAAACAGTTCTAAATGATTTCTGGGTTAAATAAAAAAAATCATAATGAAAATTGTAGGCCAGGCATGGTGGCTCACGCCTGTAATCCCAGCATTTTGGGAGGCTGAGGCAAGCAGATCACTTGAGGTCAGGAGTTAGAGACCAACCTGGCCAACATGGTGACACCAGACTCTACTAAAAATACAAAAATTAGCTGGGTGTGGTAGCAGGCACCTGTAGTCCCAGCTACTCAGGAGGCTGAGGCACAAGAATTGCTTCAACCCAGGAGGCGGAGGTTGCAGTGAGCCAAGATCGCACTACTGCATGCCAGCCTGGGCAACAGAGCAAGACATTATCTCAAAAAACAAAACAAAAACAAACAAACAAAAAGAAAATTGTAAAATACTTCGAATTGAAACATAGTAAAAATATCACATATCAATACTTGTGGGATGCAGCTAAAGCTGTACTTGGTGGAAAATTTATAGCGTTAAAAATGCTTACACTAGCAAAGAAGTAAGGCTGAGAATAAATTAAATAAAATTAGAGATAGTACAGCAAAATAAACCCAGAGAAAGTCAAAGAGGGAAATAAAGATAAATGCAGATATTAACAAAACAGAAAACAAAATACGATAGAGAAGACTAACACAATAAAAAGTGTGTCCTTTAAAAAAACTGACTCAATCTCTGATGAGAATGATTAAGAAGAATGAAGGCACAAATAAACTACCTTAGGAATAACAAGGGGAAAAATACATATTCAGAAGAGATTAAGAGAATAGTATGAATGATTCCCTGCCAAAAATTAACATAAAATGAACAACTTCCTACATAAATCTAACATTGAAATCATTCTATAATGACTTAAAAAATTGAATCAGTAGTACAAAATCTTCTCATAAAAAAATACTTTAGGCCCAGACAATTTTAATGTTGAGTTCCATCGAATTTAAGGAACAAATAAACCAAAGGTACACAAGCTAGTCTAGAGTACAGAAAGAAGAAATAGTGCCCAGTTTATTTTATGAGGTTAGCATAACCAGACACAAGCAGTACAAAAAAAGAAAATGACAGGCCAGTATCAATAATGGACAGATGCCAAAATTCTAAACAAAATATTAGCAACTAAATCTACCAATGAATAAAAAAGGTAATATACCATGACTAAGTTCTGTTTACAACAGGAATGCAAAGTTGGTTTAACATTAAAGTCAATTGTTCGTAATTCATTACATTAACAGATCAAAAGAGGCTCAGCATAGTGGCTCATGCTTGTAATCCCAGCACTTTTTGGGAGGCCGAGGTGGGCAGATCACTTGAGGTCAGCAGTTTGAGACCAACCTGGCCAACATGGTGAGACCCCATCTCTACTGAAAATACAAAAATTAGCTGGAGTCGTGGTGGGTGCCTGTAATCCTAGCTACTGGGGAGGCTGAGGCAGGAGAATTGTTTCAACCCAGGAACTGGAGGTTGTAGTGAGCCAAGATCATGCCACTGCACTCCAGCCTGGGCAACAGAGTGAGACTATAAAAAAAAAAAAAAAAAAAGCCTACAGATTAAAAGAGAAAAATTATATCATAATATTATCATTCCAAGAGATGCAAAAAAGCATTTCATAAAATTAATATCCATTCAGGAGAAAGGGAAAAAAAAAACTTCACAAACTAGGAATAGAACTTATTTAACCAGACGTTCGAAGGTATCACAAAAAACCTATAACTGGGGTCTGCAAACTATAACCTTCAGGCCAAATCTGACCCAATGTCTTCAGTTAATAAAGTTTCAGCAGAACACAGCTACACCCATTTATTTATGTACTGTCTATGTCTGCCTTCCAATGGCAGAGTAGTTGTGACAGAGAGACCTGAAAAGCCTTTTAAAATATTAACTATCTGGATCTTTACAGGAAAAATTTGCTGACCCTAAACTATAGTAAACAGTCAGATTGTACCACTAATGAAATAACTTAGAAACATTTGCTTTTAAAAAATAAAAATACTATCTTACCTTTTGTAAGGTGTTAAAAAGTGACTTGGAATTACTTTTAGAATTGGCTTGCACTGCAGTTTTAGTTAATTTGAACTCTTTTTCACATCGTGCTAATTCCTTTTTGAGTTTCTCTCTTCGTTGTTGGTCTGCATCTAAAAGGGAAAACAAATCTTTCAAAATATAGAACAAAATAGAAAAATTGGTTTTTTGGTCTTGTTAGAGTAATAAATGGAACATTTTTCTTGTTAAAATGTTATGATACGTAAATAAAAATCCATTTATTTTCCTATATAGTTACTAACACATTTTAAAAATTATTTATTTCACACGTGCCTCTAGATATTAACTAATACATTTAATTTATAGAAATTCTAAATGGATTAACTATTTAAATAATACAAACAATGTAGTAAGAGTTGTGTAGCTACCAAAAAAAAAAAAAAGAATGCCAACAAGATATGACAAACTGGCCAAGCCTAAGGGCATAAGAAAGCAATTCTTAGCAGTTATTCACAGAGATGTGAAGGTTACAAATGCTTAACCATGTTATTTATGACTATGTAATCACCGAATACTAAGCTTCACAAACAAAGAAGAAATAAAGTCTTTGTTGTTGTTATATCTAGACCTAGTGTGTTAGGCTGTTCTTGCATTGCTATTAGAAATACCCAAGACTGGGTAATTTATAAGGAAAGAGGTTTAATTGGCTCATGATTCTGCAGGCTGTACAGGAAGCACAATGCCAGCATCTGCTTCAGGGGAGGCCACAGGAAGCTTTTGCTCATGGTGGAAGGCAAAGAGGGAATGTGCATTTCATATGGCAAGAATGAGAGGGGAAGGCAGTGGGGGCATACACTTCTAAACAAGCAGATATTGCAAGAACCCACTCACTATCACAAGGACAGCACCAAGGGGGTGGCACTAAGCCATTCATGAGAAACTCACAGACATGATCCAATCACCTCCCAACAGGCGCCAACTCCAACACTAGGGGTTACATTTCAATGTGACATTTGGGTGGGGACAAATACCCAAACTACATCACCTAGCCTATAAGAAATGCTCAAGGACGTTTTAAACATGCACACATAAGAATGATACTCACTACCATAAAAGAACACATAAATACAGAGGTTCACAGATCCTATAAAGCAAATACGCAATCAAGACTACAAAGCAACCAGCAAACACCACCATGACAGGATCAAACCTCACATATCAATATTAACCTTGAATGTAAGTGGTCTAAATGTACCCACTTAAAAGGCACAGAGTGACAAGAACCACTTTTTTATTTAAAAAATAAAATAATATTTTATTAAAAAAAAAAAAGACCCAACTTTCTACTATCTTCAAGAGGCCCATTACACATGTAATGACACCTATAGGCCTGAAGTAAAGTGATGAAGAAAGACCTATCATGCAAACAGTAAATAGAAGAGCAGGGGTTGCTATTCTTGTATCAGATAAAACAGACTTTAAACCAACAGCAATAAGGACAAAGATGGGCATTACATAATGATGAAGATTCAGTTCCACAAGACTTACCTATCCTAGATATATTTGCACCCAACACTGGAGCACCCATATTCATACAACAAGTACTTCTTGACCTATGAAAAGATTTAGACAGCCACACATTAATAATGGGGGACTTCAACATCCCACTGGCAGCGTTAGATAGACCTTCAAGGCAGAAAACTAACAAAGAAATTCTGAATTTAAATTTGACACTTGACCAATTGGACCTAATAGACATCTACAGAAGAATACTCCACCCAACAACCACAGAATAAACATTCTTCTCATCTGCATGTGGAACATACTCTAAGATCAACCACATGCTCGAAGACAAAGCAAGTTTCAATAAATGTAAAAAAATTGAAACCATGCCAAACATATTTTTGGACCACAGTGGAAAAAAAGGTAGAAATCAATACCAAGAGGATTCCTCAAAACCACATAATTTTACATGGAAATTAAACCAACTTGCTCCTGAATGACTTTTGGGTAAACAACAGAAGGTGAAATTTAAAAAAAAACTCTTTGAAATAAATAAAAACAGAAACACAACATACCAAAATTTCTGGGATGCAGCAAAAGCAGTGTTAAGAGGCAAGTTTACAGTGCTAAATACCTACATCAAGAAGACAGAAAGATCTCAAATTAACAATCTAACATTGCAACTAAAGGAAGCAGAACAACAAGAACTAATCCCAAAGCTAGTAGTAGAAAATAATTATCTAAAAGCAGAAATAATTGAAATTGAGATTCTAAAATCCATATAAATGTTCAATGAAACAAAAAGTTGGTTTTTTGAAAGGATAAACAGATCAACAGACTGTTAGCAAGATTAACAAAGATAAAAGAGAAGATCCAAATAAGTACAACCAGATATGACAAAGGCAACATTACAACAGATCCCACAGAAACAGAAAAGATCCTTAGAGACTATTAAGAAGACTTCTATGCATAGAAACTAGGAAATCTAGAGGAAATAGATAAATTTCTGGAAACATACAATTTCCCAATATTGAATCCAGAAGAAATCGAAACCCTGAAGAGACCAATACTGAGTTCCAAAATCGAACCAGTAATAAAAAAAAACCTACCAACCATAAAAAGCCCTGGACCAGAGAGATTCACAGCCAAATTCTACCAGACATACCAATAGTTGGTATTAATCCTACTGAAACTATTCCAAAAACTTGAGGAAGGACTCTTCCCTAACTCATTCTATGAAACCCAATCTATGAAACCAGCATAATTCTAACACCAAAATCTGGTAAAGACACACCAAAAACGAAAGCTATAGGCCAATATCCCTGATGAACACAGACACAAAAATGCTCAATGAATAGTAGCAAACTGAATCCAACAGCACATCAAAAAGTTAATAAACCACAATCAAGTAGGCTTCATTCCTGGAATGAAAGGCTGGTTCAACATATGCAAATCAATAAATGCGATTCACCATATAAACAGAATTTAAAACAAAAACCTTATGATCATCTCAACAGATGCAGCAAAAACCTTCAATAAAATCTAGCAATCCTTCATGATTAAAAAAAAATACCTCAACAAATTAGGCATCGAAAGAACATACCTCAAAATAATAAAAGCCATCTATGACAAGCCCACAGCCAACATCGTACTGAATGGGCAAAAGCTGGAAGCATTCCTCTTTTGAACTGGAACAGCATAAGGATGCCCACTATCACCACTCTTATTCAACATACTACTGGAGTCCTAGCCAGAGTAATTAGGCAAGAGAAAGAAATAAAACACATCCAAATTGGAAAAGCAGTAGTCAAATTATCTCTTTCCTGATGATATGATTCCATAATTAGAAAACTATGAAGATGCTGCCAAAAGGCTTCTTGAACTAATAAACGACTCCAGTAAAGTTTTAGGATAGAAAATCAATGTGCAAAAATCAGTAGCATTTCTATACACCAATGATATTCAAGCTGAGAGCCAAATCAAGAACACAATCTCGTTTACAATAGTTACACACACACAAAATAAAATACCTAGGAAAATATCTAAGGAGGTAAAGGATATCTAAAAGAATTACAAAATACTGCTGAAAGAAATCAGAGCTGAGACACACAAATGGAAAAACATTCCATGTTCATGGATTGGAAGAGTCAATATCATTAAAATGCCCATATTGCCCAAAGCAATCTAGAGATTCAACACTATTCCTATCAAACTACTAACATCATTTTTCACAGAAATTGAAAATACTATTCTAAAATTTATATGGAACCAAAAAAGAGCAGTCCTAAGCAAAAAGAACAAAACTGGAGGCATCACACTACCCGACTTCAAACCACACTGCAAGGCTACAAGATGGATTAAAGATTTAAATATAAGACCTAAAACTATAAAAATCCTATAAGAAAACCTAGGATATACTCTGCTGGACATTGGCCTTGGCAAAGAATTTGTGACCAAGTCCTCAAAAGCAATTGCAACAAAAACAAAAATTGACAAGTGAGACCTAATTAAAGAGCTCGTGCAATGCAAAAGAAACTATCAACAGAGTAAACAGACAACCAACAGAATGGGAGAATATATTTGTAAACTATGCATCTGACAAAAAACTAATATCAAGAACTGTGATGGCTAATACTGAATGTCAACTTGATTGGACTGAAGGATGCAAAGTACTGGTACTGGGTATATCTGTGAGGGTGTTGACAAAGGAGATTAACATTTGAGTCAGTGGGCTGGGGAAGGCAGACCCACCCTTAATCTGGGTGGGCACCATCTAATCAGCTGTGAGCAAATATAAAGCAGGCAGAAAAACGTGAAGGGTTGAGGCTGCCCTACCCTCACAGCCTACATCTGCTTCCTGTGCTGGATGCTTCCTGCCCTCAAACATCAGACTCCAAATTCCTCAGTTTTGGAACTCAGACTGGCTCTCCTTGCTCCTCAGCCTGCAGATGGCCTATTGTGGGACCTTGTGATCATGTGAGTTAATACTTAATAAACTCCCCTTTATATATATATTCCATTAGTTCTGTCCCTCTAGAGAACCCTAATACAAGAATCTATGAAGAACTAAAAAAAAAAAGGAGAAAAACAAATAACCCCATTAAAAAGTGAGAAAAGGACATAGACACTTATCAAAAGAAGACATACAATCAGCCAACAAATAAAAAAGTACTCAACATCACTAATCATCAGAGAAATGCAAATAAAATCACAATGAGATACTATTTCATGCCAGCCAGAATGGCTATTACTAAGAAGTCAAAAAATAGTAGATGTGGCTGCGGGGAAAAAGGAATTATACACTGTTGTTGGGAATGTGAGTTCAGCCACTGAGGAAAGCAGTTTGAAGACTTCTCAAATAACTAAAAATAGACCTACCATTCAACCCAGCAATCCCATTACTATGTATAAACCCAAAGAAAAATAAATCATTCTACCGAAAAGACGCATGTCCTCATATCCACCACAGCACTATCCACAACAGCAAAGATATGGAATCAACCTGGGTGCCCATTAATGGTGAACTGGATAAAGAAAATGTGGTACATATACAGGATGAAATACTGTATATGTGCAGCCCACGGAGGGCAAGCTGAAGCAGGGTGTGGTGTTGCCTCACCCAGGAAGCGCAAGGGGTAGGGGAACTCCTTCCCCTAGCCAAGGGAAGCCATGAGGGACTATCCTGTGAGGAACGGTGCACTCCGGCCCAGATACTATGCTTTACCCATGGTCTTTGCAACCCACGGACCAGGAGATTCCCTCAGGTGCCTACACCACCAAGGCCCTGGGTTTCAAGCACAAAACTGGGTGGCTGTTTCAGCAGACACTGAGCTAGCTATAGGAGTTTTTTTCCATACCCCAGTGGCAACTGGAATGCCAGTGAGGCAGAACCACTCACTCCCCTGGAAAGGGGGCTGAAGCCAGGGAGGCAGATGGTCTAGCTCAGCGGATCCCACCCCATGGAACCCAGCTAGCTAAGATCCACTGGCTTGAAATTCTCCCTGCCAGCACAGCAGTCCGAAGTTGATCTGGGACTCTAGAGCTTGGTGGGGGGAGGGGCATCCACCATTATTGAGGCTTGAGTAGGTGTTCTTCCCTCATGGTGTAAACAAAGCCGCCAGGAAGTTCAGACTGGGCGGAGCCCACCACAGCTCCACAAGGCCACTGTAGCCAGACTGCCTCTCTAGATTCCTCCTCTCTGGACAGGGCATCTCTGAAAGAAAGGCAGCAGCCTCAGTAAGGGGCTTATAGATAAAACTCCCATCTCCCTGGGACAGAGCACTTGGTAGAAGGGGCAGCTGTGGGCGCAGCTTCAGCAGACTTAAATGTTCCTGCCTGCCAGCTCTGAAGAGAACAGTGGATCTCCCAGCCAGTGCTCGAGCTCTGCTAAGGGACAGACTGCCTCCTCAGGTGGGTCCCTGACCCCCATGACTCCCAGCAGGGGTCGACAGACACCTCATACAGGAGAGCTCTGGCTGGCATCTGGCGGGTGCCCCTCTGGGACGAAGCTTCCTGAGGGAAAAACAGGCAGCAATCTTTGCTGTTCTGCAGCCTCCGCTGGTGATACCTAGGCAAACAGGATCTGGAGTGGACCTCCAGCAAACTACAGCAGACCTGCAGCAGAGAAGCCTGACTGTTAGAAGGAAAACTAACAAACACAAAGGAATAGCATCAACATCAACAAAAAGGACATCCACACAGAGACCCCATCCAAAGATCACCAACAGCAAAGACCAAAAGGAGATAAATCCACGAAGATGAGGAAAAAACAGTGCAACAAGTTTGAAAATTCCAAAAACCAGAACGCCTCTTCTCCTCCAAAGGATCACAACTCCTCACCAGCAAGGGAACAAAAAACGTAGGGGTTGCAATCCTAGTCTCTGAAAAAAACAGACTTTAAATCAACAAAGATTAAAAAAAAGACAAAGAAGGGCATTACATAATGGTAAAGGGATCAATGCAACAAGAGCTAACTATCCTAAATACATATGCATCCAATACAGGAGCACCCAGGTTCATAAACCAAGTTCTTGAGACCTACAAAGAGACTTAGACTCCCACACAGTAATAGTGGGAGACTTTATCACCCCACTGTCAATATTAAAGAGATCAGCAAGACAGAAAATTAACAAGGATATTCAGGACTTGAACTCAGCTCTGGACCAAGCAGACCTACTAGACATCTACAGAACTCTCCACCCCAAATCAACAGAATATACATTCTTCTCAGCACCATATCGCATTTATTCCAAAATTGACCACGTAATTGGAAGTAAAACACTCCTCAGCAATTGCAAAAGAATGGAAATCATAACAAACAGTCTCTCAGACCACAGTGCAATCAAATTAGAACTCAGGATTAAGAAACTCACTCAAAGCCACACAACTACATGGAAACTGAACAACCTGCTCCTGAATAACTACTGGGTAAATAACAAAATTAAGGTAGAAATAAATAAGTTCTTTGAAACCAATGAGAACAAAGACACAATGTACCAGAATCTCTGGGACACAGCTAAAGCAGTGTTTAGAGGGATATTTATAGCACTAAATGCCCACAGGAGAAAGTGGGAAAGATCTAAAATCGACACCGTAACATCACAATTGAAAGAACTAGAGGAGTGAGAGCAGAGAGCGAACTAACTCAAAAGCTAGCAGAAGACAAAAAATAACTAAGATCAGAGCAGAAATGAAGGAGATACAGATGTGAAAAACCCTTCAAAAAATCAATAAATCCAGGGGCTGTTTTTTTGAAAAGATGAACAAAATAGACCACTAGCCAGACTAATAAAGAAGAAAATAGAGAAGAATCAAAAAGGCACAATAAAAAACGACAAAGGGGATATCACCACTGATCCCACAGAAATACAAACTACCATCAGAGAATACTATAAACACCTCTATGCAAATAAAATAGAAAATCTAGAAGAAATGGATAAATTCCTGGACACATACACCCTCCAAAGACTAAACAAGAAGAAGTCGAATCCCTGAATAGACCCATAACAAGTTCTGAAATTGAGGCAGTAATTAATAGCCTACCAACCCAAAAAAGCCCCAAACCAGATGGATCACAGTCTAATTCTAGAGGTACAAAGAGGAGCTGGTACCATTCCTTTTGAAGCTATTCCAAACAACAAAGAGGGACTCCTCTCTAACTCATTTTGCATCATCCTGATACCAAACCCTGGCAGAGACACATGAAAAAAAGAAAATTTCAGGCCAATATTCCTGACTAACATTGATGTGAAAATCCTCAATAAAATACTGGCCAATCGAATCCAGCAGCACATCAAAATGCTTATCCACCACGATCAAGTTGGCTTCATCCCTGGGATGCAAGGCTGGTTCAACATACGCAAATCAATAAACGTAATTCATCATATACACAGAACCAATGACAAAAACCACAGGATTACCTCAACAGATGCAGAAAAGGCCTTTGACAAAATTCAATAGTGCTTCATGCTAAAAACCCTCAATAAACTAGGCGTTTATAGAATGTATCTCAAAATAATAGGAGCTATTTATGACAAACCCACAGCCAATATCATACTGAATGGACAAAAGCTGGAAGCATTCCCTTTGAAAACTGGCACAAGACAAGGATGCCCTCTCTCATCACTCCTATTCAACATACTAACAGGAGTTCAGGCCAGCCAGGGCAATCAGGCAAGAGAAAGAAATACAGGGTATTCAAATAGGAAGAGAGGAAGTCAAACTGTCTCTGTCTGCAGATGACATGATTGTATATTCAGAAACCCCCATCATCTCAGCCCAAAGTCTCCTTAAGCTGATAAGTAACTTCAGCAAAGTCTCAGGATACAAAATCAATGTGCAAAAAATCACAAGCATTTCTATACACCAACAACAGAGAGCCAAATCATGAGTGAACTCCCATTCACAATTGCTACAAAGAGAATAAAATACCTAAGAATACAACTTACAAGGGATGTGAAGGATCTCTTCAAAGGGAACTACAAACCACTGCTCAAGGAAATAAGAGAGGACACAAACAAATGGAAAAACATTCCATGCTCATGGATAGGAAGAATCAATATTGTGAAAATGGCCACACTGTACAAAGTACTTTATAGATTCAGTGCTATCCCCATCAAACTACCATTGACTTTCTTCACAGAACTAGAAAAAAACTATTTTAAATTTCATATGGAACCAAAAAAAGGGCCCATATATCCAAGACAATCCTAAGCAAAAAGAACAAAGCTGGAGGCATCACGCTACCTGACTTCAAACTATACTGCAAGGCTACAGTAACCAAAACAGCATGGTACTGGTACCAAAACTCATATATAGACCAATGGAATAGAACAGAGGTCTCAGAAATAACGCCACACATCCACAACCATCTGATCTTTGACAAACCTGAGAAAAATAGGCAATGGGGAAAGGATTCCCTATTTAATCAATGGTGTTGGGAAAACTAGCTAGCCATATGCAGAAAACTGAAACTGGACCCCTTCCTTACACCTTATACAAAAATTAACTCAAGATGGATTAAAGACTTAAATGTAAGACCTAAAACCATAAAAACCCTAGAAGAAAACCTAGGCAATACCATTCAGGACATAGGCATGTTAACAGACTTCATGACTAAAACACCAAAAGCAATGGCAACAAAAGCCAAAATTGACAAATGCGATCTAATTAAACTAAAGAGCTTCTGCACAGCAAAAGAAACCATCATCAGAGTGGACAAACAACCCACAAAATGGGAGAAAAATTTTGCAATCTATCCATCTGACAAAAGGCTAATATCCAGAATCCACAAGGAACTTAAACAAACTTACAAGAAAAAACCAACCCCATCAAAAAGTGGGCAAAGGATATGAACAGACAGTTTTCAAAAGAAGACATTTATGTGGCCAATAAACATGAAAAAAAGCTAATCATCACTGGTCATTAGAGAAATGCAAATCAAAACCACAATGAGATACCATCTCATGCCAGTTAGAATAGCGATCATTAAAAAGACAGGAAACAACAGATGCTAGACATGATGTGGAGAAATATGAATGCTTTTACACCGTTAGTGGGACTGTAAGTTAGTTCAACCATTGTGGAAGACTGTGTGGCAATTCCTCAAGGATCTAGAACCAGGAATACCATTTGACCCAGGAATCCCATTACTGGGTATATACCCAAAGGATTATAAATCATTCTACTATAAAGACACATGCACACATATGTTTATTGCAGCACTGTTCACAATACCAAAGACTTGGAACCAACCCAAATGCCTATCAATGGGTATATTTCTTTCTGGATAAAGAAAATGTGGCACATATACACCATAGAATACTATGCAGCCATAAAAAAGAATGAGTTCATGTCCTTTGCAGGGACATGGCTAAAGCTGGAAACTATCATTCTCAGCAAACTAACACAGGAACAGAAAACCAAACACTGCATGTTCTCACTCATAAGTGGGCGTTGAACAATAAGAACACATGGACACCGGGAGGGGAACATCACACACTGGGGCCTGTTGGGGGACTGGGCAAGGGATAGTATTAGGAGAAATACCTAATGTAGATGACAGGTTGATGGGTGCAGCAAACTGCCATGGCACATGTATACCTATGTAACAAACCTGCATGTTCTGCACATGTATCCCAGAACTTATAGTATAATAAGAGTAATAAAAAAAGAACACCTGGACATTTTTTAGTCAATATTTTTCTTCTCTAAAGAAACTGTGCAATTGTGGAAACTAGTTACAAATTGATTAAAGATCATTTTGATTTGTAAATATATTTAATAGAATTTCTTCTTTTTCCAATAACAAAAGATAGAATGCTAAAAAAAAAAAAAAAAAAGTAGATTAGTGGTTACCTGAGGCTAGGGGTAGGAATTTGCAGCATGGCTGCAAATGGGTACAAGGGATCTTCATAAAATGATGAAAATGTTCTAAAATTGGTTTGTGGTTGCACAATTCTGTAAATTTAGTAAAAAATCAGTGAATCTTATAGTATGTAAATTATTTTTCAATAAAACTTCTATAAAAATTAAGTTACTTAAATAATTCAATAAACTATATTCCAGGTTAGGTACTGATCAAGTCAGCAGTCTGCTATGACAGAAAAGTACAGAGTAGCTTATAAAAACAGAGATGGCTAAAATCCAGAGATTTCTCTTTTTATGTGTCTAGAAAGCCTGTTTCTAAGCCAAATTCATTATAATGAAAAATCATATATAATGAAGAATGATTATTAATTACACTTAACTTGGTGATTACAATATTTGCAACTACTCTAAGCCATCACCATTTGGTTTATATAGCAAAAAGGAAAAATTCCTGCCTTAACTGACTAAAAGCAGAAAATACCATGGATAAATAAGCACTAGCTAAATCTACATTTTAAAAACAAAAAGTGTAAGCAATTCTTTAAATACCCCCTATATGCTGTCAAATCCCACATTTTTAACTCTATCCTGAAATTGTCTCTTGAATTCCAGACTTGCACTCCAACTGCCTCCTCAGGGTTGCCAACTGGCTATGTAATAGGCACTTATTTCAAATGTAATGACCAACACTGAACTACTGGTTTGCTTTCTCCGCTCAATCTTTTCCTATGGTATTGCTCGCTTCAGTAAATCATAACTCCATCCTTTTGGCTGAGAGGTTCTAAGTCTTGGAAGTCATTTTTGACTCACTCCTCTTCTCTCTCTCACACTACATCCACATCCAACCCATCAGTAAATACTATGGACACACATTTGAAATGTTTCCAGAATCTGATTATTTCAATCTCTCTCCACTGCAACCACTCTGGTCCCAGTCACCATTATTTTTCATCTGGATTATTTACTGTCTTCTAACTAGTCATTCTGCTTCAGACTATTCTCAACTATGAAGCCAAACGGATGCTTTTAAAAGTAAAAGTAGCCTGCTACTCCTCTCTTCAAGACCCTCCAATGGCTTGCAATTTCATTCAGAGTGAAGGCCAAAGTCTTTGCAATGGCCACTTCTTTTTATCCTCTGCATCCCTCTGTCCCATCTCAGTGACTTCATCTATTACTCTTCAGTTGGCTTATTCCATACTAGCTATACAGCCCTCCTTGCTGTTTTTTGAAAACACCAATCATGACACCATTTCAGGGCTTTTATACTTGCTGTTTCCTCTGTCTGGACTGCTTTTTCCCCAGATAGCCACATGCCTCTTCCTTAATTCTTTCAGGTCTCTGCTCAATTGTCACCTCATCAGCAAGGGCTTCTCCTCCAAGGGACTCTGTCATTTTTTTTCCATTGCATTTATTGCCACATGACATATTCTTTATCTATTTATTTGTATTTGCTTATTGTTTGTCTTCTCCAACTACAAAGTAAACTCTACAAAAGCAGGAAATTTGTCTTGTTCACCTCTTTAGTCCCAGCCCTTAGAACAATGTCTAGCAAATAGCAGGGGCCCAATAAATATATGCTGAATAAATCAATGAATAAACTCTAGCAAACTAAATTAAATGTTACTCAGAATGGCTATTTTAAATTTGTGATTTTGACCTTTTTTTTTTTTTTTTTTTTGAGACAGAGTTTCACTCTTGTTGTCCAGGCTGGAGTGCAATGACATGATCTTGGCTCACTGCAACCTCCCCCTCCCAGGTTCAAGCGATTCTCGTGCCTCAGCCTCCCAAGTAGCTGGAACTACAGGTGCATGCCACCACACCTGGCTAATTTCTGTATTTTTAGTAGAGAAGGGGTTTCACTATGTTGGCCAGGCTGGTCTCAAACTCCTGAGCTCAAGTGATCCTCCCGTCTTGGCCTCCCAAAGTGCTGGGATTACAGGCATAAGCCACCATGCCTGACCTAAAATACTTTTAAATACTTAGTAGGGCTACTCTACTACTCTTTTATATTCATGTTCAGATTATTTCTGGCTATTTTCTCATATATATGTAGGTTAATTTTGGAACATTTTGTCAAGTAGTATATGAACAATACTCATTTTTGGCATCTTAATTGAGCTCACATTGAATTTAGAAATTACTTTAAAAATATCAATACTTTCAAAAGTATGTATCAATATATTTGCATTATATAGAGTCCATCTTATAACAAGATATGCCTTTTCTTTTGGTCCAGTCAATACATTAACCAAATATATCTGGTTAATATGTTCTTTCCAGTCATGACCAGATAGCCATTCTGTTTAAGTTTGTATATATCAAGTTGCTTAGGTAATAATTTTTTCAGCTTTGTTAAGGTATAACGGACAAATTGTATATGTTTCAGGCATTTAATTTGATACTCTGATATACATTGTGAATGATCATAATCAAGACAATTAATACATCTATCACCTAACATAGTTGCTCCTTTTTTTTGTGTGGTGAGAACACAGATGTACTGTCTTAGCAAATTTCAAGTATATTATACAGTACTGTTAACTCTAATTAATGCTGTACACTAGATCTCCAGAACTTACTCAAGTTGCATAACAAAAACTTTGTACTCTTTGACCAACATCTCCCAATTTCCTCCTTCCTGTAGCCCCTGGAAACTTCCATTCTACTCTCTGCCTCTCTGAGGTTGCCCACTTTAGATTGCCCATATACCTGTTTAATAATCCAGACACAGGCAAGTACCACATGATCTCACTTATATGTGGAATCTAAAACGAACCTTCAGGTTCATCTGTGTTGTCACAAATGACAGAAATGACAGGATTTCCTTCTTTTTAAAGGCTGTGTGGTGTGGGTTTTGTATGTGTCTGTGTATGTTATAAATGTGGTGTGGGTTGTCTGTATGTGTGTGTAATATTTCTTTATACACATATCACATTTTCTTTATCCATTCATCTGTCAACAGACATTTAGGTTGTTTCTATATCTTGACTATTTACTATAATGCTGCAACAAACATGGGAGAACAGATATCTCCTTGACATACTGATTTCATTCCCTTTGGATACATACTCAGAAGTGGGATTGCTTAATCGTATGGTAGTTCTATTTTCAATTTTTTGAGGAGCCTCTATATTGATTTGCCTAATGGCTGTACCAACTTACATTCCTAGCAACAGTGCACAAGGGTTCCCTTTCCTCCACATCCTTGCCAACACTTGTTATATGTTGTCTTTTTGATAGCCATTCTCACAGGTGTGAGTGATATCTCATTAAGGTTTTGATTTGCATTTCCCTGATAATTAGTAATGTTAAGCACTTTTTCATATACTTATTGGCCACTTGTATGTCTTCCTTTGAGAATGCCTACTCAGGTCCTTCATGCATTTTTACAGCAAGGTTTTGGGTTTGTTTTTTTTTTTTTTTTTTTTTTTTGCTATTGAGTTGTACTTATTACTTACATAGTTGGGATATTAACCTCTTATCAGATACATGGTTTGCAAATATTTCCTCCCATTCTGTAAGTTGCCTATGCACTCTGTCGATTGTTTCCTTTGCTGTACAAAAGCTTTTGAGTTTGGTGAATTCCACTTGTCTATTTTTGCTTTTGTTGCCTGGCTTTCAGAGTCATATCCAAAAATATTATTGCCCAGACTAATGCCAAGAAGCTTTTTTTCTATGTTCTCTTCTAGTAGTTTCATGGATTAGGACCTTATATTTAAGTTTTTAAATCCATTTTGAGCTGATTTTTGTATGAGCTGATTTTTGTCTATGGTTTAAGAGTCCATTTTCATTTTCATCCTTCCGCATGGGACTATCCAGGTTTCCCAGAGTCATTCATTGATGACACTATCCTTTCCCCATAGTGTGTGTTTGGTGCCCTTTTGAAGATCAGTTGACTATAAATACATGGATTTATTTCTGGGTTTTCCATTCTTTTCCATTGGTCTGATATGTGTTTTTATGCCAGTTCCATACTGTTTTGATTATTGTAGCTTTGAAATATATTTTGAAATTTAGAAAGTGTGATTTCTCCAGCCTTGTTTTTCTTGCTCAAGATTGTTTTATTTGTGGTCTTTTGTGGTCCCATATGAATTTTACGATTGTTTGTCGTATTTCTGTAAAGAATGCCTTTGGGATTTCTATAGGGATTGCAGTGAATTTATAGAACACTTTGGGTAGTACAAAAATTATAACAATATTATTCCAATTCATAAATGTGGATGTCTTCCATTATCTGTGTCTTCTAAAATTTCCTTTATTGATGTTTTATAGTTTTCAGTGTACAAGTTTTCAACCTTTTTGTTTAAGGTTATTCCTAAGCATTTTATCCTTTCTGTTGCTGTTGCAAATGGCATTGTTTTCTTAATTTCCTTTTCAGACAGTTGTTTGTGTACAGAAATGCCACTGGTTTTTGTACATTAATTTTGTATCCTGAAGCGATATTGAATTTATTGCAACAGTTCTTTTTTATTGGGCATTAGGGTATTCTACATATATTATCATGTCATCACAAACAGAAATAACCTTACTTCTTTTTTTTTGAGACAGGGTCTTTCTCTGTTGCCCAAGCTGGAGTTCAGTGGCACAGTCAAAGCTCACTGTGACCTTGAATTCCTGGGCTCAAGTGATCCTCCTGCCTCAGCCTCCAATGTAGCTAGGACTACAGGTATGTGTCACCATGCCTGGTTAATTTTTAGTTTTTTTTTTGTAGAGGCATGGTCTTACTATGTTGCCCAGGCTGGCCACTCCTGGCCTCAAGTGATCTCCCCACCTTGGTCCCCCAAAGTATTGCAATTACAGGTGTGAACCACCACACCCAGCTTTACTGCTTTCTTTCTAATTTGTACGCCTTTTATTTATTTTTCTTGTCTAATTGCTCTGGCTAGGACTTCCAATACTATGTTAAACAGATGTGGCAAAAGTGGGGAACCCTTGCCTTATACCAGATCTTAGAGGAAAAGCTTTGTTTTTCTTCATTAAGCATCATGTTACCTGTGGGATTTTCATATATAGCTTTCATGCTGTTGAAGTAAGTTCCTTCTATTCCTATTTTGTTGACAGAGTTTATCATGAATGGATGCTGAATTTTGTAAAATGGTTTTCTGCATGTATTGAGATGATTGTGTGGTTTTTAACCTTTCACTATGTTACTGTGGTATATCACATTGGTTGATTTGTATATATTGAACCACCTTTGTATCCCAGGGATAAATCTGACTTGGTTATGGTGTTTGATTCTTTTAACATGCAGTTGAATTCGGTTTGCTGGTATTTTACTGAAGATTTCTGCACTTATATTAATCAGATATATTGGCCTGTAGCTTTCTTTTCTTGTGGTGTCTTTGTTTGGTTTTGGCATCAGGGTGGTGCTAGCCTCATAAAATGAGTTTGGAGGTATTCCCACTTCTATTTTTATAAAAGTTTAAGAAGGACTGGTACTATCCTTTCTTTGAATGTTTGGTAGATTTACCTATGAAGATATCTGGTCCTGGGCTATTCTTTTTGGGAGGCTTTTTTTTAATTTTTAATTTTTTTTTTTTGAGATTTTATCTCATTCTGTCACCCAGGCTAGAGTGCAGTGGCATGATCTCAGCTCACTGCAACCTCCACCTCCTGGATTCAAGTGATTCTCCTGCCTCAGTCTCCTGAGTAGCTGGGATTACAGGTGTGCAACACCACACCTGGCTAATGTTTTGTATTTTTTAGTAGAGTCGGGGTTTCACCATGTTGGCCAGAGGGTCTCGAACTCCTGACCTCAAGTGATCTGCCTGTCTTGGCCTCCCAAAGTGCTGGGATTACAGGCATCAGCCACCACATCTGGCCTCTGTTGGGAGGTTTTTGATTACTGATTCAATCTCCTTTTTTCTGTTGGTCTATTCAGGATATTTCTTCTTGATTCAGTTTTTGAAGGTTGTATGTTTCTAGGGATTTACCGAGGTGGGCTTAGTTTATTCTTCTTTTTCTAGTTCCTTGAGGTATACAGTTGAGTTGTTTGAGATCCACTCTTTTAATGTAAGTATTCATCACTATAAACCACTCTCTTAGTACTAATTTTGCTGCATTCTGTAAGTTTTGGTGTATTGTGGTTTTGTTTTCCTTTGCCTCAAGATATCAAAATTCTGTTTTTATTTCTTCTTTGTCTCAAAGCTTGTTCAAGAATGTGTTGTTTAGTTGCCATGTATTTGTGAATTTCCCATTTTCTTACTGCTATTAATTATTAGTTTTATTCCATTCTGGTTGAAAAAGATACTTGGAATGATTTTTATCTTCTTAAATACGTTACATCTGATTTTGTGGCCTAATATGAAATCTATTCTGAAGAAGGTTTCATGTGCACTTGAGGAGTGCATATTCTTCCATAGGGTGTAAAGGTGTGTATATATCTGTTAAATTCCTTTGGTCTATTATGTTGTTCAAGTCAGCTGTTTAAATTATTTCTGTCTGGGTCTAATAATGTGTATCCATTATTGAAAGTAGATTATTGAAGTCTTCTATTATTGTATTAAAGTCAATTTCTCCCTCAGATTTGTCCACAATTGCTTGATATATTTAGGAGTTCTGATGTTGGGTATGTAGATAATTGTTACATCTTCCTGTTAAGTTGACCCTTTAAAAATTATATAATGGCTGTCATTGTCTCTAGAGATCATTTTAAGGCCAGGCGCGGTGGCTCACGCCTGTAATCCCAGCACTTTGGGAGGCTGAGGCGGGTGGATCACGAGCTCAGGAGTTCGATACTAGCCTGTTAAACATAGGGAAACCCCATCTCTACTAAAAATACAAAAATTAGCCTGGCATGGTGGCACACACCGTAGTACCAGCTGCTTGGGAGGCTGAGGCAGTAGAATCGCTTGAACCCGGGAGGCGGAGGTTGTGGTGAGCCGAGATTGCACCACTGCACTCCAGCCTGGGCAACAGAGCAAGACTTCATCTCAAAAAAAAAAAAAAAAAAAGGGAGATCATTTTAAGTCTATTTTGTTAAGTGTAGCAACACTTGATTTTTTTTTTTTTTTGGTTATCATTTGCATGGAATATCCTTCACTATCAGCATATGCGTGCATAATACTGGATCTTTTAATTTTATTCATTGAGCCACTCTATGCCTTTGATTGAGAAGTTTAAACCTTTTACATTTAAATAAATTTTTGATAAGTGAGAACTTACCATTGCCACTTTATTAGTTGATTTTGTTTTGCAATTGTTCTGTTCCTCTACTCTTCTCTTTGTTATTTTAAGCTTTCTTGGGAGTGATTTATCTTGATTCTTTTTAATGTGTCTATTAAGCTTTTTTCTTTGTGGTTACCCTATTTTCATAAACTTTGTTGTAGTTGTAACCATCTATTTTATGTTGATAATAACTTCAACTGCATACAAAACTCCACACTTTTTTTTTTTTTTTGAGACAAGGTCTCACTCTGTCGCCCAGTGTGGAGTGCAGTGGTGTGATCATGGCTCACGGCAGCCTCGACCTCCCTGGGCTCAGGTAATCTTCTCACCTCAGCCTCTTGAGTTGCTGGGACCACAGGTGCACATCACTATGCCCAGCAAATCTTTTGTATTTTTTGTAGAGATGGGATTTTGCCACGTAGTCCAGGCTGGTCTTGAACTCTTGGGCTCAAGTGATCCACCTGCCTCAACCTCCCAAGGTGCTAGGATTACAAGTGTGAGCCACCATGCGTGGCCAACTCTACACTTTTACTCCCTCTTCCAATACTTTGTATTCTTGTAGTGAGACATTACTTCTTTTTATATTGTGTATCCATTAAACTTTTGTGGTTATAGTTATTTTTAATATTGTTGTCTTTTAATTTTCATATTAGGGTTTTTTTTAAAAAAAGAAATGTTAACGTTTATACATCCACATGTGGGCCCTGCAGAAAATCCTAAACGGGACCCAAACCATATGAAGTTCTCCTTTAAAGAAAGCAATTATCTCAATATTTAATACAACAGCATATATTAGAGTTTAACGTAATTTATGCACCACCATTACAGTGTTATTATATTTACCAGAAAGACTTATGCTTTCATATTGCTAGTCAACATGTTTTTGTTTCAATCTGAAGAAATCCTTCAAGCAATTCTTGTAGGATTGCTTGTAATCCTACAAGCAGCTAGACTAGACTTGTAAGTCAGGTCTAGTAGTGATGAACTTCCTCAGTTTTTGTTAGTTTGAGAAACACTTTATCTCTTTTTCATTTTAAGAAGTAGTTTTGTTAAGTAAAATATTCTTGGCAACTTCTTTTTCTTTCAGTATTTTGATTATATCATCCCACCTTCTCTTGGCTTGCAAGTTTACTGCGTGAGAAACTAGCTGACGGTCTTGCATAGGATTCTGTATATGTTGCTTTTCTCAGGCTACGTTCAAAATTCTCCCTTTGTCTTTGATTTTTGACAATTACAATGTGTCTTGGAATAGACTTCTTTATGTTCCATCTATTTGGGATCCTTTGGGTTTTCTGAATCTAATCCAGTTCCCTCGCTAGATATGGGAAGTTTCCATCATTATTTCTTTAAATAAACTTTCTGCCAGTCTCTCCTTCTGAAACTCCCATAGTATGCATGGTTTGCTTGATGTTATACCCCATTTCCCTAGGTTTTTTTTCATTCTTTTTCAATTGTTTTTCTTCTCTGACTGAATAATTTCCAATTACCTGTCTTCAAGTTTCCTGATTATTCTACCTTACCAAGTCTGCAGTTAAAACCCTCTATTTATTTTTCATTTCATTAATTGTATCCTTCAGCTTTAGAATTTCTATTTGCTTCTTTAAAAGTTTTCTTTGTTGAACTTATCAGTTTGTTCATGTATTGTTTCCTTGATGTCTTTGTCTATCTGTGTTCTCTTGCCAAGCTTCTTCAAAACAATTATTTTGGGTGGAGCCAAGATGGCCGAATAGGAACAGCTCCGGTCTACAGCTTCCAGCCTGAGCGACACAGAAGACGGGTGATTTCTGCATTTCTGTTTGAGGTACTGGTTTCATCTCACTAGGGAGTGCCAAACAGTGGGTGCAGGACAGTCGGTGAAGCGCACTGTGCGAGAGCCGAAGCAGGACAAGGCATTGCCTCACTCAGGAAGCGCAAGGGGTCAGGGAGTTCCCTTTCCTAGTCAAAGAAAGGGGTAACAGACAGCACCTGGAATATCGGGTCAGTCCCACCATAATACTGCGCTTTTCCAACGGGCCTGGAAAACGGCATGCTAGGGGATTGTGTCCCGCACCTGGCTCGGAGGGTCCTATGCCCACGGAGTCTCGCTGATTGCTAGCACAGCAGTCTGAGATCAAGCTGCAAGGCGGCAGTGAGGCTGGGGGAGGGGCGCCCACCATTGCCCAGGCTTGCTTAGGTAAACAAAGCAGCAGGAAGCTCAAACTGGGTGGAGCCCACCACAGCTCAAGGAGGCCTGCCTGCCTCTGTAGGCTCCACCTCTGGGGGCAGGGCACAGACAAACAAATAGTCAGCAGGAACCTCCACAGACTTAAATGTCCCTGTCTGACTGACAGCTTTGAAGAAAGTAGTGGTTCTCCCAGCACGCAGCTGGAGATCTGAGAACGGACAGACTGCCTCCTAAAGTGGGTCCCTCACCCCTGAGCAGCCTAACTGGGAGGCAGCCCCCAGCAGGGACAGACTGACACCTCACTCGGCCGGGTACTCCTCTGAGACAAAACTTCCAGAGGAACTATCAGACAGCTGAATTTGTGGTCTCACGAAAATCCGCTGTTCTGCAGCCACCCCTGCTGACACCCAGCCAAACGGGGTCTGGAGTGGACCTCTAGTAAACTCCAACAGACCTGCAGCTGAGGGTCCTGTCTGGCAGACGGAAAACTAAGAAACAGAAAGGACATCCACACCAAAAACCCATCTGTACATCACCATCATCAAAGACCAAAAGTAGATAAAACCACAAAGATGGGAAAAAAACAGAGCAGAAAAACTGGAAACTCTAAAAAGCAGAGCACCTCTCCTCCTCCAAAGGAACACAGTTCCTCACCAGCAATGGAACAAAGCTGGATGGAGGATGACTTTGACGAGTTGAGAGAAGAAGGCTTCAGACGATCAAACTACTCTGAGCTACAGGAGGAAATTCAAAACAATAGCAAAGAAGTTAAAAATTTTGAAAAAAAATTAGAAGAATGGATAACTAGAATAACCAATGGAGAGAAGGGCTTAAAGGAGCTGATGGAGCTGAAAGCCAAGTATCGAGAACTACGCGAAGATTGCAGAAGCCTCGGTAGCAGATGCGATCAACTGGAAGAAAGGGTATCACTGATGGAAGATGAAATGAATGAAATGAAGCGAGAAGGGAAGTTTAGAGAAAAAAGAATAAAAAGAAATGAACAAAGCCTCCAAGAAATTTGGGACTATGTGAAAAGACCAAACCTGCATCTGATTGGTGTACCTGAAAATGATGGGGAGAATGGAACCAAGTTGGAAAACACTCTGCAGAATATTATCCAGGAGAACTTCCCCAATCTAGCAAGGCAGGCCAACATTCAGATTCAGGAAATACAGAGAACGCCACAAAGATACTCCTCGAGAAGAGCAACTCCAAGACACATAATTGTCAGATTCACCAAAGTTGAAACGAAGGAAAAAATGTTAAGGGCAGCCAGATAGAAAGGTCAGGTTACCCACAAAGGGAAGCCCATCAGACTAACAGCTGATCTCTCGGCAGAAACTCTACAAGCCAGAAGAGAGTGGGGGCCGATATTCAACATTCTTAAAGAAAAGAATTTTTGACCCAGAATTTCATATCCAGCCAAACTAAACTTCATAAGTGAAGGAGAAATAAAATACTTTACAGACAAGCAAATGCTGAGTGATTTTGTCACCACCAGGCCTGCCCTAAAAGAGCTCCTGAAGGAAGCACTAAACATGGAAAGGAACAACCGGTACCAGCCCCTGCAAAAACATGCCAAATTGTAAAGACCATCAAGGCTAGAAAGAAACTGCATCAACTAATGAGCAAAATAACCAACTAACATCATAATGACAGGATCACATTCACACATAACAATATTAACGTTAAATGTAAATGGGCTAAATGCTCCAATTAAAAGACACAGACTGGCAAATTGGATAAGGAGTCAGGACCCATCAGTGTGCTGTATTCAGGAAACCCATCTCACGTGCAGAGACACACATAGACTCAAAATAAAGGGATGGAGGAAGATCTATCAAGCAAATGGAAAACAAAATAAGGCAGGGGTTGCAATCCTAGTCTCTGATAAAATAGACTTTAAACCAACAAAGATCAAAAGAGACAAAGAAGGCCATTACATAATGGTAAAGGGATCAATTCAACAAGAAGAGCTAACTATCCTAAATATATATGCACCCAACACAGGAGCACCCAGATTCATAAAGCAAGTCCTGAGTGACCTACAAAGGGACTTAAACTCCCACACAATAATAATGGGAGATTTTAACACCCCACTGTCAACATTAGACAGATCAACGAGACAGAAAGTTAACAAGGATATCCAGGAATTGAACTCAGCTCTACACAAAGTGGACCTAATAGACATCTACAGAACTCTCCACCCCAAATCAACAGAATATACATTTTTTTCAGCACCACACCACACCTATTCCAAAATTGACCACATAGTTGGAAGTAAAGCTCTCCTCAGCAAATGTAAAAGAACAGAAATTATAACAAACTGTCTCTCAGACCACAGTGCAATCAAACTAGAACTCAGGATTAAGAAGCTCACTCAAAACCGCTCAACTACATGGAAACTGAACAACCTGCTCCTGAATGACTACTGGGTACATAATGAAATGAAGGCAGAAATAAAGATGTTCTTTGAAACCAATGAGAACAAAGACACAACATACCAGAATCTCTGGGACACGTTGAAAGCAGTGTGTAGAGGGAAATTTATAGCACTAAGTGCCCACAAGAGAAAGCAGGAAAGATCCAAAAGTGATACCCTAACATCACAATTAAAAGAACTAGAAAAGCAAGAGCAAACACATTCAAAAGCTAGGAGAAGGCTAGAAATAACTAAAATCAGAGCAGAACTGAAGGAAATAGAGACACAAAAAACCCTTCAAAAAATTAATGAATCCAGGAGCTGGTTTTTTGAAAAGATCAACAAAATTGATAGACCACTAGCAAGACCAATAAAGAGGAAAAGAGAGAAGAATCAAATAGAGGCAATAAAAAATGAAAAAGGGGATATCACCACCGATCCCACAGAAATACAATCTACCATCAGAGAATACTACAAACACCTCTAAGTAAATAAACTAGAAAATCTAGAAGAAATGGATAAATTCTTCGACAAATACACCCTCCCAAGACTAAACCAGGAAGAAGTTGAATCTCTGAATAGACCAATAACAGGCTCTGAAATTGTGGCAATAATCAATAGCTTACCAACCAAAAAGGGTCCAGGACCTGATGGATTCACAGCCGAATTCTACCAGAGGTACAAGGAGGAACTGGTACCATTCCTTCTGAAACTATTCCAATAGATAGAAAAAGAGGGAATTCTCCCTAACACATTTTATGAAGCCAGCATCGTCGTGATACCAAAGCCTGGCAGAGACATAACCAAAAAAGAGAATTTCAGACCAATATCCTTGATGAACATTGATGCAAAAATCCTCAATAAAATACTGGCAAACCGAATCCAGCAGCACATCAAAAAGCTTATCCACCATAATCAAGTGGGCTTCATCCCTGGGATGCAAGGCTGGTTCAATATACGCAAATCAATAAATGTAATCCAGCATATAAACAGAATCAAAGACAAAAACCACATGATTATCTCAATAGATGCAGAAAAGGCCTTTGACAAAATTCAACAACCCTTCATGCTAAAAACTCTCAATAAATTAGGTATTGATGGGATGTATCTCAAAATAATAAGAGCCATCTATGACAAACCCACAGCCAATATCATACTGAACGGGCAAAAACTGGAAGCATTCCGTCTGAAAACTGGCACAAGACAGGGATGCCCTCTCTCACCACTCCTATTCAACATAGTGCTGGAAGTTCTGGCCAGAGCAATCAGGCAGGAGAAGGAAATAAGGGGTATTCAATTAGGAAAAGAGGAAGTCAAATTGTCCCTGTTTGCAGATGACATGATTGTATATCTAGAAAACCCCATTGTCTCAGCCCAAAATCTCCTTAAGCTGATTAGCAACTTCAGCAAAGTCTCAGGATACAAAATCAATGTACAAAAATCACAAGCATTCTTGTACACTAATCACAGACAAACAGAGAGCCAAATCATGAGTGAACTCCCATTCACAATTGCTTCAAAGAGAATAAAATACCTAGGAATCCAACTTACAAGGGACGTGAAGGACCTCTTCAAGGAGAACTACAAACCACTGCTCAATGAAATAAAAGAGGATACAAACAAATGGAAGAACATTCCATGCTCATGGGTTGGAAGAATCAATATCGTGAAAATGGCCATACTGCCCAAGGTAATTTATAGATTCAATGCCATCCCCATCAAGCTACCAATGACTTTCTTCACAGAATTGGAAAAAACTACTTTAAAGTTCATATGGAACCAAAAAAGAGCCCCATCGCCAAGTCAATCCTAGCCAAAAGAACAAAGCTGGAGGCATCACGCTACCTGACTTCAAACTATACTACAAGGCTACAGTAACCACAACAGCATGGTACTGGTACCACAACAGAGACATAGATCAATGGAACAGAACAGAGCCCTCAGAAATGATGCCACATATCTACAACTATCTGATCTTTGACAAACCTGACAAAAACAAGAAATGGGGAAAGGATTCCCTATTTAATAAATGGTGCTGGGAAAACTGGCTAGCCATATGTAGAAAGCGGAAACTGGATCCCTTCCTCAAACCTTATACAAAAATTAATTCAAGATGGATTAAAGACTTACATGTTAGACCTAAAACCATTAAAATCCTACAAGAAAACCTAGGCAATACCATTCAGGACATAGGCATGGGCAAGGACTTCATGTCTAAAACACCAAAAGCAATGGCAACAAAAGCCAAAATTGACAAATGGGATCTAATTAAACTAAAGAGCTTCTGCACAGCAAAAGAAACTACCATCAGAGTGAACAGGCAACCTACAGAATGGGAGAAAATTTTTGCAACCTACTCATCTGACAAAGGGCTAATATCCAGAATCTACAATGAACTCAAACAAATTTACAAGAAAAAAACAAACAACCCCATCAAAAAGTGGGCAAAGGACATGAACAGACACTTCTCAAAAGAAGACATTTATGCAGCCAAAAAACACATGAAGAAATGCTCATCATCACTGGCCATCAGAGAAATGCAAATCAAAACCACAATGAGATACCATCTCACACCAGTTAGAATGGCCATCATTAAAAAGTCAGGAAACAACAGGTGCTGGAGAGGATGTGGAGAAATAGGAACACTTTTACACTGTTGGTGGGACTGTAAACTAGTTCAACCATTGTGGAAGTCAGTGTGGCGATTCCTCAGGGATCTAGAACTAGAAATACCATTTGACCCAGCCATCCCATTACTGGGTATATACCCAAAGGATTATAAATCATGCTGCTATAAAGACACATGCACACGTATGTGTATTGCAGCACTATTCACAATAGCAAAGAGTTGGAACCAACCCAAATGTCCAACAACGATAGACTGGATTAAGAAAATGTGGCACATATACACCATGGAATACTATGCAGCCATAAAAAATGATGAGTTCATGTCCTTTGTAGGGACATGGATGAAACTGGAAAACATCATTCTCAGTAAACTATCGCAAGGACAAAAAAACAAACACCGCATGTTCTCACTCATAGGTGGGAATTGAACAATGAGAACTCATGGACACAGGAAGGGGAACATCACTCCGGGGACTGTTGTGGGGTGGGGGGAGGTGGGAGGGACAGCATTAGGAGATATACCTAATGTTAAATGACGAGTTAATGGGTGCAGGAAATCAACATGGCACATGGATACATATGTAACAAACCTGCACATTGTGCACATGTACCCTAAAACCTAAAGTATAATAATAAAATAAAAAAAATTATTTTGAATTTTTGTCAGGCAAGTCATAGATTTCTATTTCTTGGTGTTTGTTACTAGAAATGTATTGTGTTCCTTTGGTAGTGTCATGTTTCCTATATTTTTCTGTGTTCCATGCAGATATGCATTACTGTCTATGCATTTGAGGAAGTACTCACCTCTTCCAGACTTTATGTACTGGCTTCAATACGGAAATTATCCGTCATATTACTTGTGGTGGGTGTGAGCCCACCAGCTCAGTGGGGTGTGCATCAGTGTCAGGTCTGAAGATATGTAGGGGTGCTGGGTCTAAGCAGGTATGTGTGGTGGTGCCAGTCTAGGCTGGGAATGTGAAGGGTAAATTTGGATTTTAAACCCAAAAGTGTGGTTGAATAAGAGGATTAATATATATATTCAGGCTTTTTTTTTTTTCAAAAAAAAAGGGGGATAATTTTATTTTATGTATCTATTTTTTTTAGAAAATTAGTACCAGTATGAAAATTTTGCAAAGCTTTCCTAATTAACGTTGACACACAGTTAAAGAGGATTATTTGCTTTCATGACAATTAGGTAAAACCAACTTAATGCAAATGATCCAGATATTTAAAGCATGTAAACAGTGAACCAGTTTTGTGCTACAAAAAAGTTACTAATGTGATACAGCAGAAAAAAATGTAAAGCACAGAAATTAAAAATCTGGAAGAGTCCTTAGAAATCATCTAATTACCTTTCATTTCACAAAAAAGGAAGGTCAGAGGTAAAATGACTTGCCCATATAACTTGTAGGTAGTGACCAAACTGTCTTTAAAAATATGTACTAAGAAGTCTCTACTCTTGCCTAACATGCCTTTTTTCCTCCTTTAAAATTATTTGAATCTAATTTTCCTTCAAAAATATGACAGGCTACACAAAGGTTTGTTGCAAACATAAAAAGAATAGAAAAGGGAGAATACAAAGTGTCAAGCACAAGGCCTGAGACAGACACTGTGTTTGTAGCTATGAACTATAGCTGGTAGTTACTGTCTCCTCTACCTTCTATCTCTTCAACTAAGAAGATATACAAGCAGAGATGAGTTAACCATTCCTACTGTTTGTGATCTTTCCTAGACTGCACCCAAAAGGCATTTCCCTATCTATGCTTTTATTCATTTATCATTTAGCATGAACTAACCTTAGGTTGATATTTACTTTTTTTTTTTTTTTTCTGAGATGGAGTGTCGCTCTGTCACCCAGGCTGGAGTGCAGTGACGTGGTCTCAGCTCACTGCAAGCTCTGCCTCCTGGGTTCACGCCATTCTCCTGCCTCAGCCTCCCAAGTAGCTGGGACTACAGGCGCCTGCCGCCACACCCAGCTAATTTTTTGTACTTTCAGTAGAGACAGGGTTTCACTGTGTTAGCCAGGATGGTCTCGATCTCCTGACCTCGTGATCCGCCCGCCTTGGCCTCCCAAAGTGCGGGATTACAGGCATGAGCCACCGTGCCCAGCCGATATTTACTTTTTTAATGTAGAAATGTTCTCAAACTCTACATAAATTCAAATATTAACTTAGAAAACTTAGAAACTTAGAAAACACTGAACTTAAAATTTATAACACTGATTTTTATATGATTAATAAGACAATCAAAGACTGTGACAGCCATGTTTTTTGCCTATTTTTAAAGTATACATTTCTTTTTTTTTGTTTTGTTTTTGTTTTGAGATGGAGTCTTGCTCTCTCGCCCAGGCCGGAGTGCAGTGACGAGATCTTTGCTCACTGCAAGCTCCACCTCCCGGGTTCACACCATTCTCCTGCCTCAGCCTCCAGAGTAGCTGGGACTACAGGCACCCACCACCATGCCCGGCTAATTTTTTGTTTTTTAGTAGAGATGGGGTTTCACCGTGTTAGCCAGGATGGTCTCGATCTCCTGACCTCGTGATCTGCCTGCCTCGGCCTCCCATAAAGTATACATTTCTTAATTGAAATCAAAAACAAAGGTTTCAAATGGTATTCTGCAGAAATTTTTAAACAGGGTTTTCAAATTTTTGGTCTGATGATTGAAGATACTTGGTCAAAGGGTAGATATATAAGGATTCTATATATCCTGTGTCAATATTATGGGTTTTCTTTTTCCTTTTTTTTTTTTCCTTGAGACAGCATCTCACTGTCACAGGCCAGAGTGCAGTGGCATGATGATGGCTTACTGCAGCCTTGACCTCCCTGGCTCAAGTAATCCTCCCACCTTAGCCTCCTCAGTAGCTGGGACCAGAGTTGCATGCCACCACATCCAGCTAATTTTTGTATTTTTTGAAGAGACAGGGTTTCACCATGTTGCCTCGGCTACTCTTTTTTTTTTTTTTAGAAGAAAAGACAGCTGGGCCCGGAGGACGACGACCACCAAGACACGGAGACCAGTAGTGGCCCCAAATGCCTGGCTGCGCTGATATTTATTGGTTACAAGGCAAAAGGGGCAGGGTAAGGAGTGTGAGTCATCTCCAACGATTGATAAGGTCACATGAGTCATGTTTCCACCGGACAGGGCCCCCCCCACCCCACCTTTGGCAGCCCAGGTGGAGAGAGAGAGGAGACAGCTTATGCCATTATTTCTGCATTTCAGAGACTTTTAGTACTTTTACTAATTCTGCTGCTGCTATCTAGAGCAGAGCCAGGTGTACAGGGTGGAACATGAAAGTGGACTAGGAGTGTGACTGCCGAAGCACAGCATCACAGGGAGACAGTTAGGCCTCCAGATAACTGCGGGCGAGTCTGACTGGTGTCAGGCCCTCCATAAGAGGTGGTGGAGCAGAGTCTTCTCTAAACTCCCCCGGGGAAAGGGAGACTCCCTTTCCCGGTCTGCTAAGTAACAGGTGCCTTTTCTAGGCACTGACGCTACGGCTAGACCAAGGTCTGCTAAGTAACAGGTGCCTTCCCAGACGCTGGCATTGCCGCTAGACCAAGGAGCCCTCTAGTGGCCCTATCTGGGCGTGACAGAAGGCTCACACTCTTGTCTTCTGGTCACTTCTCACCGTGCCCCTTCAGCTCCTATCTCTGTATGGCCTGGTTTTTCCTAGGTTATGATTGTAGAGCGAAGATTATTATAATATTGGAATAAAGAGTAATTGCTACAAACTAATGATTAATGATATTCATATATAATCATATCTATGATCTATATCTAGTATAACTATTCTTTTTTAATTTTTTTATTTTTTTATTATTTAGGCTACTCTTAAATGCCTGGGCTCAAGTGATCCACTTGCCTCTGTCTCCCAAAGTGCTGATTATAGGTGTGAGCCACTGTGCCTGGGTATTTTTGGATAATTTTTAAGTTAGAAATGCTTTCTCAAAAGGCAATGTGTCAACACCTCTTAGTATGGCTACTATTAAACAAATAGAAAAAAGCAAGTGTTGGGGAGGACGTGGGGAAATCTGAATACCTGAGCATCATTAGTTGTAATGGAAAATGGTGCAGCTGCTATAGAAAGCAATACAGTCACTGGGTGCAATGGCTCACGCCTATAATCCCAGCACTTCGGGTGACTGAGTCAGGTGGATCACTTGAGCTCAGGAGTTTGAGACAAGCCTGGGCAACATGGTAAAACCCTGTCTCTACGTAAAAAGGCTGTGACAAAATTAGCTGTGCGTGGTGGCTTGCACCTGTAGCCTCACCTACTTGGGAGGCTGTTGGGAGGCTGAGGTGGGAGGACTGCTTGAGCCCAGGAGGTGGAGGTTACAGTGGGGGGGGATCGCTCCACTGCACTTTAGCCCCAGGGCAACAGAGTGAGACCTTGTCTCCAAAAAAAAAAAAAAAAGAAAAGAAAAGAAAAGAAAATAGTATGGTAGTTTCTCAAAAAATTAAAAATAGAATATATGATTTAGCAATTCCACTTCTAAATATATGCCCCAAATCTTTAAAAGGAGGGTCTTGAAGAGGTATTTGTATACTCATGTCCATAGCAGTATAGTTTATTCACAACAGCCAAAAGGTGAATGTAACCCAAGTGTCCATCAACTGATGAATGCATAAGTAAAATGTGGTATATACACAGAATGGAATTTTATTCAGCCTTAAAAAAGGAGATTCTGACTCATTACGATGTGGGTGAACCTTGAAGACATCATGCTAGGTGAAATAAGCCAGTCACAACAGAACAAACACAATATGATTCCACTTATATAAGGTACCTAAAATAGATTCATAGAGATAGTAAGTACAATGGTGACAGTAGTCAAATTCATAGTGATAGAAAAGAATGTTGGTTTCCAGGGGCTATGGGAGGAAATTATTGTTTATGTGGCACAGGAATTTCAGTTTTGTAGTATAAAGAGAGTTCTGGAGGTAGTAGTTATCATTGTACCACAATATTAATGTACTTAATATTGAACTGGACACTTAAAAATGGTTAAGACAGTAAATTTTATGTTATATATATTTTACCTTAATTTTTTTTTAAAAAAGGTAATAATGTCCAAAAATTACTTACACTTTACGCTGGTACTCATGCTTACTGGAACTGAGCAGTCTACTGCAGCTGAAAGAGAAAGTTAATAGTTTAATAATATTCTCAGTATTTATAAATGACAAATACTAAATGTGGAAATCACAAAATGTTCCAGACCTTGCAGCTGTTTATTGTACTTCTAGAGATAGAAAACACAATATCTTTGATTAAAAATACACTGTTGGGATTAACTCATTCGATACTGCAGAAGAAAATACTAGTGAACTTGAAAACATAGCAATATAAACTGTTCAAAATGAAACAGACTTAACATACTTATAATGTAGTCCCAAAACAAGCTTGGGGAAAAAAAAGCAAAATGGAAGACTTATACTACCTGATTTCAAGACTTACTGTAATGCTACAATAATTAAGGCAGTGTGGCATGGGGCTTAAACATAGACATATAGATCAACAGAACCAAGGAGTTAAGTCCACAAACAGACCCACACATATGGTCAACTGACCTTCAAAAAGTACTAGGACAATTAAATAGAGAAAAGATAACCTCTTCAACAAATGGTACTGAGAAATTTGGATATGAAGAGGCAAAAAACCAAAACAACCAGAAAACCTCAAAACCCTTATATCATACCATATACAAAAACTAACTCAAAATGGATCGCAAATTTAAATGTAAGGGCTAAAACTTAAAAACTTCTAGAAGAAAACACATTAAGAAAATCTGAGTGACCTAAGGTTAGGCAAATATTTCTTGAACAGGTTATGAAAACAACTATAAAAAACTAAAAACCTAAACGATTTCACGATTTTCACATCACAAAATATTTTTCTGTTTTTTTTAGCCATTTAAAAATATAAGCATCATAAAATATAAGCTAAAATTTAAAAACTTTAGCTATTTAAATGAGAAAATAATAAAAATTTAAAAGACATTAGTCAAAAATTGGTGAAATTCAAATAAGGTCTGTAGTTAATGGGATTGCATCAATATTGATTTCCTGGTTTTGATAACTATACTATGGTTTTTAAGATTTTTAACATTAGTGGAAGAGCAGAGTAAAGGGTATATGGTAACTCTCTATACCATTTTTAAATGTTTATGTAACTCTAAAAATTTCTCCAGAATACAAATTTTAACAAGAAAATGAAAACACCAGCTAAAGATTGGGAAAAAAATATCTGCAAAACATATATCTGATATAGAATCGGTATATAAAGAAACTCACAACTTAATCCTAAAGAGACAAACAACCCATTTTTAATAATGAGTAAAAGATTTGAACAGTCATTTCACCAAAGAAGATATACAGATGGGAAATAATAAGGTAACATCACCAGACATCAAGGAAATGCAAACTAAAACTATGAAGTTAAACTATTTCACATTCACTAGAATGGTTAAAAAAGGACTGTCAACACCAAGGGTTGTTAAGGGTGCAGAAGTAATGGAAATGGAAATGGTATATTCACTCTGGAAAACTGTAGTTTCTTTTAAAATTAAACTTATACTTAATATATTACCTCACAGTTCTACTCCTGAAACATAAATTTACCCGAGTGAAATGTAAACACAAAATTGTATGTGAATGTTTATAGCAGCTTTACTCCTAATGGCCAAAAGTGAGTCAAAACAATCCAAATGTTTAACAACTGGTGAATCATAAACAAATTGTGGTCTATTCATTAAATGAAATACTCCTTAACAATACAAAAGAATAAATGGTGGTACACAGAACAGCGTGAATTAGTCTTAAGATCATTAAGATAACTGAAAAAAGCCAGACCCAAAACGATACATGATTCCATTTCTATGAACTTATAGAAAAGGTAAAACTATAGACGAGACAGCAGATCAGTGGTTGCCAGGGATTTGTCAGGAGGGGACTGGCGGCAAAGGACTAGGGGGAACTCTTTGAGGTAATGGACTTTTTCTATATCAAGGGTTGGCAAATTTTTTCTACAAAGGGCCAGGTAGTAAATGCTTCAGGCTTTGCAGGGTGATACAGTCTGTTACAACTGGTCAGCTCTGCTTTTTAGTGTAAAAGCTGCCAGAGACAATAGGTAAAAGATTGAAAATGATTGTTTGTCTACGGATAAATAAATTTGAATTTCATGTCATAAATTTTTTTTTTAAATTTTTTGCTACCATTTAAAAATATGAACACCATTCTTAGTTCATGGGCTGTATAGAAACAGGTGGTAGGAGGGTTTGGCCTGAATGGTGTAGTTAGCTGATTCCTGTTTTACAGCATGGTTGTAGTAGTATTTATACAAATGTGTTCATTTTTCAAAATATTTATCTATACACATTATAATCAATGCATTTTATAATGTAAGTTTTATCTCAATAAAGCTGACAAAAGAAAAAAATTAAACAGAAAAATCGCATCTTCTTTGTACAACTTCCATAGATGTATAAACAAAAAAGCAGATTATATATTTTCATATTAAAAGCAATATCTAACAAAATATTAGCAATAGAGACAAAATGAAATAAAACAGGCATTATATAGATTTCAAATATAGTTAACAAAAATGGGTATGAATTTGCTAAGTGTACCTAGAGTCAACAGTTTGTATCACACTAAACCAAACAAATATAAATCCTCTCATATATATAAGGTATTCATTTTTGCTATAGATATATTTTAATGAGAAGTGAAGCTGGAGGTTTAAATTGAGTACAGAGAGTTCACATTTGCACATCTTTACCTTTGGCTGAAAGGATTTTATTATAGTGAACAGCCATGTGATTCTTGACCAGCTGGAGAGTGCTTAGTCTGAGAGAAGAGGAGTCAGTGCAAAAAGCTAAAAATTAAAACATAATCATTATATATTTAAAACTAATATAAAAATCATGAGATAAACAAGGCACTGATTATTTAACTCGTTCTTATAAAATGTTCTGAAATTCAACCAGAGATATTGATATATGACATTGTGATGTGAAACTTTTATCTTGCACTGATAATGCCAATGAGCTATTGACCATTTGGGTTCAAACCTTCCTGAGAATAAAATTTTACAAGCCTGAGAGTCTGGGGAAGAGATTCTAGGATACAATCTATCATTACATTTACAGAACTATTTCTTTTTGACAGCTCTCAATCTTGTAACTAAGGATGTTTAGCTGCTTGCTTAATTAGTTACCATTGTTAATACTTAATCAATGGAGTTTCAGAAATTCAATGACTACCAAATCCCAAAACCCTACATACAAAAATTCTATTCTGAGAAGCAAATTGCTAACTTAAACCTGAAAACAAGATCTACATATCAGTTTACTACATTCTTTTTGAAGTACTAAAACTATCTTATAACAAGTGTGATCGCAAAGAAATTCCATGACATTAAACTCCTTGGTCCTCATTCAAACTGTTTAAAAGAAATCTTAGAAATAGTTAAGCACTTATACACAAGTATAAAATGTAAATGTAGGCAAAACTTTTTTAAACATTAAAAACAGTTTTTGAGAAGTAATACATGCAATGTGGTTAAAAAAATTCAACAGCTAAAATGGCATATGGAGTTTGAAAAAGAAGTGACTTCTCTACCCTGACCTTTAGTCTCCCTTCCCAGAAATATACTATGTTACTGTTTAAATGCATCCTTCCAGAGACTCTGTGCATAATATAAGCCTATGCAATAATTACAAGCTTGATGCTACTACTAAAAATATTTACTGAATAAATTCCATTTACCATGCATTGTTCTAAACTCTTTATATGTATAAACTTATCTAGTCATTATTATTATTTAATCGAAGTGAAAACTGAGGCACAGAGATATGAGTTACATCTTCAAGGTTACACTGCTGATAAACGATGCAGCTTCCATGTGACCTAAGGCAGCCTCATACTTACAACCACCATACCTATACCAGCTCTATACATATATTCTTTAAAAGAAAGTTAGCAAATTTTACATATTGTTCTTTATCCTGATTTCTATGTATGTATATTTTAAATCTAGTTTCAACTTTTTATTTAAAATTTAGTTTTTAAAGTTTATGATTATGGCTATATATGTTACATACATATATATGTTACATACATATATAGCCACAATCATAAACTTTAAAAAATACACTGTAATACACAGAAATAAGTGAGGCAACTGAAAATGAGATCCTTCCACCACATTTAGAGGTAACAGTATCAAAGATTTTTCCTGTAAATAAGGAAAATAAGGCTTTCAATTATTTTGCCTAAGGACATATACTTCTAAGGCATAATTACAAAAATTTATATTAAAACCTACCTTAAAATGTACCTTGAAAGTTTTAAAATATAAAAATATCACAGCACCTAGAAATCCAGTTGGATAAAGAAGCTCATAGGCCTTTGCTCCTGTATTATTCAAGTGCTCTTTTTCTCTGCACAGCTTTTCCTTTTCAGTGCTTGCGTCTTTAATACCTGCTACTTACCATTTTAACAAGGCAGGCATGCCTTAAATCAGGGTAATTTCCTAGCAAAAGTAGAGCTGGGCTGCTGTAGCAGCTGGGAGCAGGAGACAGCCAAGTCCATATCCAGGGCACAGTAATAGTTTGAAATCATAGACTCCAAAATTCTCTAATCTCAAGAATGCCTATATTTCATTAAAATTAATAATATGAAGTTCAAATATTCGTCAAATGAAATAATTTTTCCATCATGTCATATAATTTGCCAGTAAAGGAAACAGACAATCTTCTAACAACGCTGCCATTTTAAGCACCTCACTTACCATTACTTTTGGTGCTCAAGTGTCCTTTAAATAGGCACGGTGGACCATATCTGGGAAGGACAGAGGTTGCTCTGACTTTTAACAAGAAAAAAAAATCCTAAATTAGGATAAATGAAACACAACTTTTACAAAAACAACAATATTCAGTATTTTTTAAACAATAAATTTTATCACAAAATAATTTCTTTCCTAAAAGGTGACTGCGTTTTTAGTGGTAATCTCCAAAACAGGAAGTCTGAGTTACGGCATTAAATGTAATTTAATATGCAAAATATAAATGCTTTATCCCCCAAACAAATATTTTAATAGGGTAAGATGGCTAGTTTGCTATCAGGTGGGCTGTTAAAAGCTATAACAAGGAGGACACATAGAAAGTCTAGAAGATATATGGATGACTAAATATAGAAAAAAGAAGTATTGAGCTAGGAGAACTAAAATCTAGGACCAGAGAACAAAGCTTGTCAGAACAGATCAAAAAAAACAAACTAAGGTCAGAATATCTATGAAGCTCTTTCTATGTCACAGGTCAGAGTGCAGGAAGGAAAAAAATATTAGGACAATCCAAGTCAAGGTGATGCCATCTGAACTGGGAAAAAAGATAGTCATGAAATGAGCATAGCTTCTACCAAGAAAGAAGGAGGGTAAGACCTAAACATAAGAAAAAATACCAACAAACTCTCAGAAAAACCTCATTTCTCCAGATAGAAAGAACTGTGACTTTTTTCTTGTCCGGAATTCAATGCCTCTTCACCTGGAAATGACAACTCAACTTTCCTTTGGGCGACTCTTCCCTTACTCTTAGCCTAGGTGGTTCAAATAGAGCTGACCCCACTGTCAGGGTTAGGCATAAAACCCAAATCTGGACAGCTGTGTTGATAGCATCAGCAATGCTACGTGATCCAAGTCCCACCATAAGATACACAATCCTGGGCCTTTGACGGGAACTATTAGGAAAGGTACTTTCATTTCATTGGGCTTGCTAAACCCGGGGAAGGGTCTAAGCAAGCCCTGTATTGCTGGTGGCCATCCTGAACCATATAAAGGAACCTGTCCGAGAATGAAGCCTACACAGTCAAGTGGAACCAAGATAGAAAGAGATTTCTTGGTGACATCGTTTGAGTACCTGAGGCCAACCATGTTTGAAGCTCTTCCTTCCCTAGATGTTTCTTTACATTAGCCAAAAAAAACAAAACAAACAAACAAAAAACCCATTTTAGCTTAAACCAGTATGAGTTGATTTCTTCACTTGTAGTGAAAAGGCTAATTTATTGAGTGGTAACCTGCCCAGGCAGTGCTCCAAGCTCTTTGCTGGTATAAATTCATTTAATTCTTACAATACTATAATTCTCCCTACTTTATAGATGAGGGTAATTGAAGCACCGAGGTTAAACTTGTAATTCGTCAAAGATTACACAAGAATGGGACACATTTGGGATCTGAACCCAAGCAGTCTGGTTCCTGGGTCTTAATCATTACACTATCTTGACCAATATAAACTGCTCAGTACTTGAACCATGCTCTAAGCTACTAAATCATGTGAAACAGACCAAGAAGATATCTCAACTGTATGTAGTTTATTCCGTCCAAATTCCATTCTATTCTATGTATGTTTCAGTATAGGTCACAGAAAAAGGAAAAACAGGTATACCCAGAGAAGTGTGAAAGGATTAAAAGAGAATAAAAAAAGGTTGGAACCCAGTGATAATGCCCTGGATAGAAATGCTTCCCCACCCATCTGTAGGTGACAGCTGTGAACAAGGTGGTTAATATTTGGCCCCAGGAATCAATCCAGCTGCTCTTTAGCATAAGATGGGGGTTAAGAACAAACATGGAATTTAGATGTTCCTTGATGTCTATGTTCCCTTGTCTATTTACCATCAGATGTACACCAAGGCATATACTCTGTGGTTTCTAATATTCCTATAAATGTCATATTAAAAATGACAGAATTAGGGCTGAGCACAATGGCTCATGCTTGTAATCCTAGCACTTTGGGAGACCGAGGCAGGCTGATCACCTAAGCCCAGGAGTTCAAAGACCAGCCTGGACAACATGGTGAAACTCTAACTGTACAAAAAAATACAAAATTAGCTGGGTGTGGTGGTGTGTGCCTGTAGTCCCAGCTACACAGGAGGCTGAGGTGGGAGGATGATTAAGCCCAGGAGGCTGCACTGCACTCCAGTCTGGGTAACAGAATAAGACCCTGTCTCAAAAAAAGAAAAAAGAAAAAGGAAAAAAAAAAAACCTAACAGAATTGAGGGGAGAAATAAGACGATTTAATTCATCTACCCTCTCATAGTTTCTGGTTCCTGCTTTGTGTCCTGTGTATAGGTCACATTTTCCTGTTTTTTGTTTTTGTTTTTTTGCATGACTTGCAATTTCTTTTTGTTGAAACGTTAGTATTTTAGGTAATATATTGTAGCAACTCTAGATACAGAATCCTCTCCTGAGCTTGTTTTCATTGTTGTTCACTTGTTTGTTTAGTGACTTGGCTAAGCAATTTATCAAAGTCTATTTCCCATGGAATGTGAAGCCTCCAATATCACTCCTCAGTGATGAAGCTCTGGGCACGTGCACAATTACGCCTTCTCTAATGAGGTCTGAACCCCAGTCTTTGGGAGAAACTCTCTTTCAAATTGTCCTTCCTTTAGTACTTTCCCTTAATTCTAGGTACCAAATACAGTTTTCTTATATATTTTTAATTAATTCATTAATTTTTTTTATATACTAGAGACAGGGTCTTGCTCTGTTACCCAGGCTGATTACAAACTCCTGACCTCAAGTGATGCTCCTGCCTCAGCCTCCTAAAATGCTGAGATTACAGGCATGAGCTGACACGCCCAGCCTCTTACATCTTATAGTTACTCTTTTATGAAAGTATAACAATTATCTAACTTTTCCTTGTATAAATCACGGTATGGTTTCTATCTCCTGACTGGACTTGACCCAGAATGAGACAAAGGGGCATGGAGAAGTAGCCTCAAACCAAATGCCAGGGAAAAGAACATCATTCTCTAACTATTAGGACTAAAATCCTGTCAATGAGATTGAAGATCTTAGTGGTGAAATTCACTGGTATATGACAGCAGCCCATTTTCCTACACAATTTGATTAAAATAGCCAGAAGAAAGTCCAGTGAGGAAAGATGAAAGTGTTTCTTGTGGCAGGGTTTCTCTGGAAAACCAAAGGTTTGGGAATCTACCATTGTTAAGTGTCTCTATGAGACCAATAGATCAAAACAATTTTTTTTTTTGAGATGGAGTCTTGCTCTGTTGCCCAGGCTGGAGTGCAGTGGCATGATCTTTGCTCACTGCAACCTCCCACTCCCAGGTTCAAGTGATTCTCCTGCCTTAGCCTCCCGAGTAGCTGGGACTACAGGCGCACGCCACCATGCCTGGCTAATTTTTGTATTTTTTGGTAGAGACGGGGTTTAATTATGTTGCCCAGGCTGGTCTCGAACTCCTGACCTCAAGTGATCCACCTGCCTCGGACTCCCAGAGTGCCGGGAAAAAAATTTTTTTCAAGTTACTTTCAGTTACCTATACTAATAGGTTGCCTCCTCTCCTTCCCAAAGGTCACCGATATTAGAGTGAATGGCAGTTTGTTATTCTCAATCTTTTCTTCACCTTCCCCCATAGGAAGCTGGAAACCACGCCTTGTATATACCTAGTCCAAGCCCCCATTTTATATATAACTGAGGCCCAGGGACGTACAGTGACGTGCTGAAGATTACCTAGTTAGTTAGTAGGAAACAAAGATTACAAACAAGACTAACCGTTTTTCAGTCTGCTGCTGTACTATACCACCATTTAGAAGGTTTGCCTTACAAAAGAATGTCTAAAACGTGATTACAGTAAGAGCATGACAAAAGATAATTTTTCTTTAGATGTTTTAATATTTTATACTCTGAAATAACTAAAAGCACCTCCTAATGAAATCCAAGAAATTTATTCTCAATTAAGTATTTTAGCTGTGTCTAAAATTATTTATGGTTTCCTATTAATTTACAGTATATGAAAGCTGACTGCCCCAGTTATTTGCTGATTACATTTATTTTAAAAATTCAAAATAACAATATTTGATATTATCATATATTATTTCCTAAAAATGAAGCTAATTAAATTGTGCAAGTTGTAAAAATATAAACCTTTTTACATTTGGCATGAACCCAATTTTTAAAATAATTCAATAAACAAATACAACTTACTAAATCTAATATACTCTAAATTTTACATATATCCTTTCCCCCTGCCCATCCCTACCATGGGATAGTAAGTAAATGCATTGGCTTCAGATTTATATTCTTCACCTAGATTCAAATCCTGTTCTGCCGCTGTGATCTTGGCAAGTTATTTGTGATCTTTTGCTTTAGTTTCTTCACTATGAAATAAGGCTAATGCCTATCAAGATATTTTTGTACATTAAATGAGATAACTTGGAAATAGTTCCTACTACATAGCAAGGATTTAATGTTAGTTTATGTGCAAAATTTCTTAAGATCATAAAGCGTTTTGGTTTGCTTTTTCTGAAACCTAGGTTGGTAAAGTGTCAGAATATACAGTTGGCTGATCAATGAATAGTTATCTCCTACATTCAGAGTAGCACTTATTTTGATCAATGACTACATAATAAAGGCAGACTCATTCAAAGAAAGACATCAAGGAATCATCTAGCAGCTTGGTTTAAAGGCAGTCTTTTAAATAGATAAAAACACCGAATTGGGAGGGGCGGGGAGTCTAAAGATTGCCTCATTTGACTCGAGGAAAGAATGATACTGACTCAGAAAGTGTGAAAATGCAAATTATTTGGTTTGGGCCGATTTGTAGAGATTTAAGGTTCTATTTCCCCACCCCCAACCCCACTCCATGATGTCCACCTGACTCAAGAAATCAGTAGAGAACAGGTGTATATGGTGATTATGGATTGCTGCTAAAACTGCAGTCCGCTGACCAGCAACACTGCATTACTTGGAATTTATTATAAATGCAAAATCTCAGCCACCCCCAAGGGACCTACTGAATCATAATCTGCATTTTAATATGATCCTGAGGGGATTCCTATTCACATAAAGTTACAGAAACCCTGGGTTACTCAATAGCTCTGGGGGAGGTAGTTCGTTACTGGGAGATTTCGTATTTACTGACCACTTAAAATGCGCCAGGATCTTCTCTATATTATCTGCATTTAATCCTCAAGAACTCCATGGCCTGGGTATTTGATCCTCACGTTCAAGAGATGAGAAAACTGAGGGTCGTCTCCATGGAGAACAGAGGGGTTTGATTTGGGGCCCAGGGAGGTCTGACTCCAAAGGCCAAACCTGGTTCCTCTGCCTGGGAGCTACCGAGGTTTTAAAGGCTGCACGACCCTGAGTTCAGGAGACAGGGGCCCCTGATGTCAGGGCGACAAATTCAGGGCAAAGAAGCGGACCTGCGAGGCTGCCAAGCAGGCTCTCCCTTTTCCTTTGCGCAGGCCCGGGCAGCTCCAGGCAACACTGGCGACTCAGCCAAGGGTAGGAAGCGCCCAAGGGGCGGCCTTGCACTCGGCTGCCCGGACCCGAGGCTGCGAGCGCCGCCTAGAGCGAGGGGCGAGGCGGCGGTAGCCCATGACAGCTGCCCTTTACCTCTCCGGCTGCCATTCATGCTTAGTCCTCTTGCTGCCGCCGTAGGGACACGCTGGATTCCCTTCTGTCCTTACCCCGGCCGGGCACAGCCCCGGCAGTGGAGGACTGGAAAAGAGGAGCCGGCGGCGGCCGCAGCAGCAGGGAAACCGTCGCCAGGCCGTTGCTAAGGGCCGGGTCCGGAGAGTCGCTATTGTGACGTCACGACGCAGGGGACGTGCGTTCCGCAGCCCCGCCTGCGGGGAACCCAGTACTAGGAGGACAGTTGCGGACAGAGACCCCTGGCAGGGAAGGTGCATCGAGCCCCAGTCTCTTGCTCTGGGATCCTGCCAGTCTTCCGCAAAGCGACCTCCTGTCAGGATCCGAGTCACCACCACCTGGCAGGCTCTGTCCCTGCGGGAAGAGCAGGGAGAGGAGGTGGACTCATCTGGCATCCACGTCCCCTGGGTCCCGGAGAAAAGTCAAACACAAATGTTAGTTGAGGTCAGGGTAACATTTAACCAGTTCCAAATAATTAAATTTCAAAGCAGTCCGTGAACTTTTGGATTAGTGAAAATCCTAGGAGTGAAAAACATCTACATATTTACATCTTAATTCTTAACCTTAATAATAAGTTTGAATTTCCTTTCTGCTCGCCAAGCTTCCCCGCTTCTGTCCCTGCCTCCCTTTCATCGTAAGTTTCAATCCATTTTTATTTATAATGGAAGAGAGCTGCAACATGAATAAGGGGTTGATTTATTTATGGCTTTCTATAATTTGTTTAATTTTGAAGCAGTTACCTTTGAATCCTTGGAAATAATGTCAGAACAGGGTAGGAAGCATTCTGTCATGTAAGACTTCTCAGCCCAAATGTCCATTGACATTTTGGGCTGGTTGTATAATTCTCTGTTGTGGGGGTTCTGTCCCTGTGAACTGTTTTGTAGCATCCCTGGCCTCTGCTCACTAGAAGCAAGTAGCTTCTCAGAAGCAGACCCCACCCACTCCACCTCCAATCCTGACAGTCATAAATGTCTCCGGACATTGTGAAATATTCCCTGGGGGGCAAAATCGCAACTCTGTTGAGACCCACTGCTGTAATGAAAAGAGTCCTGGTTTTGGAGCCAGATATGTAGAACTTAATTCTAAATTTTCTGCTACTTACCAGCTTGATCCTGAATTAGTTTCTAAAACTTTCTGAGCCCCAGTTTCCTCTTTTCTAATGTAAGTTGTGAGAGTTGTCAGAATCAAAATAGAGTCACATGTATTAGAAAACCTGACAAGTGGAACTGGGGAAGGCCATGAAGGAGAGTTCTCATGCGTGAATGCCTGATAATAAAACTATCACAAAATGCTGCGAAAACCACAACCTTGCACAAAGACCTCCACCTTACCCAAAAAGATACTTCTATGAAGACGTCTGTCCAGCAATTGTCTGTCCAACCTTGAACTGACGTCACCCTTGTTATTGATGCTTGGAGCCAAGGCTAATTACCTCAAAACAATTATGTAATCCTCTCCCTGTTTTTATTTTTTTTTAAACTTTTTTTCCTTTAATTCCTTGAATATGCAAACAGTTTGCCATGGCACGCATATTCCTATTGCAATGCCCATTGCCGGGTAAATGCCATTTTCTTCTGTAGAGTTGAGGACTAAGCTCTGATTTTTTTATCTTGCCCAAATTCCTATCTAAGGGGTCTGGGGAGTCATGCCCTAGAAACCATAAATTCTTATCAGATGGGTTTTATTTGACTCTATATATCATGACTTACTTTCCAATCTGATTCTGGCATAGTATTATGAGACAAGGAAAAAAAATCAAAGTATTTAACCCCAAGATATATTTCCTTGCCATACCTTGAAATTGCCCTGCAAAGTCTCTTGTGGGAAAAATCTGCATTCTATAGAGAATCTCTTTTCCCCTTTATTTTCTTTCTTTCATTCCCAAATCCAGAAGATAACCAACTAAGAGCCAGGCACCCTTTTAGGTCCGACAAGACACATTTTACAACCTGCTCTCTCTCTGAGGTCTGCTATCTGAGAGCTTCCTCTGCACAATAAACTTGGTCTCCACAATCTTTTATCTTAACCCCAACATTTCCTTTTTATTGATCCCAGGCCTTCAGATAAACTCAACCAACTGTCAACCAGAAAATGTTTAAATTTACATACTCATTGAGTTGTCCCACCTTTCTGAGCCAAACCAATGTATTTCTTATTTGATTGATATCTCATGCCTCCCTAAAATGTATAAAACCAAGTTGCACCTCAACCACCTTGGGCACATGTTCTCAGGACCTCCTGAGGGTCACTCATATTTGGCTCAGAATAAATCTCTAAAAATATTTTACAGAGTTTGACTCTTTTCGTCAACAGTCTACCTCTCTGTTGCTTGGGATGAAAAAATGATGCTACTAATTTTATAGTTAAAAGAATTAACAGTGCCTGGCAAATAAAAGAATGTATTCAATAAATGTTAGCTTTCTCTCTTCTAAGATTCCTATCTCAGCAGAGCTGGGTATCAGGGAATTCAGGCTTGGGGGCGTAAGTCAGAAACCCTATAACAAGGAAGGAGAAATAAATCAGAAACCCAGTTATAGTAACACTTGAACCTCTGTTTTCCTAAAACCCAGGGTAGGCAGACAATGATTCAAAATTGGAAGCATGTTGAAGTGTGTGTGATGACTCTGTGGCCCCAACGACAAAAGGAATTTGGAAGGATACAGGGGCAGGGAGTCAGATGTTATGCAGTCTATTAGTTCATTCTCACATTACTGTAAAGAACTACCTGAGACTGGGTAATTTATGAAGAAAAGAGGTTTAATTGACTCACAGTTCCATAGGCTGTACAGGAAGCATGGCTGGGGAGGCCTCAGGAAACACTATCATGTTGGAAGGGCAAAGGGGAAGCAAGTAGCTTCTTCACATGGCAGAGTAGGAGGGAGAGAGAGCGAAGAGGGAAGTGCTACACACGTTTAAACAAACAGATCTCATGAGAACTCACTATCATGAGAACGGCAAGGGGAAAATCCAGCCCCATGATCCAATTACCTCTCACTAGGTACCTCCCCCAACATGGGGATTACAGTTCAACATGAAATTTGGAGGGGGACACAGAGCCACATCATATCATGCGGAGAAAAAAAACTCCTTCCTAGGTACTCATTATTGCCTGAAATCAATTTCTAAGATCATGAAGGCCTTTATTTCACTACTGGCAGCTAGCAAATATTTTGCATGTAATAGGCCTCCAGTAAGCATTTGTTAAATTGAATTAGAAACAAAGAACCCAAGGCAAACACCCTTGGGATAAGCAACACAGTGACTTGACTCAGGGAAGGTGATACCAGCTCCTCTTAGAAAAGTAGACTTTAGGATGACAAGTAGATTTTGTTTTCAAGTAGAAAGGGGGGTCCATGATCTGGAGAGGGCAGCAGAATGGGAGAAATTTCTGGAGACCATATTGTCTGGTACCCAACTTTGTCTGAAGCCATCTATTTCATTATTTCCCTTTCAACATTTTGTTCCAATTATTTCAAGAATGTGTGCATAATAGGATCTATTTCTCTCCAATTTTAGCAATGAACATATTATCCTAAGTGCAGTTTAATTTGTCCTTTGCTTTGGCTCTATGTATGTAAACAAGAGAGAAGATTCTTTCTGGTTGCTATTCCCAGGAAATAATTCATGATCATGGGTGATGGATACAGCTGGTATGAGTTTATTATAGAGTAAGCTCCCAAGAAACACCCTTCTATTGGGAAAATCATCACCAGCTGCAATGGCCTTGGAGCGTAGGCATTCTGAAGACCTCTTTGTTGAATATATATGTTTACACATGAATTTCATGTTCTGAAATTATTCCAATGCTATAATCTTGTTATTGACATTTATAAATCTGCATATGTGTTTTTGTTTATTTATTTATTTATTTGTTATTTATTTATTTATTTTTTGTAGAGACGAAATCTCACTGTGTTGCTCAGGCTGGAGTGCAGTGGTGTGATCTTGACTCACTGCAACCTCCACCTCCCGGATTCAAGCAATCCTCCTGCCTCAGCCTCCCGAGTAGTTGGGACTACAGGTGCGTGCCACCACGCCCAGCTAATTTCTTTTGTATTTTAGTAGAGATAGGGTTTCACCGTGTTGCTCAGGCTGGTCTTGAACTCCTGAGCTCAGGCAATCCGCCCGCCTTGGCCTCCCAAAGTGCTGGATTACAGGCGTGAGCCATCATGCCTGGCTAATTTTTGTATTTTTAGTAGAGACAGGGTTTTGCCATGTTGGCCAGGCTGGTCTGAAACTCCAGGCCTAAAGTGATCCACCTGCCATAGCCTCCTAAAGTTCTGGGATTACAGGCATGAGCCACTGTGCCCGACCCATATGTGTGTTTTAGACAGAAACACTTTGTTTCCCTTAATGAATTGGCATGAACTAATCAATTATTGGGTTTCTTTTTTTGTATCAGCTTACAGGAACCTCAAAACTAAGATTTGTGCTCAGTTGAAATAAATATTCATAGCCTTTTAAAAATTTATCTTGTTAATTCTCTTTATTAGGAATATGACTTCTTCTTTTAATGGTTCAATTAGGCCTGTCTTATTGGATGAGCTCTAAGCCCTTTGGAAATGGGCTTTTATATATTTGAAATATATAATATATTTCAATTTTATATAAAGGAAATAAACTATATATTTTAATACCATAACCTATAGCTATGCAAATAATATATAGTTTATCATTTATTCTGTTTTATTATATATTATTTTAAGCATTATGTTATTATTATACATTTAATCTATGTCTTTATGGATGACCCTTAGTTTCATAATTCGGAGGATTCCTGGAATTTATATTTGTGTGTTTAGAAAATGTTCCAGTAAATACAGTGAAAACAACAAGAAGCCAAAGATCAAAACAACATTTTTGTATTTATTGAGTTATTGTGAACATATTTTAATCCTTAAAGTTCCTGAAAGACAAAAATGAAGGAAATTTAGGGAATCTTTAAAAATTATACGTACAAGGGCAGAGTAAAATTATAGAGTTAAATGTGCACTGTGCTGACCTCAGTCTCAAAACAAAATTGCTTAGGTTTCAGTGATTTAAGAATGCTTGAGAATTTGAGCTATTAACTATTTCTCAGACATTCTCTAATTGAAATAATGTAGCAATTGATTCATCTAATAACTAAATGAGAAAATGGAACTCTAGAGCTTGGAGGTATTAGCATGTTATGAAATAATGGATTAATTTGCTGTTTGTCACTAGAGGGGGCTTTAGGAAAGTTTTAAGCTCCATCCCTGTAAGGAAAGCAGCCATGCCAAGGCAATATTACCTACAAATCTTATTCAAGCAATGTAACGTGCAACTGACAAACATTTTAAAAAGTGACTCCAGGGGAGGGGCAGAGTGAGATAGCTGAATAGAAGGCTCCGCCAATCATCCCTTCTCAGGAACACCTAGCTTGACAACTATCTACACAAAGGGAGTAACCTTCATAGGAACCAAAAATCAAGGGAGCACTCTCAGTGCCTGGCTTTGATTTCACATGACTGAAAGAGGCACCAAAGAGGGTAGGAAAGACAGTCTTAAATTGCTGATGCCATCCCTCTCTCCTCCCCCATTCCCCAGAAGCAGCTGCCTGTTGGAGAGAATCTCTGTGCTTCAGAGAGGGGGAGGACAGCGGGCATGAGGCTTTGCATTAGACTCAGTGCTGCCCCATCACAGCAGAAAGCAAACCGAGCTGTACTCAGCTGATGCCTATCCATGGAGGGGGCATTTGGACCGGCCCAAGGCAGAGGGTGATTGCCCATTCCAGCAATTGGAGCTTGAGTTCTGGCAAGCCTTGCCACTGTGGGCTGGAGGCACTGGGGCCCTAAGTGAACTTGAGGGGCTGTTTAGGCCACAAGAACTGCAATTCCTATGCGAGTCCTAGTGTTGCGCTGGGCTCGGAGCCAGTAGATTGGGTTGGAGGGTGGGACATACGACCTATTAAGATACCAGCTGGGGAAGCTAAGAGAGTGCTTGCACCTCTCCCTCTTTGTCCCCCCTCACCAACCCCAGGCTACACAGCTGATGAAGAATGCATCAGAGTATCTTAATAGCAGAATTGATCAAGCAGAAGAAAGAATTAGGGAGCTTGAAGACAGGCTATTTGAAAATACACAGTCAGAGGAGACAAAAGAAAAAAGAATAAAAAAAAGAAACATGCTTACAACATCTAGAAAATAGCCTCAAAAGGGAAAATCTACGAGTGATTGGCCTTAAAGATGAGGCAGAAAAAGAGATAGGCATAGAAAGTTTATTCGAATAAATAATAAAAGAGAAGTTTCGAAACCTAGAGAAAGATGTCACTATCCAAGTACAAGAAGGCTACAGAACACCAAGCAGATTTAATCCAAAGAAAACTACTTCAAGGCATATAATAATCAAGCCCCCAAAGGTCAAGGATAAAGAAAGAATCCTAAAAGCAGCAAGAAAAAGAAACAAGTAACATACACTAGAGCTCCAATACATCTGGCAGCAGACTTTTCAGTGGAAACCTTACAGGCCGGGAGAGAGTGGCATGACATATTTAAAGTACTGAAGAAAAAAGACTTTTACCCTAGAATAGTATATCCAGTGAAAATATTCTTCAAATGTGAAGGAGAAATAAAGACCTTGCCAGATAAACAAAAGCGGAGGGATTTCATCAACACAAGACTTGTCTTACAAGTACTCCCCTAAAGAGAGCACCTCAATCAGAAAGAAGTGGGCATTAATGAGCAATAAGAAATCATCTGAAGGGACAAAACTCACTGGTATTTGTCAATATACAGGAAAACACAGAAAATTATGACACTGTAACTGTAGAGTGTAAAGTACCCTAAGTAGAAAGACTAAAAGATGAAATAAAAAATAATAATTACAAGTTTTCAAGACATAGACTGTACAATAAGATATAAATAGATGCAACAAAAAGTTAAAAAGCTGGGGGATGAAGTTAAAGTGTAGAATTTTTATTGTTTTTTTTTTGCTGGTTAGTTTGTTTATGCAAGCAGTGTTATTAGCTTAAAATAATTAATGATAATAAATACAAGATAGTATTTGCAAGCCTCATGGTAACCTCAAATCAAAAAACATACAACAGATACACAAAAAATAGAAAGCAAGAAATTAAATACTACCACCAGAGAAAATAAATTACCTTCACTAAAAGGAAGACAGGAAGGAAGGAAAGAAGGGAGCAAAGACCACAGAACAATCAGAAAATAAATAACAAAATGAGAGGAGTAACTCCTTACTTGTCAATAATAACATTGAATGTAGAAGGTCTAAACTTTCCAATCAAAAAACATAGACTGGCTGAATGGATAAAAAAAAAAATAAGACCCAATGATCTGTGGCTGCAAGAAACACACTTCACCTATAATGACACATAAAAACTAAAACTAAAGTGATGGAAAAAGATTCTCCATGTCAATGGAAACCAAAAAAGAGCAGAAGTAGCTATACTTACATCAGACAAAATAGATTTTAAGACAAAAACTTAAGAAGAGACAAAGAAGGCCATTATATAATAATAAAGGGGTCAGTTCAGTGAGAGGATGTAACAGTTGTAAACATATATGCCCCAAACACTGTAGTGCCTGGATATATAAAGCAAATATTATTAGTATTAAAGAGATAGCCTCCAATACAATAATAGCTGGAGACTTCAACACCTCACTTTCAGCACTAGGCAGATCTTCCAGACAAAAAAAAAAAAAAAAATCAAAAACATATTTAATCTGTGCTATAGACCAAATGGGCCTAATAGATATATACAGAACATGTTATCCAATGGCTGTAGAATACAGATTTTTTTTCTTCATCACATAGATCACTCTGAAGGACAGACCATATATCAGGTCACAAAACAAGTCTTAAAACATTTTTTTTGTTTTTTTTTTTTGAGACGGAGTCTTGCTTTGTCACCCAGGCTGGAGTACAGTGGCGCAATCTCGGCTCACTGCAAGCTCCGCCTCCTAGGTTCACGCCATTCTCCTGCTCAGCCTCCCAAGTAGCTGGGACTACAGGCACCCGCCACTTCGCTCAGCTAATTTTTTGTATTTTTAGTAGAGACGGGGTTTCACCACATTAGCCAGGATAGTCTCAATCTCCTGACCTCGTGATCCACCCGCCTCGGCCTCCCAAAGTGCTGGGATTACAGGCGTGAGCCACCGTGCCCGGCCTCAAGTCTTAAAACATTTGAAAAGTTGAAATGATATCTTCTCTGGCCACAATGAAATAAGACTAGAAATCAATAACAAAAGGAATTTTGGAAACCGTACAAATACATGAAAATTAAACAATATGCTTTTGAATGACCAATGGGTCAAAAAAGAGATTACGAGGGAAATTGAAAAATTTCTTAAAACAAATGATAATGGGCCACAATATGCTAAAACCTACAAGACACAATGAAAGTGCTACTAACAGGGAAGTTTATAGTTATAAGCACCTACATCAAAAAAGAGGAAAAACTTCAAATAACCTAATAATGCATCTTAAATAGAAATGCAAGAGCAAATCTAACCCAAAAGCAGTAGAAGAGAAGAAACAGTACAGATCAGAGCAGAAATAAATGAAATGGAAATGAAGGAAAAAATACAAAAGATGAGTGAAATAGTTGATTTTTTTGAAAAGATAAAATTGACAAACTTTTAGTCAAATGTAAGAAAAAACAGAAGATGGATAAAATTAGAAATGAAAAAGGAGACATTACAACAGATACTGCAGAAATTCAAAAGATCATTACTGGCTACCGTGAGCAACTGTAAGACAATAAATTGGAAAATCCAGTAGAAATGGATAAATTCCTAGATATAGACTACCTACCAAGATTGAACCATGAAGAATCCAAAACCTTAACAGTCAAATAACAAGTAATGAGATCAAAGCCTTAATAAAAAGTCTGGCCAGGCATGGTGGCTCATGCCTGTAATCCCAGCACTTTGGGAGGCCAAGGCGGGTGGATGACCTGAGGTCAGGAGTTCAAGACCAGCCTGGCTAACATGGTGAAACCCTGTCTGTACCAAAAATACAAATATTAGCTGGGCATGATTGTGCATGCCTGTAATCCCAGCTACTCAGGAGGCTGAGGCAGAAGAATCGCTTGAACCCGGGAGGCGAAGGCTTCAGTGAGCCAAGTTCGTGCCACTGCACTCCAGCCTGGGCAACAGAGTGAGACTTCATCTCAAAAAAAAAAAAAAAAGTCTCCCAGTAAAGAAAAGCCCAGGACTTGATGGTTTCACTGCTGAATTCCAGCAAACATTTAAAGAAGAACGAATGCCAATTATTTCCAGAAAATCAAGGAGGAGGAAATACTTGCAAACTCATTCTACAAGGCCAGTCTTGCTCTGATTCCAATAACAAAGATAAATCAAAGAAAGAAAACTCCAGGCCAATATCTCTGGAGAATATTAATGCAAAAATCTTTAATAAAATACTAGTAAATTAAATTCAACAACACATTAAAAATATTATTAACCATGACCAAGTGGGATATATTCCTGGATGCAAGGATGGTTCAACATACACAAAGCAACCAATGTGATACATTGTATCAACAGGATGAAGGACAAAAACCATATGATCATTTAAATTGATGCTGAAAAAGCATTTGATAAAATTCAACATCACTTCGTGGTAAAAGTCTTCAAAAAACTTGGTGTAGAAGAAACATAGCTTAACATAATGAAAGCAATATATGACAGACAGACAGCTAATATGCTGAATGGGGAAAAACTGAAAGCATTTTCTCTACAATCTGGAACATTACAAGGATGCCCACTTTCACCACTGTTATTCAACATAATTCTAGAAGTCCTAGCTAGAGTGATCAGACAAGAAAAAGAAAGAAAGGGCATCTAAATTGGAAAGGAAGTCAAATTATCCTTGTTTGCAGATGATATGATGTTATATTTGGAAAAATCTAAAGACTGAATAAAAAAACTATTAGAACTGAGATATATGTATTCAGTAAATTTGTAGGATACAAAATCAACATACAAAAATCAGTAGCATTTCTATATGCCAACAGTGAACAATCCAAAAAAGAAATCAAGAAATCCCATTTACAATAGATTGTAAATTTTTACAGGCTAATTTTTTAAATTATACTTTAACATCTGGGATACATGTGCAGAACGTGCAGGTTTGTTACAGAGGTATACATGTGCCATGGTGGTTTGCTCCACCCATTAACCCATCATCTACATTAGGTATTTCTCCTATTGCTATCCCTCCCCTTGTCACCCATGCCCTGACAGTCCCTGGTGTGTGATATTCCCCTCCCTGTGTCCATGTGTTCTCATTATTTGACTCCTATTTATGAGTGAGAACATGCAGTGTTTGGTTTTCTGTTCCTGTGTTAGTTTGCTGAGAATGATGGTTTCCAGCTTCATCCATGTTCCTGCAAAGGACATGAACTCATCATTTTTTATGGCTGCATAGTATTCCATGGTGTATATGTGTCACATTTTCTTTATCCAGTCTATCATTGATGGGCATTTGGGTTGGTTCCAAGTCTTTGCTGTTGTGAATAGTGCTACAATAAACAAACGTGTGCATGTGTCTTTATAGTAGAATGATTTATAATCCTTTGGGTATATACCCAGTAATGGGATTGCTGGGTCAAATGGTATTTCTGGTTCTAGATCCTTGAGGAATTGCCACACACAAATGGTTGAACTCATTTATACTCCCACCAACAGTGTAAAAGCGTTCCTATTTCTCCACATCCTCTCCAGCATCTGTTGTTTCTTGACTTTTTAATGATCACCATTCTAACTGGCATGAGATGGTATCTCATTGTGGTTTTGATTTGCCTTTCTCTAATGACCAGTGATGATTAGCCTTTTTTCATATATTTGTTGGCTGCATAAATGTCTTCTTTTGAAAAGTGTCTGTTCATATCCTTTGCCCACTTTTTGATAGGGTTGTTTTTTTTCTTGTAAATTTGTTTAAGTTCCTTGTAGATTCTGGATATTAGCCTTTTGTCAGATGGATAGATTGCAAAATTTTTCTCCCAATATGTAGGTTGCCTGTTCACTCTGATGGTAGTTTATTCTGCTGTGCAGAAGCTCTTTAGTAGATCCTATTTGTTAATTTGGGCTTTTGTTGCCATTGCATTTGGTATTTTAGCCATGAAGTCTTTGTCCATGCCTGTGTCCTGAATGGTATTGCCTAGGTTTTCTTCTAGGGTTTTTATGGTTTTAGGTCTTACATTTAAATCTTTAATCCATCTTGAGTTAATTTTTGTATAAGGTGTAAGGAAGGGGTCCAGTTTCAGTTTTCTGCATACGGCTAGCTAGTTTTCCCAACACCATTTATTAAATAGGGAATCCTTTCCTCAGTGCTTGCTTTTGTCATGTTTGCCAAGATCGGATTATTCTATATGTGTGGGGTTATTTCTGAGGCCTCTGTTCTGTTCCCTTGGTCTATTTACCTGTTTTGGTACCAGTACCATGCTCTTTTGGTTACTGTAGCCCTGTAGTGTAGTTTGAAGTCAGATAGTGTGATGCCTCCAGCTTTGTTCTTTTTGCTTAGGATTGTCTCAACTATATGGGCTGTTTTTTGGTTCCATATGAAATTTAAAGTAGTATTTTCTAATTCTGTGAAGAAAGTCAATGGTAGCTTGATGGGGATAGCATTGAATCTATAAATTATTTTGGGCAGTATGGCCATTTTCACAATATTGATTCTTCCTATCCATGAGCATGGAATGGTTTTCCATTTGTTTGTGTCGTCTTTTATTTGCTTGAGCAGTGGTTTGTAGTTCTCCTTGAAGAGGTCCTTCACATTCCTTGTAATTTGTATTCCTAAGTATTTTGTACTCTTTGTGGCATTTGTGAATGGGAGTTCACTCATGATTTGGCTCTCTGTTTGTCTATTATTGGTGTATAGGAAGGCTTGTGATTTTTGCACATTGATTTTGTATCCAGAGACTTTGCTGAAGTTGCTTATCAGCTTAGGAGTTTTAGGGCTGAGACAGTGGGGTTTTCTAAATATACAATCATGTCATCTGCAAACAGAGATAACTTGACTTCCTCTCTTCCTATTTGAATATCCTTTATTTCTTTCTCTTGCCTGATTGCCTTGGCCAGAGCTTCCAATACTATGTTGAATAGCAGTGATGAGAGAGGGCATCCTTGTCTTGTGCCAGTTTTCAAAGGGAATGCTTCCAGCTTTTGCCCTTTCAGTATGATATTGGATGTGGATTTGTCATAAATAGCTTTTATTATTTTGAGATACATCCTATCAACACCTAGTTTATTGAGAGTTTTTAGCATGAAGGGCTGTTGTCGAAGGCCTTTTCTGCATCTATTGAGATAATCCTGTGGTTTTTGTCATTGGTTCTGTTTATGTGATGAATTACATTTATTGATTTGGGTATGTTGAATGAGCTTGCATCCCAGGGATGAAGCTGACTTGATTGTGGTGGATAAGCTTTTTAATGTGCTGCTGGATTCAGTTTGCTATTGAGGATTTTCGCATCAATGTTCATCAGGGATATTGGCCTGAAATTGTCTTTTTTTTTTGTTATGTCTCTGCCAGGTTTTGGTATCAGGATGGCGCTGGCCTCATAAAATGAGTTAGGGAGGAGTCCCTGTTTTTCTGTTGTTTGGAATATTTTCAGTAGGAATGGTACCAGTTCCTCTTTGTACCTCTGGTAGGATACAGCTGTGAATCCATCTAGTCCTGAGCTTTTTTTGGTTGGTAAGCTATTAATTACTGCCTCAATTTCAGAACTTGTTATTGGTCTATTCAGGAATTGGACTTCTTCCTGGTTTAGTCTTGGGGGGCTGTACATGTCCAGGAATTTATCCATTTCTTCTAGATGTTCTAGTTTGTTTGCATAGATGTGTTTATAGTATTCTCTGATGGTAGTTTGTGTTTCTGTGGGATCAGTGGTTATATCCCCTTTATCACTTTTTCTTGCATCTATTTGATTCTTCCCTCTTTTCTTCTTTATTAGTCTGGCTAGTGGTCTACCTATTTTGTTAATCTTTTCAAAAAAACAGCTCCTGGATTCATTGATTTTTTTGACGGTTTTTTCGTGTCTGTATCGCCTTCATTTCTACTCTGATCTTAGTTATTTCTTGTCTTCTGCTAGCTTTTGAGTTTGTTTGCTCTTGCTTCTCTAGTTCTTTTTGTGATGTTAGGGTGTTGATTTTAGATCTTTCCTGCTTTCTTCTGTGGGCATTTAGTGCTATAAATCTCCCTCTAAACACTGCTTTAGCTGTGTCCCAGAGATTCTGATACATTGTGTCTTTGTTCTCACTGGTTTCAAAGAACTTCTTTATTTCTGCCATAATTTCATTATTTACCCAGTAGTCATTCAGGAGCAGGTTGTTCAGTTTCCATGTAGTTGTGTGGTTCAGAGTGAGTTTCTTAATCCTGAGTTCCAATTTGATTGCACTGTGGTCTGAGAGACTGTTTGTTATGATTTCCATTCTTTTGCATTTGCCAAGGAGTGTTTTACTTCCAATTATGTGGTCAATTTTAGAATAAGTGCTATGTGGTGCTGAAAAGAATGTATATTCTGTTGATTTGGGGTGGAGAGTTTTGTAGATGTCTATTAGGTCTGCTTGGTCCAGAGCCGTGTTCAAGTCTTGAATATCCTTGTTAATTTTCTGTCTCATGGATCTGTCTAATATTGACAGTGGGGTGTTAAAGTCTCCCACTATTATTGTGTGGGAGTCTAAGTCTCTTTGTAGGTCTGTAAGAACTTGCTTTATGAATCTGGGTGCTTCTGTATTGGGTGCGTATGGATTTAGGATAGTTAGCTTTTTTTTTTTGTTTCATTGATCCCTTTACCGTTGTGTAATGCCCTTCTTTGTGTTTTTTTATCTTTGTTGGTTTAAAGTCTGTTTTATCAGAGACTAGGATGGCAACCCTTGCTTTTTTTGCTTTCCATTTGCTTTGTAAATCTTCCTCCATCCCTTTATTTTAAGCCTACGTGTGTCTTTGGATGTGAGATGGACCTCCTGAGTACAGCACACTAAAAGGGCCTCAACTCTTTATCCAGTTTGCAAGTCTGTGTCTTTTAATTGGGGCATTTAGCCTGTTTACATTTAAGGTTAATATTTTTATTTGTGAATTTGATCTTTTCATTACGTTGCTAGCTGGTTATTTTGCCTGTTAGTTGATGCAGTTTCTTCTTAGTGTCGACGGTCTTTACATTTTGGTATGTTTTTGCAGTGGATAGTAACGGTTTTTCCTTTCTCTATTTAGTGCTTCCTTCAAGAGCTCTTGTAAGGCAGGCTTGGTGGTGAAAAAGTCTTTCAGCATTTGCTTGTCTGTAAAGGATTTTATTTTTCCTTCATATATGGAGCTTAGTTTGGCTGGATATGAAATTCTGGGTTGAAAATTCCTTTCTTTAAGAATATTGGCCCCCACGCTCTTCTGGCTTGTAGCGTTTCTGCAGAATGATCTGTTGTTATTCTGATGGGCTTCCCTTTGTGGATAACCTGGCCTTTCTCTCTGGCTGCCCTTAATATTTTTTCCTTCATTTCAACCTTGGTGAATCTGACAATTATGTGTCTTGGGGTTGGTCTTCTCGAGGAGTATCTTTGTGGTGTTCTCTGTATTTCCCAAATTTGAATGTTGGCCTGTTTTGCTAGGTTGCAGAAGTTCTCCTGGATAATATCCTGAAGAGTGTTTTCCAACTTGATTCCATTCTTCCTGTCACTTTCAGGAACTCCAATCAAACGTAGGTTTGGTCTTTTCACATAGTCTCGTATATCTTCCAGGCTTTGTTCGCTCGTTTTCATTCTTTTTTTTTCTAATCTTGTCTTCACACTTTATTTCATAAGTTGTTCTTCAATCTCTGGTATCCTTTCTTCTGCTTGATCGATTCAGCTATTGATACTTGTGTATACTTCACAAAGTTCTCGTGCTGTGTTTTTCAGGTCCATCAGGTCATTTATGTTCGTCTCTAAACTGATTACTCTAGTTAGCAATTCCTCTAACCTTTTATCAACGTTCTTAGCTTCCTTGCAGTGGTTTACAACATGCTCCTTTAGCTCAGAGGAGTTTGTTATTACCCACCTTCTGAAGCCTACTTCTGTCAATTCGTGAAACTCATTCTTTGTCCAGTTTTGTTCCTTTGCTGGCAAGGAGTTGTGATCTTTTGAAGGAGAAGAGGCATTCTGGATTTTGGAATTTTCAGCCCTTTTGCAGTGGTTTTTCCTCATCTTCATGAATTTATCTACCTTTGGTCTTTGCTGTTGGTGATCTTCAATGGGGTTTTTGTGTGGTCGTCCTTTTTGTTGATGTTGACGCTATTGCTTTCTTTTTATTAGTTTTCCTTCTAACAGTCAGGCCCCTCTTCTGCAGGCCTTCTGGAGTTTTCTGGAGGCTCACTCCAGACCCTGTTTGCCTGGGTATCACCAGTGGAGGCTGCAGAGCAGCAAAGATTGCTGCCTTCTCCTTCCTCTGGAAGTTTTGTCCCAGAGGGGCACCTGCCAGATGCCAGCTGGTGCTCTCCTGTATGAGGTGTCTGTTGACCCCTGCTAGAAGGTGTCTCTCTGTCAGGAGGCACTAGGATTAGGGACCCACTTGAGGAGGCACTCTGTCCCCTAGCAGAGCTCAAGCACTGTGCTGGGAGATCTGCTGCTCTCTTCAGAGCTGGCAGACAGGAACACTTAAGTCTACTGAAGCTGTGCCCACAGCTGCCCCTTCCCTCAGGTGCTCTGTCCCAGGGAGATGGGAGTTTTATCTATAAGCACCTGACTGAGGCTGCTGCCATTTGTTCAGAGATGCCCTACCTAGAGAGGAGGAATCTAGAGAGGCAATCTGCTACAGTGGCTTTGTGGTGTTGCGGTGGGCTCTGCCCAGTCCGAACTTCCTGGCAGATTTGTTTATGCTGTGAGGGGCAAACCACCTACTCAAGCCTCAATAATGGCAGTCACCCCTCCGCTCATCAAGCTGGAGCGTCCCAGGTCATCTTTAGACTGCTGTGCTGGCAGGGACAATTTCAAGCCAGTGGATCTTAGCTTGTTGGGCTCTGTAGGGTGGGATCTGCTAAGCAAGACCACTTGCCTCCCTGGCTTCAGCCCCTTTTCCAGGGGAGTGAATGGTTCTGTCTTGCTGGCATTCCAGGCACCACTGGGGTACAAAAAAAAAAAAAAACCAAAACAAAACAAAACAAAACTCCTGCAGCTAGCTCAGTGTCCACTCAAATGGCCACCCAGTTTTGTGCTTGAAACCCAGGGCCCTGGTGGTATAGGCACCCAAGGGAATCTCCTGGTCTGTGGGTTGTGAAGACCATAGGAAAAGCATTGTATCTGGCCTGGATAGCACTGTCCCTCACAGCACAGTCCCTCATGGCTTCCCTTGGTTAGGGGAGGGAGTTCTCCAACCTCATGTGCTCCCTGGGTGAGGCAATGCCCCATCTTTCTTCTGCTTGCTCTCTGTGGGCTGCCCCCACAGTCTAACCAGTTCCAATGAGATGAACTGCGTACTTCAGTTGGAAATGCAGAAATCACCCACCTTCTGCATTGGTCTTGCTGGGAGCTGCAGACTGGAGCTGTTCCTATTTGGCCATCTTGCCAGCCATCCATCCAGTACTTACAGGCTAATTTTTGCAAGTCAATTTTACAATAGCTTATAAATTCCAATTACAATAGCTACAAATAAAATACAATATCTAGAAATTAATTTGTCCAAAGAACTGAAAGATCTCTGTAGTGAAAACTATAAAAGAAATTGATGAAAGAAATTGAAGAGGACACCAAAAAATGAAAAGATATTCCATGTTGATGGATCGGAAAAATTGATATTGTTAAAATGTCTATACTACTGAAAACAATCTACAGATTCAATACAATCTCTATCAAAATACCAATGACATTCTTCACATAAATAGAAAAAACTATCCTAAAATGTATATGGAACCACAAAAGACCCAGAATAGCCAGAGCTATCCTAAGCAAAAAGAACAAAACTGGAGCAATCACATAATCTGACTTCAAATTATACTACAGAGCTATAGTAACCAAAATAGCATGATTCTGGCATAAAAGCAGACACATAGACTGGTGGAACCGAACAAAGAGCCCAGAAATAAATCCATATGTTTATGCTAACTTATTTTCAACAAAGGTTTCAAGAACACACATTGGGAAATTGACAATCTCTTCAATAAATGGTTCTGGGAAAACAGGTTATCCATGTGCAGAGAATGAAACTAGACACCTATCTCTCACCATATAACAAAATCAAGTCAAAATGCATATAAGTAATAAATCTAACACCTCAAACTATGAAACTACTACAAGAAAACATTGGGGAAACACCAGGACATTGGTCTGGGCAAAGACTTTTTGGGCAATACCCCATTAGCACAGGCAACCAAAGCAAATATAGACAAATGGGATTACATCAATTTATAAAGCTTCTGCACAGCAAAGGAAAAATAAAGTGAAGAGACAACCCACAGAATGGGAGAAAAGATTTGCACACTATTCCTCTGACAAGGGATTAATAACTAGAATATCTAAGGAGTTCAAACAACTCAATAAGAAAAAAAAATCTAATAAACTAAGTAAAAAGTGTGCAGAATATCTGAATAGGCATTTCTCAAAAGAAGACATACAAATGGCAAACAGATATATGAAAGTATACTCTGGGCAAAGATTTCATCAAAGACACCAGAAGCAATTGCAACAAAAGCAAAAATTGACAAAAGTAATCTAATTAAAGAGCTTCTGCACAGCAAAATAAATTATCAACAGAGTAAACAGGCAACCTACAGAATGACAGGAAATTTTTGCAAACTATGCACCTGACAAAGATCTAATATTCAGCATCTATTAGGAACTTAAACAAATTTATAAGAAAAAAACAAAGAACCTCATTAAAAAGTGGGCAAAAGACATGAACAGATACTTCTCAAAAGAAGACATTCATGTGGTCAATAAGCATATGAAAAAAAGCTCAACATCACTGATCATTAGAGAAATGCAAGTCAAATCAAAACCACAGTGAGATACCATCTCACACCAGTCAGAATGGCAATTATTAGAAAGTCAAAAAATAACAGATGCCAGCAAGGTTGTAGAGAAAAAGGAACACTTGTACACTGTTGGTGGGAGTGTAAATGAGTTCAACTATTGTGGAAGACAGTGTGGAGATTCCTCAAAGACCTGATATCATTCAATCCAGCAATATCATTACTAGGTATATACCCAAAGGAATATAAGTCATTCTATTATAAAGATACATGCATGCATATGTTTACTGCAGCACTATTCGTGATAGCAAAGACATGGAATCAACCCAAATGCCCATCAATGATAGACTGCATAAAGAATGTGGACATGTACACCATGGAATACTATTCAGCCATAAAAAGAACAAGATGATGTCCTTTGTAGGAATGTGGATGGAGCTAGAGGCCATTATCCTTAGCAAACTAATGCAAGAACAGAAAAGCAAATATCACATGTTCTCACTTATAAGTAGGAGCTAAATGATAACACATGGACCCATAGAGGGGAACAACACATACCGGGGCTTATTGGAGGGTGGAGGCAGGGAGGAGGGAGAGAATCAGGAAAAATAACTAAGGATACTCAGCTTAATACCTGGGTGATGAAATAATTGGTACAACAAACCCCATGACACACGTGTACCTATGTAACAAGCCTATGATTCCTGCACACGTACCCCTGAACTTAAAATAAACATTAAACAAAGTATGCTCAACATCACTAATCATTAGAGAAATGCAAGTCAAAACTGCAATGAGCTATCATCTCTCCTCAGTTAAAATGGCTTTTATCTGAAAGATAGGTAGTGACATATGCTGGCAAGGAGGTGGAGTAAAGGGAACCCTTGTACCTTATTGGTGGGAATGTAAATTAGTACAGCCTCTATGAAGAACAGTTTGAACATCCAGCAAAAAACTAAAAATACTGCTACCATATAAATCAGCAATCCCACTGCAGCATATATACCCAAAAGAAAGGAAATCAGGATATCGAGGAGATATCTGCACTCCGAAGTTTGTTGCAGTACTATATACAATAGCCAAGATTTGGAAACAACTTAAGTGTCCATCAAAAGATGAATGGATAGGCCGGGCGTGGTGGCTCACGCCTGTAATCCCAGCACTTTGGGAGGCCGAGGCGGGTGGATCACGAGGTCAGGAGATCGAGACCATCCTGGCTAACATGGTGAAACACTGTCTCTACTAAAAATATAAAAAATTAGCTGGGCGTGGTGGTGGGCACCTGTAGTCTCAGCTACTCAGGAGGCTGAGGCAGGAGAATGGCGTGAACCCAGGAGGCAGAGCTTGCAGTGAGCGAAGATCGCGCCACTGCACTCCAGCCTGGGCGACAGAGCGAGACTCCGTTTCAAAAAAAAAAAAAATGATGAATGGATAGGCCGGGCGTGGTGGCTCATGCCTGTAATCCCAGCACTTTGGAGTCCTAGATGGGCAGATCACTTGAGGTCAGGAGTTCAAAACCAATCTGATCAACATGGTGAAACCCTGTCTCTACTAAAAATATACACACAAAAAAAATTAGCTGTGGGTGGTGGCAGGCACCTGTAATCCCAGCTACTCAGGAGGCTGAGGCAGGAGAATCGCTTGAACCCAAGAGGCGGAGGTTGCAGTGAACTGAGATCGCACCACTTGTACTCCAGCCTGGGTGACAGAGCGAGACTCTGTCTCAACAACAACAACAAAAAGATGACTGGATAAAGAAAATGTACATATACACAATGCAGTGCTATTCAGTCATAAAAAAGAATGAGATTTTGTTATTTGCAACAACATGGATAGAACTAGACGTCATTATATTAACTGAAATACACCAGGCGGCTGGGCGCGGTGGCTCACACTTGTAATCCCAGCACTTTGGGAGGCCGAGGCGGGCGAATCATGAGGTCAGGAGATCGAGACCACGGTGAAACCCCGTCTCTACTAAAAATACAAAAAAATTAGGCGGGCGTGAAGGCGGGCGCCTGTAGTCCCAGCTACTCGGAGAGGCTGAGGCAGGAGAATGGCGTGAACCCGGGAGGCGGAGCTTGCAGTGAGCCGAGATTGCGCCACTGCACTCCAGCCTGGGCGACAGAGCGAGACTCCATCTCAAAAAAAAAAAAAGAAAAAAAAGAAATACACCAGGCATGGAAAGAAAAACTTCATATATTTTCACTCATTTGTGATCTAAAAATCAAAACAATTGAACTCATGGAGACAGAGAGTATAAGGATTGTTACCAGAGACTGGGAAGAGTAATAGGATTGGAGGGGGAAGTGGGGATGGTTAATGAGTACAAAAATTAGTTAGAAAGAATGAATAAGGCCCCATATTTGCTAGCACAAAAGGGTGACTATAGTAAAAAATAATTTAATTGTCATTTTAAAATAACTCTGTGAAAGGAAAGTAAATCTCAGGACCCCGAAATCACTAAGCCAAAGGGAAGACTCAAGCTGGAAACTGCATCAGGCAAACCTGCCTCCCAATTTATTTCTAAATAAGACAGCTACAAAGACAAAAAAGCTACACACCTGCCTCACAATTTGTCCACTGGGAAATTCCTTGTGGGACCCAAGATCTTTACCCTAAAATAGCTCTGTTGAATTTTATCCCAACAATGTAAATAATAGCTTATCTTCCCAGGTACAGGACAAAGGACAGAACTGTAAGTCATCCCTCTGCTCCTGTGAGACACGTGAATATCTGATTGCTTCCTCTGATGTAAAAATGCAGATCACTGAGCTAGAGAAGGCATAAGGGATTGTTTTTCTATCCCCCTCACATGTACATTTTGTAATTGACGAAACGCTGATCAAAGATTCAGAAGAATGCAACCACTTGTCTCATCTATCTACACCTTTTAAAAATTTCTTCCTCTTTCCCCTTTAAAATATCGAAACCCTCAAAATCATCTTTGGAGAAAAGCACAGATCTGTTTCCCAAGTGCAGCTTCCCAGGCCCACGTCCTTAACCTTGGCAAAATAAACTTTCTAAATTGATTGAGATCTGCCTCAGATACTTTTTGGTTTACAATGAAAAGAGTATAATTGGATTATTTGTAACATAAAGGAAAAGTGCTTGAGCAGATGTATATCCCATTTACTCTTTTGTGATTATTACCCATTGCTTGCCTGTATCAAAATATCTCATGTAACTCATAAATACATGTACCTATCATGTACCCACAAAAATTAAAAATTAAAAATTAAAAATTAAAAAAAAAACAAGCAAACAAAAAAGCTCTGCTCCAAGGTAGAGCTTCTCCAATTAGATAATATATGTGTACATATACATACACATATATATGGTAAACCAAAATAAATTCTAAGTCCCCCCACCTGACTGAATGGACCCTCCTCTTAGCCAAGGGGACCCAAAGGAATCTGAAAAACCAGTTCAGGCCATCATGGGAAGGGGAAGGTAGGACATATTCATTATACCCACCTCCCTTTGAAGTTCAGGCACAACTGACCAGCATTAATATGAAAATAGGAATTCTAAGACTGACAGAACAGGCTCTGTAGCAATAAGCCAGCAAGTTCCAAACAGACTCTAGTATAGCATCACGTGACAGATAGTAGGCCCTGAAGAAAGTGAAAGTATTTTACCCCAAAATATATTTATTTGATATATTTTGAAATGGTCCTGCAAAGCTGTCTCTTGTGGGGGAAATTTGCATTCTGTAGAGAATCTCCTTCCTTTACTAGGTCTTTCTGAATAGTCCGACCGACCTTTAAAGTTCCCATAGGAAACATTCACATCTATTGTCTCTGAATTCTCCTACTTGGAGGCTTCATCTACATGGCAAAAACCTTGGTTTCCACAACCCACCCCTCCCCAGTTACCTTCACTCAAGCTGATTTCAACTCTTCAGGCAGAGCTCACCCCTTTCAACCAATTGCCAATCAGGAAAATTTTAAATCCACCTATGACCTAGAAGCCTAACCCCCACCTTCAAGATGTCCCACCTTTCCTGGCTACACCAATATATACCTTACATGTATTGATTTATGTCTTTACCTGTAACTTCCGTCTCCCTAAAATGCATAAAATCAAGCTATAACCCAGCCACCTTGGGCACATGTCCTTAGGACCTCCTGAGGCTGTGTCATAGGTCATGACCCTTAACGTTGGCAAAATAAATCTCTAAATTGATTGAGACTTGTCTCAGATACTTCTTCTTTTCTAATATATAAATATTGAGTTCTTTTTTGAGCATAGGCAAAAAGTACTCTATCATCTAAAAATCCTTAATGAATACAAAATGTCATTATTACCAAACTATACCTTGCTTTTTCTTAATCCTTAATGAATGAAAAATGTCATTATTACCAATCTATACCTTGACTTTTCTTAATTTTATTGTTAAAAGCAGGAGAGAACAGAGGTGACCACAATTCTCTATAAAGCAGTATGTGCCTGATGGTATTAGACCGAGGAGAGTTGTGACAGGATATACTGACCCCAAGTGCCTGTTTTGAGTTCTGTTAAAGAATAGAACTCTGATATCTGAACACAAATATAATCTTGTCCACAGAAAATGATCATTCTCAGAACTATAACACCACACAATTTTCACTGCACTTTTTAATATGTGTAATTCCACACCTTATTTTCATTTTTCCTACAGTTGAAAAGTGCACAAAATTGTAACTCTGCAGGTAGCTTCACTGACTTCTTTGTACTAACAGAAGATTCACTCATATTGTGACCATTTGGCTAAGGCTGCTGGTCAGGTCCACTAATAATGGCCACGGTCCTCCATCTTTCCATTTCTCCCCAGCTGCGCTCTTTAAATCTTTTCGTCCAATTAAGAGAACAAGTCTCCGTGAACAGAACTTAATCATTCAGTGGTTACTAGGTAACCTGTCCCCATAGCTTAAGAAGAGCATTCCATCTATTCTTCCACTGTCAATCAATCTCCAAAACAGTACATTTGGGAGGATGCTCACCCTAAAGCTTTGATAATCTCCACCAAATGCATTCTCTGTTTACAAGTGGCTTCACCATGAAAAACAAAGCAAAACAAAAAGCTTAACCAATCTGTTCATCTATCCTGATAATATCTTTTCCACTTAAAAAAATAGAATCTGAAGTTTTAACAGTTAATGCATTTTTGAAAAGCTCTTATAAGTGCATCTACTATTCACAAACTGCCAAGCACAAATCAATTTTTAAGAGCAATGATTTATGTAAGCTACCAATGAAAACCATTCTTTATTGATACTTTGCCTAGTCTTTCTAAGGGATTTCAGTCTCCACTCCAGTCACACTTTAGTTCTTTGTCTTGTTAGATGTCTGCCTGCAATATACAGAAACACTCTAAATTATTAGATTGAATGACATGAAATTGCTATTTTATAAATAAAAAATGGTCAATTAGACAATATCACTTGGTTCTACCTGTAGTTTGAAGTATTTGAAGAACACTATTAGAAACTTAGATTTAATTTAGACTACATTAATTATTTCTTTAGAATATTTGAGTAAGTAATCTTAGAAAATGGAGGTGGGAGGGTGGTTCTTGACATCCTTAGACATGTTCAATCTCTGACTTACTTGAATTAAATGTGAGATTTCTTTTATCCTCTTTGAAGCCTTCCATTTCCTTGTCTGCAAACAATTGCTTAGTGTTCATTATGTTTTTAAACAAAATCTAAATTATCCAACAGTGTGAAAATGTGTTATGAAAACAGCCTATCGTTATGTAACATTAAGTATTCACTCAAGTTTATACCTATAGGCAACCTGAGATTATGATTGAGGTCATAATTAACACAGGAGGTATTAATATTTCCCACAGTGAACGCACAGTCTAGATAGAAATTTTGGTGGTGATCTGGGTACAGAAAGACTTCCTCTGTGTTATTTATAATATGCAGAGTGAATGTTTCTGTACAATATCTGAACAAGGTAGAAGAAGTGATGTTCCGACACTCTTTAATTCAGTTTGTACAGAAGGCTGGAAGTAAGCAAATATTTTCCCTTGTTTGTCAGAAAATTTGGGGGCTAGGAGGATGCTGGTGATTGCTAAGCAAAAGTTCTAATTTTGCAGAAAAAGCTATGGAGCCCAGAAAAGATAAGTAATTAGCCCACACAATTGGGCTTTATGACTCTTGATTTCGTGCTCATTCCACTAAATCAGGAAATAGGCAGCAAGACAATTATTTCAGTGACTTGTCCTTAGGCGTGTTCACTCTCTTATGCATGTGCTACCTAAAAGAATAGAAAAATGATTTTCATATGCAATCGTGGATGTATAAAATGGAAAAGATCAATGAGAATTTGCTTCAGTCTTTGGTCTTAGGCAAACCTGTACCTAAGCTGTCCTAGATAAGTAAGAATATGTATATTTTGAAGTTATACATTTTTTTGTAAAAGAGCAACATGTATTATTCTGAACACGGTTGAGTCCAATTTTCTTCTACTCTGGAGATGATTACTTTATCGTAATCCAGGGGGACTGTCATTTGTATTGATTTAGAAACATTTTACTGGAGAATTATCCCTCAGAAAGCTTCCCCTTTTCAAGGATAGCATAAAGAATAACACTAATGATGTTTTGTAAAGTAAATACTGCCACATGTTATTTTATTTAAACAAATATTAATGGGCACCTATTACGTGCAAGGCTACTTGGGTCACGTTTCCCCCTCAGATTCTACAGAACAACAGTACTTTCTCCAGTTCATTTACATCCCCTTCAGTGATGCTCTGGGATTTACCTGCTTTAAATAGAATCACTGGAAGCTGGGAGTCTATAGGGATATCGTAAAGTGTCAGGAAACACAGCAGCCATTGTTAAGCGTGTGTTGGATTCAACCTGCTTTGAATTCTAGCTGTGCTTTTCCCCAGCATTTGGCCTTTACTAAGGGCCTCATTTCTTTATCTGCAAAATAGCATAATAATAGTGTACAATTCATGTGATTGTTAAGAGAAGGACAGGAGGTAATACATTTAAATAACTTACCACTATGTTTGGCTGTCATAGTTTGGGTTCCTCTGGAACAAGAATTCAAGTACAAGTAGTTTATTTAGGAGATGGTCCAAATAAACACTAGAAGGGGGACATGGAAGTGAGAGAGAGAAGGGAAGGAAGCCAAAAAAGGAATGCTATCAAGCAAGTTACTGCTGTGGGTAAATGGAACTTAATCCCACCAGGAAGGAGCTGGGAAACAGTACAGAACTCAGCAGTTGTCCTACCCCAGGGGTGGGGAAGCTAGGGCATTGATCCACCATCTACCAACTGTACTTGTCTAAGGGCTGTAAGGGCCTTAGGTGGCTAATTCCCTGGCCTTCTGACTTGCCCTATTGGCATGTAAGTAAGCTTCCATGTTCAGAGAAAGCTCTAAGCAGTAAGATGCACGCACTGGCTGTTGAAGTTGGGATTGGCAACTTTCAGTCTCCTGAAGAGACTATCACCCAAATACAACTCTGGTTGAAGTGAGCTATGCCTCTGGCCCTACCAGTTATATAAGCTGTATTAGTTTGTTCTCACGCTGCTAATAAAGACATACCTGAGACTGGGCAATTTATAAAGGGAAGGGATTTAATTGACTTACAGTTCAGCATGGCTGGGGAGGCCTCAGGAAACTTACAATCACAGATGAAGGGGAAGCAAACACGTCCTTCTTCACATGGAGACAGGAAGGAGAAGAATTAGAGAAGTGCAGAGTGAAGGGGGGAAAAGGCCATTACAAAACCATCAGATCTCACGAGATCTCACTATCATGAGAACAGCACAAAGGAACTGCCCAGGTCAAGTCAGTCACCTCCCACGAGGTCCTTCCCCAACATGTGGGGATTACAATTTGGATTACAATTCAAGATGAGATTTGGGTGGGGACACAGAGCGAGACCATATCATAAGCCAACAAATTATTTTCTGTTACTTGCAATGAAAGAGTCCTACCGGTCAGAGCATTTAATATGTACCCGTTGCACTTCATGCCCTCAGATTCTAAGACTTATCTTTTAGCATGTCACCTTTCAGTGCAAGCTCCCTGGTAGTTATAAAAGTTGCTTAGCAAGATGTTAGAGGCAGGTATGTATTGCTGGCATAATTATATAGGAGAACATGCTTCCTCTCAGGTGAGGTTTTAAAATTTCATACATTATTGCTCAGTCACAGCATTAAAAACCTTTGAATTACACCATAAGAAAGTCATTCACTTTGCAATTCTTTCAACCCTAATTACATCAAGGAGAAAGTCTCTGTTTGTTACTAGTGTGTCTTTAGCACCTCTCACCTTTGCTAATCTCCCTGTCTAACAAAGATCAAAGCTTGGGCTCAGGCCACAGTATTTAGATAAGATTTGAGAGTATCATCTTTGTTGTGCTTATTTATGGCAATTTCTACAGTAGTAATTGGGCCTGGTTTTCAAGATTTCAGTTACCCATGGTCGACCATGCTCCAACAATATTAAGTGGAAAATTCTGGAAATAAACATTTTCTGAGTTATAGATTGTGTGCTGCTCTGAATAGCATGATGAAACCTTTCACTGTCCTGCTTTGTGCCATGTAGGGTGTGAATCCTCCCTTTGTCCAGTGTCTCCACGCTGTCTCCACTTCCCACTAATGAGTCACTTAGTAGCCCTCTCAATGATCATCTCACATCATCACAAGAAGAGTGAGTACAGTACAATGAGATGTTTACAGAGAGAGAGAGAATCTAAATTCATGTAACTTTTGTTACTGTATATTGTTAGGGTTGTCCTATTTTATTGTTATTGTTGTTAATCTATTCCTGTGTCTAATTTATAAATTAAGCTTCATCATAGGTAGTATGTATGGGAAAAGACAGTGTGTATTTAGGGTTTCATACTATCCCTGGTTCCAGGCATCCATTGGGGGTCTTGGAATGCATTTTTCATGGTTAAGAAGTGAATACTGTACTGTTCTTTCAATTATAATTGAGCCAGTTTCTTTTAAAAATATGGTTAATTTTTAAAGTGAGTAAATTCAAGGGAAAACTATAAAGTAAATAATAGTACAGGTGGTATAACAATATGGCAAAAGCCATGTAGGTGGTACTTAAAAGTCTTAGCTTTGGGAATCACTTGCTTAGTATAGTGGTATCCCTGTTTCCAAATGGAGGAAAGAGGGAGTAGACAAAGATCCGTTCAAATTGGCATAGGCTGCTTCACTGGTGTGATTTTGACTAAAGGACAAATTTGGTTCATTGAGGGAGGAGTCTAAATTCATTTGCCGGTAAAAACAAAGAACACTTATTTTTCCCAACCACTGTTTTCAACTCTGCTCTAACAAAGTCCCCTCCTCACTGGGTGACAGAGGCTCTTTATAACACTTCAGCCTGATTCTTTAGCTTTTTGTCATTTTCAGTAATTAAAAGTCACTATCAGTTTTTAAGACTCAGCTCTGTTTATTTAAACTTTAATTTTTTTTCAGATCCAAAGCTCTTCTACCCCACTCCTCCCAGCATTGGCTAGACCAGTGGGCTCCAGGGCTGTCATTTGAGGGGGCATGATCTGCTTTCATATGCCCCTTTCTTCCTCCCTCCATGCACCTGCTTCTCTGATGCTGAGCTGGAGAAGGAAAAGGAACAAGAAAGACCCAGCTCCCGATTTGACTTGTCTTTACATAGCTCTCATGGGTGGTTGACACTGTTGTTGTCTGAGGGTTCAATGTAGACAAGTGGTGGCTCTAGCATGCCCCTCTGATGGCAGCCTCCCCAAGCAGCTTCCCCAGATGTTGGTAATATGTTGTGAGATTTGACTCCAAATGAAGACCCTCTGTCCACATATTCCTCCACTGCTTCAGTGTGCTTGCCTTGTTGACCCCTGCTACAGCAATCCCCAGCTAGACTGTAGGCCACAGACTCATAGACTTACAAGTACCTGTGGGATCCTTTTCTGTACTTCTTGGGATCTGGAACTATGGGAGGGATGCAAAGAAAGGAAGTGGCCTCTCTCTCTCTTACCACCCTCCATCATGCCTTGTCTTCTTAATTCATTTCCCCCACCTGGATCACAGGAGCAGGTGAGCAGATCCACTGACTAACGTAGGCATTAAACCAGAGAGTGGAATCACATTTCCCCTTTTTGTTGGCACCTACAAAAGAATGGTTCTCTTGGGACCTGCCTCCTTTGGTTTTCACACTGCTATAAAGAAATACCTGATACCGGATAATTTATAAAAAAAAAAAGAGATTTAATTGACTCACAATTCTTCATGGCTGGGGAGGCCTCGGGAAACTTGTAATTATGGCGAAAGGGGAAGCAGGCGTGTCTCACGTGGCAGCAGGCGAGAGGGGGAAGTAAGAGCGAAGGGGAAGAGCCCCTTATAAAACCATCAGATCTCATGAGAACTAACTCACTATCATGAGAACAATATGGGGGAAATGTCACCCATAATCCAATCACCTCCCTCCCTCCATATGTGGGGATTACAGGTCCTTCCCTCAGCACATGGGGATTACAGGTTGAGATGAGATTTGGGTGGGGACACAGAACCGAACTACGTCAGAACCTGAGTCCCTGATACTATGGAAGTTCATACCAACCTAGAAGGGCTACTATCTTCAGACTTTCAGAAGAGAGAACTAAATGATCCATTACTTACAGTTATACATAATCCTAGCCAATCACAGTCAGACTTTTCGTAGTGTTCAAACTAGACTATGAAAATGGAGTCTCCTAGAAACCACCTTTATTGACAGCTTGGAATAGTTGTTAATGCAGAATGTACATTACAGAATGCCTACTTGGACGGGACTGAAAATATAACAGTATTTCTACTCTTATATGTGAATATTTTTATAGTTTGGAGAAATTGGGTGACTGACTTAAAATGAGCCAAACCCATATTCAGATTTTATTAGCAGTTGCCTTTTCCCCATTATATTCTCTGCTCTTGAGATTATCCAGAATAATTGTTCTAATAATGCTAAAGGTTTGGCAATTGCATGGACACATTACAGAGTAAAGAATTATGAGATCAAAATCCTTGGCTTGTACAGTATTAAGTGGTTGTATGAGTTTGAATAGATACATCTCTTAGTCTTAGTTTCCTAACCTTTTAAATAAAAGAGTTAAATTGCAATAAATGTTGCTTCCAGTCCTTTATTTCTATGAAAAGCTTGGTATTTTTAAAAGACAGCTTTTTCCTACTGTTCTGACAAAGGCCAAATCTCTAAAACTTTGGAGTTATTTTAGGACCTGTGCTATCACAAGCTGCTCTATGAAAGATAGCAGATTTAGTGTTAGTGATTTCACTGATATTTTATTCTTAGAAAATTATTCATGGACTTAAATCATGTTCGAACACTCAAATTATTAACACTATCATTTATAAAAAGTGAAACGTTTCAGGGTGAGGAGGCAAATTATTCTGTCTGGTACCTCCTTCACTGATTGGAATGGGGCATCTTGTACTGAACGTATAAGTAGCTTCTTCTGTACTCTTTCATTAAACCTGATTTATTGTTTGTTTGTTTTTTGCAAACTCCTTGGTGTCTTCTAGTGGTTACAGTCTAAAGCAGACATTATAAAAGACCGAAGTGGGTAGAGAGTTGAGATAATTATATCAGGACAATAAGTGCTAAGTCACTAGTATTGTTACCAGGTGTATTCACTGCCCAGGTACTATGCCTTTTCAATAACAGGCATAATTAAACACACCCCCAGGCTGCACATTGCATATAAACACCAAGTGATAACCCATGACCTAAAGGGGTTGGTAGCCAGAACTCCTTGCTTGTTAAGAATCTCGGCCGGTGGGGCATGGTCAGGCCTTTAATCCCAGCACTTTGGGAGGCCGAAGCAGGCAGATCACCTGAGGTCAGGAGTTTGAGACCAGGCTGGCCAACACGGTGAAAACTGTCTCTACTAAAAATATAAAAATTAGCTGGATGTGGTGGTGGGTGCCTGTAATCCCAGCTACTTGGGGGGCTGAGGCAAAAGAATTGTTTGAATCCAGGAGGTAGAGGTTGCAGTGAGTGGAGATTGCTCCACTGCACTCCAGCCTGGGCAACAGAGCGAGAATCCGTCTCCCATATGCCCCCCAACAAAAAAAGAAAAAATGAATCTCCTGGGGTCGGTTGCAGTGGCTCACACCTGTAATCTCAACACTTTGGGAGGCTGAGGCAGGCGGATCACCCGAGGTCTGGAGTTCGACCACCCTGGCCAACATGGTGAAAAGCCATCTCTACTAGAAATACAGAAATTAGCTGGGTGTGGTGGTACATGCCTGTCATCCCAGGTACTTGGGAGGCTGAGGCAGGAGAATTGCTTGAACCTGGGAGGCGGAGGTTGCAGTGAGTCTAGATCGTGCCATTGCATTCCAGCCTGGGCCACAAGAGCAAACCTCTGTTTCAAAAAAAAAAAAAAAAAATATCCGGGAAGGCCAGAGTGGTGGCTCATGGCTGTAATCTCAACACTTTGGGAGGCCAAGGCGGGAGGATCACTTGAGCCCAGGAGTTTGAGACCAGACTGGGCAACAGAGCGAGACCCTGTTTCTACTAAAAAAAAAAAAAAATTAGCCAGGTGTGGTGGTGTGTGCCTGTGGTCCTGGCTACTTCTACTTGGGAGGCTGAATCAGGAGGATCACTAGAGTCTGGGAGGTCGAGGCTACAGTGAGCCTTGATTGCGCCACTGCACTTCAGCCTGGGTGACAAAGTGAGACCCTGTCTCAAAACAACAAAAAAAACAAACAAACAAAAAAAAAAACAGAGAGAGAGAAGAATCTCCTGGAGAGCTTTTTGAAAGCTACACCTGGGCTTCTCCCACCCCCAGAAATTCTGACTGAATTCATTTTGGGTTGAATTCATTTGGGTTGTTGAGCATTGGCATTTTTTTCCAGATCTCCTCTCCTGATTTTCATGTGGAGCACAGTTAAAAAGCACTGAGGATATACTGTTATAGATTCCTTATACTACAAATAAAGTGGTATAATATATTTGTAGGCAGACTCTGATTAAATGCATGTGTTGTAAACCTAGGGTAACCACTAAATATTCTTTAAAAATTCTTATATATATTGTCTATAGAGATAATCAAATGGAATCCTAAGATATACTCAATGATTCTGAGAATAGGCAGCAAAAAAGGGGAAAAAAATGAGACAAAGAAATGATGAAACAAATAGAAAACAGTTGGTAGGAAGGTGATTTAATGCATTTTACATATTAATGATTTGAACACTAATTGAAAAACATTGTCAGACTGGGTAAAAAATAAGAGTCAACTGTATGCTTCTTTGAAGAAATCAACAAGTTGATTCTGAAATTTATTTGGAAAAGTAAAGAAACCAGAGTAGTCAAAACAATTCTGTAAAATAAGAACAAACTATGTAAATTGTTAACATTAGGGGAAGATGGGTGAAGGAAAGGTAGATGGGAACTCTTGCAACTCTTCTTTAAGCTTAAAATTATTTCAAAATAAAATGTTAAAAAGCTTAACCCTGTTTATCAGGTGTCTAACACCATGGGAATCCACCTCTTCCATCAGTGTGGCCTTCATGTGAGACATGGAGTCAAAAGAGTGCATTTTGGAGCTTTAAGGTTTGACTGCCCCGCTGAATTTTGAACTTGCATGGGGCCTGTAGCCCCTTTGTTTCCAAATGTAGCCCCCATTTGGAATGGGTGTATTTACCCAGTGCCTCTAACTCCATTGCATCTAGGAAGTAACTAACTTGCTTTTGATTTTACAGGCCCATAGGCAAAAGGACTTGCTTTATCTCAGATGAAATTTTGGACTGCGGACTTTCGAGTCAATGCTGAAATGAGTTAAGACTTTGGAGGACTGTTGGGAGGACATGATTCGTTTTGAAATGTGAGGACACGAGATTTGGGAGGGGCCAGGGGCAGAATGATATAGTTTGGCTTTGTCCTCACCCAAATCTCACCTTGAATTGTGATAATTTCCACATGTCAAGGGAGGGGCCAGGTGGAGATAATTAAATTATAGGGGTGGTTTCCCCCACACTGTTCTCATGGTAGCAAATAAATCTCAAAAGATCTGATGGTTTTATAAATAGGAATTCCCTTGCACAAGCTCTCTTGCCTGCTGTCATGTAAGGCTTGACTTTGCTCCTCATTCACCTTCAGTCATGATTGTGAGGCCTCCCCAGCCATGTGGAACTGTGAGTCAATTAAACCTCTTTCCTTTATAAGTTGTCCAGGCTCAGGTATGTCTTCAATAGCAGTGTGAGAACAGACTAATATGTCAGGTATTATATAAGTTTAAAGATGAGGAAACTGAGGCACAATGTGATGAAATAATTTTCCATCTATTTACTAAGTGCCATATTTGATATTGCAACCTAATTCTGTCTGACTGTAAATCTTGTCCTCTTTGATTAGTCAACTGTCTTTTAAGTTGTGTTTCCCCAAATAGTTTGTAAGCTTGAGGAATAGGGCTATATCTTTTTGTTTGTTTGTTTTTGTTTTCATTCTAAGGTGGAGATGAAGTTTCATACCTTTGTATTCCCAGCACCTAGCAGAATGACTGTTTTAGGGAACATGCCCAACAAGGATTTGTTGGTTGGGATAGCATTTCTGTCCTCAGGAATGTGCATTCTTTGCCGTCTTCACGTTTTCTTTTCCAAAGTCACATCAACATGCTAGTATGTAACAACCCAACATGCTTCTCCTCCATCATTCCCCAGCTCAGTATCAGTTGTTGGAATCAAGTAGAGGGGAACATTAAAAAAAGATGGTCAGAAGTGCTGCAAGAGTAGGTGTATTCAGAGAGCATCACCTGCTCTTTCTATGGGCTCTTGAATGCTGTATGAGTCAGGGGAGGCTAACTGCTGTAACAGACCTCCCCCACTTCCCTGCCCACATTTAGGGGTCTTATATTATAGACAATTATATTTTCTTTATGTAAATTCCAATAGACAGGGATAGAGGGGTGGATAAGTTGAATTCCATGTAATCATTCTAGGATCTGGCTTATGGAGGCTCCACCATTCTTCAAACACAACTTCATGGTTACCTGGGCATGGACATTCAGCTGGCAGATGGGGGAAAAGACAGCATGGATAATTAACCATGGAGGTTTTTATGGGCCAGGCCTGGAGGTGGCCCACATCATTTCTGCTCATATTCCCTTTGCTATAACCTCAAGAGAGGCTGGCAAATAGAGTCTAGCTATGTGCAAAGGAAGAAGAGGTTATGGGATTGGTTGTATACATGGATATTGATGACTGTCTTAGTCCATTTGTGTTGCTATAAAGGAATACCTGAGGCTGGTAATTTGTAAAGAAAAGATGACTATTTAGCCCACTGTTCTGCAGGTTGTACAAGAAGCATGGCACCGGCATCTGCTTCTGGTGAGGGGCCCAGCTGCTCCTACTCATGACGGAAGGTGAAGGAGAGCTGATGTGTGCAGAGATCACATTATGAGATAGAAAACAAGAGAGAGAGATAGAGTGGGAAGGTGCCACTAACAATCGGCTCTCCCAGGAACTAATAGAGTAAGAACTCAGTCATTACCATGAGGACTGTACCAAGCCACTTATGAGGGATCTGCCCTCATGACTCAAACACCTCTCATTAGGCCCCCACCTCTAACATTGGGTATCAAATTTCAACATGAGATTTGGAGGGAACAAACAAAATCAAACTATAGAAATGCCCAGATGTGAATTCATTTGTAGGGACAGGCTGGACTAGGCACCCTAGAAATCATCACAGCTGCAACCACTCAAAATAGAACTGACAGTGAATCCCTCCTCCTCAGCATTAGTTGGAGAGAATCTCTCACCTCTTTGCGGGTGCTCCACTGTGTAATCTTCTGCTTTGCCCTCTGCATGAGCAGTTTCTGATGACAAATGCATGGGAATAAACGGACATAAAAGAGAACAAAGCTCCACTTGTTCCAATAAACCCCAGCTGTCAGGACACATCTCTTACACCACAAGTACTGATCCCAAGTGTTTCTTGGAAGTGATCTCTTTAAACCGAATCAAATCAGAATGCACTTAAGATTCATCATTTCCTGCTTTTCTGTAGCTTTGTAGTATAAGCTCTGTGGGATCTTGTCAGACCCTTTGTTGTTAAGTAATAACACATTTGTTTGAAAAAAAAAAAAGACAGCAAATTAGAAAGCATGAGTTTATTGCAGCAAATGTAATAGGCCTGCTTTTCTTCTCGGGAGTGGGCTGTCACTGTAGCTCAATGTCCTCACCATGGCCATTCTCTTCAACAGAGAGCCTAACCTTATGGTGAGGTAGGCCACAATCAAGGGCTTGTCCTATCCAACAGCCTGGAAGAACCATAGGCGTTCACCAAAATCAGAATTTTCCCAGCCTAATCAAAGCACATAGAACAGTTAATTATTGCATGGAAATGTGGTCATTTACCAGGTGAGGTTTACATGAATTTTCAATGTAAATGGTATGTCTTTCCAGTTGTTTTCAGGGTATTTCATCCCCAGAAGTCACTGAACTGCAGCTTGTCATATATTTACACAAACCAAATTAAAAAGCTATTTTGTACTGTGTGAAATATAAAATGAGCATGAAATGATTTGTATACAAGAGTGGATATATAGAGTCTAGGTCCTACACAATCATGAACGCATATCAACCAATGACATTTTGACCTATTGGACCACAAGTGAGCATAACCATTCAACGCTAACTTCTTGGTCCTGAGCTGTTATATAATGTGTCAGCTCTAGCTCTCAGAATGTAGTAACTGGAGTACTAGTAGTTTAAATGTTTTTTTCAGGTAACATTGAACTATAGCAAATGTGAATTACTCATTGCTATAGTCTAAATGTTTCTGTCCCATTCCTAATGCCAGCACATTTGGCATTAGGATTTAATGTATGAATTTTGGAGGGGACAAAAACATCTATTGAGAGGTATCTCTCTGGGACCTGGCATTAGGAATGGGGCCTTTGGGAGATGATTAGGCGAATGCTTTTACAAAAGAGGTCCCAGAGAGATGCCTCACCTCTTCCTCCATGTGAAGACATAGCAAAGGAACAACAGTCTATGAACCAGGAAGTGAGCCCTTACCAGCCAACACCTTGATCTCCAGAACTGTGAGAAATAAATTTCTGTTATTTATAAGCCACCCAGTCCATAGCAGTTTGTTATAGTATCCCGAACAGACTAAGACACCCATGGTTAATGATGAATAGTAATGATAATGATGATAATAATCTCAATAAAGTCTAAAGACACTCTAAGAATGTCAAAGGGCAAAAGAGAAAATGTCAAAGATAAAAAATAATAATGATTTAATCAGATTTTTTAGAAAAGTCCAAGAAAAACTTTATAAGTATAATCTGTCTTACTTGTGCCCTGGAGCTGAGTGTCTTGCTGTCTCTGGAGTTCAGTCTGCTTCTCTGGGCTCATAGCTCCAAGCCTGGTGAGGCTTGGCTGAGGATGGGGGCTATCAGTTAAGTGGCATGTTCAGTCCTGAGGCTAAGAGCTTTCTAGCTCCCAGGCTGCTATTACATGGTGCAGGGAGTAGGGACTGCCTTGTCCACAACCAGAAAAATCTCCCTCCCCTCAGCCAGATAGGCAGATAGTGAGGAACGTGGACAATATTTCTCAAGCACCTATTAAATGTGCAATATTGAATGCTCAAGTGGTAACACAAGATCGTAGTGGGCGGGAGTGGGTGGAGGAAGACAAGGGCCTGAACACAGAAATCAGAAGTTGAGACTTGAATTATGTTTATGCTAATACAGTTTTTCCTGCAACTCCTACCTTGCCTTGGAGTGGACTGTATGTTCCTGAGGGACAGAAACACCAATGAGGTATAGCAAGTGATAGGGAGAAAAAAATCTCAGCTTTCTAGTTGAACCAACCTGCTCTGATTCTGCTCTTATTTAATCCCCATATTTTTCCTGTATACAATAAGCATCAAAGCAACTATCTCAAAGGGTTGTTTTCACATTGATTAGGTGTTCAAGGTTAGCTTCTCTTTCTCTGGGGCCTTGCTTATAGCAGATGTTTGACAGAGAAATGAATTAAGACCATTTTTGTAGAATTCCTGAATGTTAAAACTGGAAAAGCTTTTCAAAATCATCTAGGTCAACTATCTCATTGAATTTAATTACACTTCTCCTTTTTTAGGAGTTATAAATTGATGGGAAATAGCTGCTTCTATCAAAATATAATGACATCTTGTCTATTAGATGGGAAAAGATAAAAAGACTGAGATAACCAATATCTGTGAAGATGCAGAAAAGCTTTATCTTCATGCCTTACTGGTGGATGTATAGATTGGCTTAACTCTTCTAGGGTGCAATCTGGATGATATGGACACCAAATTTAAATATATATATATATTTATTTAGCAATCTCATATCTAGAAATTTATCCTGTGGAGATAGTTGGTCAATTGTACAATAGCGTGCATGTAAAAGAATCTTCTTTGTAGTATTGCTCATAATAGCAAAATGCTGGAAATGCCCTGCATATTTCTAAACAAGAGATTAGTTAAATTAATTATGACACACCTATGCAGTAGAGTGTATGACAAATCTATATTGACTGCAATGTAAAGACCTTCACAATGAATTGAATGGGAAAAGCCGGTCACAAAACATCATGCAGAGAAGTTTCACGTATATAAAGTTATCAAGAAATGCATGTGGCCAGGTGCGGTGGCTCACGCCTGTAATCCCAGCAATTTGGGAGGCCAAGGTGGGTAGATAACCTGAGGTCAGGAGTTCGTGACCAGCCTGACCAACACAGTGAAACCCCGTCCCTACTAAAAATACAAAAATTAGCCAGGCATGGTGGTGGGTGCCTGTAGTCCCAGCTACTCAGGAGGCTAAGGCAGGAGAATCACTTGAACCTGGGAGGCGGAGGTTGCAGTGAGCCGAGATTGCACCATTGCACTCCAGTCTGGGTGACAAGAGTGAAACTCGGTCTCAAAAAAAAAAAAAAATACACCCACAGAGTGCTGTTGGGATGATAGTCACCATGATTTTAACAGTTGCCTTTGGGTGACTTAGGCTGATGTTTGCTTTCTTCTTTATACTCTTTTAAAGTGCATGGATTGTCTACTTGAACATCTATTGACTTTATAATCAGAAAAAAATCGTGAAGCTATTTTCAGCTTGAAACAAAAGACAGAAATATCAAAGATCCCTTCATGTTGCCCAGTTTTAAGAGTGGTACTTCGGCAGTGTCACTGTACAGAATCCAATTTTATTTTTCTTATTTACCCTGACTGCCAAGCTAGTTATTTCTGCAGTCATAACTGCAGAAAGCCCACAACCCAATACTTCTCACTTTCTTCATCTCTCCTTTTGGGATTCTGGGACTTACCACAGATCTTTTTGAAAAAAGATAGTAAACAAATAAATAATAAAAAGCACTCTTGTCTCTCTCTAATTGTAAAGCTTACACCATCAAATAGGTTTTTATTTTCCCAAATAAAAGCAAATGGTTGACCATCATGTAATATTAATCTGCCCTTAAGTGACATCCAAACAAAACAGATTTCCTGTCTTGTGATTAAAGAATTTGAAGGACTACCGGGCAAGATGCAGGATGTGTACTGTGTATTGGTTGCCATGGTTTTGACTGAGGATGGGCTATTTAAGCTTATCCTTAATTTGGATAGGCATGAGTCTCAGCTTTGCAGGGTTAAAAATGGTGTAAAAGACATGACTGTTTTTAGACTGAATGGGAGTCTGGCTATAGTAACAGCTAAAAATAGAGGTCTCTATCTTTAATTAACCCTTTGGTTTCCGAATCAAATAAAGAAATTAATTACGATAGATTCTTTTCAGAAAGTAAGCTGGCATGACAGAAAAAGCTGATTTCTAATTATATATGCATTTTTGAACTGACATCCTAATATATTTTCTTTAAAAACCTGAAGTATGTATTGAAAAGGCTTATTTTAGCTTTCAAATCATCTAGTCAGTTCCCATGGCAGCTTTACTCTGTTGAAGGATTCGATTGTAACCAATTTAATGTTTTTAGCAGCTAATTTATTTTTCCATTTGCAAATAACACTTTGAAGCAAACAGGAGGTGGACTCTTAATAGTTTACTCTTGATTCTATTATCTATATTATTTCATGCAGCATGCCACACATTATTAATATGCAGATGGTAGACTGAGTTCTGCAAAGAGTGAAAAAATTTAGAAACATAAAATAAAATAAAATGCAGATGGTCTCTGTATCAAAGACTTTAACACTGAAGGTAAACAAAAATCTATATAAGTTGGATAAATAAGCGTTCAATAACGTCAAACTCAAGATTTTAAATTCCTTGTTTTGGAACTGCAAGAGCTCTTTGATGGACACATCATATTTTGGAGAGCCCATTCAAATTGGAATCAGAAAGTGGAAATTCCAGTTTTAGTTCTGTCCTTGGGTGGCTCTATGATTTGAGGCAAATCACTTAATCTGCTGAGGACTCAATTTGCTTAATTATACACTTATCAGCTTCGAGGATATTTGGACCAGATGAATTATCTATTTTATTTTATTTTATTTTATTATTTGAGACGGAGTCTTACTCTGTTACTCAGGCTGGATTGCAATGGCGTGATCTCGGCTCACTGCAACCTCCACCTCCCGGGGTCAAGCGATTCTCCTGCCTCAGCCGCCCGAGTAGCTGGGATTACAGGCGCCTACCACCACACCTGGCTGATTTTTGTATTTTTTGTAGAGATGAGGTTTCACCATGTTGGTCAGGCTGGTCTCGAACTCCTGACCTCAGGTTATCCACTTGCCTTGGCCTCCCAAAATGTTGGGATTACAGGCGTGAGCCACTGTGCCCCGCCTGAATTATCTATTTTAAAGTTTTTATTTCTTTTTAAATAGTTGAATGCTTTCCTCAAATAAAGCCCACATAGAAGCCCGTTATGAAAACAGAAGTGGATTTCTACTTGTTAAAGATGTGCTGGGGTTAGCAGAGTCCTGATTGCTTCTCTCTTGTCCTGCTTCTAACCTCCTTGAAACACCAAGTAGGAGCCCACAGCGCTCCTCAGTGCACAATTTCAGGGCCATTTGTTTAGACAAATTTTAACGTCTCATTTTATGTTAAAAGTTAGTCTGTGGTTCTGAGAAATCTCAAAACATAATGCCATAATAATTTTTTTAGAAGATAGAAGTTTTCGGCTGGGATTGGTGGCTCACGCCTGTAATCTCAGCACTTTGGGAGGCCAAGGTGGGCAGATCACGAGGTGAAGAGATTGAGACCACCCTGGCCAACATGGTGAAACCTCGTCTCTACTAAAAATTCAAAAATTAGCCGGGCATGGTAGCGGGCGCCTGTAGTCCCAGCTACTCTGGAGGCTGAGGCATGAGAATTGCTTGAACTCGGGAGGCGGAGGTTGCAATGATCCGAGACTGACACCACTGCACTCCAACCTGGTGACAGAGGGAGACTCCGTATCAAAAACAAACAAACAAACCAAACAAACAAACAAACAAAAAACAGATAGAAATTTTCATATTATACCAAAGAAGATAAAGCATAACAACTTTGAAAACATAGTAATTTTATTTCTGACTTCATGGGTTAGAAAAACTGTTGCTTTCCTGATACAAATGCTCCTCAACTTGCAATGGGGATATGTCCTGATAAACCCATCTTAAGTTGAAAATATTCTAGGTCAAAATGCATTTAATCCACCTAACCTACCAAACATTACAGCTTAGTCTAGCCTACCTTAAATGTGCTCAGAACACTTACATTAGCCTATAGCTGGGCAAAATCATCTAACACTACGCCCATTTTATAAAAAAGCGTTGGTTATCTTATGTACTTTATTGAGTACTGTATTGAAAGTGAAAAACGGAATGGTTGCGTGAGTACTCTACTACTGAGCATATTGCTTTCACACTGTGGTGAAGTAAAAAAAATTAAATAATCATGAGTTGAACCATTGTACTGTTGGGGACTATCTGTATTTGACATCAAGGGACACTGAAGTGAGTCATCTCCCCACTGCCTGTTTGTTATGAGACCTCAGAATCAAATGATTTACTACTTGATGCATGCCCTTTGTTACTTTGTCTTTTTACAAACGTCTACCAATTGACTCATCGCTTCATAATTTTTATATTCTTTTGGATTTTTTATGGCTTTGCACAGTCCACATACTCCATATTCTGAATAATAGAATGCTGCTTATTAGGATAAGTTTTTTACCCTCAATGTTAGTCCAGCCTCTGTTAGTGTAAAGAAAAGTACAAGAACACTTTTATTTACAGAGGAATCTGCAATATTGAGAAGAGCTCTGGTTGGATCAAACGCTGTGAGCTCACATGGAGGAAGCTGGGTCTTGGGTTCCAAAATGGAGATTTTTATGAAAACCTGATCACTAGTTATTCTATATCTACTAGACAGAGACTACTAATGGGAAACAGTGATAATATAAGAAAGAGTAACAGATATCCTCAGACTTTCTTCATTATTTCAAATAATATTTCAGGATCAACAACGGCAGCTATGTCTGATTCTTGCTTTACTTTAATGTTTTCAATAGCTGTGATCTTCACAGGAATCAATTGTGTTATAATCTGCAGATGGAAATTCTGAGTGCTTCTGGGCACTGTGCTACACAGATAAAATGAAGCTGAATAAAAGTACTATGATTTAATAATATAATCTCTATGAGAAAAAAATATTGTATACACCCCTAACATTTATGTGTTTCCCAAACCATTATACAAATCATTTATAGAGAAATCACACCAACCACCCACTGCTTGTTAAAACAGAACAAGTATTTTAACATTGAAATGAAACTTTATAAAACAGCCAGGGAATTGGAAATAGAAGGAAATGACAGGCTGGAGACTTAACTGTTTCTTCCTTTTTTATTTTAAACTTTTAAAGTGTAATGCATGTTCAGAAAAATACACACAAGGGCCAGCTAGCTGAATTTTCACCAGCTTAACACATTGGTGTAATTAGCACCCATATCAAGAAACTGATTATCTCCAAACTCCGTAAGTTCTGCTCTTGCTCCTTCTAATCACTGGCCTTCCACCAGGGTTACCTGGTATCCTGCCTTCCAATAGGATAGATTAGTTTAGCCTGTTTTTAACTTTTCCATAAATGGAATAATACAATATGTCCTCTTTTGTGTCTAGCTTCTTTCATTTAACTTTTATGTTTGTGAGACTCACCTATGTTATTTGTAATTGTTCATTCTGATCAAGAATATTAAATTGTGCAACTATGCCACAATTTATGGACCATTCTACTGTTGATGTTCATTTTGGTGCTTTTTTGCTTTTAACTGCTACAAATTGTATTCTAATGAACATTCTTGATCATATCTTTTGATTACATATCTAGGGGTAAAATTGCTGTGTCATACATAGAATAAACATATGTCCACATTCATAGGGACTGCCAAATAGTTTTCCAAATGGTTGTATCAATTTACATTCTCAACAGTAGTGGGCAAGAAATCCTGGGAATTTTCTTCCACCTCTGCCATTCCTGAGACAGCAAGAACAACCTCTCCTCTTTCTCCTCCTTCTCAGCCTACTCATTGTGAAGATGATGAGGGTGAAGACCTTTGTGATAATCCACTTCCACTTACTGAATATTAAATATATTTTCTCTATCTTATGATTTTCTTAGTAACACTCCCTTTTCTCTAGCTTACTTTATTGTATTAATAAGAATACAGCACATAATACATATAACATACAAAATATCTGTTAATGAATTGTTCATGTTATTGGTAAGGCATTCAGTCAACAAGAGGCTATTTGTAGTTAAGTTTCTGGGGATTCAAGAGTTATATGCATATTTTTGACAGAGCAGGTGGTTGGTGCCACTAACCCCCATGTTGTTCAAGGGTCATCTGTGCTAGCTAACACTATTTTCTGTTGGATGAATAGTGGTATCAGATTACGGTTTTCTCATTTGCATTTTCTGGAGGACTAATAAACTTGAGCACATTTTCACACCTATACTGTCCATTTGAATAGCCTCCTTTGTGAAATATAATTTCCAGGTTTTTGCCCAATTTTCTGTTTTTTTTTCTTATTGATTTACAGGAATTCTTTGTATATACTGGATAATTTCTTAATTTTCTTATGTATAATGAATATTTAAGGGTTCATATTTATGCTTGGTATGTTTTTATATTTTCAGGTATTCTGTTTATTATGCCCCTCAGGCCTCTGTATATTGAAGTCTGGAAAGCTTCAGATGACAGGTAGAAAAAGTTTCCTTATTCAAAAGTCAAAAGTACTGTATGCAATGTGTCATCATCATTTAATGACATTTTAAAATCGCAATCTGTTATTTTTTAGTTTTAGCCTTTTAATATTGTTTGATCTATTGTTTAAAACTGGATATACCAGCACTTTGGGAGGCCGAGGCAGGCGGATCACGAGGTCAGGAGATCGAAACCATCCTGGCTAACACCGTGAAACCCCGTCTCTACTAAAAATACAAAAAATTAGCCAGGTGAGGTGGCGGGCGCCTGTAGTCCCAGCTACTTGGGAGGCTGAGGCAGGAGAATGGCGTGAACCCCTGGGGGGCGGAGTCTGTAGTGAGCCGAGATCCCGCCACCGCACTCCAGCCTGGGTGACAGAGCGAGACTCCGTCTCAAAAACAACAACAACAACAACAAGAACAACAAAAACTGGATATAAAAATCAGAAAGACAAAAGGAAACGAAGAGATAATAAACATGCTTTGACTTTGTTAGAATAGATCGTAATATCTCATTTTGGGTGTATGTATGGTGATGTTCATGAAAGATTGAAATTCCTGGTTGGGATTTCAGTTTTGCAACTTACTAGTGTTTTCTGGTCGAAATAGCCTTGCAATCACCGTATACTAGGGAAGACATTTGCCATTTTTTACTATCTAGTGTCCTTCTTTTGGTAGCAGCACCCAGTATCTTTTTGGAGAGCCATCCTAGATCCAGGGTTGGTCTATGTGTGCTGACCCCACCCCTACCTCCAGCAGAGAGTACGAGCTACTAATTCACACCTCGCCAATCAAACATCACATTCCTTAGGGCACAGTCATTGGTTTAAAGATGGGCAGGTGACCCAGTCAGAAGCACTGACATGTAAGAAGACCTGTGTTAGGACCGCAGAGGGAGAGAAAGACTCTTCCCTGGTGAATTTGAGCTTTGGAAAACGAGATGTAGAACTGTTGCAAAGCACCTTGCAACCTCAGGGGAAGATCTTGTTGAAAACAGAGCCAGCCCAGAAGAGGTGCAGCTGAGAGAGAAAGAATTGAAATATTTTGAGTCTTTTGGCTCAAGCCATGGCTGCAGCAAATAATACTTGGTCTTTTCAGTAATGTGAGTCTATACATTTCTTGTCTGCTTAATATGGTTTGGGTTGGGTTTTCTGATACTGGAAACTGCAAGAGCCTTAACTCGTGGAAATTATCTGTCCCAGATGTTGTTAGTAGCATTATATGTGATATACAAAGTATGATAATGATACGGCTTGAAGCAGAGACTTCCCTCTGAAAGGTAAATATTCTTTCAAATAACAGTTTTATAATTTAGGCACCAGGATTTAAGGTTTCTTGAGGGTTTGTGGATGGAATTAAAGTTTATTATGGTAAAAACGTTTGGTTAGGTTTCGTTTAATGCAGATAGGTGGGAAAAGAGAAATATGTGCTCTTGTCTGTGGTCAAGAATAATCACTGTGCTTCATAAGAGTGGTTCCCAAGTACCTGTTTTTGGACTCTCTCCATCAGAATTGCTTGGGGAGCTTGCCATAAATACACATTTTAGGGCTCTAACCTTGGAGATCTGGATAACTAAATGTGGGATGATGAGTAGAGTCTGTATTTTTAAACAAACTCCAACATTTGGGAACCAATGCTTTATTACAGGAGTCCCCCTCCTAACTGTGGGACACAGATGGCTCCTGCTTATCTTCTTCCAGGAATTTTGAACCAGACAAGGGAATAAAACAAAGAGAAGAAAGAGAGAGGTATACATAGGCCACGAGAAAAGCATAACTGCTAAAGGACTGAAGAATGCTTGGGTGGAGAGGGGAAGGGAAGAGATTTTATATCAATATTGTTTTTAAAGAATTGGAGTTTTCCAGAAACAATAGGTTAGATGGTTGGTTATAGAAGAAAAAAAATAAAAAATATAAATAAAAATAAATTGATTTGGAAATGCAAAGGTGCGTGTATATATTCCTCGTTTCTACCTGGATGCATGGGGAAAATAATGAGGAGGAAGTGATCCCAGCTCTCTTTCCTGTGGCATTGCTGACTCAAAATATATGTCAGTGGGCTGGGCACTGTGGCTCACACCTGTAATCCCAGCACTTTGGGAGGCTGAAGTGGGCAGATCACTTGAGGTCAGGAGTTTGAGACCAGCCTGGCCAACATGGTGAAACATCATCTCTACTAAAAATACAAAAATTAACTGGGTGTGGTGGCACGCACCTGTAATCCCAGATACTTGGGAGACTGAGGCAGGAGAATTGCTTGAACCGGGGAGGGAGAGGTTGCAGTGAGCTAAGATGTGCCACTGCACTCTAGCCTGGGAAACAAAGTGAGACTCCATCTCAATTAAATATATATGTGTGTGTGTGTGTATGTATGTATATACGTCAGTGTACAGGTGACCTTGCATTGAACACTGCCGGGGTTAGGGGTACCGACTCCCTGTGCAGTCAGTCAGTAATCTGTGTTTAACTTTTGACTCCCTCAAAACTTAACCACTAATAGCCTACTGTTGACTGAAAGCCTTACCAATAACACGAACAGTTGATTAATACATATTTTGTATGTTATATTTATTATATACTACACTCTTACAATAAACCAAGCTAGAGAAAAGAAAAAGTTGTTAAGAAAATCATAAGGTAGAGACAATATATTTACAATTTATTAAGGGGACGTGGGTCATCATAAAGGTTTTCATCCCTGTTGTCTTCATGTTGAATAGTCTGAGGAGGAGGAGGAAGAGGAAGAGTTGGTCTTGCTATCTCTGGAATGGCAGAGGTGGAAGAAAATCTGTGTATAAGTGGATTCTTGCCATTTAAACCCATATTGTTCAAGATTTTACTGTATTTCACACACATCGGTTTTTGAATGGAGTTAAGAAGAAGACATCCACTCCCTTATCCATTTAGTAGTGAATAAAATTGATGAAAAAACTGTTATTATTGATCATCTCCAGATAAAAATTTTCTAGTTCCTTCAACTCCACTGGCATGCATATCATATATAGTAAAATATAACATGTTAATTAGAGGGCATATGTTGACTTCAAATACAGTTTTGTTTGTGAAAAGACTCCAGGCTTAGTTCTTAAATACTGTAACAGATGCCCAATAATTGATGTTGAAAGTACTTTATAAATCTGGCTCTAGGAAAAAGAGCTAATGATTCTCTTACACCCCCAGGAGTATTACATTACACTTCACCATCATTGGCTGTATTTCAGGAAGGAGGGGCATATAGTTTGAACTACATCCTATCTGAATCCCTGTAATAAAGAGCTATGAATATGGGAATTCGGATGTGTATATTACATTGTATGTAATATTGAAAAATTATTTTTAAAATTTAAATTACTTATTTTAAAATTTAAAATATTTAAATTTAACAAAATTAAAACCATTTAAATGTAATTACATTAAAATAATTTAAATTTAATTAAAAATAAAAAATAATTTAAATTTAATTAAATTTAATCAAAATAATTTAACTTTATTTTAAAATTAAAATTTAAATATTGCTTTCAAATGAATATTTATTTAATTTTAAATACAATTAAAATAGAAATAGAAGCTGGGTAGAACTAACTATGAGAACCTTTCTTTTAGTCTGGCTATTTCATGTTCTGCTTTAAAATGTAAGCAAAATAGATTCTTTTCAGTGCCGAAGTGTTTTTTTCCCTAACCAAACTCAATTCCTTTGATTTAACAATTGACTCAGATTGCTTTTTTGGTGCATGAATTGTTATTTATGGTTCTTTTGGCCAAACCACAATAAGAAGTAGTACATATACCACAAGATGTTCAAATTTTACTTTTTTAACTACCAGATGAATATATTTATTACTGCAATTATTGTGGCTACTCTGCATCTGGAAGCAAAATATTTAGCAATCTAAATAGCTTAGCATCTTAGTTAGGTTACAGTTGAAAAGCATGGATCTGGGCTCTTACCTGGATCCTGCTACTAACCACAGGAGTGATTTCGTCAAATTATCAGGCCACTCTGACCCTCCGTCTCCTCCTCTCTTTTAACAGGGGCCGGGGTCAATGATCCATGTATAGTTCTAAAAGTGAATGGGTTGCTAGAAACTGGCTGACATAGACTCCTAGGAGACACAGCCAAGGAAATAGTACACTGTGTCTTCTGGGAAGAACTCAAAAAATAAGAAATAAAATAATAATCAAAGTAAAATTCATTATTTCCTAATGATGTAAAACAAAACAAATCCTGTTAATCACCTTTGGAGGATGCTAGGGAACCAACTACTTATTCTGACAACTGTACATAAAGGGAAAGAACTGAACATTTATCATATTTGTTGTGGATGGACTATACCTCAAGGTAATTGAATAGTTTATAAAGGAGAGTTCATTATACAATAATTCCAGCTAATAAAGGCAGAAAGAGTAGAACTAAAATGTTAGCATTTTGCAATGCCCAAAAATGACTCAAGGCAATGATCACAAATAGTTGTAAAACAATTAGGGGAAAAGCAAATGTGGAACTTTGTAGTGGGTAGATCAGGCTGACAACGAATGAAACCATTAGTCAATCTTAGTGTCACACGAAAAGATACCCAGGCATTATGGTGATAAGATGTAAAGTACAAAACCCCACCTATGAAGCATTCTTTCCAAATACATTGAACCTGAATATGCTGTAGATCTAATTTCTCATTTACAGGAAATGCAGGAAAGACAGGAATATACTAAAGATACTCAGAGATAAATTAAAATCTGGGAAATTTTACAACACAAACAACCCGACCTGGTTTCTTCAACAAATAGCTTAGAGGGAAGAAGAAAAGAAGAAATTCATAGAACAAGAGATATGTTACCAGATGCAGTGTATAGACCTGGTTTGAATCCTGTTGCAAACAAACTAACTCAATAAAGAAACCAAATATCAGACAATTGGGGGAAATTTGAATACTGATTAGATATCTGATATTATTAAAATATTTTGTTAATTTTTTAGGTGATGTATCATATTTTGGTTATGTTAAAAAAGGAAACTTTTTTTTTTTGAGATGGAGTCTTGCTCCATCGCCCAGGCTGGAGTTCAGTGGTGTGATCTCGGCTCACTGCAACCTCTGCCTCCCAGGTTCAAGCGATTCTCCTGCCTTAGCCTTCCGAGTAGCTGGGATTACAGGTGCCTGCCACCATGCTCAGCTAATTTTTTTGTATTTTTGGTAGAGACAGGGTTTCACCATGTTGGCCAGGCTGGTCTTGAACTCCTGACCTCAAGCGACCTGCCTGCCTTAACCTCCCAAAGTGCTAGGATTACCGGCATGAACCACCCTGCCCAGCAGAAAACATTGTTTTTAGAGATGTATTTGAAGTATATATAAATGGAACAATATGATGTCTGGGATTTGCTTCAAAATAGTCCAGTGGCGGGGTGGTGAGTGGGAGTGTAGATGAAACTAGATTGCTCATGTGTTGACAATTGTTGAAAATGGATTTTGGCGCCATGGCACATGTATTCCTATGCAACAAACCTTCACGTTCTGCACATGTATCCCAGAACTTAAAGTATAATAATAATAAAAAAAAGAAAATGGGTTTTGGGCACATGAAGATTCATTATGTTACTTATAGTGAATATTACACTATTCATTATATTACTCTCTCTGTTTTTGTGTATGGTTGAAAATTTGCCTAATTAATTTTTTAATGGGAAAAAGTAATAAACACTTTGTGATAATTTATTAAATTGCATACTTAAGATTTGTGCAGGTTTTTGTATCAATGACTGTATTAGTCTGTTGCTATACAGAACTACCTGAGAATGGGTAATTTATAAAGAAAAGAGATTTAATTGACGCACAGTTCTGCAGGCTGTACTGGAAGCATGGCTGGAAAGGCCTAGAGAAACTTACCATCGTGGCAGAAGGCGAGGGGAAGCAGGTACATCCTACATGGCCAGAGAAGGAGGAAGAGAGAGAAGAGGATAGTGCTATACTCTTTTAAACAACCAGATCTCATGAGAACTCACTCACTTTCATGAGAACGGCAAGGGAGAAATCTGCCTCCATGCTCCAGTCACCTCCCACTAGGCCCCTACTCCAACATTGGGAATTAAAATCTGACGTGAGATTTGGGTGGGGACACACAGCCGAACCATATCAATAACTGTGTTAGTTTCCTGTAGCTGCCATAACAAATTACCACAAATTGGTGCCTCAAAACAACAGAAATGGACTCTCTCAGAGTTCTGGATGACAGAGGTCTGAAATCCAGCAGAGCTGTGCTCTCTCCTGTGGCTCTAGGGGAGGATCCGTTTTGGGCCTCTTCCAGCTTCCGGTGGCCGTTGGCATTGCTTGATTTGTGGCCATATCACTCTAGTCTCTGCCTCTATGGTCACATTACTGCCTCCTCTTCTGTCTGTGTAGTCCCCTCTTGCTTCTCTTATAAGGATATTTGTCCTTGGATTTAGGGCCCATCATATAGCCTAGGATGATCTCCTCATTTCAGAATTCTTAACTCAATCACATCTGCAAACCTTTTCCCAACATGTGGACATATCTTTTGGGAGGCCACCATCCAACCCACCATAATGGCATATTTCAGTAGAAAGATTTGAAAACTAATAACTAAAAAGCACAGTTTATCTTTCTCAATTTTGAAATAAGGAGTAACTGTCAGAGTTATTTCTGGTACAAATGTGTGAGATATCCTTGATTTTTTTCCTACCTTGTCACACAAGCAAGTCCTGTCATTTTCACTAAAAAAAAGGTAAATGAAATCTTTCTAACTCCTTTCCATCTACACTCTCAATGCTTTAATCTCATCTACTATATTCTATGATGGTCCTACTGATCTTCCTGGCTTCTAATCTCACCTCTCTCCATTCCATTCTCTGCACAGAGCCAAGCAGAATAATTAATTAAAAACAAAATAAAAATTTATAATCTAATCACCATCTCTTCCTTGCTCTGTACCTGAAATGGTAGTCCATTGCTTCTAGAATAAAATCCAAACACTACCATGGCTTCAAAGGTGGGAATAAATAATTTATCCTCCAAATTTGTCTACACTTATCTGGGGCTATTCCCTTTCTTACCCACAACTGCCCAGTCCCACTGGCTTCTCTTCAGTGTCTTAAACACACCAAAGCCAACTCCAGTAAATGTAGACCTGGGAAAAGGAGACACCAGACAGTATTTACTATGAGAATTCTCTTGATAATTGATAATTAGGCAAATTGTCATTTTTTAAATGAAATAATAATTCATGATGGAAACAGTAATTTATGTTGGATACAGATACATTAGAAACCATGTAAATAAAATATAAATACTCATTCCTCTTCCCACCCTCTAAGATAATGATATTTTCATATATATCTGTTCAGAATGTGTGCTTAAATATTACAAACGTATGATTGTATAACTTGGTAACTTGGTTTTTTTTTTTTTTTTGAGATGGAGTCTCGCTCTGTCACCCAGGCTGGAGTGCAGTGGCATGATCTTGGCTCACTGTAACCTTTGCCTCCCAGGTTCATGTGATTCTCATGCTTTAGCCTCCTGAGTAGCTAGGATTACAGGTGTGCACCACCATGTCTGGCTAATGGATAATTTTCATATTTGTGGTACAGACCGGGTTTCACCATGTTGGCCAGGCTGGCTTCAAATTCCTGACATCAAGTGATCCACGTGCCTCGGCCTCCAAAAATGCTGGGATTACAGGCATGAGCCACTGCGCCCGATTGTAACTTGTTTTTTTCCACTTAGCAATGAACTGAGACTGTTTTTTCGTATTATTACATATACCATTTCATCATTTTCTTAAGGCTTTTGACCCATATTTCCTAATCACCCTCCCCGGGACTTGTGCCAATCTGCATTCCCACAGCAGAGCATGAAAGTGCCCATTTCCCCACATCCCGGGACATGTTTTTAAATCTCAGCCCATCTGAGAGATGAAAAACAGCATCCTATTGTTCAATTTGCATTTCTTGGATGGTTGTGACATTGAACTTTTTTTCCTGGTATTTCTCACCTATAGTTCTTTATAACTGTGTAATGAAATATTTGGTTACATTTTAAAAAGAAATAGCAAACTAGCTAAAAAAGCATTTGTGAAAGCCACTTAGTGCCAAATTGCAGTAGCCCTGCCACCATGCCTGAGAGCACAGTTGCATCAATGCCCCGAAGCTGTTTGCTCTCCTGTATCTGAGCATACAGCTGGGCTTTATAGACCTTATTAGGGAAGCCTTGGTTTTCTTCTTGTAAAATATAAATCACAGAAAACCCGCCATGATCAGTTTTCAAAGTTATTGTTTGCATTTTCTGAAAATACACGTGGTAAAACAAGAAATCATAGATTTAAAATCTAAGTTTCAGAATGGGGCCCAACAATTTGCACTTGCCATTGTCTGCGGTTTTTATCATCTTTAAGTTTCAGCATGGAGTTCACGTAACTTGATATATTAGCATAGTCAGCAATACATTTTCCTGTTACATTTATTTTAGAAAGAAGTTCAGATAAATGTGTAGGAAAACCCTCATTTTCCGCATTATTTTTGAACAAGCAATTTTATTTTGCTTCATCTGAAAAAAAATAACAGCAGGATATTTCAGGGCACCATGTCGGATATAGTACTGCAGATGTAAAAATGTATCACAAACTTGCTTGTGAGGCAATACCAGGGATTATAGCCGGAGTACTTCTAACTGTCCAAGGTCCTGAAATCTCACATTTTCTTGGTTTACAATTTTGTGTATTATTTTGAACTCAGAGTGTTTGCTCATTGAACAGACACATTCTATCACTTCATATTTCTTATACTCTATTATCATTTATGTGTGTCTAAAGTTAATCCACTTCAAGGTTCCAGTGAGATGAGATTGCACCACTGCACTCCAGCCTGGGTGACAGAGTGAGACTCCATATCAAAAAGAAAGAAGGAAGGAAGGAAGGAAAGAGAGAGAAAGAGAGAGAGAGGGAGGGAGGGAGGGAGGGAGGAAGGAAGGACGTTAGTCCACTCGAATACAGATCAACTGACTGAATAGAGCAATTTTATGTGTGATATAGTGTCATATTTTTAAGAGCTATTTTTCTAAAAAAACATAATCAAAACAAAAAATGTAATAATGGTTGTGATTGTGAGACCAAATATTTTCTTAAAAAACTCAAAAACATAAACCAATGTGACCTAAATCATAGCTAAATAGAGAGCTCATTGTAAATAGAAATTCTAAAGAAAGAGGTCCAGAACATCAGAAATAAAATTAAATATTATAATTCAATAAATGCAAGTGCAGGAGTACCAAAAATAAAAAAATAACCTGTTAAATAAAAGGGATTTGTGGAAACAATGTTTTGTTTTAATGGCAAATGTGGAGGGCCAAGGAACACGGTGTGCCATTTCATGGGAGGGAAGGGTGACACTGGAAAGACACACGGTGAATATTGCTTTAAAAAATCTAGTCTTTACCAAAATCAAAGTTCAATGGTGATCAGATATGTGGCTCGTGCACCATCTGTGAGGCGAGCAGGTGGAGAGGGGAAGACAAACTAGACCAAGAAGGAAGTGTCAGCATTTATCGAGAGAGCACAGTAAGTAGCTTTATGAAATAGGCTCAGTGAAAAGAAGATAAATCAGGAAAGATAGTTTCTTCCTTAAAGAAATGGGACAGACACAGAGTCAGACAGTCAGACAGACTCAGAATCTCAGCGTTTAACCCTTTCCTTGAACAACAAAAGCTCAGACAGGCAAAGTGGCTTACTCAAGTTCAGACCACTTACCAGTGGCAGAGCTGAGACTAGAAATTAGTAGTTTCAATTTCTATTACAGTGGTCTTCCCACTCTAGGACAGTTATCTCATATGTGAAAAACTGAACATTCATATAAACAAGCATGCACCACAGTTAAACACAAAGTGGCTGGTCACGGTGGCTCATGCCTGTAATCCCAGCACTTTGGGAGGCCGAGGTGGGTGGATCACTTGAGCCCAGGAGTTCAACAGCAGGCTGGGCAACATGGTGAAGCCCATCTCTACTAAAAACACAAAAATTAGCCAGGCTACTTGGCTAATTAATCCCACCTACTTGGGAGGCTGAGGCGAGAATTGCCTGAGCCCTGGAGGTGGAGGTTGCAGTGAGAGGCGAGAGCACCACTACACTCCAGCCTGGGTGAAAGAGCGAGACTTAGTCTAAAAAAAAAAAAAAAAACAAAAGTTAAACACAAAGGACTTGAGAAATAGAGCAACTATATGAATGGATGACGAAGTGAATGGTATAGAAAGGAGCTGTGTAACATGAGTCAAGAGAGATATGTCTGGTTTTATATGAATTTTAAGGAGGGGGAAGAGCATTGGCCAAGAGGTATGAGAAAGATGGAGGTGTTAATAGGCCCAAAGTTACTAAGGAGAACCCAGTAAACCACATGGCTTTTGGGGATTTTGGGGCAAATCAGAGAAAAAGCGAAGAAAAGACTTCAATAGTCCAACAAATAAGGGACAGAGGTGTTATAAATGCTTGATTAACCCAAATGCATCTGAAATGAGGAGTTTCAGATAACTGAAATTTCTGATTGTGTAACTTTGCTTTTTTCACAACTCCTAATTCCCATCATGCTTGCAAATGTTTTTCAGATACATTAGTCCATTTTATGAAGACTTGAAGCCAGTCAGAATATTTCTGTTCCAGTCCCAATTCTATCACAGATCAGCTGTTTGGCCTCAGGGAAGTCACCTTACCTCTCAGGGCCTCACTGTTATCTGTAAAACAAAGGGCTCTAGTATATTAGAAGTAACCAGACTTTGCATAGAAGAATCACCTGGTGGCCAGGTTTGGCAGTTCATGCCTGTAATCCCAACACTTTTGGAGGCTGAGGTGGGAGGATTGCTAGAGCCTAGGAGTTTGAGGTTGCAGTGGGCTATGAACCCAACACTGTACTACAGTCTGAGTGACAGAGTGAGACTTTGTCTCAAAAAATAAGTCACCTGGGGCTCTGGGGCTCTTGTTACATAAATAATCTCCAGACCCCACCTTAGACCCACTGAAACAGGATCTCAGAGGAAGCGCTTGAACCTAGGAATCTGCTTCTTGTCACTAAGAAATTTTGCAAAGCTCCCACTACTTGATCTCCATGGTCCCTACTAATGATTATATTTATGACTCAGTTTTCTCACTGGAAGCTCAGAATTTCTAAAGCAACTGAATCTCTGTTTGATGGACTTAGGGTCACTGCGAATATGGAAAACATTGTAAGGTTCTCTAGCTTTCTATGGATAAAGGACAAAAGAATGGATACATGCACTAACTCCAGGTTATTTATTCTTTCTTGAATCTAAAATTGAATGGATGAATCTTTGATGTCAGCTTATAAAATTTATATACCAAGGCTGGGCATGGTGGCACATATCCATAGTCTCAGCTACTCAGGAAGCTGAGGCTAGAGGATCACTCGAGTCCAGGAGTTTGAGGCTGTAGTGTGCCATGATTGTGCCTGTGAATAGCCACTGCACTCCAGCCTGGACATCACAGTGAGGCCCTGTCTCTAAAAACCAACTTCTATATGACAGAAAAAAATATACCATGTCCAATGTGCACATGTTACAAATAAAAGTCCTGGCACCAAAGACAGAAAATAATAGATTGTTCTATCTTCTAGGAGTAGAGTAAAGCAAAGCAAACCATCACCACGAAAGTATGAGCTTTACATGGTCTCAGTAGCTTCTTTAATAAAATAACAAGTTACCCAGCTGGTCAGAGGCAGAGTGTAGATTCCCCACTCCCAATATTTTAGAATTAAATTTATTATTTTCCTCATTCATGGCTCAATAGCAATGGGGGCATCCCTGTAATATCAAGTTCAAGCTTACTGTTATGATTTAAAGGAAGAACACGGTTATGATATTGCATAGCCATAATGTTTTGATTTCTTTCCAATGGAGAAAAATAGCACTTAGGAAAACAAGAGAGGCTGAAAATATCCAGAAACGACAAACACAATAATATATTTTCTCCCTCAAAACTAATCTAAACTTAATTTGAATTCATGTATGACATAAAGTACTTAAATAGTCTCTTTCCAAAAATTGACCTTGAAAGATTGGAATTCATCATATATTCTTGCTTATTATATCCATCTGTGTATCTTATATAAAGGACCAGAGCATACAATTGTTCAGTTTGCACATTGTATACAGGAACTAGGTGGAGGTGGTGAGTGGGACTGAAAGCCAGTTCAAGTTCTGGACATACTGCTGTGCTTCCTGGTATTGGCACATCCTTCCTGTCTCATACGCCACCCCTTGTCCCCAAGGGATGTCTTCTGAGGGGAACAGAGAACAAAGATACTGTCTCAAGTTAAGACAGTGCCGTAGTGTGCTGTTTCCCACCAGAGGGGAGTGCCTTTCTCTATCTGCCATCTAGGCTAGCAGTGGCCATCTAGGCTTGCAGTGTTTGACCTTCTCTTCTACGACATTGCTGGAGGTAGATTTAATTGAGTGAGTTCTGATTAGTTGAGATTTTACTACGGTGCATTACATAGTGAGGCAATAATTGATAAAGGTTTTCTAAAAATGTTGCATTCTTTCTACCTGAATATTATAGTCACTTACAACGCTTTGGAACCAGAAGACATCACTCTTTTGAAACTCTTCTTGAAAAATAACGACGCAGATTTGGAAAAAAATGAAAAAGAATAGTTTTTCATAAAAGATACCGTAAGATTCTTAGAAATTACAGTTGTCAACTGAACTTTGATTCCTGATGAAATTCTTTTGCAGGTCCAAGAGGATCAGCATTTCAGTGTGTATCAGTAACATTAGATGACTATTAAAAATATAGTACTGGGGCCAGGTGCGGTGGCTCACACCTGTAATCTTAGCACGTTGGGAGGCCGAGGCAGGTGGATCATTTGAGATCAGGAGTTCAAGACCAGCCTGGCCAACATAGTGAAACCCCATCTCTACTAAAAAGTACCAAAATTAGCCAGGCGTGGTGGCAGGCACCTGTAGTTCCAGCTACTGGGGAGGCTGAGGCAGGAGAATCGCTTTAGCCCAGGAGATGGAAGTTGCAGTGAGCTGAGATTGCACCACTGCACTCCAGCCTGGGTGACAGAGGCAAGACTCCATCTAAAAAAAAAAACAACAACAGAAAAAAACCTAAATAAAAACATAGTATTGGAATCTAAATATAGAGGCATTATATAAACTGGAAATAGACCCTCTTTCTGTACCTCAGCATTATTAATCAACCACTGAAAGAGTAGAGTAGGTTGAGCAACATAATGTGGTCATATATTGAACTGGATAAAAGTTGAACTAATTCCAAGAAGACTGCATATCTGGGTAAATACTTCAGGATGGTCACATATTTGCCATGATTTCAGGGACATAACAAAGGTTTTCTCACCTCCCCCTCTACTCACCTCTTCCCCATACTTCTTTTATTTGTTTCATAATGTCTGATGGTCTAAGATTTATTTTTCTATACTTTGGCTTAAATGTTCACCTGGTGTTAAAAATGCAAATACCTCTGGGATAGGAAGAACATTGTCTTTGAGCATCAGTTCTCTCAAAGAACACAGACAACACACTTTGATAGAGAGAATAATACAAGGGAATAGTACTCCAGAGTTGGGGAGAGAACAATGAAAAGGAAAAAGGGTCAAGAGTGTTTCAATTGCAATTGCCAGAGATCAAAACTTTGTGTAATCATCGTGGCATTGGGAATGGTAATTTGACTTAGAGATTAGTGGGTCCCCAACTTCAGTCAGATAGCTCGGGTTTGATTTCTACTTCCATCTCTAACTAGCCTTGCTTATTTGGATAAGCAGTAACCTCTCTAAGCTCCAATGTTCTCCTCAACAAATATTTATATGCCCAATACCTGTCAGATATTATTTTAAATTAAATCACAATAATATTGTCCCTTTTCTAGGATTCTTATGAGAAATAAATGGGATAATCTTAAAAAGTGGTTGCTATGTGCCTGGTGGATAATAAGAAGAATCTTATGGAACAAGTAATCCTAAGGATGATTCCTTTAATATGTGAATTCCTACACAGTTTACAAAGCATTTCCACATCTGTTGCCTCCTTACAGCAACCCTGTAGGCAGAACTAGCCAGATATTTAGTGCTCCATTTTACAGGTGAGGAAACTGAATGAAGCTTGGTATGATTCACTTGGCTGGTTGTGCAGTGCTCCCTACTGAAAAGAATGGTCGGCTAAAATGTGCATAAGTTGGCCAAATACTTTTTCTTATTACAGACCCCTATTTTATAGATGCAGAAACTCGGTAAGGCTTAGAAAGACTTTGATTTTTTTTTTCTGAAACTTGTAGTGAAAAAGAATGCTTTTAAGAAAAGTATGAGTTGGCCATATTAGCCTATATATGTCAGTAAAGGGGTAAAAAAGGGTTATTTGACATGAAGAAGAGGACATCGAACAATTTAACCTCCAATACATAACAGTTACTGAAAAAGACTGGTTTCTCCTCATCTTCACTTAAGTACGGAAAAATTTAAAGAAGAAAGAGATTTAGACTGGAAATAAGAAAATATTTTTACTTAACCAAAGTTTTTTACATTTTGGAAAAGCCCATCAACAAAGGGTTTGGAATCTTTCACTAAATATATTTAGAAACCTTGAATAGTCATATATATTGGACTCTTATTTAGAAGTAGAAAACTGAACCAGTAATCTTGAAATGACCTCTTTGAAATCTTGTTTCATGATTCAGCAAACATTTAGCTGACTTAGTTGTAGGAGAGGAAAGTTCTTATATTACATTCATTCCAATGATTTTCAAGCAAACAAATATTAGCTTTAAGAGCAGCAAAAATGAAATGAATTTATTTCACACATTCCCATAGGAGGTGGAGACTGTGTCTCACACTTGATCTTCGCTAAAAGGCTGAGAAGCAATGTGAGACTGTGTCTCACTTCCTACTGAACACAATTTTTTCTACTGTCCAGGCTATTCCAAGCCTTTCATAGGCTCTCTGGGAGAAGCATCTGTCCATATGCCCAGACAGTAGGTCCCTCTAAAGAATTTTCAACTCTGCCAAGTTGAAAGACCCTGAGAATAAGACTTGCTCATAAATCAATAGGTTATTGAAAGCACACATGCTTTCTACACGTCTTTAAGTTTGGTTCAAATTAAAACCTTCCTAGAACGACATGAAAATCAGAGCTCATTCATTATGGTGTGTGACCTTGCTGAGTTCTTATTTTTAAATTCAGTAAAATACCATATGTGCCTGTCAACTTGATGTATATGTGTGAAAACACTCATCCATTCCTGAAACAAGACCTTTTGGATAAAAAACAAGATAATTTATTTGAGTAAAGCAAAGACTAAGGAGGAGAGAAATTTGAGTGAGTGGAGCTACAACTGTCTTCCATTCTACGGATACTGGCACAGATGCCAAGTTTATAGAAAATGTTAACTTATTTTAATGACCTACTATGACCAGGAAATAATTTTTCCCCTTTGACTCAACTTATCTTTAGCTACATCAGGCCATTAAACATATCAGAAAGCAAAATGAGCTTGGATTCTTTGAAAAAAAATCAATGGCATTAGAAAAAGATGAAGATGCTTTTCTAGAATAAAACACACTAAACAGAACAAGCAAATGCAATCTTTGGTTGGATCCTGCTTGTCTTAGTCCATTTTTGCTGGTTAGTTTATAAATAATGGAAATTTACTTCTCGTAGTTCTGGAGGTTGGGAAGTCCAAAACCAAGGCTTGTTCTCTGCTTCCAAGATAGCATCTCCTTGCTGTGTCCTCACATGACAGAAGGGCAGTAAGAGACAAGCTCATTCCCTCAAGCCCTTTTTTAAAAGGCGCCAATTCATAAGTGGGAGGGGAGTCCTCATGACCTAATCATCTCCTAGAGGCCTCACCTCTTAAGACAATTACATTGGAGAGTAAGTTTTAAATGAGTTTTAGAGAAACACATTCAAACTACAGCACTGGTTTTTACCAAACAACTGTAACTTTTCTGTGTGTTTGAAAATTTTCAAAGTAAATAGTGGAGGGGAAAAGCAAAAATATTCTAGCTCCATCTCTTTAAAAAATTACCTGGGATTATGGTTTGGTAGTAATCCAGAGAGAGAAAAACACTTTAAAACTTGTTCTATAAGAAGAAGGCCCGTAGCTCTGTACATTTTTGGTAAGATGTTTGGCACAATGCTTTATAGGAGCATAAAAATATAGTCCTAAGGGTTAAGATTTTAAATAGAGAAACTTATAGGGAAAGAGGATGCAGTTCCTGGTTATGAATCATGTCCATCAGCCTGACACCTTAATTACAACTTCTTTGGAGTTTATAGTATATTATCCTCATTAATCCCCAATTAGAGGTTTGAGTCATCAAAATAAATCTGCAGGACTTACACGCACAGAGTTCATTATGGAGCAGCCTAGCTTCATGCTTCCAGGTGTATGACATATGACACCCTCTGTCCTTTCACTTCTGATGTGTCTCTAGTTTTTCCAAGCCAAAAGCAGAGTCCAGGATTAGAGCAACATATATTTAAGGGTGTGTTTTTGCAGATGTCAGTTGGGACTAGAAAACAAATGTAGGCATGCTTAAACGCTGAGACCAATGTGGAAACTTCACAAGGTGGGGGTAGGGGGAAGAAAATTTCTGGTGGGGCACGTTTAATTTAACGTTAATGTATAACGCTATCAATTTTACCTCCACTGAGTGGGTATATGAAGGGGATGTTTGCGTGTCTGTGTGTATGTGTGTGTGGTAAAGGAGGGTGTGTGTGTGGCGGGGGGTATTTTCACAAAATGACATGGAAACCTGACTGCAGTTCTTTTGGGAAGAGGACTTGGAGGTGTCTTGGGGGTGGGGAAAAGATGGAAGACTGGGATTTCTTCTGGACTTCAGGGAAGAAGGATGAAACCAAAGGGAAACAATCCAAGGCAGATTAATGAAGTTAGTCTAATATTCGTGAATTCAAAGTAGATTCTAATCAGCCCATCTCCTCCCTCTTCTGTTTGCAGAACTGGCACTAAACAGGATTCCCCAAGCTGCTTCATCACTCCCTGCCATTCGCTGTCCCAGGAAATTCTCCTTCCTCGCCCCGGAATCCGTGTTCGACTCTTCTCTGGCTGAGCTGTTCATTGCCAGCCACCCCGAGACTCCCCACGCGGCAGGCATCGTCTCCTTCGGTCTCACAGCCACCCCGGGCCGGAGCGTGGGGAGGGTGTAAGGGAGCCAGCCAACTCGGGGAAACTTCGTTGCCAGAGATGACTGGGGTTTTCGGGCTTTCCCAGCCTTCCCATGCCGGGCCACACGGCATTCATTAAAGTGGTGGGGCAACTATTGCTGCGCTCCGGCCGGGCAGGTTTTGAGCTGCAGAGACCCGTGCGCCCGGCAGCAGCGCTTTGCCACAGAGTGGACCCAGGACGCGGCGGCCGCCAGCCCGGGTTTCCTGCTAGGGGACGGCGAGTGCAGGGAGACTTTGCGCCACGATGTTTTGTTTTCCTGCCGCAGGAACGCTAGGCAGTGTCTTTCCACCGGACTTAACCCGCCTGAAGCAATAGCCATGGAAGTTGCGGCGGCACAAAGGGAGACAGAACCGCTCGGCGCGGCATCTTTTTTGGATGTTTTTTCTCTACACAGACGACTTCATTCTTTCCTTGGGTAAGTGAAGTCCAGCTTGTAAATAACCAAAGGGTAGAACCCAAGGGGATGGAAGGGGATTGCAGTAGCCCAAAGGGCTAAGTTTTCTTGGGGGGGGTGTCTCCCTCCATCCCCACTCCATGCAGTCCACTCTAAATACGCAGTTGAGGAGTTGTGTTTGATTTCAGGCACGTTGTGGGAAACGGTACTGGGATTTATTTACCTAATTTTGGTGGATTTTTTTTGGGGGGGGTGGGTGGGTAACTTGTTTTTGTCTACATTCTGAGAAGGGAGAATGAAAGTGGAGGTGAGAGAAAGCTCCAGAGGTTGGAGGTGGGTAAAAGAAAGGAGGGGGCGGCATCCAGTGATTAAGCAGAGAGATCAACCTAAGGGCCAAGGCCTAGTGCAAGTCTTCAAGGCAGACCAGGAGCACTAGACACTGATCCTGCTCCCTACCCTAATAGAGTCTACCCCAACCTCCCCATCCCCAACCCTCCCCTTATAACCATCCTGCTGTTGCCATTCTGGGGAAGGTCATCATTACTCAGGGCCTCAAATAACTTTTAATGAGGACCTGCAACCTGTCTTGTACACAAGTGATGCTCAATAAATGTTTGTTGATTGGCCGAATGATGTTGCATCCTAAGGGTGCAGTTCCTGCCACAGGAATTTGCCTTGGACAGTGAACTAATTCCCCGATGCAGACCCCAGAACACAACCATACGTCAATTCATTTTGCAAAGGAGGAGGGCCTGGAGGCTTAGAAAATATCGTATTTAGACCTTCATTACCCAAACGAACCCATGGGACAGGTTCAGGGACAGATTCATGGGTCCGGGGACTGGATGAGCTCACAAGGTTCTGGCATGGAGAGCACGGACCTTTGTGTCATACAAACTTGGGTTTGAATCCTCATATCGTGACCTTGGGAATGTTTCTTTATCTCTCTGAGCCTTGATCTTCTCATCTGTAAAAGGAGGCCAGTTACAGCTTCTGCAAAATGATGTAACAAAGATGAATGGAGAGGAAATACGAGATGGCGAGGGGGAACTCAGTAAAGTCAATCTTGCCTCCCCATGCTCTGAGGACTCAGGAGAGGGTATCTTTCTCTGATGAAGCCCCTCTCTGGCTCTGATGCAGGCAAAAACATTGTATTGCAGTGACTGTGCTAGAGTCCAGCTGCCCATGAACGGTTAAAGAGAAGAGCGCAGAGGGAGGTTCGAAAGCCTTTCTTAGAAGCATCTCCCTCTGGACTTGAGAACAGAATTTACATACACACTGGTGTCTCGGGGCATGGCTGAGAGAAGCAGATTCCTTGTTTGTTTGATTTCTATGTCTTAGCCATCCTCCCAGTCCCAGTAGAGAGAGGCAAAGTGTGGTTACAGAGTCCAGGGAAGATGGTTCTGAAGCACGCAGGAGCCTGCCTAAAGGGCTGAAGAGTCAGAGTAGCACCATCAGATTGGTACCAGTTTTGCCTGAATGGGGTTTGCAGAGAATTCAGGGCTCCAGCCTGGGCTGCCTGTGATAGCCCAGTGACAAAGCACTCACCTTTCCCACAGACCACAGCGGACCTCTCTAGCTCTTTCTCTTGGACTCAGAAACCTTGATGTGATAGTGAGGGATGGATGGTGAGAAAGATGCTGCTGACATAGGGCTCCCCAGAAGCCTCAAGGTGCCCTAGAGTGGCATGCAACTCAGAGATCAGCTGCTAGTGTGGGATTTTAGGACCCCAGCTGGCAGGCATGGGAATGGGCTGGGCAATTTCTATACGTAAGTAAAGGCAACAACAATCTAACAGGACCTTATGGCACTAGATAGTAAGCCCCATGAAGGCAAGATCTCTGTCTTATTCTCTGCCATATGGCCAGCACATAGCACAGTGATGGCACCTGGAAGGGGTTCAATATATACGTTGAATGAACAACAAATTTTAGTAACCTTATCTGGAAGCCAGAGTAGGGGTTTAAACTATTTCCTATCCAACGCTGCAGCATGCAATCCATGTCTTCATTTAACAAGTATTTCTTGAGCATCTAGTACGTGTAAGGCTCCACTGCGAGGCATCCGAAGCAATTTGTCAGTATCATTCATGTTGATACTCAGAGTGACCCGTTCAAGAGCACCTCAGCACCACCTGGCTTTTCTGGAGACTGAGGCCCCACCACAAACCCCTGTGGGGTTTCAAGCAGGGTCAGTGAGAGGGCATTAGATGAATGCTCCAGGTTTAGCCCCTTTCCGGGAACAGGTCTGGGTCCCTTAGCATCTGCCCTGCTGGGTCCCACGATCCCGGGGCCGCCGCTTCCAGGAGCTGCCGAGTCTTGGCAACTCCGCTTTCCTCCGGGGCCGCCCTGCCTCTCTCAAGCCTCCTTTCCAGCCAGCGACCAGAGGCCCCAGTCCGGCTGCAGGTAGCTGGGGAAGGGACCAAGCTGCGCCTGGGGAGCGAGCTTCCCCGGGCAGGGAGAGCGCAGCAGACGCGGAGCGGTCCCAGAACAAAAGGCTCATGGCTGGCACGGGCCTCCTCGGAGTGCGGCGGGGACGTGGGTTCGGGACTCAGGCGAGAGAGCCAGGCGCGGGAGGAAAAAAAATGAAGTGAGAAAAGAGAAGGAGGGAGAGCCCAGGGTGAGAGCGGTGAAAAGAGGTGACCCGGAGGCTGAGGTCTGCGGCGGGGCCGCAGCGGCCCTTCCTCCGCCTCCTGCAGCGCCTTCCAGGCAACCAAGCGTGTCTCCGGCTGCAACTCCAGCAAGCGCGCCGCTGCCGCCTCCACGCCTGCCCGCCGGCCGGCCGAGCCAGTAAGTAGCGGTGCACCCGCCGCTCGCTCCCCGCCCCTCCGCGGCTTCCCCGCCACCGCCCACCGCCTCCCGCCGCCGGGTGGGCAAGTCCGCGGCCGCCTCCTGCTGCCCCGGGCCGGGTGCCGGAGGCTCAGCGCGCCTTCCCGGTTGGGCGCCTGGGTCCGCTGCTCGCCCTGCTCCCTCTTGCCGGGGCGCGGCGTCTGGGGCGCGCCGCGGGGAGGGTCGCCCTCGCCGCGCGCTCCCCGGGCGCCGCGCCACCCCTACATCCAATGGCTTTCGGGGAGCGGGAAGTGGAGGGCGTCGCCGGGGGCGAGGAGCCGCGGCCAGGGTGGGGCGTGTGCGCTCAGCGCGGCCGAGCGAGGCTGACGTGCCCGCCCAAGCGCGCGCCCGGGAGTGTGTGTGCGGGTGTGTGTGTGCGGGAGTGTGTGCGCACACGCCTTCGGGGGCTGGAGTGACACTGCAGTGGGCTTCTCCGTAGCCCCAGCCTTCAGGCTGCTCAGCCCCTAACCTGCCGGCACCGCTTTTGGGAAGCAGCTTGGCTCTTCCATCTTCCCAAGCCTTCCTCTCCATCTTTTCATCCACCCCTCGCCGATCTTACTTTTTCTTTTACCCACGGGGCCCCGGCCGGCCACCCCCTAGCCGGTGCAAACACCCAAGCTGTCTCCAGTTCTCCCCCAAGCTAATATTTTCCCACCTGTCTTTTTCTGGGGTTCCTCCACGAGCCAGTCCAAGGCTCCCCCAATCCTCGGAAATTGTTTTGTTGGACTGCTAAACCGAGGCGTGTAAAGCTTGAGGACTTTATTATTATTTGGGTTCTTTTCATTTCTTCCCCTTCTGGGCAACGGAGCAATGAAATTTCCAATTGAGACGCCAAGAAAACAGGTGAACTGGGATCCTAAAGGTGGGTATTTCCTACTTTTGGCTGCCCTCGCCCTGCCTCTGTCTCCGGCGTGTGCGCGCTTCCTTGAGTGGAAGCACTCTTGCTTCTGGCAGCGTGTGTCCTGAGGCTGGGAAATGCGCCTGGGAACTGCAGCGCGGGTGGGAGGAGGGCGGAGGCAGCGTGGGTTCCGAACCCAGATAATGCCTGTCATTACCACATAATCATTGTCCCTCCTAGATTGTCTCCAGATCTATTTAGATAGACCAAGCCGACTGTTTGGTTTGAAATTCCAAGTGTCGGTATTTGCTTTTGACTTTGAGTGTGCGAGTGTGTCTGTGTGTGTGTGTGTGTGTGTCCTTTGTTTCTGGTGATCTTTGTCTCTCTGGCAAATGGGTGGGGTGCCTCCCCCTGGACCTGGAGCTGCGCCGCATGCCCGGGTGTCCTCAGTGGGAAAGGTTTCCTGGCAGCAAGTGGGGCTCGAGTTGCAGCAGCCGTCCCTAGGGGTGGGCTCTTCTCGCAGGGCATGCAGAATAATGGAGCCCACAGGACCTCCTGAGTCTTCGTTCAATCTTATTACCAAACCTAGCAGCTAGTTAGGCTCAGGTCAGAGTAGAAGCAGGAGGAGGGGTGGTTTGTGAGAAGGGTGGGGCTGGCAAGGCATCGGGGAGGGGCACGAAGTGTGCCCGCCCAAGCAATGGTGTGGTTTGCATGCTTTTACGAATGTTGGACCAGGTTTCATCCACGCAAAAGGGAGCGATTAAGGCGGATTTGTGTGTGCCTAGCGTCGGCCACCGTGTCTGTAATTAGCATACAGATGTTAAGGCTCCGAGGGAATGATCAGTATGGGAGCAGAACAAGTTGGAACCGCGTGTCCAGTTGTGACAAGAATGCTCTTTAGCATTTCTCTTAGCTCATCTGACGACTGTGTCAGGCTAGGCAACGCCTCTGTGTGTATTGGGTTTGAAATTTGTTTATTTGGGGTGCATGTGTGTTTAATGATCTTTATGAGCGCATTTCTTCTTTTTCTCCAGACTGGAAAGAAGAAACCTTCTTATTTGTTGAGTAAATGTCTTAGGAATTGACTGGCTATTGAAGAGTGAGTGAAGAGATATTGCCTTTTTTAAACACCGAGGTTGTTACATCTTAAATGCAGCCCAAACCTTCTATTTTGTCTCTACTTGAAATCTCTGGAAATATGGAGGTGTGCCTTTGCTTTTTTGGGGGGAGAATCCCTGAAAAGCATTTTTGTTAAATACCTATTACATGCTAAGCACTGTCCTAAGCTCTGGAGATACAGTCAGAACAGGAAAGATAAAAGCTCTGACTTGGAATTTAGAGTGAGGCAGACAGACCTAAATCAATCATTGCATGGAGGAATGCATTATTCGAAGTTTATGTATGCTCCAGGGAGAGCATCAGAGGCTTAAGAAAGTGTCTGATAGAAGAGATTGACAGGGACCAGAGAAGGCTTCCCTGAGGACATGACACTTGGACTTAGGCCTGGAGGATGTATAGGAGTTAATTGTCTAAGGGGGAGGGGAATTGTTGCAGAAGGGGGAACAGCAAGTGCAAAGGGCCTGAGGCAGAAGAGGTATGTGTATTTGATGAACTGAAAGGAGGTTCCCATGGCTACTGAAGAGTGAGTGAAGAGGTATTGCCTTTTTTAAACACCCAGGCTGTTATACCATAAATACAGCACAAACCTTTCATTTTGTCTCTATTTGAAACCTCTGGAAATATAGAAGTGTGCCTTGGCTTTCTTTTGGGAAATCTCTGAAAAACGTATTTATCCCTAGCAGAGAGCAAGAGGGCTTGTGTTTTGAGATATGACTGGGGGATCCACAGGTGAGACCCCCGCCAAGCCTTGTGTTGTTGGAGATGGGGTAGGGTTGTGGGGTTGGAAGAGTATAGTATTTATCTTAAGTCAATGAAGAGTTTCAAGACGAGGAGTGACATGATTTGAACTAAGTTTCAAAACAAGTGCTGTGTGGCTCTTGTGGATGTAGGGGACCAGATACAATGGTAGCATGGGCCAGGGTGGTTGCTGTGGGCGTGGAGAAGCGGATGGAGCAGAGAGCTGTAGAGGACATGAAATCAACAGGCTTTGCACGAATAATGTGTGGAAGTGAAGTGAAGGAATTGGAATGACTGAGATGGCAGCCAGGGCAGGACCAGTCTTGAAGGAAAGCTCATGAGTTCAATCTAGGACTTGTTGAGTAGGACATGTCCCCAAGCCATCCAAGGGGTGTGTTAGGTGGGCAGCTGTCTAAATGCTGGGGTCAGGATCTTCAAGGAACTTTGGTACAGAGGGAGCACCGTGAGACTGATTTTGTGAAGCTGGCTTTGGGTTTTAAGGTACATTTCTGTATGATCATCATTCTATATATTCATGTTACAGTGATGAACACAGACGAATTTTACACATTTTACAGCCTGACACAGTGAAGAAAAGCATACAAATAGCACCTTCAGTTACAACCAATGGTGCTAAAAATGAAAAAACCTCAATAAAAATAACAACATTTAACGAGCAACCACTGCATGCCAGGTGCTTTATGTACATTATTTCATACAATTATTTTCACAATACTTATCTGATGGTATAAGTGTTATAGTCCCATTTGGCACTTGATTGCCATCATGACACCACTAATCTGCCTTCCAGTGGAGTTGCTCTGACTTTGTGCACAGTTGTTCCCAAAGGTAGGGGTGACAGTAGTCTTTTTCTAGCCAGGGGATGGAGGAGGGAAGAGAGTGGGAAGTGAGGTGGCATATCTCTTATCTCTATAGAATTATGTGCTAGGTGCTCTTCTAATGCTTTACATGTGTTAATTTAATCTTCACAAACATTTTAGGAGGAAGGTATTATCCTAAGTTTACAGATGAGTTAACTGAGGAACAGAGAGGTTGAGTAACTTGCCCAAGGTTGCACAGCTAATAGGACAAGATTAGAATCTGGGCTCTTAAACACTCTTCAAGTCTGTGTTTCTTATTGGGACTTTTGGTTTTTGCCTGGTAAGGTTTCCAAAGCTCAGGAAGTGGAGAAGCTTGTTGGGAGGAGGAAAAGGAGAAGAGAGAGGATGAAGAGGAAAAGGCATTGGAATAGGAGGAGGATAAAAGAGAGGAAGAGAAAGGAGAAAGGAGAAGAGGAGACAGTGACTCAACCTTACCCTACTCGTTCCTTTCTCTACTAACCTATTTAGACAATAATGTTTTCATTTCCATGTCTGATGGGCAAGTCAGTGACTACTGGACAGAGTTTGGGTCTGTATTTTGGAGGTTCTGGATTACACAGACCAAATGTGTTTAGCAGGGAAAAGACGAAGGGGAGCCCAGCAGTATTAGGGGAAAGTGGAGAGACAGTTCACATTACTTGGACTGTAGGATTTGTCTATCAACAGACATGACCCTTCAGGCGGAGGTGCTCTCATGGGTTGTGGAAGGCAGTTGTAATTATAATGTTTTTCTTACAGCCTTATTACCCTACAATTTAATAGCACAAAATGAAGGTGGTTTGAGAATAGATTGGTTTGGATAGCATTTGGGTGGATTAAGCAAAGCATTGTCAAGAGGTGTAGGTAAAAACAAGACCCAAGTGGAAAACGGTTCATCTCTGGTGAGCTATGGCCTTCCTTCATGTTCATGGAACAGAGCCTTCTATGAAGAGCGTTACTGTTTGTGTAGGACCTACCATGAGCAGATTGGTTCTGAGTCTTAGTCTTAGCTTTCATAGCAGAATTTACGTGCACTTTAAATCATCAGCATCATTTGTTGATGATTTTCTGCTTAAAATTGGTATTTACTTGCTGCTTATGTGTATTAAGATCTTTTTAAAACCAGTAAGATCTGCAAATAGTATTCCTCTCACTAGAGGCAAGCAGATGAATACAGTGTAAAAAAAACTTTGGATTTGGGGGCAAAATAATTAGGTTCTAAAAGCAGCTGTAGCAATACTTAGTTGTATGACTTTGGGCTGGTCAATGAGCTTTTCTGGGTTTCACTTCCCTTCCATGGAGAAAGGAGTCATTGCCTTTGCCTACCTCTTTGACTTTGTCTCTTCAACTTTCCCCATCTTGATCTGATCTTAGGGCCAGTTGGCTTCCTTTCATCCCTCAGATAGATCACACTTGCATCTGTCTGAGGGCCTTTGTGCTTGGAATTCCCACTGCTTATAATGCATTTCACATAGTTGGCTCCTTTCTGTCATTTGAATCTCAGCTCAAATGTCCTCTTGTTAGCAAGGGATTCCCTGTCTCATCTGAAAGACCTCTCCTCCTGTTCCCCAGCACCATCATTTTCTCTTATGTCACCTGTTCGATTGTCTTACTGGCACTTGTCATGATTTGAAACCATCTCACTTACTCACGGGTCACATTTGATGCCAGCCTCCTTTACTAGCATATGAGCTGCATGAGCAGGGACTTTCTCTGTCTTGTTTATTGCCATAACCCCAGTGCCCTGGAAAGTGCCTGGCACTCAACCCTTTGCTGAATGAATGGAAGGTTGGCAGGAAGGATTGGAGAGGACTGAAGGCTTTATGCCTCATGGAAATTGCAGGACGCCTCTAAGCTGTAAATGGCAAAGTACAAATAAGGAGAAAGGAAGAACATCCCCAAATAGTGGCATATCAGAAAGGACACTGATATTCCCGCTTTCTTGCAAGCTCCAGCTCACTCTAAACCTCCAGTGGGCTGTTTTCCTTCTTTTCTCGTCTTTGACCAGGAATAAGAAGGCTGAATAGAAGTGCAGTGAGGGTGGATGGGTGGACTAATCTATCCTGCTAAAGATATGGTCAGTGTCCAATAAATAATTTGGCTTATATTAGCTATTGGAGTGTGGCTATTTTTAGGCACTTTAATCCACTTAAGAAAGAAGCAAAGCTCTAGGAGTGGAGCTGGATTTTTTTTTAAATGCTGCACTTTTAGTGCACACTTTAATGCAAAATTCTGGAGAAGCCCATATCTTATGTGCATAGCACCTTTCAGTTTACAGAACACTTTTTAGGAATGATCTCATTTGTTCATTAAACAACCCTATTTTTGTAGGGATTCGACTCTTAGATTTACTGACAAATAAAGCAAGATGTAGAAAGGATAAATGATTTATATGGGAGCCCAAAGCAACAAACAGGCAGAGCTGGGGCTACCCTAGGCCTTTTGATGCTTACGTCCATGACAATTTCCTTCAAGCTTTCCTTCCTGCCAGCAAGTTTGTTCATTCCACTCTCTCCTGCTCTTTGTTATCCAAAAGTGTGTTCAAAGATTTCTCTGAGAGATTTAGGGGAAGCAGTCTCCCTGTTGATCAGTGAATCTTTAATTGATGGCTATTTTCAGCAGGTTGTACTTATTGTACAGGTCTACACTTTCATTCGATGAGCTCAGGTGAAGACCCTTAGATCTTCCTTCTGCCTGTACTGGCTAAAAGAATATTTTGGTCTTTCGTGAATGGGGGCCATTTTCAACTTGCTAGGTTGCTTAAGTGCTAGCTTTATTAATGTGTTTCCAAACATACATTTGCATAGCTTAGATTTCCTGGAAAGAAAATAATCTATTTTTGATTTAATATCCAATTTTCAGGAGATCAGTGTTCCAAACGGGATTTAAAATGTGCCAATATTACAATTATCCTCAAAAGTACCAAGGAACAGTGTTCCAAAGACTGTCTTGGCCAAGATTTGGTTCAGGCTTCTTTTCCAGCAGTGTCTAAGGAGCTTCACCATCCTTTTGCCAATCCCAGTGATCACTGGGTTGAATTAAGACTGAGCAGGTTGACTTTGCTATTCCAAGCCATTTCCAAAACGTCTGTACTTTGGCTCCATATGAGCCCCACCTTAAATCTGATGCATTTAAAAAACATAGTATAGTCTTTCCCCTCATTAGGAAACTTCAACCACAACTGAGATATGGTGTGAAGTATATTTAATATAGGCACAGTGAGCTAGTGATTTCCTTTATACTTTTAGTCTACAGGAAATTAGAGGAAGAGTTTAATGATAAAATAGAAAGAAGCCATTCTACTGATAGCCAGTTAGGAAGTTTCAGTTTGGACAGCTCCCTTGGCTGATGCAGAAAGGTGGATAAAAGTGACAATCTTTTTCTGTACTCTGATTCTTATGAAGGGCACCTACTGGATGATCCAGATGAGGTTAGAGTTAGTTAGGGGCTTAGCTCTGCATGGCTTGTTTACAGAATCTACCTAAATGTGGCACTAGGAGTGTGGTCACCCTGTTGGTTCCACCCACCTGGAGAATCATGGAGGTCAAAGGGACCTTCCACTTCTGGGGTCTGGTCCTAGGGGTACTCTCAGTGGAGACTTTACAGTTTATCTATGTCTGGCTCATTACCATCACCTAGAATGAGGAAATAAAGACCTCATATTTACTTGCTAGAACATCTATTTGTCATTTGCAGCCACAGTTTAAGATTTTTTTTTCTCCCTTGTGAGTGTCTAGGACTGAGTACTCTGAATTGAAAATGAAACCTGACTTCCTAATCCTCCATTTAGGGTTGAAGGGAGGGAGTAAGGGCCGTAATCACTGGCAGGGGAGGGCACGGTCATGAGGGAGCATTGCATTCTTTTCCTTTGCCATTCCCAGAGCCAGGGAGGTGGGGAAGGGGGTGGGCATTGGAGGTAGTGGGGACGAGGCTGGGGGGTGGATAGGATTTCAGGAGATTTTAGGTTTTGTATTACTGATAATTTCTAGTCTCATCACTTACCCTTTCCATGGAGATAACTTTGTAGCAGAGTGGAATGGTGGGGAAACAAGACCAGAAAGGTAAACATAGGATTTACTGCCATACATAAGCCAGGTGATCACAGGGAAATTTTCTTTCATTCCTCCCTTCCTTCTTTTCTTCATTCCTTTTTTCCCTCTTGACCCCCGCCCCCCCAAAATCCTGCAGAGTTTTGATCTCAATTGCTCTCGCTTGAGCAAAGGGTCCTTTCTCCCATACTCAACTACCCAGTGTGGTGGGGCTGGTGGTATTTACAGTTTAAAAAGAGTTGCTTGAATAGAAAATGAAAATTTGGTCAGGTGATGGAGAGCCTGGAAGTCATGGTCACCTTTGCAGACGCCTAAAACACCAATATTCATAATTTTGACATGCAAGCTACCAACAATTTTACTACCAAGAAAATGAGTTTCTTATGTGCAAGCAGAACTCGAGATCCCCTAAATAATCACACACCAAATATTTAGCATGATAAAGATAAATAGTATAACTTACTAAATTTAATGTGATATGAGCCTGACAGGTAGAATAGAGATGCTTGATATTAGGTGTGATAAAAGATTTGACATCAAACATTCACTTACTTCGTCCTCTGAGACAAAAGTCAGGCACCAAGTGTTTAAGAAAAATTGATGGAAGGAAAAGCTTAGAGATGAATAAAGTCTATTTATTAATTTATATTTTTCTCTGAAAATTGGGGAGTGTTGTTACCCATGTTAACCGTGGACCAACCTGGGCCAGCTCCTGGATTCTACTGGCTGAGAATGTTGCTTTAGGCCAAAGGAATTTATCCCCAGTGGTGGAATTTGAGGCCATATGGGAGGTGATTATGATAGATCTGGTTCGGCCTATACATTCTTATAATAACCTGAAAGGAGATTAAATACATGTTATAGTCATTTAACCTAGACTCCAAGCAAAATGTCACCCTCTGTACAGTATAGGAGCTTAGGATAGGAGACCTGGTTTCTAGGGCTGGCGCAGCCACTCGTTTAGAAAAGGAGGGAGTTGAGTTGTTGGTTATTGAGATCCCTTCCTTCCCTGATAGTCTTAGATTGCCTAAGTCCTAATCCAAGCATGATTTACTAGAGGCTGATTTGGGAACATCGCTTCATTTTTCTGTGACTTGGTATCTTCATCTGCAAGATAGAGATAATTACAGCTATTACTTCTTTGGTTTGTTATGTGGATTACATAAAGTGATACATGCAAAGCTCTTAGAAGAATGCTAGATCATCGTAAAGGCTCCATGAGTGGTACCTGCATTATGCTGTTCTCACAGTTGCAGGAGGCAGCCTGTGAAGTCAGGGCAGCCTCCAGTTCAGCCTCTTGGAAGCATCTGGTTCACTGTCTGGATCATCCAGGAGGTGGTCCATAGCAGAGCACAACCCTCCTGATACTCTGGTACAGACTCTTAGTATTCTTAGTTCAGATTTAAACAACCTAGGCTGTCCTGATTAAGTCAGAGAAAAGACCAGTGAAAGAACATGGCTTGGAATCACAGTATTTGAGTCTGAGTTAATGTACCAATTTTATTAGCAGTGTATCATAGTCGATTTCAGCTGCTTTAATAAAATTCCATAAACTAGATACATTATAGACAATAGAAATTTATTTCTCAGTGTTCTGGAGGCTGGGAGGTCCAAGATCAAGGCACTGGTAGATTTGGCATCTGGTGAGGGCCCGCTTTTCAGCTCATAGATGGTGCCTTCTTGCTGTGTCCTTACATGGTGGAAAAAGTGATGGGTCTTTCTTGGGCTTCTTTGATAAGTGCACTAATCCTAATCATGAAGGCTCCATGCCCATGACCTAATTACCTTCCAAAGGCCCCATCTCCTAATAACATGACCTTTGGGGTTAGGATTTCAACATATGAATTCTGGGGGGACACATTCAGACCATAACACTGTGTGAACTTGGCCAAGTCACTTAACCTTTTGTAGCCTTAGTTTTCTTTTGGGTAAAATAAAGATCACAATAACAACCACTTCACAACTGCTGAGGTGATCAAATGAGACAAATGTGAATAAACTTCATAAACTGTTAAATTCCAGACCAACATTTTCCAAAATGTGTTCTATGAGACATAAGCTAGACTCATCAGATACTCTGAGAAGAAAAGTGGTGTCATGGTAAAGTTGGTTTGCAGGATGATACGTGCTCAGTCATTCCTAGAGAGTCATCGTGCATGTTAGCATGTTACTGTATTATTGTGTAACAAATAACCCCAACATTTAGTGGCTTAAATCAATATAAACATTTATTATCTCATAAGTTCTGTGGATAAATAATTCAGGGATAGTTTAGTTGGGTGGTCTGACTAGGAGTCTGTCACTGATTGTGGTCAGATGTTGTCTGGGCTGCTGTCATCTAATGGCTTGACTGGGGCAGGAGGATCTGTCTCCAAGATGGTGCACTCATGTGACTTGCAAATTGCTGCTGGTTGTTGGGGAGAGGACTCATTTCCTGCCAATGTGGGCCTGTCCATGGGATGCTTATGTATACTCATATGTGACATGGTGGCTGGCTTCCCCAAGAACAAGTGATTCAAGAGAGAACAAGGTGGAATTGGCAACACTTTTTATGACTTAACTTCAAAAATCACATATTGTTACCACCACCACATTCTTTTCATTAGACACCAGTCACTAAAGTTAGTCCATATCTGGGGAGGGGTGGGGGTGATCACATTCATATTGGAAGGGAGACATGTCAAAGAATTTGAAGACATATTGAAAAATCACCATAATAATTTTTTCCTATCATTTATTGAATAGGCACCACGTGCTAGGCTAAATGCATTATAGTTATTATCTCATATAATCCTATTCATAATCCAAAGAAATAGGTGAAATTATTATCTCTGCTTTCTGAATGAGGAGGCTGAGGCCTATAGAGCTTAAGTAACTTGCCCAAAGTTACCTAGTCGTGCTACGACTTGAACCCGGGTCTGTCTGATTTAATGCCTGAACTCTTACCTCTGCCTCATACACCTCTCTCTGATAATCCTGTAGTTCAGAAGTCTGTTTAATTTTGTTTAAGCTTGCATTTTCTACTTAACCACAGAATGATGATTCATTTAACTCCATTTTTACCCTTTCATTTACCAACGGCTTGAAACATTATTCTAGAAAGACAGTGAGCATGATGATGATTTATGTATAATATGAACATATGGTCTTATAATAGATCCCAGCATACCTATCAGTCCAAACTTTTTGTATTATTCAAATACTGGAAGTGTCTATTGAGCCTGTCTTGTGTGGGCACCATGCTATGTGTAAATCTGTAAACATTAATTAAAAAAAAAGACCCCATAATCCACCCTATTTTTTCTGACTGTGATAACTCATGGTCCCACTTCTCTTACAGAGTCCCTTTCTTTGCAATGTCCCTTCTTTTACAGATTCAGTGACTGACAACTTAACTTTCTTGGGTAAAGCCAGAAAAACAGGATGGCCTCCAGGCCGAGCAGTAGAAATGCTGGGGAATGGGGTGTCTGGTGTGTGTCTGGTGTGTTCCTGCAGTGCCTGCAGGCCATGTGTCTGTATGGTGACTGAAACGCAAGTCGGCACCCAGCCAAGATGGCAGGGACCGTGTGCCTGGGGGTGACGGCAAACACACAGCGAGAAGCTGCTGATGGAGGGAGGACCGTTAGCACTCCTTGTCATATTTTGAGTAAACATTTTTTTGACAATCTTGTTGCTTTTTCTGTACAGTCTTGAGAAAATGATTTCCAGGAAGCAGGATGCATCCAATGCCTTAGAGGTTCCCATGTTTCCAAACATTACATGCCTGGCTGATTCCTGAGGCAGTTTTGTATTCTGAAGGAAGTTTTGGAGCTTCTGTGTTCTGGGCAGAGGCGAGTGAATATGGTTTCTTTTGAGTAGCACTGTGGACTTGAGAATGATCAGGAGCTGGACATTGTTGAATATGTCACTTACTACATAAAACGGCAAAGACAGGGTCTGGGACAGGGTGAGAGTGTGTTGAATGGCGCTGCCTGGGGCCCCAGTCACATTCAGGAGCCAGCATTGATGGCATCTGTAACCATAGTGACGAAGAGTGGAAAAAGTCTCAGGATGCCAAGACGCCACTGTGCCCCCCTTCTGGTTCTGTTGTTTTCCCCTCTATTCTTTCATCCAGAAATTCCCCCCTCCCTGCCCCCAACCACCCTGACAAGGGACCGACTTTCAGGGTGGTTTCTACACTGGTGATTTTAACTTCCTACTAACTCAACACTTCCTGCGGCCCCTTTTTCAATTCTGAGATCCACAAGGATTCATTATGATCCAGACTAAGCCTCATGCACCTGATTTCTTCCGCTTTTCCATTTTTACTGTGAAAATTGGTCCTAAGTCATGTAGTATACATACTCTAGACTTATTTACAGCTGGGCATAACCACGGTGGCTCATGGCACTCAAAGTTTCCAGAAACACTCCCTCACTTACAGTCTGGTATAGATCATGAGATTTTTTAGATGTGTTTTAAATGAACAGAGAAAGGCAATGAGGCAAAGGAAAGAGAGCCGTGGTCTCTTGTTTGGAGATGTGGGTTTTGGTGCTGGTTGGAAAGTGAGGTGTGGCATGGCGCTTGAGGGTGGGGAGAGGTGGGTGATGCTCAGGTCATGTAGGGCATAGTAGGTCTTACTAAGGAACTCTTTTTTTCTGAGAATAACAGGAATGTCTTGATTGATTTGAAGTGGGAGGATGACACAATCAGATTTTTAAAAGATTATTTAAATCGCTAATAAATCAAATGATTGCTTCAGCGAATGTTTGCAGAGGATACTTAACTGTGTGACAGGCATGGTGCTGGCCTTACCTGGGGTATTTGTGTATTCTTGTAGGAATCCTACATAAAAGCTGTTAAAATATTTTTACAGAAAAAAGCTTTTCTTGACATCTTTGAATTACGACAACCAATTCCAAACTTCTGGTTGCAAATGGGAGGTGTATCTTAAAGCAATGGCGATTGCATTTTCAATTTCTCTTCATTAAAATGATATTTTCCCTGGCTTTGTTACATGACCCTTGATTCTGTGACAATTTGCATATCTAGAGTCGATGAATCAATAAATGCAAAGCTGTGGTGCGCTTGCTCATATTCTGTTATATTTCAGATGCCTTTTGGAAGCATGTGCCTCTCAGTTCATCATAATGCGCCTGATAAAATTGCCCCCTCCATACTAGCTGTCACTTTGTTCCTGGTGTGTCCAGAGGTATTGTAACATTGGGGCATTCTCCTTTGACTCTAATGGGACCCCCTGCTAGTTGTGTTCTTGTGGCCTCAGCTTGGAAGGCCTCCCAAAAGCCTGAATTAATGAAAGCTTCTGATGTGCCGATCCCTTTCTCTGGCAGGGTGAGAACGCAGTTTCTATAGGAGCGTGAATGCCTGCTGGTCAGGCAATAATCTCCGCATTCAGCCTCAGTATTAAAGACAGGCAGAGTAGACAGCCACAGGGGGTGGGATTTGAGGAGCCCTGTAAAGTCCCTCTCCACAGCTGACACACACCACTCCTTCCCATGACTATCAGGATGCCTGCAATCTTAACAGTTACTTTATTCATTGGCTGTTGTCACTCATCCATCTGGTTATTCCATAAACACTTAGCGAGTGAGTGCCTGAAGAAATGGGGCTAGGCATTTGACACAGAAAGATGAAAAAGACCTGAGGCATGTACCCAAAGAAGTCACAGCCTAGCCACTGAGACAGGTGCATCATCAAGTAATTATGATACACCATGGTAAATGCATTGATAGAGATACGGATTAAAACGTCAGCTCCAGAACACTCTTGTTAGCATGCAAATGTAGTTCCTCAGGGTAACAAACTAATTTCCAATTACCCGTGGGTACAGCCAAATTAATAGTTCCTATGAGAGAACTGGACCAAGAGAGAACAGAACCAGGGACTGATATGTATTGATAGGCTGGTGTCAAGTGGGAAGGGGAGAAGTCAGGTGCTGTGTAGGGAGCAGACTGTGAGCTCTGGAGGGCGGAAGTGCCAGGAAAGTCACTGAAAGCAACTTTTCATTTGTGCAAATGTTGTTCAGAGGTTGCTCTGCTCATGTTAAACTCACTGTATAAATTGGAAGGAACTTTTGAGATATCCAAGTCCATTGAGGCTTCTTAGGGCAACATTGAATCTAGATTGGTCAAGTGACTTGTGCTTGCCCAGACAGCAAAAAGGGGACAAAGCATAATATGAACCCATAATGCTAACCTTCATTATTCAACAGTGATGCTTATGGTAATACCAACAGGTGTTGGGGCCTTTTATTAATTTTTATTTTTAGTTTTTTATTTTTCTGAGACAAGATCTTGATTTGTCGCCCGGGCTGGAGTGCAGTGGTGCAATCACAGCTCACTGCAGCCTTGACCTCCTGGGCTTAATCAATCCTCCCACCTCAGCCTCCTGAGTAGCTGAGACTATAGGCATGTGTCCCCAGACTTGGCAAATTTATGCATTTTTTGTAGAGATGGGATTTTGCCATGTTGCCCAGGCTGGTCTCGAACTCCTGAGCTCAAGCAATCCACCTACCTCGGCTTCCCAAAGTGCTGGAATTACTGGTGTGAGCCACCGTGCCCTGCCTGCTTGAGCCTTTTTTTCTATTCTCCCTCCTATGGGAAAAAGAATCGAGAAAGAGCAGTAGGCTCTACTAGAGTCTGGAGCATATCGGTTCTGAGATTTCAAATTAAATTCTCTATGTCTGCAGCAAGTACAAACGTGAGTGTATATTCAGCCTCTTGAAGAAGACATCTATCCATTTCTTCAGTGAATATTTGCCCGGTGTCTTCTTCGTGACAGGCACTGTCGTAGGCCCTGGAGGTACAGCAATAAACAAGACGAAGTCTCTGCCCTCCTGAAACTAACCATTTAGCCAAGGCTTAGCATCTCTTACACTCACGTCAACTTCTGCATTTTAGAAATCTGTTTCAGGCACACATTTGACAAGTAAAGAGGTTCCAAAAATACGTTAATAAAGATGAAAATGAGGCCATTCTGATATTCCATTGCTTGGCAAAAATGCTTAATATGGGAATTTAATATGGAATGGGTGCTGATGCTGCCGAAGGTGATGACATTCTGTTAGAAAATTCAGTGATTTCAAAGAAGGCCTCAGAGCTGCCTAGTTTGTAATTAGATATTTTGAAGATATTTTGAAGTTTCCCAACTTGAGAACTCTGCGGCTTGTGCATGTATACTGGGACGAGATTGGAGTTTGAGTCTCTTCCATGATGATGGCATGTAAATTAATCTCCAAGGAATTGCAAGATGCTGAAATGTGAGGTACTTGAGTACACATTGCATGAGTGCACACAAGTGTGCTTGTGTCTGGATGCATGTGCACACGTGCACACACATACACTCTAGCAGACAGTAACTTTTTGCCACACGTGATTTCCAAAGTGTCTGAATTTACATGTCTTTTGAGTAGGAGGAAATTAGGGCTTTTGTCTGTTATATGCCTTGCAGTCTCTTGGCCTTATCTGGGCTGCTGGGGCAGAATGAGGCCAACAGAGAACCAAGGATGCCAGTCTAGGTCACAAGGGCTTAAGGAAGCAGCAGATGGTTGGACTGACTGGGGTGTCCATTAAGAATCCAGGGGTAGTGAGAGTCTTACCTGGAGTTTGAGGCCGCACTTCCACTGCCAGGACTCTCAGCTGAGTGGCTGGAAGAGACTTGTAGGAGCCATCCTTCCAGTATCTATCATGGGTTTCTGCTCTGTTTCAAGCTCATCCTAGTGATCGAGGGAACCTTGACTGGGGGTGCTGATGATTATTAACAGTGGCCATACTCCCATGGCTGCCGCTGGAGATGAAGTGTTTGATGAGAAGATGTGCAAGAGCTCAGGTGTGCCCCACCAGCTCTGCCACTCCCAAGCTGCCGAACTTAGGCACTAACTTACCTCTCTGTGTCTGTTTCCCAACTTGAGAACCGGAAGTGATAAAAGTACCTACTCCCTAGGGAGTAGGTATGGTTAAATGATAACTCTTAAATGAGACCATGCACACAAAGAGCAGAGCACAGTGCCTGGCACATAGGAGGCACCTAATAAACATCAATGATGCTGCTACTGGTAACACCCATTTGCTGAGGGTCTTCAGTGGCTCAGGCACAGTACTTAGTGCTTAATGTATAATATGTGATTTATTCTTCACAGTAGCCTGAGTCACTTGCTTGTTCTTCTGGTTAATATCCTAATGTTTAGCCAACCAACTTAGATGCTCATGACTTCCAAAGGATCTGCATGTAACAAGGGCTCCATGTCTATTTTTAAAAAATAAGAGCTTTATTAAGATATAATTTACATACCATAAAATTACCTATTTAAAATGTACAATTCAGTGGTTTTTAGTATATTCACAGAGTTGTGCAATCATCATCACTATCTAATTGTAGAAAATTTTCATGACTCCAAAAAGAAACTCTATATCCATTAGCAGTCACTCCCCATTTTATCTCTCCCAGTCCCTGGCAAGCATGAATTTTCTTTCTGTCTCTATGGATTTGCCTATTTTGGGCATTTCATGTAAATGGCATCATACAACATGTAGGTTTGTGTGTGTGTGTGTGTGTGTGTGTGTGATCAGCTTCTTTCACATCACATAATGCTTTCAAGGTTCACTCATGTGGCATCCATATCTATTTTGAATGAAGAATGAAGACAATCATCTGAGACAGTTGTATTAGTCCATTTGGAAGATGAGAAACTGAGGCTGAGAGTGTGTATGTAATTTGCTCATGGCCACCCATCTTGAAAGTGCTTGAGCTGGGATTTGTGCTCAGGTCCATCTTGGCTCCAAGGCAAGACCTTGGCCTTCTCATCCACTCACTGGTCTCTGGTTGGACCTCTGCATCATGCTGAACACCATTTCTATAGAGATGGGTGTGTCCCACTGGGTGTGGACATCCTGAGGAATTGCTGTGGTTGCAAGAACTCTGATATTTTCCATCTACCTTTAAGGAGGTATGGTTTCATGTCTGTATACTCACATAGTGTTGGCCAGTCTAATTCTTTTATCCATTTCCTAAGGGTTATGATATGAACTTGGAAAGTTACAGAAACGAAAATGATAGGAGAAATATTCTTTCTGGGTTGGAAACCCGGCAACTAGTCACTCAATATGATGGAGAAAATGTCATCCTTCCTGTCTTGTCTTCAGTAATAGATTGTAATGAAACACTATGGTGTCTTAGGTGGCTCCCCTCCTGCCCCGTGTCCACTCCCCCCACCCCAGTGCTTTTCTGGAGACATGAGATGGTGTATCCCTTCCTCAGTTGCTGTGATAGCAGTGGGGATGATGGGGACAGGTATTCATGGAAGGAAAAGGCCTGGTACCAGCGGGCTCTTGGGCAGGGATGTGTGTCTTCACTTGATCATCAGGGAATGAGCTATCATGATGACAGAGCACATCCTATGAAGTACAAATCTTCCCCCACATTTCCCCAAAATTACTTTTGTCCTGCTCTGTTCTCTCACATGCTATTCTAGGGAAAAGGTCCCATTTTATCATTAAAATGCAAATGAGATTTCCATCTTGCTTCTACCAAAGAAGGAGGGAAATAACCTATACAAACACCATGAAACCTTACTTTGACTTAAAACTAGTGGAAATTGGCCCCTGAATCAGATAATTAGCTGAAAGTACGTGAACAATTTAGGCCTCCAGTAGCGGATATGTGCTTGTTGTATAGGAATTTTGTCTACCATGGATTTCTCATGGAAGTGGCCCCATTCCTGCTCTGGGTTTATGTAAGACTTTCAGCAGCAGCCCAGTCTGATGTAGCAGATGTTCCAGTGCCTGTCCCTATCCTCCTGCTCGCACCAATTCAGCTCATGCTGGCTCACTTCAGACTGCCAGCTTGGCATTTTTTTTTGTCTTTTTCTTGACTGAGCCTACTTTGCTGCTCCCATGAGAGGCAGGAAGTGTTGGGGAATTAGTGGACCCCAGGAGGAGCCCTCAACCAATAACTGATGGAAGATGGTGCGTAAACCCCCCAATTCCCTCAGCCTTGGGTAGGATAACTCAGGAATATGGTTTACATGGGGTCCCAGTTTCCCCTGTAGGAAAAATTCCATTGGGCGACAGCAGTAGCTAGTTAGAAACTGCACCTTTTATTGGTTTTCTTGGCTGCCTTCCCAGCTCTTTCTCTTTTCTCTAATTCCCTACTGGCAATTTCTTCACTTCCCAAACAAACCACTTGTGCTCAAATCATAATTGTAGGATCAGCTTCTGGGGAAACCCAAATGAAGACATATGGTACAGCTTCCCTCTTTTCTTGCCTTTCTGCCTTCTGCCTCAATCAGTTAGCTTTGATGGTGGGAGTCAGGGGATGCTCAACCTCTCAGGCAGGCTAATGGCTCTCAGGAGACACAATCCACAGCTGATTGGCAGTTTTCTCCCCCAGACATCTTCAGAACAAACCCTGGTGCTGGTGAGTGATCCACGTAGCATGAAAAGAGAGGGTAAAGCTTGATGAGGCATGTTCCAGTCTCATCAAACTATTTTGTTTCCATAATTTTCCTTCTCAGAAAAGGGCAGAATCAAGTACAGTTGATTCTCATCATTTATGGTAATTCTTGTGTTTTATAAAGTTGCTGTAAATCCTGAATTAGCAAATAGCGAACCATTGCTTTTAGGGGAAATATACGGTTAGGTTCCTGTGAGCCTCTAGTCACAACATTTTCTTCTTCTTTTTTTCTTTTTTTTTTTTTTTTTTTTTTTTGAGATAGGGTCTTGTTCTGTCACCCAGGTGGGAGTGCAATGGCGCGATCTTGGCTCACTGCAACCTCCACCTCCCAGGTTCAAGCGATTCTCCCACTTCAGCCTACCGAGTAGCTGGGACTACAGGCATGCACCACCATATCTGGCTAACTTTTGTATTTTTTGGTAGAGATGGATTTCACCACATTGGCCAGCCTTGTCTCAAACTCCTGACCTCAGGTGATCTGCCCGCCTTGGCCTCCCGAAGTGCTGGGATTATAGGCATGAGCCATTGCACCCGCTCAGGTCACATTTTCATCAACTAAATAGATAACCTTGTTGTATGTGTGTTTCTGTTTAAAGACGTCTTATTTTATATATATTGTGGATTTGTTAGCATTGAACTCACAGCCACAGCACTGTGACTCATTTCTGAACAAAGTTAGTTATCTAACACACATATTTTCTCCATAAGGCACCTCGCATCTTGCACTTAGGAACACTGGATAGCACTTCAGCATTGCACTTAGGGGTGATTTTAAACAGTGCAAGCCCCAACAAAAAAGCACAAAATGTGAAAAGCATGGCACTAAATAGATCACACAATGGACACTTGCTTACAGCATGAGTGCTGGAACAAGAAGGCAGAGCGTTGCCTTGTTCAACCTCAGCTGAGGACATGTGCATTGGGTGACTCAAACTTTTTTCACTGCTCTGTGCATGACTGTGAATGACTGCAGAACACCATGAATATTGATTTGATTTTGGGGTTACAAATAAATTTTAGCAAGTAGAAGAATTTGCAAATATATATTCGGTGAATAATGAGGGTCAGTTGTCTTTCTTACCTCATTACAGTAAGACTGCTTCAATTCAGTATTTTTATTTCATTTTATTTTGTTTTTGAGAGGTAGGGTCTTGCTGTGTCACCCAGGCTGGAGTGCAGTGGTGTGATCCTAGCTCACTGCAGCCTCAAACTCCTGGGCTCAAGTGATCCTCCTGCCTCAGCCTCCTGAATAGCTAGGACTACAGGAACATGCCAGTACACCTGGCTAATTTATTTATTTATTTTTTTTTGTGGAGACGGCCTCCCTATGTTGCCCAGGCTGGTCTCCAACTCCTGTTTTCAAGCCATCCCCCCTTCACTCTCCCAAAATGCAATTCAGTATATTTATTAAACGTGTGTTCCAGGCTCTTTGATTGCTATTGAGATGCTAATGAGATGGTCCGTGTCATTAAAGAGCGTCCTTTCTGGTGGCACAAGGAACTCAAATTATAACACAAGACAGAATACCTCCTCCAGAAGAGAGTTCTGTGAAAGCGTGAAGGAGAGACTTGAGTGTGCGATTCAGGAGGGACTTCACATTGGAGGGAGTTTTTTTTAGATAGGTCTTGAGAAACATTTTACATTTTGAACACCTCATACATCATTGAAAAAAAAAAAAAAGAAGCAATTGGTCGAAATAATTTCATTTCCCCAGATCAAGTCTGCTAGGTTACCTGCATCTGCACCCACCAGTCCCACCTTGATTCCTCTCTGGATGAAGGGCGTCTTTTCCTATCTAAGGCCGTCCTTTCTGCTTATGCTGGGGACTCCTTTGCTCTTTGGGGCATCCTCTCTTCTCCTGGGGAACTGATCTCTCCCTCTCTACTTGAATATTCCTACTAGTGTATACATGGGCTTCCGTGTCATCCCCCTTGATCCTGCATTGCCACCAGCCACCCCTCATTCCTTTAAGCCTTTCACAGCAAAATTTCTGGAAAGAGTGGTCTGAAGTCACCGTCCCCACTTCCTCCCCTCACATTCTTTCTAAGCCACCACCACTTTACGGGGGCTGCTCCTTTGGAGGCCACTTATGGACATTGCATCACCTTTCTGTCCTTTTATCTTAAGTACCAATTAGGATGCTTTCAGCTGCCTATTGCAGAATGTCCTGATACAAGTGGCTTACACAATACGGACGTTGACTGTTAAGAGAGTTAACGTTCTCACTGAACAAGGGTGTTCCAGGCTTGGCTTGGCTGTTTCATAACACCTTCAAGGCCCCAGACTTCAGTTTCCTGCCCTGACTCTCTTGATCACATCAGCAGATATTATGTTGTCTAAAAGCAGGGAAGGGAGTGAAGTGGTCTGTATGTTTTTGTTTTTATCATGGAGGATTTTTTTTTCCCTGCAAGCCCCATGCACATTTTTAAAATATCACCCCCTAAACTCATCCCTGGCAAAGGGGGATGGTATTATCCTTATTGGCCTGGACCAATTAAGATTCATCCCCTGAGTCTGTGAATGGGACCCATCTTCTTTGAAATGTTGTCATTTAACCAAAATTGGATCTGTTATTAAGGAAGGGGGTGACAGTGCCAGGCAGTGTCTGCCGCATTTTCCCTGACCCTTCCCAGCAATTTTGACATCCTGCCAGCCCATCCTTCTTGAAGCACTTCACTTTCATCACATGTGTTGTGACATCATTTCCTCTGGGTTTTATTTATTTATTTATTATTTATTTATTTGAGACAGAGTCTCTTTCTGTCGCCCAGGCTGGAGTGCAGTGGCGCGATCTCAACTCACTGAACCTCCGCCTCCCGGGTTAAAGCGATTCCCCTGCCTCAGCCTCCCAAGTAGCTGGGATAACAGGCGTGTGCAACCACGCCCAGCTAATTTTTGTATTTTTCGTAGAGACGGGGTTTCACCGTGTTGGCCAGACTGGTCTTGAACTCCTGACCTCAGTTGATCCACCCGCCTCGGCCTCCCAAAATGCTGGGATTACAGGCATGAGCCACCGTGCCTGGCGGCTCAGGGTTTTCTTTTAACTTTTCTGGCCACTCCTGTTTCCTGTTGACCCCTTCCCCATTGCTCTACCTCTAATTGGTTGAATGCCCAAGTAGTTAGACCTGAGGTCCTTCTTGTCAGGATCTGTAGTTTCTCCTGAGTGATCTCAGCAGTCCCTTTGTATCACATATATGCCGAGTATATCCTAAACTTGCTTCTCTCAAGAGTTTCTCATCTCTTTGAATGAGTTTCCCATCTCATTGACGGGCACCACCATCTATCTGTATAGTTGCTTAAAGTCTGGGCATGTTGCGCGAGTCGTCTGTTTCCCACCCCTGCCATTTTGTACTCCACTCACCAGCAAGTCCTGCCTGATAGATATCTAGAACATATCCAGAATGTGTTTGTTTCTCTCCATTTCTGCTCCTGCCACCCTCATTCCATGCGTCTTCCTATGTGGATAGCTGACAGTCTTTTTAATGGCCTCCTTTCTTCTACCTTTACTCCCAATAATTGATCCTCTGTGGAACAGCCGCAATGATCTTTTAAAAATATGAATCTGATTTCTCTTGACCCTCAGCTTAAAATTCTCTATTGGTTCCTCTTTCCACTTGGCATAAAATCTGCTTTCTGGTGCTGGCCTGCAGCACCCTGAGTGCTGGCTGTGCTGACCTCCTTTCCAAGGCTGATCTTGAGCCGTCTTCCTCTAACCTATGCTGCACTTCTTTCTGCTTTCCTTGAATAAAACAAGCTCCTCCTGATCTGAGGGCCTTTGCGGGACCTGTTTTTTTTGTTTTTTTTTTTTTTTTTTCCTCTTAGAATTATCTTCTGCCCAATTTTCATAGGACTGGCTCCTCCTCGCCTCTGAAATCTCAGTCCAAATGTCATGTCCTCCAAGAATCTTTCTCTAACCGCCCACTCCTGCTGGGCACCCTCCATCGTAGCATACTGTTAGGATTCTCTGCATTATGCCTCTAACTCTTTGAAAAAAAGTTCTATTTGTTAGTTTAATAAACTAAAACTAAAAAATTTATAAACCAAATTTCAAAATTTTAAAAATTAATAAACTAAAAACATTACAATGATATCTCTGTGAAGTCAAGGGAGGAGAGAGTTTTAAGAAGGGGAACTTAATTAGCAGCACTAAAGGCTCTACAACGACTCAAGATAATGATGATGATGATGATGATGATGATGGTGATAATGACAGTTATAACTAACATTTATTGTTACTATGAACCTGGAAGAGTGCCGGGCATTTTGCATACATTATCATATTTAATCCTGACAGATTAAATGTCCTGACAATGTCTCTACTGTCAGGGAATGTTATTCTCATTCTCAGAACACTGAGACTTAGGGAGGTCAGTCAAAGTGCCTGGCACATGGTAGCTTCCAACTAATGTTTGCTGTGTGAGTAAATAAATTTCCACAAGGTCCTGGAGCTGGTGAATAGTAGAGTTGAGAGTCTAACTCAGATCTGACTGAATCCAAAGTCCATATTTGTAACCAATGGTCTATATTTGCTCAGATGAGGACAGAAAACCCCTTAACAGATTGAGAAAAGGAAGTCTAATATACGATAAATGATTTCTTATTTATTTAAAACATATGATAAATAAAATTAATTTTCAGTCCAAAACCTTCTGAATTTTGGAATTCTGGACTCCATTCATTCAATTCATTTGAAGGCATAGGTGAGTTCTTTGAAAGAAGCATTAGGAATGAATCCAGATTGAACAATTTTCTTATTAAAATACCCTAAAGATGCATTCTTATGATGAGCCAGGTTCGTTGTCCAGGAAAGCTATTAAAACTCAGTCTTTGTGATGAGTGCAGTAAGAACCCCACTTGAATTATGTAGTGAGCAGGTGCTTCCTAAACCAAGTTTCATGTTTGACAAGCTGGGAGAGCACCCAGTGTTAAGTGTTTTCTGGACATGCTGGCCTTTGGTTTCTCATATTATGGGACGTATGTTTAGTGCTTGTGGCATATGCTTAGCCTACTCTTGTAGGCTGACTGAGACCTCACACAACATCAAGGACGTAGTCTTTGCCCTTGCTGAGCTCACAGTGTAACTGGAGTGATGAAACACACATGTGAATAAATGCAAAGTCACAAGTAAAGACAGTTAATGTGATTGATGAAGGACGTGTGGCACAAGATGGATAAGAATGAGAAGTAGAAGAAGTAGGTGGTTTTGAACTTTCATTACTCAGGGAAGGGAATGTATGTGGACTGATGGAGAAGAAAGGGGAGGAAGATGGTTTTAAGCACTGGTAAGATGGTGTATATTTGCAAGTTTTGCTCAAGGGATAGAAAGGGCTGAGACCCAGTGGGGAGGAATCAGAGGGGAATTGGCAAAGAGAATTAGGGAAATGAGAACTGTCAGTAGAGGAAGTGAGATTAGGCTGGCCGGGAGCTATTTGGGGTTTCTGAGTACTGATGTTACATGAAGGAATATTTGTGAGGGATAAATATTGCAGTGGGTGCATTCGAGAGCAAAACCAGATTCAGACTGGACATACCAGTTAGGGAAGGGCTTCTTAAACTTCAGCCTTTCCTATGCCATTTTCACTTTTTAATTTTTTGGTAGCCATATTTAGATATCAGCTGTGTCACTATATACTTAATATTTTCTGTAAGTTGATTTCACTTTTAAAATTTAGAAATTTAGCTTTGCTCTATGCAATAAACTTATCATTGTTTACTTAATGCTTTTCTTTAAATTTAACACCCTTAAATTTAAATCTTAAATAAATGTAGCCTTACCCCAAGCACTAGTACCTATGAAATCATAGGTATTCTGTGCTAGTTCTATTTTTCCAAATGCACATTAAATTAAACCTGCGGCTATTAAAAAAAGATTGCATATGTGTGTTACCTAATGCTGTCTTGTGTACCTATGCTTCATATGCTACACTTTTGGGAATACCCAAAGCACTGTTACAGCTTTCTAACTGTGACATGATGAAACTGAATAAATAGGAGTCAGCTACATTTATTAGATACTTACTGTGTGCAAGCCCCTGTGATGGAGGAGACGAAAATATGACGCAGTCCTTACTCTTAATAGATTTGGAGCAAAGCAGAGAGAGAATGGCACACCAATGAGAAAGTGAGATGTAGGCCTGACAGGTCCAATCTCTGCCATGTAAAGCAGCTTTTAGATAAGCCATCTGATATCAGCTCTGCCACTGGTCAGCTGAGTGAGCTGCCACTCTGGAACCCAAGGGTAAGCTCTCCTCAAATTCAGTTCACTTCAACACGTATTTGCCAGATACTATATGATGCTTTTGCAGGTATTAAGGAAATTAAAGTGTCTTAGGGAGTGTTAAACCAGAAACCAAAGTATGAAGTGGGAGACAGTGGGATAAGGACTGTAAGAGAGATGCAATGACATGTATTCAGTACTTATGGGAGGAAGAGTTCATAGCCAGCTTTGGGGACCAGGGAAGGCTTCTTGGAAGATGTGTCAGTTCAGATGGACTTTAAAAGATGGGATCATGCAAAAGGCAGTGATGGAGGGTGTTCAGCAGAGGGAAGGGCATCATCATGACAACAGAGAGGGAAACTGAGGCACCTGTGTGGAGAAGAGCAAGTCTCCGTTGTTTGGTGGTGATGTTAGGGGCATGAAGGTGGAAAGGAAGGTTGGGGTCTTATGGATACCTTACATGCTAGGTTGAACATGGATTTATTTTCACAGATGATCAGGAGCCATGGAAGTCTACACTAGCTGGGCGTACATAATTTAAATCAGAGGGACAAATAACTGCAAGCTAAATACTCTTAGGGAGAAACTGTAGCAATCTGGGTGAGAAACAGTGAATTTGTGAGTGGTCACCATAACAAAGGTCTGGGCTAGGGGGTCACTGGAGGAGTGAAAAAGAAAGGTTTAAATAGTCACTGAGAGGGCTGAGGACCCACTAGCCACTGGCATAATGGAGTCAGTAATTTTTCTCAAATTACAAGGAGGAGAGGTGGGGCATCTCTGAGGCATGGAGCAGTGGAGAATGGTGATTGTATGGTAGGGGAAAGAAGATAATGATTGCAGCTACAGTAGGTGATGGATGAGGAGGGGAAGGTGTTTTACAGATTATTCACTGTGAAAGAACAGAGGCAGACCACGCTGTAGTTAATTCCTTTTATTTTTGTCTTTAAGTGTACTCAAGGATAAATAGCCATACAATTTCTGTTTGCCCTTTCATGCTGGAGAGGTGCAGAGGTTGCACTGAGAATGGACAATATTAATTTTGACTTGTACAAGGGTACTGTGTCCTGGGAACTGGCCAACAATATTCTGTGAAAAGTCACTTGAGTAACTCATTTTTATACATAAAGTAGGTAGTTCCTTTTCAATTTCCTTTTATTTTGGGATACTTACATGCCAGGATTCCTCTATTTCAATCCCTTGTTTTCTACCGGAAAAGATCTTATGGTTGGTGGCCGTGGATGCAATTCTGCCTTTACACAGAAATGACTCTCCTGGGCATACCTCTAAGCAAAGAGCAGATGAAGGCATAACGAGCAGCTTTGAGATTTGGTATTCCCACTGCAGAACGAAGAGAAGGGTGGCCCACTGGAAATTTCCCCAGAGAAACGTCTAAGTCTGAATCTCCCACATCCATTCATTGTAATGCGTAGTTCTTTCATCTGTTGTTTTTTAATTTATCTATTTTATCTGTCTATCTCTGTAGTACCTGGGATGAAATGCGCCAGTGCTGACTGCAATGAATAGGGCAAAGCAATTCTTGGGAGCTGCTCTGGGCAGGAAGTGGAGGCTGAATTCTTTTAAAGGAAAATTCTTTCGGGATCGTGACTCACTGGCCTTCATCCCCATCATCACTGGGATTGGTTAAGTGCCAGGAAATGGCTGGAAGTCGACAGACAATTTAGGGTACAAATGAAAGGAGAAGTTACAAAGGGATCTGTATTCTCTGTTATCAAAACCGCCAACGCTGTCTCCTAGCTAATAGGAAGCAAAACTGTGCCCTGAGAATGCTGCCAGATGTTTCTGAATAGGCACGTTACGTTTTATGGTCCTGGATGCTGCACTTAAAAATAGCATCTACTTTCAAACTGGCTATTAAGTAGACACTAAACTTTTGGAATCTGTTAATGGATCTAGGTCTGCAACCTAGTGGCGACAAACTGTTTGAAGTGAAGTTTATTTTTTTAAGTGAATTTTAAATGTGAAATGATTTAACTTCAATTTATTCAATCATTTCAAATGTGAAATGATTTAACTTCAATTTTTTTGCATGATTTTTCCACTGTGGCAACTTTCCTTTTAAAATGATAGAACCTTATTATAATGTGGCTGATAGGAAATCTGTTTATTCATGCATATATTTATTCATTTACAAATATTTATTTACTACCTACCAGGCTCTGTGAAGTACTCTGATAAATTGGAACAAGAGCCATATTTTGTACTTTGTATGTTTCTCCAAGAGAAATGTTCTATTGTACTACATTAATTCTTAGATGCATTTTTGAATTATTTACCCTTCTGAAATCAGAATGTCTTACTAGCAATATGTCATAATTTAATTGGCAATTTAAATTTTCAAGAGGCACATAAAATAATGGTGTGTTGTGTAATTGACAATGTCTTGATTTGATAGAAGATATTTGTACAGTACTATATTGGTACCATGCTTTGGCCAATGTAATGGTCCTATTTGGATTTCACTACTAATGTGAAGCCTCTAGTTTTAGGCGTTGATGTTGGTCCAGGGACACTAGGACTCAAATGCCCAGATGTCCAGGTCTAAGAGAGAAGAATCAGAAGGTGAATGCAGAACCAGTGGGTTCAAGCCGTGTAGATAATAACAGCAGAATGGAGAGGCATTCTCCGATGCCTCATGTCTATGCATCTTCTCTCCCTTTCTGGCCTGCCACATAAATTCATTGCAGTGCCACTCTGCCAGACATCAGAATAGAGCAGGAGGAAAGAGAAACAGCTGCAGCATGGCAGATAGGACTCATACCAAGAGCGATTAGGGTCGGTGTGTATACCTAATGATGGTAAAGTGAACAACCAAGTTACACTGATGGCAGCAACACGCATTTATCGAGTGTCCTATCCACTTCAGAAACACTAGTTTTAAATGATAACAATTCTACAAGATAAGTATTCATTGATCATCAATATTATCTTCGTTTCATGTGTAAAACAGGGGCTCAGAGAGGGTAAATAACTTGTCCAAGGTCATACAGTTAGGAAATGGTAGAACCAGGATTCAGGCTTTGCTCCATGGGGCATCAAAGTCTACTCCACTTCCAATGTGCCGCGCAGTTTCCCCAAATCTGAGAACATGCATTTACTTTATGTCCAGTTATGTGAGGTCTCAGAAGCCAGACAGGGCCAGAGTATGAAGAGTTACATAAAAGAGCTTCAGAATCTAACATTAGGGCTCCTGAGCAAGATTCTACCAATACCTGGAATAACTTCCTCTGTGTATAGCCCAGGTGCATGGACTGGACCAGACTGGGAGGGGATGGTTGCCCAGCAGGCCCAGACAAGGAGCTGGTAGCATGGTGAGTTAAGGGCTGAGGATCAAGAATTTGTTACTTTAATTAGATCCCCCAAAGAGCAGAAGTGCTATTGTAGTTAAGACTCTGGAACTCAGTGATAGGATATTTTAATAAAGCCCATGATCCCAAGAGGAGCTTGCTGAATGGATGAGCGCACAGTCCATAGTTGGGAGCTAATGAACAACTTTAATTATGTTTCTGATACTAGTGGAGGTGTTCTCCTGTCAATGAATTCCTTTTAGATTTTGACCCCATGTAGATCTCAAGGAAATAAATAAATAAATAAATAAATAAATATTTATTTATTTATTTATTTATTTATTTTGAGATGGAGTCTAGCTCTGTCACTCAGGCTGGAGTACAATGGCGTGACCTTGACCCACTGCAACCTCTGTCTCCCGGGTTCAAACAATTCTCCTGCCTCAGCCTCCCGAGTAGCTGGGACTACAGGTGCCCACCACCACGCCTGGCTAGTTTTTGTATTTTTAGTAGAGACGGGATGTCACCATGTTGGACAGGCTGGTCTCAAACTCCTGACCTCAGGTGATCTGCCTGCCTTGGCCTCCCAAAGTGCTGGGATTATAGGTGAGCCACCATCTCAAGGAAATTTAAAATGTTTGGGTTTGCTACTGAAGAGCCAAGAAGAATTTTGCAAATTATGAGAAAGAGCCCAAGCTTTCAAATATCCAAGGTGGCTATTCATATCTGGGAACTAGGAAGAATTCCAAGTTGTTCACCTATACCTATTTCTAATGCCTTCCCACAGGGTGACAGAACAAAGTTGATTTTTACTAATTTAGGGGAAGTAATCTCCACTGAACGGCCGTCTTCTTTGTGAGTTCTTGGCCACCCTGTGAAGACCCCCAGACTTTCCTCTACAGACATGGATGATGTCCTCCCTGGCTGGTCTCTTATGACACCCCTGGCCCCTCAGCTTCTCCCTTGAGTGTACCCTGAACTTTTTTTCTCAAGTAGATGGACTTCTTGGGGAAGGCCTTTTTCTGAAGGCTTTGATGTAGCTTCTGACCCCATCCAGTACCTACTTGGCCCATGAGAAACCTTTCTAATGACACACAGAACAACGCTACTATCACCCTTGTCATGGCTGTATTTATCATCAATAGGTATTTATTAGGTACTTAAATACTTGTCTGGCTCAAGATAGCTCACAAAGAGGATCATAAAGTCTCATCTTCTGTCTTTTAGAGTTTCCAGTATAAGAACAAATAGATGAGCAAACACATATGAGAAATACATTGAAGAGAATTAGAATATTCATGAATGTACAGTGAGAAATTCTTAACCTATACAGGGTCATAGATGACTTCATTTAAATATTTTCTAAGAGTAGAATGCAACATTATTAGAATAACTGAGAAGGGAAAGTTGGGACTGTGCCCTTGAAGTTGCATATTAAATTTAAGAGAGGAAAGAGAAAGCTGGCAAAATTTCAAGTCTGGAATTGATCCTCAAGGCAATACTTTGCTGCTGGAATTGGTATTTTAAAGACCAGCCAGAATCTCTTGCAGTCCTTTGCCCATGTAGCCCTATGAGGACGTTTGTATGTTTGGATTGCTTGAGGCCTGAGTGTCATGGGCATAGGCAGAGTCATTGGATCAACCCATGTATCTGTTGCTTGACACATTGCTCTGGATATATTGTACCCAAGAAATCAGCCCAAGTGGGATCCAGCCCAAAAGAGAATTGTTGATTTTCATAACTGAACAGTCCAGGCAAAGCTCAATCTAGGGCTCAGATCATGCATCCAGGACTGTATAGTTCTTCATTTCTTGATTCGTCTTCTTTGCATTGCTCTATTCTTAGGCAAGTTCCATCTTGGAAATCCTAAGGTGGCTGCCAAAGGCTGTAGACCCTCCTCTGTCTTCTGGATTTATATCTTTCAGGAGAGCGACAGCTCAGTTCCCTAAGGCTGAAACAAAAGTCTTGCAATGGCATCTTTTTGGTCCTGATTGGCCCGTCTAGGGTCAGATACTCATTCTTTAGTTATCATGGTGGTGACTGAGGGAATTGAATGTGCTAATTGGCTTAGCCTGGGTTGTGTGCTTCACTCATGGAGCCCAAGAGAGAAGCCCAGTGAAGCCCAACTCAAGGGCTGAGAGTGGGCTGTAGTGGTTTCCCTAAACAAAATTGGTACTGTTGCCATATCATGGCATGGTCATGGATGCTGAGAGAATGATGTAGGGAAAGGGTGGACGAGAATGGAAGCAGGACTAGGCACAGTGGTTCACACTTGTAACTTCAGCTACTTGGGAGGCTGAGGTGGGAGGATCGCTTGTGGCCAGGAGTTAGTGACCAGCCTGAGCAACATAGTGAGACCCTATCTCTAAAAAATTTTGTTTTAAAATTAGCCAAGTATGGTGGTGCACACCTTTAGTCCAAGCTGCTTGGGAGACTGAGGTAGGAGGATCGCTTCAGCCCAGGAGTTCAAAGTTACAGTGAGCTATGATTGCACCACCGCACACTAGCCTGGGTGAACAGAGCAAGACTCTGCCCATAAGAAAGAAGAAGGAGGAGAAGGAGGAGGAGAAGGAGGCAAAGAAGAATGGAAGTGGGTATGCTAGTTTGGAGGTATTGAAGTCCAGGCAAAGAATCATGGTGGCTTGGACAAGCAGAGTGGATGGGTTTGATTTCTAGTTTGGAGATGGAATCCACGGCATTTGCTGATGAAATACATGTTGAAGATGGTAAGGAAAAGAATTAAAAATGATTCCTAGGCTTGTGGACTGAGTAACTTGGGAGGATGGTGGTAGCATTTCTTGAGATAGGTAAGAATGGAGGGTTTTTATTATTTTAAAATCAACTATACTGTTCTGGCTCTGTGGGATTTGAGAAGCCTGTTAATATCTGAGTGGGAATGTCAACTGGACAGTTGGAGACAGGAGTCTGGAATTTAGAGGGTAGAGCTGGAAATACATATTCATGGGTATATGAATCCATAATGAGAAGGGGTGGCTATAGCAGTTTTTATTTTTACTTTTAAAGCCATTTAACTAGTTTATTAAATTGGCGGGCCTTGTTTTGAGTACAAACCATAAATCACTTTATTTAACTTCAACTCCTACCTTCACTCTTGCCCTGTGAGGCCAACCCTGGATGATGCACCAGAAATACCTCACAGCTTTTCCAGGCACTTTAAAAATCAAATCAAGTGAAATAGAAATAAAAATTGTACTTTTTTTTCAGATATTCAAAAGTCCAGTTTTACATGAACCAAAACATCAAACCTCTCATCCAATTCAAAGCTCTCTTTCAGCCGAGTGAGGTGGCTCGTGCCTGTAATCCCAGCACTTTGGGAAGCCGAGGCAGGCTATCGCTTGACCCCAGGAGCTTGAGACCGGCCTGGTGAAACCCTGTCTCTACTGAAAATACAAAAACTAGCTGGGCGTGGTGGTGTGTGCCTGTAGTCCCAGCTACTCGGGAGGCTGAGGCACAAGAGTCGCTTGAACGAGTGGGGAGGAGTTTGCAGTGAGCAGACATCGTGCCACTGCACCCCAGCCTGGGTGACAGAGCCAGTCCCTGTCCAGAACAAAACCAAACAAAAAAACCTGTAATCCCAGCACTCTGGGAGGCCGAGTTGGGTACATCACCTGAGGTCAGGAGTTCAAGACCTGCCTGGCCAAAATGGTAAAACCCCGTCTCTACTGAAAATACAAAAAATTGGCTGGGCATGGTGGCGGGTGCCTATAATCCCAGATACTCGGGAGGCTGAGGCAGGAGAATCGCTTGAACCTGGGAGGCGGAGTTTATATTGAGCCGAGATCGCGCCATTGCACTCCAGCCTGGGTGACAGAGGGAGACTCCATCTCAAAAAACAATAAAAACAACAAAACAAAATCACAAAGCTCTCCTTTCCCTGTAGGCCAGGCCTGGCCTGAGATGCTGCAGATCAGCCATGGGAAAGGGAAGGCGGGGGCCGTGGCTGTTCCTTTTCCCTCCTTGTGCACACTCCTTTCCTGCTGGCTTTGCTGCTTTTGGCTCCACCAGAGTCAAGTGGCAGGGAGAAGGTGACTAGAGAGCAAGGGTGTTTTACTTAGCTGGTGCTTCTTACGGTTCTTTCTAGCCATGAAACAGTCTCTGTCTTGCAGGTGTCCAGCTTCTGTGAGTTCTTGGCCACCCTGTGAAGACCCCCAGACTTTCCTCTACAGACATGGATGATGCCCTCCCCGGCTGGTCTCTTATGACACCCCTGGCCCCTCAGCTTCTCCCTTGAGTGTACCCTGAACTTTTTTTCTCAAGTAGATGGACTTCTTGGGGAAGGCCTTTTTCTGAAGGCTTTGATGTAGCTTCTGACCCCATCCAGTGCCTACTTGGTCCATGAGAAACCATTAGGCATCTTCGTGCTGCCATATGTGGGGAAAGCAGGCGACACCACTGCTGCCCACCCTCCTCAGCCTGCATTACAGGCCAAACACTGCGCACCCATGTCTGATTTTCCCAGGGCCGTCCCATTGCACACCTCCAGAGGGCATCATTCACATGTGTTCTCCTGGAATTGCACAGTTAATGTGGCAGCCCTGAGTTCAGACAAATCTCTCATGCCCCTACCTGCAGCAGTGCATTCTATGAAGTATGCAGTTCAACAGGCACCCAGCTGGGATTCCAGATGCTGAGACCCCCTTCTGCCAACCCCTCTGATCTCTGAGCAGTTCTCTTGCTGCTCCTTCATTTGCCATAGTGCTGCAATGCTATGTGTTCTTTTCTGCTAAGAAGTGCTTTTTCTCCAGTGAATTCTCTTACATGGCTTAGAGACCAGTTTAACCTCATCTTTGCAAGCTCTGTGTAGATGGATCCTCAGTCTTCAGTTTTAAGAGATCTCAGTATAAACCCCAAGACAACAGGAAAGGGCTCATTTAACATTGCCTTGTAATGGAGAAACCCTCTCTTTGAATGAAAGCTCTCGTGAAAGCTCAATACATAAAGCAGGTGACATGGTGCTCCATTGCGGTAGTGGGGAACGAGGGGCGGGGTGCTCAAGGCTGGCTCCTGTGCACAGTTAGAAAACCCCTGTGCCTGAGAAAGCCAACCGTGGTTTCCACGACCAGGAGTTTCCCACTGTTTACAGTACTGCAGTGTTCGGCTTCTTCATGATTTTCTGCTGGTGAAAGCAACAGTTTGTACAAGACGTGTGGGAATAAAAATAGTCCAGGTGCTGCCCTTTTCCGCTGCAGAGGGACCACCTGTCAGGCTGCCCTGGTGGGCCTCTTCTCACAGCACAGTTCTGCCATGTGAATACCTCCCTGCCTGTTTCCTGACGCTGACCTAGAAGCTTCTGGTGAATGCTGTGCTTCTGCACAGCTTGTGTGGTGGGTGCCTTTTTTTGTGAATGAAAAGATCTTCCTCTGGCTCTGAATATAGCAGCTGCACGACCTGCAGAAATAATTTTGTTGTTTGCTTGTGGCCATGTTAACTTAGGCCTTTGTACCTTATAGGGACATTGGCGAGAATTTTCTCGAAAGGTTTTCACCTGTAAGTTTTCATCTTTGCACATAGTAGAGTGCTTAGGATGTCAGTCTCGTTCCATCTGTTACAAGTTTTGAGGCTTTGGGCAAAGTACCTAACTTCCCTGGGCCTCAATTTCTCCATCTGTAACATTGGAGCAAGAGTAGAACCTCCATCCTGGTCTGTGGTGAGGCTTAGTGAGGGCATTCATGTGAAATGTACACAGTGCCTGGCACAGAGCAAGCACCCAGAGCATGTTGCATTAGTTTCCTCTTACTGCTATAACAAGTTGCACAAACTGCATGACTTAAAACAGCACAAGTTTATCACATGGTTCTGCATGTTAGTCTTCCTAAGTGGGTCATATGGGGCTAAAATCAAGGTGTCCACAGGGCTGTTTCCTTCTGGGGGCTTTAGGGAGAATCCTTCCCTTGCCTTTTCCAGCTTCTAAAGGCTGCTCATGTTTCTTGGCTCATGGTCGCACCACTGTATCCTTTGCATCTGTCCTCACATGCCTCCTCTCTCTGGCCCTCCTGCTGCCCCGCCCCCTGATAAGGACCCTTGTGATTACACTGGGCCCACCCAAATAGTCCGGGATCATCTCCAGATCTCAAGATCCTTAACTTAATCATATCAGCAAAATCCCTTTGGCATGTAAAGTAGTAAAGTAATGTGCTCACAGGTTCCAGGGATCAGGACATGGACATCTTTGGGGGACTGACCATTATCCTGCTGATGCTACCAATTATTTTAAAAGTTGTCCTGTAAGTATCTACAGTGTGCCTCTGTTTTGTGCTGGGCATACAAGGTGAATAAGACACAATGCTTATGCCAAAATGGATACACGAGGATGATGCCCTTAGTAATAATCACAGTAGCTGACATTTACCGAGTATTTACTATGTGCCAGGCACTTCAAGTGAATTAACTTGCTGAAATCTCACCATGGCACTAAGGGAAAGGTATAATTTCCATTTTAAGGATAAGAACACTGATGAGGCTTAGAGAGCTTAAGTATTTTTTCTCAAGGCCACAGAGCTAAGGACATGAGCTCAGGTCTATCTGATTCTAAACTTGAACAATTCATCACAGCCCCCTTAAAAGATGGGTGGGTGTACCCTAAGGCTCTCTTCTTCACTGTGTGTGTAGCTAAAGATTGGCCAGCTTAAGAGGAGCAGATCACACAAGCGGCTATGATTAGGGCCAGTGGGCAGGGCTCCCAGAGGAGGCCGATGCAACATTGCTCCCATTCCTGCCATCGCCCAAAGCTGCAAGTCCATGGCCCTGGCACTTGGGCAAATGTTGCCTTGTCTTCAAGTGAATCTAAAAAACTGTGTGAGGGCATGATTAATTCCACCAAACTGGATTCTCCCCAAGATCACTTACACCACACTAATGGGGCCCTGCTTCAGCCTGAGGAACTGTGTGAATGAGAGAGAAGAAGCCCAGTGAGATTCCTCTTTCATGATTAATAGAAAAACCACCTGGTGACTTTAAAAGGCAAAGAAGGAGGTACATTCAGATGAGTCAGAAAGAAAAGGCAGCATTTGAATCCTAAAGGCCATGTTACTCTTGATCTTCTCCAGGGTTTCCTTTAGGGAAATGGAAATTTTTACATGGAGGGCAGAGGTGGGGCGAAGGTTGGACTGTAGACTGAGTGGTGTTATAATGAGACCAACCCGGGTGCCGGGTTGAATCATGTATTCTAGATGGGAAGTTTATATTCTAATGAGGGAGACACACAGGGAATGAGCAAATCAGTACAGAATACAATCTCAGCTAGCACTAAATTGCTTTGAGGAAAATCAAGCCAGGCGGTGGGCTAGGGAGAGACTGGAGGGGAGAATGGCCCTTCTGCAGTGGGGTGGTGAGGAAGGAAGTCCTCGCTGAGGAGGCAGCATTGAGCACCGAGAGTGTGCTACCCTGTAAGGCTCTGGGCAAGACTGTTCCAGGTTGAGGGAACAACACAGGTGCAGTCCCTGAGACTGGAGCTAACTTGGACAAATGAGAAGACCCGTGTGGCTGGACGGTATTGAGGGACAGATGGTAGGAGATGAAGGTGGAGAAGTGGGCCGTGGCCAGAATTTTGGGATCTAAGGACAGGAGTTTGGAGGTTCCTCAGAGTGTCATGGGAACCCTCTGGAGGGTTTTCAGCATGCAGTGTAGGGATCGAGTTTACATTTTGGCAGGCTGGTTAGGACACTGTTGTGCAGAAACAACAATGGCTAATGGGCTGGTTGAGGTGGGAATGAAAGAAGTGGTGGAATGAAATCAGGATGTATCTGGAAGGGAGAGTTGGCTGGACTAGCTGTGGGTGTCAGGGCAGGGTGGAGCCACAGACTACTCTGGATTTTCTGTCCAAGCCCTGGATGAATAGCAATACCGTGAATTGAGATGCACAAGCCTAGGGGAAGAGGCAGATTTGGGATGTGAATGTGTTTGAGTGAAAACAAGATTTTCTTTGAATCATGTTCAATGTGCTAATTGGACAAGCAGCTAATTGGACAACTAAGTGTAAAAATTAAATAGTGAACAATGAGTGAAACAAAATGTTAGAGCTGTACATTTTGCTTTAGAAGGGGCATACTTTTTGCTTTAGAACTTGTGGCAATCTAATACAAATGGCCAACAAACATATGAAAAAATGCTCAACATCACTAATGATAAGGGAGATGCAAATCAAAACCACAATGTGATACTGCCTTACCCCTGCAAGAAAGGCCATAACAAAAAAATAAAAAAATAATAGATGTTGGCAGGGATGCAGTGAAAAGGGAACACTTCTGCACTGCTGGTGGGAATGTAAACTAGTACAACCACTATGGAAAACAGTGTGGACATTCCTTAAAGAACTAAAAGTAGACCTACCATTTGATCCATCAGTCTCACTCCTGGTGTATACCCAGAGGAAAAGAAGTCATTATACGAAAAAGATACTCACACACGCATGTTTCTAGCAACACAATTCACAATTGCAAAAATATGGAACCAGCCGAAATGGCCATCAATCAACGAGTGGATAAAGAAATTGTGATATATATATACCATGGAATACTACTCAGCCATAAAAAGGAATGAAGTGATGGCATTTGCAGCAACCTGGATGGAATTGGAGACCATTATTCTAAGTGAAGTATCTCAGGAATGGAAAAACCAAACATCGTGTGTTCTCACTTATAAGTGGGAGCTAAGCTATGAGGATGCAAAGGCATAAGAATGATACATTGGACTTTGGGGACTTGGTGAAAAGGGTGGGGGGGTGTGAGGCATAAAAGACAACAAATTGGGTACAGTGTACACTGCTCAGGTGATGCGTGCACCAAAATTTCATGTCACCACTAAGGAACTTAGTCATGTAACCAAACACCACCTCTTCCCCAAAAACCTATGGAAATAATAATAAAAAAGAACTTATGGCAATCTAATTGATGATAATTGATGGTAGCATCCATGTTGGGGAAGGAAGGAAACAGTGCCAAACACTATGCTAGCTGCTTCACATGTATTATTTTTCACAGGGTGTAAGGCTTGAGAAGCATCTAGTGTCCTGCGTCAGATTATGCACTCTGGAGCCAGATTGCTAGGTTCAAGTCCTGGCCCTGCCTCTTCTTAGTGGCATGTACTGTGCTTTGTTTGCTCATCCGTAAAATGGAGTAATAATAATACCTTGCTCGTAAAGTTATTTTGACATTTAAATGAGCTAATGCATGTAAACCACTTGGAATAGTGCCTGGTATTGTAATAAAAAATAAATGAGCAATTTTAATGTTACTATTATATTTTCTCCATAGGGTACACCTCAATAGATGGAAGAGTAGGGCATGTGATAAGGTTTGGCTTTCTCATCCAAATCTCATTTTGAATTGTAGCTCCCATAATTTTCACATGTTGTAGGAGGGACCTGGTGGGAAATAATTGAATCATGGGGGCGGTTCCCCCATACTGTTCTCGTGGTAGTGAATAAGTCTCATGAGATCTAATGGTTTTATAAGGGGTTTTCCCTTTCACTTGATTCTCATTCTTTCTTGCCTGCTGCCAAGTAAGATGTGCCTTTCACCTTCTGCCATAATTTTGAGGACTTCCCAGCCACATGGAACTGTGAGTCCATTAAGCCTCTTTTTCTTTATAAATTAATTACCCAGTCTCAGGTATGTCTTTATCGGCAGTGTCAAAACAGACTAATACAATGTGTTATAACAAGAGTGTTACTTTAGAATCTTGTTTTAACTTGTGTATTAGTCAGTGTGCAGGGTGCTTGGGTTCTGTCCTGGTTTTTGCCATGTTTCCATTTTATGAGCAATTCCTCTATCACAATATAGATGAATGCCTGTTTCTGTTCCTATTGCTGCATAGCCATCCCAACTTATTGGCATAAAACAGCATTTTATTATGCTTAGAAAATGTGCTTCAAGGATTCATGCAGGACACAGGGGAGATGGTTTGTCTTTATTCTGCGATGTCTGGGGCCTCACCTGGGAAGATGAGCCTCCCCTGGGAAATCTACAGGTGTTTGTGGGGTTAGGGGAGGGGACTGAAATCAACTGGAGATATCTTGGCTCATGTGACTTGTGGTTGATTCTGGCTCTTGGCTGAGATCTCAGCATGGCTGTTGGCTGGAACATCTGTACGTGATCACTGTGTTTCTCCACATGGGTTAGCTTGAGCTTCCTCACAGTGTGGCAGCTGGATCCTAAGAGTGAGCATCCCAAAAGAACCAGGCAGAAGCGGTGTGGCCTTTCATTATTTAGCTTTGGAGGTCACATAGTGTCACTTCTGCTTTAGTCACAAGCCTGTCCAGACTCAAGGAGAGGGAACATAGGTTCGATGTTCTCATGGGGGAAATATTAAAAAGTCACATAGTAAGGAGTATATGGGATAGGAGAGATTGTTGTGGCTAGTTTTGGTAAATACAGTCTTCCAGGAGGCTTAACTATGGGCCACTTATGAGGCTGTCTGGCTTAAAGGATCCAGTACACATCTAAATTTGGACATGCTCTAAAATCAGGATCTCTTTTATTTATTAAAGAACCTGAGTAATCTTAACCTAAGTTGTATTAAAATTCAAAGATTGACTCCTTAGAACAGATAAGCTTTTGTTCATTTAATGGGCACTGATTGAATCTTGACTCTGTGCAAGATCCTGTGCTAATTGCTGTGGGGGCATATTGAAATGCCACAAGAAGTTGGCAGGCTAAAAGGTAATGACAAATACAGTTGGCTTTCAATTAACTAGTCTCTGGAGAGACTGAGGCCACTCACAACCCCTAATGATAGTTAAAATAAAACTTATTCAGGCCAGGCACAGTGGCTCAGGCCTGTAATCCCAGCACTTTGGGAGGCCAAGGCAGGCGGATCACTTGAGGTCAGGAGTTCTAGACTACCCTGGCCAACATGGCGAAACCCCATCTCTACTAAAAATGCAAAAATTAGCCAGGTGTGGTGGTGCGCGCCTGTAATCCCAGCTACTTGGGAGGCTGAGGCATGAGAGTCGCTTGAATTCGGGAGGCAGAGGTTGCAGTGAGCTGAGATCGTGCCACTGCACTCCAGCCTGGGCCACAGAACAAGACTCCACCTCAAAAACAAACAAACAAACAAACAAACACTATTTAAAACAAGACACAAAGTGAGTTTAATGCAAACTTATTTAGTTAGCATTGCATTTAATGTTCAGGAACACATGTTCCATTTTGTAGACTTCATTAATTACAGCTAGCAATTATTTAAGTGCTTACTAGAGACATTCAATATTCTAAGCACCCTGTGAGTATTATGTATTTAATTTGCACAATACAGTGAAGTAGTTACTTTATTGTACCCATTTTATAGGTGAGAGAGTGAACAGTAGAGAGGCTGTCATTGTGTTGGTTAATATTGTCAACTTGATTAGATTGAAGGATGCAAAGTATTGTTTCTGGGTGTGTCTGTGAGGGTGTTGTAGGGGAGATTAACATTTGAGCCAGTGGACTGGGAGAGGCAGACCCACCCTTAACCTGGGTGGGCACCATCCCCTTGGCTGCCAGCACAGCTAAAAAAAGCAGGCAGAAGAAGGTGGAATGAGCAGACTGGCTGAGTCTTCCAGCTTTCATCTTTCTCCTGTGCTGGATGCTTCCTGCCATCCAACATCAGACTCCAAGTTCTTTAGCTTTTGGACTCTTGGACTTACACCAGTGGTTTGCCAGGGGCTCTCAGACCTTTGGCCACAGTGTGCTGTTGGCTTCCCTACTTTTGTGGTTTTGGGACTTGGGCTGTCTTCTTTGCTTCTCAGCTTGCAGATGGCCTGTTGTGGGACACCTTGTGATCATGTGAGTCAATACTCGTTAATAAATTCCCTTTCATAGGTACATCTATCCTATTAGTACTGTCTTTCTAGAGAGGCCTGATTAATGCAGTCATGCAGGCTGGCGTTTGTACCCAGGGCCTCCCAGTCCCCAGGTGCATGCTCAATGTGACAGGGCTAGTTAGTACAAAGCCGGCACTAGAATCCAGGTTCTGAATTTTCTTCTTGGTGTTCTTTCCTCTAGACTTGAGGTTTTGAATTGTGTCCCTGAATCTTTTGGGTCCTAAAAAAGTCTTGGGACCTGCTGCAGGGGTTGAGAGGAAGCAAAGCTCATGTTATTCTAGGCCCTTACTCCACAGTCCAACCAAGTAGCATGCTTTCAGGTAAATTATATTGTATTATATTTAATATATGATACATAGTATGATGCAATACTTAATACATATTTAATATATTTGTAACATACAAAATACAATATCCAAGAGCAGTATGGAACACCAAAAGGTGTTCAGACTTTTTTTTTTTGAGACAGTCTTGCTCTGTCACCAGGCTGGAGTGCAGTGGTGCAATCTCGGCTCACTGCAACCTCTGCCTCCCGGATTCAAGCAATTCTCTTGCCTCAGCCTCCTGAGTAGCTGGGACTACAGGCGCCCACCACCATACCTGGCTAATTTTTTTTTGTATTTTTGGTAGAGACGGGGTTTCACCATGTTGGCCAGGATGGTCTCGAATTTTTGACCTCGTGATCCACCTGCCTTGGCCTCCCAAAGTACTGGGATTACAGGCGTGAGCCCCTTCCTTCAAATGGAATTTTATATCTATGTTTACATTTTCTGCTTAAAGTTTGGATTTTGTTTAATTCAATTGAATTTCTACTTAAAATGTAAACTTTTAAAACCCACACCTCTGACATATTCCACATTGCTGTTGGATATTTTTAGTTTAAAGATTTGGCCTATAAGCTGTATCGGTATCATTATTCTAACTTCAGGCTCAAGGTCTCAGTCAGTAGCTAAAGTCTTTTCTACCGGCAAATCTGTATTACCATCTACTGTGGAAGATAACCTGTAAAGTGCCCATGTAAGCACAAATTCATAAAACTAAAAGTCAAAGAAAAAAGAGAAAGAGTTTATTCCACTTTTTAAAAGTTCGTTTTGATTTAGATCTTATATCTCATGGGTTTTCTTGACTGATTTTATAAATAAATGTGTCCCAGAAAGAGTGATCATATCGTGATCTTTGTTCCCAGTTTTCCTTTTCCACATCAAGTTTTCCTGATGGAAAGTGATTAAAAAAAAACCCTTAAAGTGTGATAATCACTCTCTTCTTTAGTAGACAGTGGAGTTTAATAGATGCATACAGCAGTTGTTTACTTGTGATGAAAAGAAATGTGAATTTTCTGGCCCAAGGACATTTCTAGCTCATGTCTAAATTGCAGAGAGACCACAGTTTGACACAGTGATGAAGCAGGCTTTAAGAGGTAGGGGTACCATGTATGTCTGCGCAGGTTGTGCACCGTGCAACTGTGAATGGTGTCTTCTGGAATTGTCTATGCGGAAGCACTGTCAGGAGGTCGTGGATTCCAGCCTCTGTTGATTTTTGTGCGTGGGAGAGCTTGATACCAAGCCTCAAGGTACTAGGAATAAGAAGGTATTATATGCTGTAATTTTCAAGGTAGTGCCTTTCTGTACCTCCATTACTTTCAGTTTAGGGCATTTTTTCTGCAATCTTTGGAGGGTTCCTAGGAATAAAAAAGTAGCTGGTTTGAGACAGTGTGCAACTGTGCTGAAACGGAGGACCATGGGGATAGACGTAGTTCCCTTCATGCACAGTAGCTAATTGGCTTAGTTTGCTGATTTGTTCCAGGATATTCCCTAAAAGTAGGTGTCTTCCAAGCCTCAGCTTTGGGCCTTGAGGTATGGCATGGCTATCTGCTCTCTGCTCCTACTGAGCTAAATACAGTCCCGAATGCCAAATATTGAGATTTGGAATTATCAAAGGACTATTAGTATCAAATTGAGAAACTCAAGCTAAATTTGCAAATTGATACAAAATCATGACCTGAGCTTCTCTTCCAGAGAACTTATTGTAACAGAACTTGAAGGTGGCAGGATGTCTTGATAGAGCATGGATTTTAGAGCTGGATGCATGCTGGGCTTGTATTCTGGTTCCAGAATTTGCCTTGGGCAAGTTACTTACAACCTCTGGTTGAGGTGGTTGGATTAGTTGATATCTATGATTCTTTTTAAGTAAATAACGATTAGTTTTTTCATACAGTATAATTACTATGTAACAAACGTCTTCTTCTTTGGTTTCATTCATGCATTCAAAGTATTTATTAAATGCCCTCCAATGCTGGGTACCATGCTAGGTACTGGGTATATAAGAGTGAACCAAATGAGCAGGGTTTCTGACCTCAGGGGGTTGATAGTCTAGTGGGGGAGGTTTTGGGGATGATGGTTCATCAATAGTAAAGAAGCAAGTAATATCACTACAATCATACTTGCTGTGATAGAGAATAATGGGGAGGACCTATGTATTAGTGAGGGTATTCTAGAGAAACAGAACCAGTAGGATACACACACACACACACACACACACACACACACACACACACAGATGTATCTTACATATACATATATGAGAGATATATGTATATATGTACATATGTGTGTGTGTGTGTATGTGTATGTGTGTGTGTATATGGAGAGAGAGAGAGATAGAGATTTATTTATTTTAAGAAATTGACTCACACAATTATGGACAGATCCCAAGATCTGCAGGTGAGTCAGCAAGCTGGCGACCCAGGAGAGCTGATAGCTTAGTTCCAGTGCAAATCTGAAGGCCTGAGAACCAGGAAAGCCAATGGTATAATTCCCCTGAAAAGCCGAGATTTCAGATCAGGTCCAAAGGCAGGAAGAATTCTCTCTTACTCAGGGGAAGGTCAGCCTTTTTGTTCTATTCAGGCCTCCAACCGATAGGATGTGGACCACCCATGTCGTGGGAGAAATCTGCTTTACTCAATCTGCTGACTTAAATATGAATCCCATCAGAAAGCACCCTCACAGAAATACCCAGAATAATGTTTGATCACATATCTAGGCATCCTGTGATGCAGTCAAGTTGTCACATAAAATGAACTATCCTAGGCTACTGAGAGTAGTCAGAAGATACCTCTCTGACATGGTAACATTTAAACTGAGACCCAAAGAATGGGAAGGAGCCAGCCATGGAAGAATGGGGGACAGGCCTTCCAGGCAGAAAGAAACTGAGTGGAAACTGAATGGAAACTGGAGTCCAGAGGGAAAAGGGGCATGTTGTGAGATGAAATTAGAGAGGAGACAGAGGTTCTACTGTCAGACCTTGGAAGCCATGATAAGGGGCTTGCATTTTATTCTAGATGCAACGATGAGAGGCACTGAGTTTGAGCACCTTGGAAGCCATGATAAGGGGCTTGTATTTTATTCTAGATGCAATGATGAGAGGCACTGAAAAGTTTCAGCAAGGAGGAATGTGAGAGGATTTATGTTTTGAAAAGATTTTTCTGACTGCTCTGTGGAAATGGATGGGAGGGGGTGAGAGTGGAAAGTGTCTGAGAGAAGGCTATGGCTGGAGCCTAGTAGGGAGCAGGTAGCCTGGATGGAGGGCCAGGGAGGCAGAGGGAAGTGGATTGTTTCCAGGTCTGTTTTGGAGGTAGAAATGAGAGAACTATTGGGCAGGGACAGGACAAGAGAACAGAAAGTAAGGCTGCCTCTCAGGATCCTGCCTATTTGGCTTGAACACATTGGGTGAACATTACTATCATTCGGTGAGACGAGACTTCCTTTTTGGTTGGGTCAACTATCAAGCGCAATTTTCACTTACTAAGCGTGAGATACACCTGAGGTATCCAAATGAAACTCAATAGTAGGCAATTGGGTGTGCGAAGCTGGAGTTCCAAGGTATACAGACCTGGGAGCCATCAGCAAGTGGGCAGGGATTACACAGGGAGAGGATATAGAACAAAAGGGGTCCAGGAAATAACCCATGGAAGTCCAGTGTTTAGGCAGAAGAAGTATCTGCAGAGTGGATTTAAAAAGACCCAATGAGAGAGGGTGGAGGAAAGCCTTGAGAGTGTGATGTCACAGAGGCTGTAATCAGGGAGCTTTTTAAGAAGGAGCAAGTTCTCCTGTGCAGAATATTGCTGACAGGACAAGTGATGTGTGGCCATGATGGTGTCCCCTGTGTAGGTAGCAGAGATCGTTAGCAGGGAAGTTTCAGTGGAGTGACAGGAGAGGAAGACCAGTAGATTTTATGCAGTTTTAGGATGGATATCACCCAGTGTATTAGTCCATTTTCACGCTGCTGATAAAGACATAACCAAGACTGGGAAGGAGAGGTTTAATTGGACTTACAGTTCTGCATGGCTGGGGAGGCCTCAGAATCATGGTGGGAGGTGAAAGGCACTTCTTACATGGCAGCAGCAAGAGAAAATGAGGAAGAAGCAAAAGCGGAAACTCCTGATAAACCCATCAGATCTCGTGAGACTTATTCGTTATCATGAGAATATCATGGGAAAGACTGGCTCCCATGATTCAGTTACCTCCCCCTGGGTCCCTCCCACAACACATGGGAATTCTGGGAGATACAGTTCAAGTTGAGATTTGAGTGGGGACACAGCCAAATCATATCACCCAGTTTAGTACTTCACTATGTTTTTGGCTAATTATGTTGGGTAGGTGATGGTTGTGCTCTTCCTGCCCCTTACCTTAGAGCTGGCAGATAAAATACCAGATATCCAGTTAAATTTGAATTTCAGAAAACTTTTTTAAAAAGTATAAGTATATCCCAAATATTGCATGGGATATACTTACCCTTTAAAAATTTTGTTGCTGTTGTTTATTTGCAATTTCAAATTTCACTGGGTGTCCTGTGTTTTTGTTTCCTGAATCTGGTAGCCCACATTGAATTGCACCCTTTAAAATGGCTAGAATAGGGAATTTTATGTTATGTGCATTGTAACACACACCACACCACACACACACACACACACACGCATCTGGCAATTCTCCCTTAATTAAACTACCATGTAGAAGCTACCATGCAATGCAGTCTATTTCTAGGTTTAGCCACAAGGGTCAATAAGAAAATCTGACCTCAAAGGAAATTATTTCTGGTGATGGTTAATGCTTCTACTAAATTCCCTTAGAGCATAGGATGCTGAGCCCACAGTAGGACCTCATCAAATGCTGGTTTGATAGAAACTGCATTTGGGGAAAATTAGCAGCTGTTGATAACTGAATGGAAAGAAACGAACTACCCTGGTACCTGTGGTACAACTTAGGGAACGCCATGAAATGAGCCTCACGGGAGGTTCTCAGTGAATTCAGTGGCATGGCACTTTTGGGCGTGCTTTTGGAACCAAGTACTTACTCCATGTGCCTGTGAGTTTGGCACCTCTCATGGCAGCCCAAGTACAACTGGTTTCTGAGGGGCCATTAAAAATCTCCTAATGGCAGAGAACTCTCAGACATGCCCACAAATTCCAAGACAGCCAGGCTGATCATCTGCTACTTTAATTGGTTGTACCGGTTTTTATGCCTTTGTTTCTCCTCCTTTCTGTGAGGTGGAGGAAACATAACCACAAGACTGTTTCCAGTGACCTCTTCAGAGGCAGTTTCCAAGCAATTAAGTATGGGTTGAATCCAAAGTGTATTGAATTAAATTCTGTTCCTTGGCTGGAGATTCTGTTCCTTGGCTGACACCTGAACTCAAAGGTTAGATTGAACTATCTGGGAAAATGGTTTTTCTCTTGTGTTTTCCTGCAAGCTTTGCTGTTTACGAAGATCTTGCATCAACACTTAGCATTCACTCACATGGCAAGCTTGCATGTGGTACTTTTATTCCACATTAATTTAGGGAACTCTACTATGTGCCAGCATTCAATATCCAATTTGTCTTAGATTTTCGAATAGTGTCCCACAATTTTATAACTGGGGAGTTCCTTGAATGGAAATATGTTCACAGTGGCTGCTTAATTGTGACTAACCCATCACATAGAGACTGCTTTTGTAATAGATTTGATTCTGAGGGTCTAGGAGAAGGGACACTTCTCATATGGGGAAGATGGGATTAATCTTTGAAAATGATGCTGAAGCCAACTTCTGTACCAGTATTGCAGCTTGGCAGACTTCTATATGATCCATGTAAGGGGCTGTTTGCTCTCTGAGATTTTGGGTGCCTTCTCTAGCCCCTGAGTGCTGGGCCTCTTCTGAATTCCATAGGGATGGAGGTGAAGGTACTGCCAGCTCTCACCCAACTCATCCATTCCTGGACAGCAGGGGTTCTGCTCATCACCTTGGTGACCCTGGTGCCTGAAGCACAATAGGCCCTCAGCAAACATTTGTTGAATTCATGCCATGAACATTAATTGAGCTCTTTTTATACACTGTGCTCTGGGATTGGGACCATGGAAAAGTTAGAGATGAAAAGGTTCAGCTTCAAGGGGCATCTAGAGGAACTTATCCTCTAGCAAGAGAAATTGCTAATGAGAAAAGGTATTTTGGGGAGTGGAGTGAGGTGTTGGTCTGCTGGCAGGTTCAGCCTATGCTCAGTAGCTCTCTGGTATGGAAAATTCTTCAGAATGTTGATTCAGCCGTAGATTTCTCTGGCAGCACTGACTCTTGCCTTCCTTTGGCCACATTTTATTCCCCAAACCTAGGTGTTACTGGGAAGACACTGAGCTGTTTTATTGAAGAGAGTCGACTTCCCCAATTTTTAAATAAGTCTGTTGATTCCTCGAAGACTTCACTAATCAGAGTTATGAATATTTCAAAAACACTTCCCAGTCTTCAGATGAATGGATTTGTAGGTTTCCTACATTGCTGTCTCCCTAGCCCCATGAGGAATAATATGGGTATCCTTTTCCCTTTTAGATTTCTCTCTTCCTCTAACCTGCACCCACTCCCAGCCTCTGATAGATGCATTTGCAGTAAATCACAGAAATGTTGTTGATGTCAGCAGCACTGATATGCATTAGAGGAGCCACTTCAGAGGAAATTACTCAGAGGGTGATGCTGAAATGCAAAGCTGTTTGGTAGGGTATTTTGTAGAAACTGTTTTCTCCCTTTGATGGATCTTGTTTATTTATTTATTTTTTTGACTTAGTAGGCACAGTGAAGGAATAACCATCCAAATGTCTTTTTTTTCCATTTAAGTTTTGTGTAGGAGGTTTTGGTGACTTTGAAATGAACCAGGAGCACTGAGCAGCTATGTTGACAAATGGAGATGGCTGAGGCTGCTTGCAAAGCACAGTGTGTTGGGGTGTGGAATCTCCATGTCAGTGACCTGGGGAGAGGCAACAGTGAGGGCACACCTCATTCTACAGAAATGGTTTAAAAATATATATATGATACCCCACTTTTGATGCACACAGACTATGCTATTTAAATGCTTTCAATGGAAAATCCTTTTGTAAAGTACACGTCTATCTTGCAGAGTAGGATTTCTACATACGATCTCAGGTTTGTTTATAGGGAGGTACACCTGGATGTCTTCATGACATTTATCATGACAGCTGTCGCTAAGCAGAGAAAGAGGGCAGGACTGCCATGGGGCATCAAGGGCCATTTGAAGAAGGAAATGGTGGACTGAGAGTGATAGCGACCTGTGAGGCTGCCTGGTTTCTGTAGCAGTGTTCAGCAGCCTGTGACTCTGAGCAGAGAGAAGGAATATTATACAGGGATATTTCCAGGTAGCTCCAGGAAAAGACAAAAGGGGAGGAAGTTGAGTCTGTTAGCTAAAGAGCAGTGTTGAATATGGGATCCAAGTTGGCTGGAGAAGAGAAAGAGAACACAGGGAGGGTAGGATGACAGGAGAAAGTAGAGGCAGGGTATGATGTGGGAGCAATGAGGGTAGCAACTGGAAAGAGAGGATGCTGTAGTCAATGTCTTCGTGTGCCTTAGGGCAGCTGTAATGAAATACCATAGACTGAGTAGCTTTTGCACAACAGAAATTTATTTCTCATGGTTCTGGAGGCTGGAAGATCAAGATATCAAGGCAGACTCAGTGTCTGGGAAGGATCTGCTGCCTGGTTGACAGCTGTCTTCCTGCTGTGTCCTCACTTGGTGGAAGGACCAAGAGATCTCTCTGGGTTCTCTTTTATAAGGGCATGAATCCAATTCATGAGGGCTCAGCCTCCACCGCCTAATCACCCCCCCAAAGCCCCCACCTCCTAATCCCATTTCATTGAGGGTTAGGTTTCAGTGTGTGAATTTTGGGGGACACAAAAATTCAGACCGTAGTAGTCATAGCTTCAACTGAGTATTTCTGAGACAGTTCTTGTGATAACGAGGTTTAAGATGTGGTCATAGGGAGACTCAGCTGTAGTGGAGCTGTTGGAGCTGTGCCAAGGTCACCCAGATCCATTTTGTTCTGTGCACCTGTCCTCTAGCTTCTGGGGGCTTCTCTCTTTCTGGCCTGTACCTGCAGCCTTTTTCAGAGAACTCTCCTTGGTCTACTGCTGGAGCCTGTTTTCAGGATGTTCCTAGGAGTTTTTTTTTTTTTTTTGGAGATGGAGGATGGAGTCTCCCTCTGTTGCCCAGGCTGGAGTGCAGTGGCACAATCTCAGCTCACCAACCCCCGACTCCTAGGTTCAAGCCATTCTCCAGCCTCAGCCTCCCAAGTAGCTGGGATTACAAGCATGCACCACTATGCCTGGCTAATTTTTTTTTTTTGTATTTTTTTTGCAGAGCTGGGGCTTCACCATGTTGGCCAGGCTGGTCTCAAACTCCAGACCTCAGGTGATCCCCTGCCTCGGCCTCACAAAGTGCTGGGATGACAAGCATGAGCCACTGTGCCTGGCCATCCTAGTAGTTTGTATCACCCACTCCCTCACAGTTTCTCTGGAAGCATCTCCTAAATAAATAACTCACAAACAAATTCTCATCTAGGATCTGCTTCTGGGATACCTGCCTTGAGTTAGTGGTTGAGATGGAATGGAGATGATGGCAATGGTGATAAATTCAAGGAAATGGGAGGCTTGGGTCTTGGCTGGGTTGTGTGCGGGATGCTGAATCACTTAGGAGGGAAACAGGACCCAGAGAGAAGGCTGTAGGAAACTGGGGGAGCAGCCAGGTCTACCACTGATGGCCATGGGGAAGAGTAGGAAGTGGAGGAGCCAGAGGGCTGGGGTCTCAAAGGAACTGCGGGTTTGACACAAGAATGTGGGGTATCGGTTTTCCAGGACAGTGTGACGCTGATGTTGTGGGTGAGGGAGACTGAACAGCCCCTACCCCAGAGTCACACTGAAAGCATAGTGTCCTCAGGGAAAGCCCAGGTATCAGGAGAAAAAGCACAGGAAGGGGCCCTGAAGAGGCTGGGGGCATGAGGGAGTCCTCAGATCTTCAGCAGGGGCCCCTGAGGCATCTTTGGAATGGTTTGGGATAGGGGTGAGGGGAAGGTTGTATCAGAGGGGAGGAGGCTGAGAGCAGAGGAGAGATCAAAGATTAAAGCTACACCAAGTGGCTTCACACTTCCCCGAACTGGTCCCTTCAGACCGGGTGGAGGGTGGCTTGGCAGCCTGGATGTGGGGTGTGGAGATTGGTACTACTCCTGGCACACAGTGGGCATGCATTGGTTGAATAAACAAATGAATGACACATAAAGTTTGTAGATGCCCCACCTTTTCATCATTCTAAACCATTGTCATTTCCATGTATTTTATGGCCTGATAAATATGGAATTAATCGAAGTACCTCTAGCTATTTGTTATCACCATTATTGGGTGGGACACAGTGAACAGATTTCCTAAAGCTAGGCAATTATGCAGTAGGACATGTTATGGACTTAAGCCATAAGATCTATTTTTTTTTTTTTTTTTAGATAGAGTCTCACTCTGTCACCCAGGCTAAAGTGCAGTGGTGCAATGTCGACCCACTGCAACCTCCTTCTCCCAATTCTCCTGCCTCAGCCTCCTGAGCAGCTGGAATTACAGCGTGCGCCACCACGCCTGGCTAATTTTTGTATTTTTAGTAGAGACGGAGTTTCGGCATGTTGGCCAGGCTGGTCTGGAAAGGATCTTTCTAATAGGTCAAAAAATATTTTGCAGTTTTGCTTTCTACTGTGGATCTACAGATCCACAGTACAACTACTTATGATCTATTTGCTTGTGATTGCAGGTACTGAAGGAGTTTGCTGGGGAGGGAGAAGAATGTGTGGAGGAAGAGGGGAGGGCTGGAGAAGTGAGATGAGCCCTGAGCACGTGGGACACTGGAGGCCAGGGAAGGAACCATAGTGGTGCTTGTGGAGTTTTAACAGGTGCAAGCTGGGAATTTCAGAAGGCTCACCTGGCTGCTGAGTGGAGCCTGGGGTGGGGTGGGGGGGTGGGGAGACCCCTCCAGGAGCCAGTGAGGAGAGATAACTGCTTTTGACAAGACACCTGGGAAAGACATCTGGAAGGAATGGCATTGACAATAGGATTTAAAACCCTTGGCCCCAGGGAAAGGAGATATTTTGAGAACTATGACTGCTTATATTACTTTTAATCCCAAGAGGAGGATAAAGGTCTTTCCTGTATAAAGTGCACTAGTTAATTTAAATTGTGGAGGAAAAAACTTAGGGCAAGAGACAGAATATGATATTCAGGAAGCATTTTGGAAGAAGACACAAGGAACCCCAGCTGTGGCTGTGTGCACCTTTAGGGCCTTGATCATGGAGGCAGGATAAAGGAGGCCATCTCGTCAACATGACGGAGTCAGAGTCTATTGGGAGAATCACGAGGTAGGCAGCTCTGAATCCCAAAAGATGGTAGTCTGGTGGGATATGCCTGGGCTGCTCTGACCAGCTTGGCACACGCAAGGAGTAGCTCTGGTGCTGGGCAATTTGTGCCCTGGGTCGGAGGGTGAGAGTTTATTTTATCAGAACAGTAAAGGCATCCCACCTGCTACCAGGAGCAACCAAAAATGCTCAGAAGTTCTGGAACAGGAGTGCTGTTGAACAGGGTTTCCTGGCAGCCAGAGAGAGGAAGTGGTAAAAACAGCAAAATGCTGCTATGGTATAGTACTGAAGTCATCAGGCACACACTGAGACTTCCTGTGGGTCAGGCCTTGTGAATGGTGCTGGAGACAGAGACTGGGATAAGATCTACCATCTCTGATGCTGATGCCCAGCCCAGTTCTCCCCTTTTCCTCTCTAGTTTTTTCTTTCTCTGTCGTGCATCCCCCTCCCTTTGCTGTCCCTTAAATGTTGCTCCCTTGAGCATCATCTTTTACTCTCTTCTCATTTTACATCTCCCTCTGGACCACTTCATCCAGTCCTGTGGCTTCAGTACCACTTACATACTCATCATTCTTAAATCTAGGGATTCAGCTAGATTATTCTCGTGAGTTCTGGTCCCTTATGCCTCATGTTAACTGGGTAGCTCCACCTGGATGGGCTATAGGAGCTGCAAACCTGACTCTCCTGCATTTTCTGTCTTGCAGAGCACGGTACTGTTATAAGCTTGTAAGAGTCATCCAAGACACCTCCCTTCTTCCTTTGCATCAATCACTAGGACCCGCACATTTTACTTCCTTAACACCCCTTGTCTCTGACTCCTCCTCTGCTGCTGCCTGAGTTGAGGCCTTGTAATACATTCCAGTAAACTCCTACCCACACCCCCCACAGACGATCTCTCACTTGCTCCATGTCTCTTACGCACTGCTGCCAGAGTCAGCTTGTTAAACCCAGGTCTGACCTCCTGGCTCTTCTCCCTGTGTTAGCCTTGATGGCTTCCCACGCTCATTAATAAGACCAACAAGAGCCACACTCTCTCCTCTGCTTGTCTTTGCAGCTTTATTTTGGTGTAGCCATCTTCACACCCTCTAGTCCTGACATGCAGACCTGATGTAATTTCCCAAATGCCCCAGGCTGATTCATGGCTGAGTGTCTTTGTATCTGTTGCCCCCTCTTGCTGTTCTGCCTTCCTCTCCACCTCCTTCTGCCCTCTCACAGACACCTAATGCCCTTTCCACACCAGTGAGCACCTTGTCTTTGCATTCTCGTCTCCTCTTCGGTGGCATTGACACTCCCGTTTCATGTCTTTCTGTCCCCCACACCTCTGTCAAGCACAGCATCTGCACGCTTTGTTGCATTTGCTTGCATAGATCACTTAGTTTTTTTCATCTCCTAATAATGTGGACAGCTCATGTTGATTGAGGACTTGCTTTGAACAAGGCATTGAGCAACATGCCCTACATTTTATGTTAAATCTTCCCAATAGTGCTACTGCTTCTGTCCCTTTCCAGGGAGGAGGAAGGAGGCTTGGAGAGAGGACTGTCTTTTAGGAGCCCTGCCCAGTGTTTCCTGTGGAGGGTGGGGCCATCGTGGAAGGTAAACCTATGGTAGGGGTAAGCTGGGTGGCTGTTGAAGTCCAACCTTCCCCCTTCTTCCTCTAACCCTGATAACCTTATTCTCTGGGGCCTGTCTGCTGGTGGAGAGGCTTTTTTTTTTTTTTTTTTTTGCCATGACTTTGGTTTATAAATGCAAGAAGAGATTTGGGGAAAGATCAGGGGAAACTGTCGAGCTTACAAGTCCTGAGAAGGAAGTCACTGCTCCTTTAAGTCTCATATGAACCCCTTGTTCTCTCCCCAGCTTGTGGGGTGGAAGAAAAGCCCTTTAGTCTTGCGGGTCCTCAAATCCCAGTTTATGCAGTTTGGCCCCAGTCAGAGGGACCCCAGGAAGGCAGACTCAGGGTAAATTCTGCCTGTCTTCCACCAGAGAGGGGACTCACCAAGTGTGACTCTTGCCATTCAGTAGAATTTTTAAACTCTAACAAGTATTTTGTACCCCTGAGTAAAAGAGAGGCCTGTAGCTCTTCATGAAGAGAACAAGAAAGGCCAGAACTGAGTGTTTGGAGCCCAGTGAAGTAAAATACTGCCCTGTCTCCTGTCTGTCCACTCTAGCGCTTGCACAAACCATGAAGAATTCTCCTTGGACTGTTTGCTTTTTGAGAATGTTAACACCTCGACTCTGGATTTCTGCCTGTGGAAAAAACCACAATAGTGCTAGAGGTGCTTCCATATGCAGGATTAACTCTGCAGTCAAAGTTTCTGTTGGGCAGGTGTGTGAACTTGATATCATAAATGCTGGCCCAAAGCAAATGGAAGAATGGATGAATGAACAAATTCGGGAATGAAACAAACTGTAACCAGGGGTCTCCTAGTTGTAGGTTCTCTACTAAACTTCACATTGAGACACAAAGGAAGGACATCTTATAATATAATGTTGGGGGGTGAGCAGTCAGCTTGGAGGTGCGGACACGTGAGGTGGGTTTTGATGTTTGCGAAGGAATTGACCCAAAAAAGAGTCAGGTGAAAAGAATCTGGGAATCGAGACCTGTTTCTCTGGGACAGGTGTGAGCGGGTCTGAGTGCTGCTGGGTTTGGTTGGGGCAAAGGTTGCTTGTGGGGGCGTGGCAGTGGGTGAGGCCTGCGAGATAGGCAGGCGCCAGGTCCTGGAAGGGAGAGTCGGGGAGCAAGGCATGGAGCCTGTACTCTACTCTGAATCTTGGTGGTGCCTTCAGAGGATTGTTAGCAGGGGTCCGTGTGATCACACTGACACCTGAGAGAGCGACACGCCATGTACGTGACTGGGATGTGGAGGACGGATTTAAGGGGGACAGGACTGAAGGCTGTCACAATGATTCAGGTGAGAGAAGATGGGGGTCTGGACTAAGGGGACAGGAAAGGACAGATGTGAGATGAGGTGGCAGGCAGTTCTAGCTCCCTCTTCCCCCAAGTCTGCCTTGTTTTCCTCTTCTCATGGCTCCATAGGGTCTCAGTCATTTCATCATAGCTTGATCTCCTCCATCTGGAAGTGCAGGCTGAAGTTTTGAAGAGAGCAGGGAGCAATGCTTCACCCAAAGGGAGAGCCTCTCCTCAGGTGGCGTTTTGGGTCCATGGCTTGCTCACTTAGTGCATACAGACTTAGTGTTACTGCCATTCTTACTGGGATCAGCTTGATTGCCTTTAAGGTAGGGCTGTCCCATGGAAACAGGGAAAACACGATTTGGTTGTTGGGGTATCTGGAACCAGAGGCAGCACAGACACTGCTCTAAGAGCTGCTGGGACAACTGGAGGCGGGTGTGGGTGGAATCCTGTGCTCCTCATCTTTCCTGCCCTCTTCCTAACACCCTCCCTCCCCAGCGGCCTGAAGTCTGCCTATGCCTATCCAGGCTGAGCTGTAACCTGGGACTCTTTGGAAGCTCTGAGCCATCAGTGCAGGTGGCCCCGGAATGATTCCAGACCTGGAGTAGGAGTGGGAGGTCGACTGCGGAGGGTGGGGGTGGGGGGAGGTGAGAGGAGGGTGTCCTTTCCCTCTCACCAGGGAGTCTGCAGTCACAGTTGCACTTTGCCTGGGTCAGTAGGCAGAGTCACGCTGCTGTGTGACAGTGGCACTGAGGCAGCTGCATTTCAGGTTTCCAAGAGACTCTGAACCCTTGGAATGCCATTTGTTTCAGGTGACGTGGAGGAGTGGAGGCACTCGGGTCAGTGTCCGAAGATGGATTCAAGGATGCCGCTGCTTGTTAGCTTGTCATAGGTTGCTCAGTGTTACCTCTCGGCCCGTAGTTTCCTCATCTGTCAATGGGGGCAGATAATGATCATCACCTTACACAGAAGGTTTGGTGAAGATAAAAACAGGTTCACTGGCTGCGTGCAGTGGCTCACACTCGTAATCCCAGCACTTTAGGGGGTCGATGCTGGCAGGTCGCTTGAGGACAGGAGTTTGAAACTAGCGTGGACAATGTAGTGAGACCCCATCTCTACAAAATATTAAAAAATTAGCTGGGCATGGTGGCATATATCTGTGGTCCTAGCTACTAGGGAGGCTGAGGTGGGAGGATAGCTGGAGCCCAGGAGTTCGAGGTTACAGTGAGCTATAATTGTGCCACTGAACTTCAGCCTCAGTGACAGAGCAAGACCCTGTCTCAAACAAAACAAAGCAAAACAAAAACAGCTTCATGCATGAATAAGATCTTTGTTAATTCTTTCATTAACTCTGAAGGCAGGATGCGTCTTACTAATTTATGTAGCTCCAGTGCCAAATGCAGTGCCAGGCAAACTCAGTTGTTTGTTGATTGAACGAATGAATGGATGGTGCAGTAATATCTGTGGGGCTTGAGAAAGCCTGAATAATGTCAACTTGTTAAGAGCTTGTTCAACCATGAAAAAGCCGATTTCCACATGTGCCCCTCCATATCACCCACATTTAGATGAAATATGTGCCGCTATTATTTTTTTTTTTCGAGACAGAATTTCTCTCTTGTCACCCAGGCTGTAGTGCAATGCCACGATCTCGGCTCACTGCAACCTCCACCTCCCTGGTTCAAGTGATTCTTCTGCCTCAGCCTCCCGAGTAGCTGGGACTACAGGTGCATGTCACTATGCTCGGCTAATTTTTGTTATTTTTAGTAGAGCCAGGGCTTCACCATGTTGGCCAGGTTGGTCTCGAACTCCCAGCCTCCCAAAGTGCTGGGATTACAGGTGTGAGCCACTGTGCCCAGCCATGCAGATATTCTTGAGGAAACATTTTAAAATGAAAACTAGCAGAAAGGATATTATCTTTCAACATTTCCTTTCTCATCAATTCTTGGCAGCACTTTTGCTGCCCAGTACTCTTCTGTTGGAGCCGTGAAGTGTGATAGGCCATTACTTTATAGATCCATTCATTATTGATACGTTATGCAGGAAAGAACTCCACCGCTGTTCGGAAACTGAAGTAGTCAATCTCATAGATTGGAAAATATTTTTATGCCTATTTGAAACAAATGTCGTTCCTATTTTTTGGGATAAAAGGGCCCTTTCCCCCGGAATTGCTATGTTTCCTCTTTTCCTGTTCCTACACTCTGCAGAACTGACTTTGAAGTCAGATGATTCCCTTTTCAATCTGGCTTCTCACTTTCGGGCTGCTTAACCTTGACTTAGCCATTGAACCTGTCTGGGTCTCAGTTTTTTTGTCTGCGAAGTGGGGCTGTGTTGGGCATGAGCATGTGCCTACAGGCCTCTAACTGGAGGGAGTGTCGGTGATCAGGGCCCTGGCTGCTGCCCTGAAGTCCACAGCTGGGCTTGCACTGCGGGTACATTGCTCCCGGGCTGCTCCCGGCCAGTGTCCGTGTGCAGCAAGGATACTATGGCAGGATTGTTTCTGGGAGACACAGGACTCCTCAGACAGCTGACTTCAGCCCAAGAACTCCTTGATGGGCTTGCTAAACTTCCTTAGGCTGGAAGATGCTTACCTCCTCCTTCCTTCTTTCCTTCCTTTTCAGGGGTCAGACTTACATAGAGTCTAGTGGCTGTTCTAGCCTCCCCAACTCCCTCTCATTTTCTCTCACACATGCATTCCCCCTAATAAAATCCATGCACATTTAATCCCTTCTTGGCATCTGCTTCTGGGGGGACCTACCTGGACTCATGCAGTGTGATAATTTCTTGTAGTGAGGACCGAATGCAGTGATGTAAGCAGAGTGTTTGTCAGAGTGACACCATGAGTAAGTGCCCAGTAGGCCATCAGGGCGCCTGTCACCTTCACCACCATCAGCATCACCATCCTCATCACCATCTGGCCAAGTTTGCTTCTTTGTTGGTTCCAGGCACAGAGAACTCCAGTGGTTCATTCCAGGTCACAAGGCAACTTTGTATTAGGGTGAGAACAACTATGGCTTCTAAGGAGAATAAATGGATTAATGAAAATACCATTTAAGAATTTATCCGACTTGGCTGGGTGCGGTGGCTGACGTCTGTAATCCCAGCACTTTGGGAGGCTGAGGTGGGCAGATCACCTGAAGTCAGGAGCTCAAGATCAGCCTGGCCAGCATGGTGAAACCCTGTCTCTACTAAAAATACAAAAAATCAGCCAGGCATGGTGGTGCACGCCTGTAGTCCCAGCTACTTGGGAGGCTGAGGCAGGAGAGTAGCTTGAACCCGGGAGGTGGAGGTTGCAGTGAGCTGAGATTGTGCCACTGCACCACTCAAGCCTGGGCGAGAGAGCAAGACTCCGTCTCAAAAAAAAAAGAAAAAAAATTTATCCAACTTAAGCACAATCCAGATCCTTTTCTAGCCATTGAGATGTGCAGTCTTCTTTGCCAAAACAACAAACTCCATTTTTAGTGAAATGCACAAAAGGTTTTGTAACGTTCTGAGATCTGTTCCGGTACTCCTGACAACTACAAATATACTCCAGCAGTAGACCAGGGCTGCTCATTTGCTGTTCCTGAGAACCCTGTGGACATTTAGAAAAAAAGGTGGCTGCTATTATTCACATTTCACAGTAAGCAAACAGAGAAACTAAGTGACGGTTTCGACGTCATGCTGTCACTGATGGATTTGGGACTGAAACTCTGGTTTTTGCTCTGATGCTTTGGAAGCTCAGAAATGGGTGGATTCTGTTCAAACTCTGCCCTAATGGACAGTCTCTTAGCAAACTGGCACCAGGACCTGGCCTGAAGAGACCTTTTTGAAGCCCAATTCTGCCCAGCCTCAGGGATGCTAGAAGCTTGGGAAGCATCCATGATGCAGGTCAGTGAAGGAGACCAGCCTCCACTCACCTCCATGCTCATGCCATTGCATGTCAGCTGATGAGGCTTTAAGCTAATGTTGGTTACCTGGTGCTGTGGAGCATGTTCCTTAAGCTGACTGGCAAGCCCCTGAGGCTGGGAGGGACTGTGCCTTATCCCCACCATACCACACCCCTTTGTGCCCATTCAGCATTAAATAAATGTTTGTTTTTGAGAGTGCTGGTGATTCTGATGGGGCTTTTGTGTGAAGGAATTATCACCACCCCCACCACCACCACCAGAAAACAACATTTGCTCTATGCCAGGCACTATGCCAAGAAATTGAGATCCAATGATTAAAATTTGATGAACTTTCTGACTCCAAGAAGTTGGTAGGCTAGTGAGGAAGATCGGCACACTGGGCCTGCCTGGAAGAGCCCAGGACGACTTCATAGAGGAGGTGGCTTTTGGCTGAGACTAAAGAGAATGGGAGTTTTCCAGGCAGATGAGGGTGGGGAAGGGGTTACTGGCTGAGAGGACAACACCTGCAAAGGTGTGGAGGTGTGAACAGAGCACTGCTGTGTTTGAGGACCTGCTTTCAATATTGCTGGAGTGCCAAACTGTTTGCCATTTGATGCTGCTCATCCACGTTGTCTGCGTGGTTTGGATGTGCCAGCATTCCTTCTATCCTTCATTCACTTATTCCACAATCATTGATTGTCTACCCACCATGTGCCAGGTACTGTGCAGAACACTAGGGGTGCAGAGGTGAGGGGTAGACAGGGTGCCTGCCCACATGGAGCTTTCAATCTAATGGGAGTGCTGGACAAGGGCGCAGGCTGTATCAGCAGCACCGCACAGTGAGTGCTGGGCAAGGGAGATGTATTAGTCCGTTTGAGTGCTGGGCAAGGGAGATGTATTAGTCTGTTTGAGTGCTGGGCAAGGGAGATGTATTAGTCTGTTTTCTGGCTGCTAATAAAGACATACCCAAGACTGGATAATTTATAAAGGAAAGAAGTTTAAGGGACTCACAGTTCCATATGGCTGGGGAGGCCTCACAATCATGGTGGAGGGTAAATGAGGAGCAAAGTCGCATCTTACATGGCAGCAGGTAAGAAAGCATGTGCAAGGGAACTCACCTTTATAAAACCATCAGATCTTGTGAGACTTATTCACGATCACGAGAACAGCACCGGGAAAAACCCGCCCCCATGCTTCAATTACCTCCCACTGGGTCACTCCCTTAAGATGTAAGGATTATGGGAATACAATTTAAGGTGAGATTTGGGTGGGGACACAGCCAAACCATATCAGGAAACCTGAACTAATGGAGGGCAGATTCATTTCCTGGGGCTTCCGTAGCAAATTGCCACACATGTAGTGGCTTAAAGCAACACTAGTCTATTATTGTATGGTTCTGGAAGTCAGAAGTTCAAAATCAGCCTCACTTGGCCAAAGTCAAAGGGTAAGCAGTACAGGTTCTTTCAGAAGGCTCTAGGGGAGGATCCTTCCCTTGCCTTTTCCAGCTTCTACAGGGACCACATTCCTGGGCTCATGGCTGCATCACTCCAACCTGTGTATCTGTCCTCACATCCTTTCTCTCTCTGGCCCTCCTGCTTCCTTCTTATAAGAACTCTTGCATTATATTGAGCCCAACCATATAATCCAAGATCATCCCCCATCTCAACATTCTTAATCACATCTGCAAAGTCCCTTTTGCCATGTAAGATAACATTCATATATGTCTTGGGGATTAGGATGTGGACCTCTTTGTGGGCCATTATTGTACCTGCATCCAAGGTAGGAGGAGAGAAGGTGCTCCCAGAAGTGATATTTAATCTGAGTTTTCTGGGTCAGAAGCGGGATACACATGGAAGCAGGGAGGCCCCTTGGGAGGCTGCTGGGCTGGTCCTAGCAAGATGTGACGGTGGGCTGGATGAGGCTGCTGGCCACAGGGGTAGGGGAAGGCCCAAGGGATGAAATACGGTGACAAGGCTGAATGAATGGGAGATGTGGGCAGTGGTAAAAGAAAGCCACCTCTTTTATTTCATTGAGCAGTGGTTTGTAGTTCTCCTTGAAGAGGTCCTTCACATCCCTTGTAAGTTGGATTCCTAGGTATTTTATTCTCTTTGAAGCAATTGTGAATGGGAGTTCACTCATGATTTGGCTCTCTGTCTGTTATTGGTGTACAAGAATGCTTGTGATTTTTGTACATTGATTTTGTATCCTGAGACTTTGCTGAAGTTGCTAATCAGCTTAAGGAGATTTTGGGCTGAGACTATGGGATTTTCTAGATATACAATCATGTCATCTGCAAACAGGGACAATTTGACTTCCTCTTTTCCTAATTGAATACCCTTTATTTCCTTCTCCTGCCTGATTGCTCTGGCCAGAACTTCTAGCACTATGTTGAATAGGAGTGGTGAGAGAGGGCATCCCTGTCTTGTGCCAGTTTTCAGAGGGAATGCTTCCAGTTTTTCCCCATTCAGTATGATATTGGCTGTGGGTTTGTCGTAGATAGCTCTTATTATTTTGAGATACATCCCATCAATACCTAATTTATTGAGAGTTTTTAGCATGAAGCGTTGTTGAATTTTGTCAAAGGCCTTTTCTGCATCTATTGAGATAATCATGTGGTTTTTGAAAATGGCCATACTGCCCAAGGTAATTTATAGATTCAATGCCATCCCCATCAAGCTACCAATGACTTTCTTCACAGAATTGGAAAAAACTACTTTAAAGTTCATATGGAACCAAAAAAGAGCCCACATCGCCAAGTCAATCCTAAGCCAAAAGAACAAAGCTGGAGGCATCACGCTACCTGACTTTAAACTATACTACAAGGCTACAGTAACCAAAACAGCATGGTACTGGTACCACAACAGAGACATAGATCAATGGAACAGAACAGAGCCCTCAGAAATGATGCCACATATCTACAACTATCTGATCTTTGACAAACCTGACAAAAATAAGAAATGGGGAAAGGATTCCCTATTTAATAAATGGTGCTGGGAAAACTGGCTAGCCATATGTAGAAAGCCGAAACTGGATCCCTTCCTTACACCTTATACAAAAATTAATTCAAGATGGATTAAAGACTTACATGTTAGACCTAAAACCATTAAAATCCTACAAGAAAACCTAGGCAATACCATTCAGGACATAGGCGTGGGCAAGGACTTCATGTCTAAAACACCAAAAGCAATGGCAACAAAAGCCAAAATTGACAAATGGGATCTAATTAAACTAAAGAGCTTCTGCACAGCAAAAGAAACTACCATCAGAGTGAACAGGCGACCTACAGAATGGGAGAAAATTTTTGCAACCTACTCATCTGACAAAGGGCTAATATCGAGAATCTACAATGAACTCAAACAAATTTACAAGAAAAAAACAAACAACCCCATCAAAAAGTGGGCAAAGGACATGAACAGACACTTCTCAAAAGAAGACATTTATGCAGCCAAAAAACACATGAAGAAATGCTCATCATCACTGGCCATCAGAGAAATGCAAATCAAAACCACAGTGAGATACCATCTCACACCAGTTAGAATGGCCATCATTAAAAAATCAGGAAACAACAGGTGCTGGAGAGGATGTGGAGAAATAGGAACACTTTTACACTGTTGGTGGGACTGTAAACTAGTTCAACCATTGTGGAAGTCAGTGTGGCAATTCCTCAGGGATCTAGAACTAGAAATACCATTTGACCCAGCCATCCCATTACTGGGTATATACCCAAAGGACTATAAATCATGCTGCTATAAAGACACATGCACACGTATGTTTATTGCAGCACTATTCACAATAGCAAAGACTTGGAACCAACCCAAATGTCCAACAACAATAGACTGGATTAAGAAAATGTGGCACATATACACCATGGAATACTGTGCAGCCATAAAAAGTGATGAGTTCGTGTCCTTTGTAGGGACGTGGATGAAACTGGAAAACATCATTCTCAGTAAACTATCGCAAGGACAAAAAACCAAACACCACATGTTCTCACTCATAGGTGGGAATTGAACAATGAGAACTCATGGACACAGGAAGGGGAACCTCACATTCCGGGGACTGTTGTGGGGTGGGGGGAGGGGGGAGGGACAGCATTAGGAGATATACCTAATGCTAAATGACGAGTTAATGGGTGCAGGAAATCAACATGGCACATGGATACATATGTAACAAACCTGCACATTGTGCACATGTACCCTAAAACCTAAAGTATAATAAAAAAAAAAAAAAAAAAAAAAAAAAGAAAGCCACCTTAGGCAAGGCTTACCTTCTTGGCATCAATAGGAGCAAGGGGGAAAGTGAATGCCGCGTCTTTAGGGAAAGGTTAGCAAGAACATAATGCCCAGATTGCTGATTCTAACATATAGATCTTTCAATCAAGATTCCAGACAATTTTGCGCTTGCGTAAATCTGAGGGAAATTTAATGTGGAGTGATTTTATTGGATTGGATAATATTCCATTAAAAGACTGACGTTCAGCTCGGTTTCCAAAGAGAGAAACTGATTCCGAGGGCCTAGGAGGAGAGGCGGATGTTTACAAACTTAGATTCTTCTAAGCCACCACCTCTACAGCCAGGTGTTTTGAACAGGGAGTGACATAGCCTGTTGTTTGACTTTTCCAACAGTGATTGAGCAGTTTAACTCCCCGCTGGAGTGGAACTGTTTACCCCACTTAGGTAATTAGGTTTATCATCTACTAATACCTTCTTTACACAACAGCCAGCCTGCACCATGATAGAGACTATAATAAGAGTTGGAATAATAAAGGGAGAACAAAACTTAAGTGCAATGGCCGTTCATTGTTGCACAAGACATTTCTGTGATGCATGATAGCATTGCGTGTGCGTCACAACCCCAAACTTCCTGCCATCGCAGAAAAGCCTCCAGCTGAACCTACTTGTTTCCAAAGTAATGAAATTGCCCTACAGAGAACAGGGACCTTAGAAAATTCTATGTGCTTCGAAAACCAGGAAACAGTTTTTTTCCAATGACATCTTATTGGAAAACAATAGAAGAAAAATTCTATTACTAGTAGATCAGGAGTGGTTATGCCTAAGTCATATCTTCTATTAAGGTATAACAAGCGCATCCTTTTTTCCTTTGTTTTTTGACAAGAGGACTTTTTAAGTCTCTAGATGTTCATCTCTTCTCTGCTCTTGGTATCACCAGCCCTTGGTGCTTGGATAGAGTAGTTGATTATCCCTCTCCTATTTGCTTCCTCTCCAAGTTCAACAACATGTTTGTTTTTAAATCTGGTGATTTGTTGTGTTCCTTACACATTGTTTCAACAAGGAAGCTAAGGGAGGAGGTGAATTATAAATGGTAGAGAGATAGCTTTCAATTTAGACCCTTGTAGAAAAAGGTAAGCATTTTAAACTCAGTTTATACTTTTTTTAAATTTTTTAAACTGGGATTCCTGGTGCTTATTTTTTAGAACTCAAATGGGTACCTAGCAACTGATCAAATTCCCTAACTGCAGGCTTGGTGAACCAGCATTTCATCCTCACATTTGAAAGCTGGCTCAAAGAAGACATCTGTGCTTTGTTTCTGACACGTTTTGTATTTATTTATAAACAAACTCTCTTCTTCTTTGTCCCCCACCCTGACTCCTCAGTGGCCGTTCCCGCAGCAGCACCGGTGTGCCAGCCCAAGAGCGCCACTAACGGGCAACCCCCGGCTCCGGCTCCGACTCCAACTCCGCGCCTGTCCATTTCCTCCCGAGCCACAGTCGTAGCCAGGATGGAAGGCACCTCCCAGGGGGGCTTGCAGACCGTCATGAAGTGGAAGACGGTGGTTGCCATCTTTGTGGTTGTGGTGGTCTACCTTGTCACTGGCGGTCTTGTCTTCCGGGCATTGGAGCAGCCCTTTGAGAGCAGCCAGAAGAATACCATCGCCTTGGAGAAGGCGGAATTCCTGCGGGATCATGTCTGTGTGAGCCCCCAGGAGCTGGAGACATTGATCCAGGTGAGCAGGGAGTGAGTCCATCTTAGGCCAACTGGTGGGGTGGATGGCAGGGTTGGTTTTATCTTTCTGGGTCTCTAGTCTTGCCTTCAGTTGAGAGGCTCTTGGTGGTCAGGGAAGTTCTCTCCAGGGAGGTGACATATGAGCTGAGACCTCCAAGAAGCGATAGTGAGGCATGTGACAGTGTGGGGGAAGGAGGGTCTATGTTCTGCATCTGGTTTTGGATGAGTGGTCAGAGGCGGCAGCAGGCCAGTGGACTTTGGATTTTCAAGTTCAAGTCCACCTATGTGTGCTGATTAGCTCCTTGATTCTGAACTCTCTGTGGAATGCTGGGATAGAACCCAAAGAAAGAAAGAATTTTAAGTATGCAGATTTAGAATAAGCAGGGATATATTAACCTGTCCAAGGTCCATGAGGTTGAGGTAGAGAAGAGGCCACCAGGTGTGTGGGTGAAGAGGCTGTCGGCGGCCTGAAACAGCTGTTATAGTGGATTTATGGGGATGAAATAATATGGATCACAGTAGTAGTAATCATCAGGTTTGCTGTTTTTGAATACTTACTGTGTATCAGGTATGTACTAAGGCCTTTACATACCCTGGATATTAAGGAAAAAAGATTCATAGGAAAATGGAAGCAGAGAACTTGAACTGCAGCCTAAAGAAGCAAGGCAACAATTCTGGGCAACAGATGTGGACTTGGCAGGGGTGGACTGTGGCGGTGAGGAGCTATAGAAAGCCAGAGAGTCATCTACGCGGCTGTGGTGCGAGGGACTGGATCAGGAGGGTTGAGAAGTCTGGGAAGCCAGAGAGAAAAGCAGTTCCCATGAGGAAGAAAGGGAAATGGTGGAGAGCCCCGTTGGAGGGCTTCACCTTGGACGTGAAGGAGGAAGGCTGCCTCTGAGGCTGAAGTTCCACTTTCTATCCCAGACACCCTCCTGAACTACAAAGAGTGGGTTTTGGTGGAAGGCGGTGACATTTATGGAGGTGAAGGAGAGTCTCATCTTTCTGGGGGCTCTAAAGTTTGGAAGGTGGAGGGATGGAAAAGACAGCTTTTACAATTCCTTCTGGCTCTGGGATGATGCGCATTAAATTCTAATGGCTGCAACAATCCAAGATAGTGTAGGATTTACCAGTCTGCGCTGTTTTATTATTTATTTATTTCCTACCATACCAATAGAGTAGGGGAATTCCGATGCTGCTTATGATCTGGCACCTTCATAGCAATCGTATTCTTGTCAGTTAGTTTTAATAATGACTTGACTCTTAAATAAATAGAAATACAAATTCTTCCCTTCCTGGGAATAAATATGAGTTCATAACTATGCCCTATAATTCTTCTCAAAAAAATAAAATGTTAAAAATCTAAGGGCAGCATTTCATATACTGTTTCATAGGAAGTCGGTTCTCCAAATGGCTTTGTCTTTTTTTTTCTTTTTCTTTTTTGAGACAGGGTCTCATTCTGTCACTTAGGCTGGAGTGCAGTGGTGTGATCATGGCTCATTGCAGGTTCAACTTCCTGATCGAGGTCTCAACTGATCCTTCTGCCTCAGTCTCCTGAGTAGCTGGGACTACAGGCATGTGCCACCATGCCTGGCTACTTTTTGTATTTTTTTGTAGAGACAGGTTTTCACCATGTTGCCCAGGCTGGTCTTGAATTCCTAGGCTCAAGCAATCCGCCCGCCTTGGCCTCCTAAAGTGCTGGGATTACAGGTGTGAGTCACCACGCTCATGCCTTTTCTTCTTTCATGGGAAAATGCTAACACATTTGTGGCGATGAGATTTTTGTATTAATCAGTGCCAGATTTAAAGCCTAGCATGCTATAGGGAATGGAAGAAACAATTCTAGAGTAGTTTTAAGTAGCAGTATAATTACATTTATACACATTGTTGTGATATGAGGTAGGATCCTTTTTAATTAGTTGTAAGACACGTAATAATAACCTGATAGGTGTTCTGAAGTGAATCTAGTATCATGCTTGAATTTTCCTTCGTTAGGCAGTAAGATCTTGAAGAAAAGGAATGCGTTGTCTTTATCTCCACATGTGACTTATGCTTTGCCTCTAATTATTGCCCATTAGATAAATGTTTTTAGAGCAAGATATCAAAGCAAATTGTAGAACACCAGTGATGTCACAAGCTATCTGAGCTTATCCATGCATTTGTTGATTAATTCAGCATTTCTGTATTGCCCATTCTTTAACCCTCTTCTTTATGAGAGAGCTCAGAGACCTGAATGAAGGACAGGGTCGGGGACCGTGGAGGTCTTAATTCTGATGCTGCCATTAAGACTGGCGTCCTGTTTTGACCTCAAAGATTTCTCTGTGAAATGAGATATGTGTGTGTATGTGTGTGTTTGTGTGAATGTGTTTGCACATACATACATGTGTGTACATTTAAGATAATTTTATAACAATTTAAAAAGCTGCTCTTTATTAGGCACCTGTTATGAGCTGGGCATCATATACCCATTATCTCATTTAATCTTGTCAACAACACTCTAAGTTCATATCATGATTCCCATTTTACAGGTGAGGAAACATCAGTTTCCTTAAAGAGGTGAGTAACTTTCCAGCCACCAAAGTGGTAGAGCTGGTAGTCAGCGCAAGGTTGGACTGACTGTACACTCTCTCATCCAAATAGTCTACAGGCCCTTTAAGTAGATCTTGGTTTATAATAAGCTCCAGTCTCTTTTAAACTTGTGCTTTATGTTGAATGCGGTATTAGTCCATTCTCGCTATAAAGAACTACCTGAGACTGAGCAATTTATAAAGAAAAGAGGTTTAATTGATTCACAGTTCCGCAGGCTGTACAGGAAGCATGGCTTGGGAGGCTTCAGGAAACTTAGAATCCTGGCAGAAGACGAAGGGGAAGCAGGCATGTCCTATATGGCTGGAGCAGGAGGAAGAGAGAGCAAAGGGAGGGATGCTACACACTTTTAAACAACCATATCTTGGCCTGGCACGGTGGCTCACACCTGTAATCCCAGCACTTTGGGAGGCCAAGGTGGGCGGATGACCTGAAATCAGGAGTTTGAGACCAACCTGGCCAACATGGTGAAACCCCGTCTCTACTAAAAATATAAAAATTAGCCAGGCATGGTGGTGTGCACCTGTGGTCCCAGCTACTCAGTAGGCTAAGGCAGGAGAATCGCTTGAACCCAGGAGGCAGAGGTTGCAGTGAGCCGAGATCAAGCCACTGCACTCCAGCCTAGGTGACAGAGCATGACTCTGTCTCAAAACAAAAACAAAAACTAAAACAAAAAACCAGACAAACAGATTTCATGAGAACTCACTCACTATCACAAGAACAGAAGAGGGAAATCTGCCCCCACCATGCCCCTCCTCCAACACTGGGGATTACAATTCAACATGAGATTTGGGCAGGGACAAAAATCCAAACCATATCAGGCACTTTCCAGAATTTTAGCAGTCAAAAAGCATTAGATGGCCAGGTGTGGTGGTTCATGCTGGTAATCCCAGCAGTTTGGGAGGCCAAAGCGGATGGATTGCTTGAGCCCAGCAGTTCGAGACCAGCCTGGACAACATGGCAAAACCCTTTTGTACAAAAAAAATACAAAAATTAGATGGGTGTGGTGGCACACACCTGTAATGCCAGCTACTTGGGAGGCTGAGGTGGGAGGATCACCTGATCCTGGGAAGTTGAGGCTGCAGTGAGCCATGATTGTGCCACAGTACTCCAGCCTGGGAAACAGAGTGAGACCTTGTCTCAATAAATAAATCATTAGAGTTCCTGGCTGCCTGACAGGAAGCATTTCTGTTTCTTCTCCCTATAAACATGAGCATCAGTCCTGGACCTGGGATGCTTTTAGATCTCCATCTACTATGACTTACAGATTCAGCCTTGTGTTTATCTACAGTCTTTGTCACAATGTAAGTTAAGCAGGTTTAACTGCCGAATCTGTGTCAAATCATTGCACCAAATCATTACGTTTTGCCCTTCAGTTCACTGATACCTTCACAAGGATGAAAGTGTCCACTCTTACAGACCAGGGAGCTTTCTCACACTTTATGCCTCTGAGCAGCACTGCATATAGTGATCACAAGAAACACAGTATTTAAAAATAGTCTGTCTTCACATCTGGAAGGGTTTTCAGTGTGCTGTGTTTTAAGCTGGAAAGATAGTGCTATTGTATCTCACCCAAGTCTGAAAGGAGTGACTGGTGAGTAGAAAGTAGATGGAAAGTGTTTATTTCGTCATGTTTCTTGGCTGGATTGAGTGAACCCCTCATAAAGCCAAGCTGGAATGTGTGCTTCATATTATTAATAACCAAAATAGAGTATCCAGAGAAGCACGATGCCCTCAAAATGCCTGGATAGCCTAGAAGAGCCGTAGCTCTCACAGCCATAGTGGGGAGGGATTTTCCAACAAGTAAGACCACTTTATGGGGTACCGTGGGACTCCAGAGGACAGTGATGGGCCACTATCCCTAAAGGTGAAGAAAGATGGGTAGCTGTTATGAAGGGGACATTCTCATCCATTCATTTAGTCATTCATTCATCTATCCATCCATCCACTCGTTCTCAGAATTGCTGCTGAACTTCTGCCATATCAAGTAACATGCCAGGTGTTGGGGAGAGAAAGAAGACGCGGCCGGGCTCGGTGCTCACGCCTGTAATCCCACCACTGTGGGAGTCCGAGGCGAGTGGATCACGACGTCAGGAGTTTGAGACCAGCCTGACCAACATGGTGAAATCTTGTCTCTACTAAAAATACAAAAATTAGCTGGGTGTGGTGGCAGGTGCCTGTGATCCCAGCTACTCAGGAGGCTGAGGCAGGAGAATCGCTTGAACCTGGGAGGCAGAGGTTACAGTGAGCTGAGATGGTGCCATTGCACTCCAGCCTGGGCAAAAGAGTGAGACTCCATCTCGAAAAACAAAAACAAAAAGACACACCATAAGCAAGTTACTTACCTCTTGTTTCTTCATCAATAGAATGTGGCCTCACGGTGTTGAGAGGATTAAATGCAGTAATTCATGAGAAAGGCTTTGAACTGTGCTTGGCACATGGTAAGTGCTCACAAAAGGATTATTATTGCTGCTTCTATTGCTGCTACTGTTCTTAGTATTATTCAGGGAGCTCAGAGTTTCAAGCAGTGGTTCTTAATGGGCTGGGGTGGGGTCACCGGGGAGGGGATGGTTGCCTCTAGGGGGCATTTGGCAATGTCTGGAGACATTTTTGGTTGTTACAGCTGGGGAGGTGCTCTAGACATCTAGTGGATAGAGGCCAGGGTTGCTGCTAGGCATCCTACAATGCACAGCATAGATCTCCCTCCCACAAAGAATTAGCCAGTTCAACATGCTAATAGGTTGAGAAGCACTGGAGGAAGAGGCATGTAAGCCAATAATTACAATCTGTTGGAATAGAGCTATCTGAAAGATGTCCAAAAAATGGAGCCCTAGTGAGGCAAATAGAGCTCAGAGAATATTTTGTGGTTATTTATCTCCTTCAGTCCCCACAGCTATTCTATGAGGATAGTCTTTGGTGCCCACATACAGACGAGGAAATGAGGCAGCAGGAGCTGAAATGATGGCTTAAGGTCACCTGGTTAGAAATGGAGGATCTAGGGTTTACTGCCAGGCAGTCTGACCACATATCCCAGACTCTGAACCACCATGCACTGGAACAGAAACGCGATATCTGGGAGGGATTCATTGGGTAGGCCATGGTTGGAGGGTATCCCAATGGCTGGCATGTGGCCCATGGGAAAATGCCAACAAGTTTGTGGTGACAAGAATGTTATACTAATCAGTTCCAGATTTGAGGCACTGAAAGTGGTCAGAATGGCTTGAACTGAGAAGTATGAGAGTATGTGGAAATGAGACTGGGAAGGGGGTCGTGGGAGCTGGACTGAGGAGGTGCTTAGAGGACCTTTATGTTGTGGAATGTTGAGTCACTGAAAGCTTTAAGCGAGGCTTGGAAGATGGAAATTGGCTGCTGAAAAAACCTTTTAGCAGTGGGGAAGTTGGGTTGGAGGAAGGAGAAACGGGAAGGAAGACCAGTTAGAATGTTGCAACATCACAGGTGAGGGATGCTGAGAGATAGAGAAAAGGCTATATTTAAAAGAGTTGACAAAGAAAACTTGAAAATTACTCAAACCTCACTCAGCAAAGATTTCTGCTATGTGCTCCATATCCCTGCATGGCCTGTAGCCCCCAAGACTCTGGGGTTAATCTCCCCACGTTAAATCCTGTACCACTTAATGAGCTGAGTGAATTGGGCAAATATCATGTTGCCCCTGGCCTCCACTGCTCTTCTGTGAAATGGAGATTGCGATCATAGTGTCTACGTGTTAGGCACTATGGTGGTCTGAGGATTAAACAAAAGAAGCTCAGTAACTCTGAGCTCTTGTTATTGCTGCTGCTTATTTGTTAGGGAAGGAAGAAAAAAAGAAACCAGAAAACTCCTAAATGATGCGCATTGTGGAGTTCTGCTGAGGGAAAAGAGAAGAAGGTGTCTGAAATGCCCCTTGGGCTTCAAACCCTGCATTTTCTCATAGACAAATTTTATTTCTACTGTTCAAGTGCAGAGTGCCCATCACAGAAGTCACTCCCCGAGTGCTAGGCTGGGCTGCTCACACCATGATGCTCTGTCTTTGTGGCTTGAGCACAGGGAATCGGCACAGCAAGTTTCCATTTTATTGAGAGGGTTTACTGTGAGCATCTGGAATGTCGTCTTTATCCTTTGTCTTACTGGAGACTGTCAGTCTCACATTTATTAAGTAGACACTAGGGCCGGCTCCACTGATCTCTCTCTCCCCTGCTTCTCTGATTGGTTTGAGACACAGTTTCAGAGAACCTGAGGGACCCAGTGGGCTCAGGAGGCCTCAAAGCAGCAGGTCACCTGACCAGTGGAGTGACCATAGATTCCAAGGTGTGACCGAGTGAAAGGGCTTATATCCCCAACGCCTGATTGCAATTAAACCCTAATGAGGTGTGTGGATCTTCTAGAAGAAGGGCCAGGCCCCTTTAATAAGGACCCTTCTGAACAAAGAGACAATGATGCTAATCCGAATTCCACTAGGACCGAGTTTGATGTCCTAGGGCAAGCCGCTTAACCTGAGCTGGGGCTCAGCAGTTCAGCTCATAGAGGACACAAAAGATGCATCCATCTCTAGAATCTTGCCCCTGAGATGTGAGGGAGTGTGCAGACGATTGTAAATGGGTAACTTCCTGCAGAGCTGGTGTAACAATAAAATATAGCTACCACTTACTGACTGTTTGCTTTCCTCTAGACTGTGTTCTAAGTGCTTGAATCCTCTAGCTCATTTAACTCTTGCAAGAAGCCTACAAAGTAGGTACTTTTTTATTCCTTTTTTTTAAAAACAGGGTCTTGCTGTGTCACCCACACTGGAGTGCAGTGGTGCAATCATGGTTCACTGTAGCCTGGAACTCCTAGGCTCAAGCAATTCTCCTGCCTCAGCCTCCTCAGAACGTTTCTGGGGGTAGGTTGGTCCAATCCCCTCAGAGTGAGCAGGTTGTCTCACTCCCTGGAAGGCTGGCTTCTTCCCTGCCTCTCTTCAGTCCTTGCCTCCAGCAAGTTACTGAAGTCCTCAGAGGCCTCTCCACCATGAAATGGACACTGTCTGTTCGTAGGACTACAGGTGGATACCACCAGACCCAGCTAATTTTTAATTTTTTTTTTTTTTGGTAGAGACAGGGTCTCACTGTGTTGCTCAGGCTGGTCTGAAACTCCTGGCCTCAAGCAATCCTCCCACCTCGGCCTCCCAAAGTGCTGATATTACAGGTTTGAGGCACCATGCCCAGTCTGAAGTAGGTTCAATCATCATCATCTCATTTTATGGATGAGCAAATAAATCCCAAGAAGTTAAATAACTTGTCCAAGTCCAGACAGCCAAAAAGTGATTAAACTTGGATTTGAGCCCTGGGAAGCCAGACTCCAGAGCCCACACAACTGAACCCTTGTGCCATACTGCTCACTTGCATCAATGGTGAGTATCCCCTCACTAACATGTAGACCTCTTTGTAAAGCTTTTACTCCAAGGAAAAGGCTGGAGGGAGAAGGAAATGTGATTCAAGAAAACTGGGCTGTCTTGCATGGTGCTATAGCACTCCACGTGGGGAATATTATATTTTCAAAGAAAGGGTGTCTTAGAAGGGGAATGATCATGGACATTATATCAGATAGACTTGGTCCCTTAATGCCGCTAAACCTAAGGTTCCTCCTCATATTAAAGGGATCACAGTCCTCATTCGGATGATTGTGGGAGTGAGTGAACCTAGCAGAGTGCCTGGCATGTCACTGGCCTTCAGGAAATGCTATCTCCTTCCCCCACCCGTCTTTCTTCTCTCAAGCGAACTGAGTAGACAAAGATAATTATACCTGGAGTACTTGCATTTCTTTGGCAGTAGAATAAAGTAAATTAAATGTATTTCTGAAGTTGAGGTTTCCATGAACTTGATTTGGTGGTCACTCTGTCCCAAGAAAGCCTTTATCTTTGACGTCCTCACATGCCGCAATTGCTTATCTCCCTGTTCCTAGTGCAATTGTCTTAGAAGCTTCTATACTGACTAGTCTTGGAGAAAGCCGTAAAATATTCCTCTTTTGTGATCCTCAAATAATAAAATCATGAGGAGCCTTCACTGACTGACGGGGAAGTGAAGAATGAATGCTTCGGTTTGCAGGGATGATCATTTGCAGCAGTCTTTTTTCAGGGTATGAATTCTGATGTTTCCCAGATGTTTTAAGAGTTCGAGTGTCTTCAGGGGAGCTCGAGTGGTCCCATGGCTGCCATTTCTTCTGGTCATAGCCTCGCTGAAGGGAGTAGCATTTCACGGGAGTGGGTTTAGGGTTGGATGAGGCACCCATGGGGAAGGACATGGGATTTTTCATTCTAAGTGCCTTGCCGTAAAGCAAACGACAGGGGTCTATTCCTCTGTCTCTGGAGAACGTTTCTGGGGGCAGGTTGGTCTAATCCCCTCAGAGTGAGCAGGTTGTCTCACTCCCTGGAAGGCTGGCTTCTTCCTTGCCTCACTTCAGTCCTTGCCTCCAGCAAGAGGGGTCTCTCCAATATGAAATGGTCACTGTCTGTTCATGATAGTTTTTCTGTCTGAAGAAAGTCCTGGGGCCTTCATCTGCCTGGCCAGGGCTAGGTCTGGAACTGCCTGGAGCATGAGCCTTTTGGGGGGTCCCTTCCCAACTGCTTTGTCTCTCTCTCTCTCTCCCCCCCACCCTGACTGGTCCAGTGACTCTTTCTGTTGGTGAACAGAAACTTTACCATTGGTTTTCACTTTATGACGTCTATGGGATTCCCCCCTCTGCCCCCAAGATGGCGTCTCACTCTGTTACCCAGACTGGAGTGCAGTGGTGAGATCTCAGCTCACTGCAACCTCTGCCTCCCAGATTCAAGTGATTCTCCTGCCTCAGCCTCCCGAGTAGCTAGGATTACAGGCTGCTTCACCACCCCAGCTAATTTTTGTATTTTTAGTATAGACAGGGTGTCACCAGGTTGGCCAGGCTGGTCTCAAACTCCTGACCTCAGGTGATCTGCCACCTCAGCCTCCCGAAGTTTTGGGATTACAGGTGTGAGCCACTGTGCTGGCTAAGCATTTTTTTTTAATCCTTTCCAAATAGAGTTTCAGATACTTTGCTCAGTACTGTGTTTGATGGTATTATTTGGCACGATTTATTATTTTTTTCATTAAAAAATTAAAAATGACCTATAATATTATATGTATTTATGAGGTACATCATGATGTTGCCATACCTACAATGTATGATGATCAGATCAGGGAAATTAGCATATTCATCATCTCAAACATTTATCATTTCTTTGTGTTGGGAACGTACAATATCCTCCTTCTAGCTATTTGAAACTATATACCAGGTTATTGTTAACTGTAGTCATCCTGCAGTGGTATAGAACACTAGAATTTATTCCTGTTATCTTGCTGTAATTATGTCCCCTTTAACAAATCCTTCCCTATCCCCTGCTCCCCTGACTCTTTCCAGTTAGCATCATTTATTAGGCACTGATTCTGTGCTGGCTGGGTGCTAGAGGGTTTACATATATTACTTAGCTTCATTTGCCTCTCTCCATTGCACCAAGAGGCGGCCACTGTTGCTGCCCCATTTTACAGAGGGTAAAGTTCTTGCATCTAGCTAGTGACCAAAGCAGGACTTGAGTCTAGCTAGATCTCTGTGACTCCAGAGGCCACGCTCTCTTAATCATACTCTCCTTGGCTTGACATGGTGGGCTTAGAGAGTACATAATTGGGTCAAGACAAATTCCTCCTGACGAAGGGAAAACCCACTCAACCGACATGATGAGAAGGCTCCTTTGTGACAGTTAGTGCTTGCCTTCTAACGCAGAGCTCTCTTTCCTGTCCTCTCGCTGTATTTGTAACCTTTCTGACATACAGAGAGCCTCCATGACAAGGCTAGGGTGCCAGAGTGTTGGCCTCTGGCTTACTGACTCATTTTATTGGCTGTGCTTGTTGGGCCTGACTCCACCATGCTTTAGTGGAGAAGGATTTAGTCTAAGATGTGGGCGGCGGCATGTGAGGAGTGGGTATTGTGCTGTGGTCCTAGGTACGAACCTTTGATGTTGTCATGGCAACCAAAGCTGCTATTCTGCAGATGAGAGGACTAGAGATTATGAACTGCCAAACTGTCTTCTCCATACCCAAGGAGATGTTGGGTAATTTGCATGACCCATAAACATTTCCCAAGGCTGTGGCTCTGCCCTTCTGCCAAGACCCGATTCACTCACTTGCTCACTCACTTACTCATTTGCTTACTCACTCATTCATTCTTTCATTCAACAAACTTGTTGATTGCCTACTGTGCTAGATGCTGGGATGTAATGGTGAATAAAAGACAGACATGGTCCCTGCCTTCTTGGAGCTTATAGCTAGGATGACCAAATGTCCCAGGTTTTGTGGTTCTGGAGTAATTGTTAATAGTGCCCCTTTCTCTCTCAAAAGTGTCCTGGGGCTGGGCGTGGTGGCTCATGTCTATAATCTCAGCACTTTGGGAGGCTGAGGCAGGCGGATCACTTGAGCTCCGGAGTTTGAGACCAGCCCTGGGCAACATGGCAAAACCCCATCTATATTAAAAAAAAGTGTCTTGGTTTGAAAGATAAAATGTATAGTGACCCTACTTATAGACAGTGGGAGAGCCAAACCTTATGCATGTTATTACACAAATAATTGTAACTAAAAGCCAGATGAAAGTTGCAAAGGAGAGGGAGCTAGAGCTATGGGACACCCGAAGAGGAGAACTGATTTAGTAGGACAAGGATTCCAGGCAGAGAGGGCTGAGTCAAGGCCCTGGATGGGAGGAAGCAACATGCCATGGCTGAGGACTTGAGAGAAGTGAGCAAATGTGCAAATGTGGCCAAAGGGCATTTAGCAAAGGGAACTTAGCAATTTGGCTGGAGACAGGCAGGAGCCAAACCATGCAGGGGCTGATTCTGAATTTTATCTTAAGAGCACTGTGAAGCTTACAGTTGTGTTTTCAGTAGCAGAGTGATATAATCTGGTCAATCAGTACATTGCCATTTTGGTTCTTCATATAAACCCAAAGGGTTTTAAGTTATTCATTCATTAATTCAATAACTAAACATTTATGGAGTGGTAACTGTGGCACTCTGCTAAGTGTTTTGCTCTGGACTTCTGAACTGAATTGTCCTCAGTGGTGCCAAAACTCAACTCTTGGGGGAAGCCTTTATAGGCCCTTTATGTTGGGTCATGTCCTGCTTGGCCCCATTTGCCCTACACTCGCTAGACTCTCTTGGGTGACCTTTACTTTTCTCTGTCCTCTTTCCATGACTGTGAGCTCTTTGAAGTTGAATCTATGTCTTTTGTCAATATATCCCTTCTGCCTGGCACAGTGGCTGGCCAATAGGAGATGCTAAAGGCTTGAGGAATGAAGGAATGGTGCTTTTTGTGTCTGTTCTTTTTTTTTTTTTTGAGACAGAGTCTTGCTCTGTCTCCCAGGCTGGAGTGCCTTGGCACGATCTCGGCTCACTGCAACCTCCACCTCCTGGGTTCAAGCGATTCTTCTGCCTCAGCCTCCCTAGTAACTGGGACTACAGGCGTGCACCACCACGCCCAGCTAATTTTTGTATTTTTAGTAGAGACGGGGTTTCATCATATTGGCCAGGCTGGTCTTGAACTCTTGACCTTGTGATCTGCCCACCTCAGCCTCCCAAAGTGCTGGGATTACAGGCATGAGCCACCATGCCCAGCCTTTGTATCTGTTTTGAAGACCAAGAGCCCTTCATTTAGAACTTTCACAGAAGGAAAGCAAAAAATTCTTTTGTTTCTATGTTATACAAGTCTTTTCTTTTTGGTCTGGTTGTCAATAGTACTTCTCTGGATCTGCCTCCTGTATTCAAGTGATTCTCCTGTCTCAGCCTCCTGAGAAGCTGGAACTACAGGGGTGTGCCACCACACCCAGCTAAGACAAGAACTCACCTTTTTGTCTTCTTTATGCATGAACAGATTCCCTTGGTATCTATAGCCGTCAAAGCTTTATGTATTTCCATATTTAGGGACATAAGGATTTTTAGGAAAGCAGTGTGTTGGAAAGCACAGCACCTGAGATGTTCATGGAAATCCTTGTTGTGACTTCAGAGTGCAGATCTAGAGCAGCCCTCTGTTTGTCTGCCCTGGGCCATCCCGTATTTCAAGCAGTCCTTTGTCCAGGAAGTTTAGGTAGCAGCTCAGGCAGCAAGTGAGCTCTGGAGAGTGCAGGTTCGGGTTCTTTGAGCCCAGGGGCACAACTCTGAGTTGAAGTGACTCCTCCTGGCTGTTGCTTTGAATTCAGAAGAGCTGCCCTTTCACCAGCAAAGCGGTCACGCAAAAGATGCTTCAATGTATGCAAGATCAGGCCTGCAGCCCCCAGCCTGTGTCTACAGGCCTCCGAGTCATTATTATTACTGTTTCCCTCCCTGGGGTTATTGATTTCATCACTGTTCAGTGAAGGAGATCTAAAGCTTTTAAGCCAGAAATTAAAGAGGTAATGGAAATTGGCATGCCACTGGAAAATGAATTTGCAAATGAGAATTCAATGTTCTAAAAAAACTCCCATAAAAATAAAACCAAAACCCAGAAGTGAATGCTCCTGTGACTGCATTTTTATACAAATGTGCATGGGTTTGTTCTCCTTTAGAGTGTGGCTGTATATATTATGGAATAGTGAGATTTTGATGGTGTCTAGTTCCTACAATTGCTCTTATTACTTATCACAATACAATGTATTCATTTATATAACTAATATTTACTTAGTACCTATCATGAAGCAGGTGCTGTGTTTGGCTCTAACGATTAAAAAAATAATAAAAATTGCAAGATGCCTCCACCCTCTCCTCAAGGAGCTTGAGGTTCAGTATTAATTATATCGCTAGCTAATTCTGGCATAGTGCTTACTGTGGACAGGAACTGCTCTAAATGCTTTATGTGTAGTAACTCATTTAAATTTTACAGTGATCCTGTGAAGTGGGGTAAGCAACAGAGGAACAGAGAAGTTAAATAACTTGCCCAAGCTGAAGTGAGAGGTGGAACTGTGATCCAGCCAAGGCAGTCTGGCTCTAGAATCCATGCTTTTCAGCCATGATGCTCTACTCTAGTGGATAGTTACAGCCCAGTAACTGTTGTTTACTAGATTGGTTCTAGAAGACAAGGAAGCACTCAGGTCCTTAGTCACAGAGCAGGAGTCTCTGACTCAACCTATGGGACCCCAAAAAGGACCTTCATTCACCTGTGAGTCAACTGTAGAGAGTCATGATTACCTCCTGGTTGTCCTTTAGAGTGACAGGGCTTTGTGTCTTAACATAAGGTGTTGAGGCTGGGTCACCCTTTTCCATCTAAAACCAATGTCCATGGGTTATCATTCAGGTCTGCAATTAAGAGTAGCTTATCACTTTATATTGGGAACGTTTATTTTTCCTTCCTTCTCTATGGAAATGGGCAGAAGAGATGAAAAGCCTGGTGGTGCAGCTTAACTTTCCTGAGTAAGTGAGTGTTTAACCTTTTGTTTTTTTAAAAATGGAGATGAGACATACAAATTATGACTTCTCTATGTTGTCCTTTTTTTTTTTTTAGTTGGAATAAGGTGACATGACAGATGAGCTTTAGAAAAATGTTTAGAAGGTGAACGGAGAACTATCCATGGAAGATAGAAGGCTAGAGTTAAAAGAGAGGACTTTTAACCAGTCTCAGCTCTGACACTTCCTAACTACTATAACCATGGACAAGTTACTTCTGTTTTCTGCAGTCTCACTTGTGAAATGGGACTAGTAATAGAATCGATGATTACAAGGTTTTGTGAGGACTAAATAGGATAATAAGGCAGAGTCTGGCACATTGCAAGTGCTGGCAGCTATGATTAATTTTAGGAGTATTCTAGAACTTTCCCTGAAGTTTCTAGCATTGTCTCCACTTCCTTGTTTCTCCCCTTATCAAACTATGCTCACGGGAGATTTGGTGACTCATTCTTAAGGAGGCACAGAAAATGATTATTTTTTTTTGGCACAGAATCTTGTTCTGTAAAGGGCAGTCTTGCTCTGTGGAGGCTGGAGTACAGTAGCACGATCATGGCTTACTGCAGCCTCTGCCTCTTGGGCTCAAACGATCCTCCCAGCTGAGCCTCCTGAGTGGCTAGGACTATAGGCATGCACCACCATACCTGTCTAATTTTTGTATTTTTTGTAGAGGTGGGATTTTGCCATGTTGCCCAGGTTGGCCTTGAACTCCTGGGTTCAAGCAATCCTCCTGTCTCAGCCTCCCAAAGTATGGGGATTACTGGCGTGAGCTACCATGCCCAGCTGGAAATGAAATCTTAATTTGTGATTAATATTGATCACTCAAAAGCAACAAAGAGCCCTAAGTAAATAGCTGCAATAAAAACAAGATAGCAGAAGCCTCTCTTTTTCATGATGTTATTAATCATCTAAATATTAAATTTCAGGCTCTGTTCAATGCAATGACAATGGAACAGTAACCTTCCATGTAGTGCACAGTGTAATGAATCAGAATTCCTGTAGCTGCTTTTGTAGTCCAGTACAGTTTTTTTAAAATAGAAATTGGATAGACCCATTTTTAATGGGAATGATCTCAAGTGCAGAGAGAGCAAGGCATATATCAAACACTCTTCTCAGGACCAGGGCAATTTTTCAACATCGGTTGGCAAATTTGTTATTCAGCCTGTAGAGCGTAAGTCGAAACTGAGATGAAAGAGTGACAGCTTGTTGTTCTGAAAGTTTATTGATCATATCAAAGTATACACATCTATCCCTAATTCCTCAGTGGACTTGATACTTTCCTCGTCGTTTAAAATTTATCTTATTTCATCCTTCCATATAGTCAAAGAGAGACAGAGGAAATGCATTCTCTATCATAAGGCACAATTTGGAAGCTACAAGAGTGCCCCCAAATATGGCCTGGTCTCATAAGATAATATTTAGATAGATTAGTCATTAGTGAATACCCAAGGTGCTAATGAATTGAGTCTCAGAAATCCCCATTGTAAGGGATTAACTTGTGGTAACAAGGAAAGCTAGCGTGTCTAAGACCATACGCCATGGGCAAGCATGCTAGCCCATCCTGGGTTTCTCTCTCCTCTTCTCCAAACAGGTTCTCCACTTGCCCTGTCCTTTCTGCCAGTGGCCTTCACTTTAGATTTATAACCAGGCTGTAAAGTTCTGATGAAAACTTGCTGCCTAGCTCCCTGAGGACCTGAGGAAAGGCTAATATTTGCACATAACTGGGTACTTAGGGCAGTAGGAAACTACACGTCATTGTAATATCCACCACAGCACTGAAGGTGCCTCTTTCTTTACCTTTTTATGGTCTGGTCTGCTTTTTATGAGGGACTCTGAGGTGGTGTGGCAGTTAGGAAGGCCACTTGATTGGGGTGTGTCCACTCAGGTCAGCGCAGGCTTGACTGCCATATTGGCTGTCTGTCTGGGTGGGAGGTAAAGGCACACATGCGTCAGCCTGCATTCTCTTCCCTTCGTCTTATTGCAGATAGTTGGGTGTCCCAGGCTGGGCATGAGCCAGCCTGCCCTTCCCAGAGTGGGGAAGCTGTGTGTCTGAGATAGAGAAAGAAAAGAACTCGAGGTAGAGAGAAGCGCCTTTGCAGAGTTCAGGATGGTGAACTTCATGTTGACAATTCTAAGAGCATTGTTTGCTAGCTTTGCAGCACACCAGATGTGTACTGTACACACAACACTTTACCGCTGTCAGTGTCATGAGTCCCTTGGGGGCAGCAATGTTGCCCACTGTACTAGGTCCTCACCAGGGCTGAGTTAATCTGTGCTCTAGGAAGTGCTCCGAAAGGGTTCCTATTACTAATACTCCTGAATAAGAAATGACAAGGCACAGTGCCTGAAGTCTTATGTTCATTTTTAAACAACTCTGACAACAGCCTTGCATGGAAGGTATTAGTCCCTCATTTTATAGATGAGGAAACCGAGGTTCAGAGAAGCATTTTGGGCTTTTGGGCTGCAAAGCTGAAGGGTTACCGCTTTATCCAAGAACTTTCCCTGTTGCAAGAGTAATGTATGAGGTGCTTCCACCGTCTCCCTTTCTGTACTGAATCCAAGACATCTCTGAATCAGCCACAAAAGTGCCTCGCTGGGAGTGGCCCCAGAAATCCTCTCTGAGATCCTCCCATGGTTGTTTGAAATATCGTGAACTCACCTTGCCCCTGGAAGATTCACTTCTGTGGCTGTGGAATATTTATATGTGAAATACTTCTGAAGCAGGTGAAAGGAAAAGTAATTGTGGCAAGCAAATTAAATATTGTCTTTCCACTTCAAACCCGAGGCTCTTCCGCCACAAATGTGTGAGGAGGTGGAGAGATGTTGCTGCCCTGCTGCTGGGGTTTTGAATCATTAGGGGCGTTTTTGAGTAGTAATGAATGTGGTCTGCCAATTGCCTTTCTCACAGGGGTTGTGGCTTTCCTCCCAACTGCTAATGGCTGGAATAGGCTTACTTTTTTTTTTTTCCTGAGACGGAGTCTCGCTCTGTCACCCAGGCTGGAGTGCAGTGGCGCGATCTGGGCTCACCGCAAGCTCCGCCTCCCGGGTTCATGCCATTCTCCTGCCTCAGCCTCTCCGAGTAGCTGGGACTACAGGCGCCCGCCACCATCCTGGCTGACACGGTGAAACCCCGTCTCTACTAAAAATAGGTTCACTTTTAATACACTTTAGAAACCACTTTCCACACTCATGCCCTCACCCTGCCTCAATCCCTGGCTAAATCTCCAATTCATAATCCCTTTGCTGACTGTGCCGTTCAGGGAGTAAGGACGTTGTGGACGCAGCCACCATTGTACCCTCAGATGAAGTCCTTTCTCGAGAGACAAACAGTCTGTTAGTAAAATGGCCATACATCCTGGGTTGCACCTGTCCCGTGGTCCCAGCTTAGCTATTAACAGAGCTACCTTTTTATTTGCAAATTCCCTGCTTTGGACAATAGGTCAACTGGTCACCCAGCTATTAGCGTCCATGCATAGGGCACGAATCTGTTGTATTCTTCAGCCAATCTGAGACAAGCCGAGAGATTACTGCTGCACCTTTGTTTGTCTTTCTTTTTGGTGGCACATAAGGAGACAGAAACAGATGATCTCACCAAGTGCACAGATCATAGGAGAAAAGCCACAGACAGTTAGTGGTCCCCTGCGGGTCATCATTCATCCCAGTGCAGCACTAACGCTCATGATGGTATCGCACGCTGTCTGGAGCAGTGATTCATGTAGCTGGCGTTGCCTGATGGGAGGAAACTGGTGGGGAAAACGTGGTAGGGGGTCCTGTGAGGGGTCCAGTTACCTCCTCCTCCTCTCTTTCTAAGCACATCAACTACAGACCCGCCTCACTTTGTGAGAGGTTGCAGTTTCTCTCTTCTAATTCATGGTGAGGAGGAGGGAGGACAAGGGAGAAAGAGGGGCACAGAATCTTTTAGATCTTGCCCTCTTTCAAGTCAGCTCGCCACCTCTTTTTAAAAGAAGCAAATCATTATTATTTTGTTGTTGTTGAGTTGCTTTTGTGTTTGTCTAATTTTAGAAAGAAGTAAAATGTTTTCCTCTCACACCTCTGGGAAGATAATATATCTAAATTTATTAGTTTAGTTTGTTCATTTATTTATTGTTGACTTAAAACATTCACTCCCGGGCCATTTACTGGGTAGCTGAGTGGTTGCTGGAAATGCCAGCTTAGAGGCTATAAAGGAAATTCAAGGAGGAATGGAATTAAAATGTAAAGTAATGCCCTCTTAGCTACAGTATCCCCTCCTATCTAATTATCTGTCTACCTCTATTGAATTATCTATCTGTGTGAATTTTTTGATCCTCATAAGATCTCTCTGAACTTGATAATGGTTGAACTTGTAACTGAACAAATGATGCTCACTGAGTCTGAAATTATTGAATAACATTGGTTGAACCTCTACCCTGTAACATCTTTTGAGCTAAACTGTTCCGAGCTCAGTTGTGCCATTTCATTATCTGTGTGCTCATACGTTCCTAATGGGCTGCCCTCCATTCACTTCTGCAGGCTGAATGCAGAGAAAAATCTTTTTTTTTTTTTTTTGAGACGGAGTCTCGCTCTGTCACCCAGGCTGGAGTGCAGTAGCGTGATCTCGGCTCACTGCAAGCTCTGCCTCCCAGGTTCACGCCATTCTCCTGCCTCAGCCTTCAGAGTAGCTGGGACTACAGCGCCCACCACTGCGCCCGGCTAATATTTTTGTATTTTTAGTAGAGACGGGGTTTCACCATGTTAAGCAGGATGGCCTCGAACTCCTGACCTTGTGATCCACCTGCCTCGGCCTCCCAAAGTGCTGGGATTACAGGCATAAGCCACCGTACCTGGCCGAGAAAAATCTTAAAAGCAAATGCATTTAATTTTAAAATGTTTTACTTGAGCTCAAGCAAGATCATTAGAAAATACTTCAAAAATTAATAAAAATTAGAACTATAAACTCAATTAGAATTATTATTATTGAGTTAAAAATGATATTGCCAATTCAAATGGTAACAGTCAGTTATAACCTGAGTTTGCTGATTCATTTGAATTCTGGTTGTTTGCCAGAGTTTTTCAGAGCCATAAGATCCAGATAGAAAATCAAACCTCATTCTCAGCATTGGGGCTTTCTGAAGCCTTGTCAGAAATTTGGTGACTCGTGGGAGAGCTTATTTTTCTCTTTTTCATTGAGTCTTGCTCTCGAGGAGTTAGTTCAGATCATCAGTGGCCCTACTTTGCCCATAACAAGCCTTATGTATAATTTCCACCAAACTGCTTCCCCAAGGCATTTGGGTGCATTGCCCATTTTACTGAAGATTTGGCAGGGAGAGAGGAATTGACATCACAGATAGAACCCAGCTGAAATTGGATACTAGATGGAGTTGCTCTTCAAAGACCTGGGCATTGCTGCTACGGAGCCTGAATTTCCCACCTGTCAGTTGACACCCCTTTTTGTCGCTTTATTTCTTCTTGTCCTCCTTTTTGAGGGCTTTTCCCTTTTCTCTGATCCCTCCCTCTTAAAAAATCAACCTTTTCCCACTTTAATTAATTTATTCTTTAATTTTATTTTAACATAGAGCGACTCATCTCTAATCAGCTTCAACAGCCAAATGAAGTTTGGTGTCTCCATTTGCATGTTCAAGGAAGTAGTCTAATTAGAAATGATCCCTTGTAAGGTCTCTTCTGCCTAAATTCTGGGACAATGGCTGTCCTCCTGCCTCATCTGTCTGGAGGTGAAGATGGGAGTAGGGGAGGCGGCATGCATTCTAGGTACCAAAGGTAGAGGAAAGGCAAAACCATCTGCTTTGGGCCAGACAGGGTTGAATCCTGGCCTCTTCATTTCCTGGGTGGGTGACCTAGGACAAGTTAATTAAGTTTCCTGAGCCTGTTTCCCCATCTCTAAGGTGGGGGATAATACCACTTTCTTGCAAGTTATGGAAAGGATAGAATGGAATCACACACAAGTTGTAGAAAGGATAAAACAGAATGACGCTTCTAATGCACCTGGCGAAAGGCAGACACTTAACAACTGTTAGATCCCTTTTGCTTTCAACTGATAAACACTTTCCTTGAGGGTTACAAAGGTAAACATTAAATATTTATAAATTGCATAATTCAAGAAAAATGAAACTTGAAAATGATTCTTCAGATTTTTTGATGAAACAGATCATCGTCCCCATTGTCTTTCGTGCAAATCTGTATTTTTGCTTGCAGTGCTGGGTTTGCTTATGACATTTATGTGCGGTTCTCAGCACTGTGAGACTTGAGTGAGCCTAACCTCTCTTCACAGCTTGATAGGAGTTGTAAATATTAGGTACTGGTGGTATGATTTGAGGCAACCTAAGTGACTGAAGCCTAGAGCCCTCCCTGCGGTATTATTTCCAAGTGGGCTCATCAGAGCTGAATAGATAATGAAGATATAAACACTGGTGAAGGCTTTGTGGCTTGGTCTGATGGTACTCATACGGCACAGTGAAAATGGAGATGCTACCAGTGGAAAGGACTCACCATCTGTCTTCCCTCTAGAGCAGAGCAAAACATACCTCCAATGATTATGTGACCATTGTCAATTAGGCTGATTTATGCAAAGACAGTCTGTACACATCCCATGCAGCCAGATTTTAAATTCTAGGGTGCCAGGGTTTGCTAGAAACAGTGGCCGGCTGTGGCCTTGCATAATATTCCATGTTCTCTTAGAGGCAGAAAAGAATAGACTCACGACTTGACAGAAGGTGCTTTTTCCCCCTGTATCATCCTGTCAATTGTCTATGAGTCTGCCAAATCTAGCTCGCAGCCTATTTTTGTACAACCCCTGAGCTGAAAATGGTTTTTGCATATTTAAAAGATTATTTTAAAAAAGAAAAATATACAACAGAGACCATACGTGGCCCACCAGGGCTAAGATATTTACTATCTGACCCTTTATGGAAAAAGTTGTTGATCCCTGGTTCGGAGTGTTTGAAATAACTCAGATGAAAGAAGGCAAAATGTAATGATGATTGACTTTTCCAGTTGTAATCTGATTTGTGACAACCACTATATGCCTGTTCTAACAAAGCTTAATGGGCATTACTTAGGATAAATGTAATTACGTTTCAATATTTGTGTCTTGCTCTCCCTACATAGGGTTATTCCAGGTTTGCCCAAGGAACAGTGTCTGTTTGTTGTTCTAGAAGTAGCTCCTGTGTCTGTCACCTCCTCTCCAAGGCTTCCACCTGTCGCTTTTTTATCCCAGTTCACCCGTGTGAACAGCAGATGTTTCGGCTGCCATGACAGCACGTCCTACCTTTTTCCCTGGCTTGAAAGAAGATGGCAGGGGCCAGCTCAGGAAGAACTGCTACGGAGTTTTTTTTACCTTCTCCTGCTTGTGATGAGGCTAGGGAGGGATTTTTAGCAGTATCTTTAATTGTTGCTGAAGTATGAACTCGGGGAAGGGGACAACTGTGAAGCAGTGATGCACAGACTAAGTCTCCTGGAAGAAGCAGGGCTTGAATTAGACCCAGAAGGATGGGCACTGTTTGTGGGAGGGCACAGGTATGTAAGTATAGGGAACATGTCATGGAGTATCCTGCCCAGAGTGGGGAATTTATAGCAGTGTGAATTTACATCATTGTGGTCAGTTTGTTGGAAATTTTAAGGTGTGTGGAATTCCAATTCAGTTATCAAGGAGTCATTGTAGCTTATTTCTAAAAAGAGCGATGTGTGTGTGGTGTGGGGGAGAGTGGAATGACAATCATGAAATTGGCTACTGTTTGGTAAACCCTAAAACTGATAGCCAGACGTTGGGCTAAGGGTGTTACTTGGACCATCTCATTTAGTCCTCACAACAACCCTGTGGGGAAGGTATTATCTCTAGTTTGCAGATGAGGAAACTAGGCTTAGAGAGGTTCAAACAACTTGCCCAAGGTTCTGAAGTTAATAATGGCCACAGCCAGGATGGCTCTTAACTCCTGCCCTGTGGAAACAAGCTCGACGTAAAACATTCTTACAAGACAGAAAAGAGTGAAAAGACAACCAAAATCCTGCCTTGCGGAAATGCCCACTTTGGGTGAACATTCTTCTAGACATTTTTTTTTGTGTGTGTATATGCACAGCAACTTGTATGCACTTTGCATAATCTGGGCCACCCCATGCCTGCAAGCTTTCTATAAATGTCACCGTATTCTATATCCTAGCGTTTCCCCCCTACTTAACACTAATTTTCTAATTTTCACAACTGGGTGCATAGTATTTTGCTTTGGGATGGTACCCTCATCCACTTAACCAGTTCTCTCTAGATCACTGCAGGTTCTTGAGCAGGGGAATAATGTATTGGAACCTTTTTTTTTTTTTTTTTAAAAAAAACTTTTAAACTGAGTCTTATGCTTTTTCCCTTTCTTTGCAGCATGCCCTTGATGCTGACAATGCGGGAGTCAGTCCAATAGGAAACTCTTCCAACAACAGCAGCCACTGGGACCTCGGCAGTGCCTTTTTCTTTGCTGGAACTGTCATTACCACCATAGGTACCCATTTGTTTGCTAATATCTCTTCCTCTGCAGGTCATCTTGAGTAAGGGCGCTTAGTCAGTGTTTTGTTCTCATAGCATACACTATAGTTTGAGGTTGAGAGGAGGCTTATGAAACACTGTCATTTAAATTAATGCAGTCATTGTGGTGGCTTTCAACAAAAGCCAAAGCAGAATGAAGTATCTCTTTTTCCAGAATGAAAGGCTAGCAAACCTAATGAAAAGGTTAGAATGGAAAATATGAGTTGGTTGGTTGAACTCAGATTACTCATTTGAGCTCAACTTCCATTTTAAAAATTGTACTTCTTATTAAAGTTATATAGTAAAGAACCAAACTGTTCTACAAAGTTTGTTATAAAAAACAGTAACATTCTGACCCTCTCACCTTTTCTTACCTTCCCAGAGACTGTTGCTTTCATCTGTTTTGATTGTTGATTTTAATGTTCATCCCCATCTCTTTAAATATCATGCTTGTACTACTTCTGGAATTTTCAGTTTTGGGGATTTTTTTTGACTTTCCATTGTGGAAGATGAGGAGTTAGTTCCTTCTTCCTGCCTGCCCCATCACAGAAGGGCTCTTTTCCTGTCCTCCTGTCTTCCCAATATTTAATTAGATAGAAGTGAAACATCTGCATGATTTTGACTAGATAAATGCTTTCTGTAGCTGATCATAGAGTGAACTGCGATGACCTCTTTCCTGTATCAGTCTTTGTCTTATTTTGTGTGTGTGTGTCTTTTTTTTCTGACACTTTGTGAGTTTCATATTTTTGTCTTGGGGTTAACTTTATTTATTTATTTATATATTTTATTTTATTTTATTTTATTTTTTGAGATGGAGTTTCACTCTTATCACCCAGGCTGGAGTGCAGTGGTGCAATCTCGGCTCACTGCAACCTCCGCCTCCTGGGTTCAAGCGATTCTTTTGCCTCAGCCTCCCTAGTTGCTGAGATTACAGGCACCCACCACCATGCCTGGCTAATTTTTGTATTTTTAGTAGAGATGGAGTTTCACCACATTGGCCAGGCTGGTCTTGAACTCCTGACCTCAGGTGATCTGCCCGCCTCAGCCTCCCAAAGTGTTGGGATTACAGGTGTGAGCCACCGCACCTGGCCTAGGGGTTAACTTTATAAGTATAATGGCATGTAATAATCTTAGTGTTCTATTCGTTAACCAGCATGTATTCGATCCCTATAACGGGTGATGATATCTCTTTTTCTCTCTTTTTCCAACACAAAGTTTTGGTGGACATCATCTTTTAAATGATTAAATTTGCTTATGTTTCTCTTACATGATTTGCCAGCTTTAAAAGATAACTCTTGGCACTCAGCTATTACATATAAGGCAGTCAGTGAACTTAGCATCTCAACTTCTTCTCCCTCTTCCACTATCCACTCTTATTCATGGTATCATTCTATATAAGTTGTAGCTCACTTTATTGTGCTTTGCTTTATTGTGCTTTGAAGATGTTGAGTTTTTTTTTTTAAACAAATTTAAGGTGTATGGCAATCCCACACTGAACAAGTCTATTTGTGCCATTTTTCCAATGTCATGTGCTCCACTCTGTGTCTCTGTCACATTTTGGTAATTTTCACAATAGTTTCAACCTTTTTCATTTTTGATTATATCTGTTAAGGAGATCTGTGGTCAGTGATCTTTGATGTGACAATTGTCATTGTTTTGGGGTGCCACAAACCATGCCCTTTGAAGATGGTGAACTTAATGCTGTTCCACCAGCCAGCCATTCAGGCATCCCAGATCCCTGAGGCACAGTGGTACTGAAATTTGGCCAATTTATAACCCTGCAGTGGCCTCTCATGTTCAAGTGAAAGGAAGAGTCAGTCACATGTCTCTCATTTTAAATGTAAATCTAGAAATAATTAAGCTTGGTGAGGAAGGCATATTGAACTCTGAAATAGGCCAACAGCGAAGTCTCTTCTGCCAAACAGTTAGCAATGTTGTGAGTGCAAAGGAAATTTTGTGTTCTTTTTTTGAGTCAGGATCTCTCTGTGTCACCCACGCAGGAGTGCAGTGGTGCGATCATGGTTCACTGCAGCCTTATTCCTGGGCTGAAGGGATCCTCCCACCTCAGCTCCCTAAGTAGCTCAGACTACTAGTGTGCATCACCATTCCTGGCTAATTTTTTAAACATTTTGTTCTAGAGATGGGGTTTCACTATGTTGCCCAGGCTGGTCTTGAACTCCTGGGCTCAAGTGATCCACCCACCTTGGCCTCCCAAAGTGCTGGAATTACAGGCATGAGCCACTGTTCCTGGCCAGGAAATTTTCCTGAAATAAATTAAAAGTGATACTCCAATGAGTGAGCACATGAATGATAACAAAGTGAACCAGCCTTATTGCTGATATGGAGAAAATTGTAGTGGTCTGGATAGAAGATCAAACCAGCCACAACATTCCCTGAAGCCAAAATCTAATTCAGAGCAAGTGGGCTCTTTTCAGTTCTGTGAAGGCTAAGAGAGGTAAGGAGGTTTCAGAAGAACAGTTTGAAGCTAGCAGAGGTTGGTTTATGACATTTAAGGGAAGAAGGCCTTTTGATAACATAAAAGGGCAGGTTAAAGTGGCAAGTGCTAATGGAGAAGCTACAGCAAGTTATCCAGAAGGTCTAGCTAAGAAAGTGGCTACACTAAACAACAGATTTTCATTATAGACAAAACAGCCTTATATTACAAGATGCCATGTAGGACTTTCATAGTTACAGAAGTCAATGCCTAGCTTCAAAGCTTCAAATGATAGGCTGACTCTCTTGTTAGGGGCTATGCAATTGGTGACTTTATGTTGAATCCAGTGCTCATTTACCATCCAGAAAATCCTAAGGCCCTTAAGAATTATGCTAAATTTATTCTGCTTGCCTTCTATAAGTGGAACTTCAAAGCCTGGATGACAGCACATCTGTTTACAGCATGGTTTACTGAAGAGTTTAACCTCACTGTTGAGATCTACTGCTCAGAAAAAAGATTCCTTTCAAAATAGTACTGTTCACTGACAATGGACCTAGTCACCCAAGAGCTCTGATGGAAAAGTGCAAGGAAATAAATGTTGTTTTTGTGCTTGCTAACACCACATCCATTCTTCAGCCCATGGATGGAGTAATTTTGACTTTGAACTCTTATTATTTAAGAAATACATTTCATAAAGCTGTAACTGCCATACATAATGATTCCTCTGATGGCTCTGAGCAAAGTAAATTGAACATCTTCTGGAAAGGAGTCATCATAGTAGATGCCATTGAGAACATTTGTGATGAATTGGAAGAGGTCAAAATATCAACATTAACAAGAGTTTGGAATAAGTTGATTCCAAGGTTCATGGATGACTTTGAGAGGTTCAAGACTTCACTAGAGGAGGCCACTGCTGATGTGTTGGAATTAAAAGTGGAGCCTGAAGATGTGACTGAAATGCTGCATCTCATGATAAAACTTGAATGAATTAGGAGCTTCTTCTTATGGATGAGCAAAGAAAGTGATTTCTTGAGATGGAATCTGCTTCTGCCTGGTAAAGATGCTGTAAACATTGTTGAAAGGACAACAGAGAATTTAGAATATTATATCAACTTAGTTGATAAAGCAGTGGCAGGGTTTGAGAAGATTGATTCCACTTTGAAAAAAGTTCTACTGTAGGTAAAATGCTATCAAACAGCATTGCATGTTACAGAGAAATGGTGAAAGGAAGAGTAAATGGATGTGGCCAACTTCTTTGTTGTCTTATTTCAAGAAATTTTCATGGCCACCCCAGCCTTCAACAATCACCACCCTGAGCAGTCAGTAGTCATCAACATCAAAGGAAGACCCTCCGCCAGCAAAAACATTATGACTTGTTGAAAGCTCAGATTATTGTTAGAATTTTTGGCAATAAAGTATTTTCAAGTTAAGGCATATATATTGTTTTTTAGACCTAATGCTATTGTACACTTAATAGACTGTAGTAGAGTGTAAACGTAACTTTTATATGCATTAGGAAACAAAAAAGAAATTGTGTGACTCATTTTATTGTGGTGGTCTGAAGCCTAACTCACCATGTCTCTGAGGTATGCCTGTATAACCTCAGGGTATGTAATTTACATTTTAATTTGTTACCCTGATACTTGCATTTGTTTTAGTCATAGCTCTATGGTTAGATATCATTAATGTTCATCTCTAGTCCTTTTGCTGTGGTTTATCTCATGATCACTTACTTGGCTGAAAGTGATCTTCAAGTAGTTGCCTTAAGAATGGCTCAGGGGAGCAATATTCTGAGAGATCTTGCATTGTTCACAGTTGTAGCTTAACATTTGAAGGATAGTTGAAACAAAATGAAATCCATTTTGTTGACTCACATTTTCTTTTTCTTCTTTTTTGAGACTGGGTCTTACTCTGTTGTCCAGGCTGGAGTGCAGTGGTACGAACATAGCTCACTGTAGTCTCCAGCTCCTGGGCCCAAGTAATCTTTCGGCTTCAGCCTCCTGAGTAGCTGGGACTACAGGTGCATACCACCAGGGCTAGCTAATTTTTAAAACATTTTGTAGAAGCCAGGTCTTGCTGTGTTACCCAGACTGGTCTCAGACTCCTGGCCTCAAAGGATCCTCCTGCCTTGGCCTCCCAGAGTGCTAGGATTACATGTGTGAGCCACCACGCCTGGCTTCACATTTTCTTTTTAACTGGTCTCACAGTTGTTGCTCTTCTGTTTCCCATTTTTTATGCATCTGTGGGGAAAACCTGATGCCAGCCTTTTTTTCCCCTGCTTTTATAGGTGACTTTATCTTTTTGTTCAGTGACTTAAAATATTATTTCTCTATCTTTCATCTGATAACATTACTAGGTTTTGACTCTTTTATTGCATTAAAGTTTTCTTGATTGACATCTTTAAACATTTTCTTTGCTGTGTGGTTTTGGTTTTGTTCTTTGGGAGATTACAGCTATACATATATTATAACTTCTTTACTCATCTTCTATGTCTCTCATTTCTCTTCTACTTTTTAACTCTTAAAATTTAGTTTTCATTTTGTTAATTTTATTCTCCCTATTCCTTTTGTTTGTATGTTTTTTTTTTTTTTTTTTTTTTTTATTATACTTTAGGGTTTTAGGGTACATGTGCACAATGTGCAGGTTTGTTACATATGTATCCATGTGCCATGTTGATTTCCTGCACCATTAACTCGTTATTTAGCATTAGGTGTATCTCTAATGCTGTCCTCCCCCTCCCCACCCACAACAGTCCCGGAGTGTGATGTTCCCTTCCTGTGTCCATGAGTTTCATTGTTCATTCCCACCTATGAGAGAGAACATGCGGTGTTTGGTTTTTGTCCTTGCGATAGTTTACTGAGAATGATGTTTTCCAGTTTCATCCATGTCCCTACAAGGACACGAACTCATCATTTTTTATGGCTGCATAGTATTCCATGGTGTATATGTGCCACATTTTCTTAATCCAGTCTATCGTTGTTGGACATTTGGGTTGGTTCCAACTCTTTGCTATTGTGAATAGTGCCGCAATAAACATACGTGTGCATGTGTCTTTATAGCAGCATGATTTATAGTCCTTTGGGTATATACCCAGTAATGGGATGGCTGGGTCAAATGGTATTTCTAGTTCGAGATCCCTGAGGAATCGCCACACTGACTTCCACAATGGTTGAACTAGTTTACAGTCCCACCAACAGTGTAAAAGTGTTCCTATTTCTCCACATCCTCTCCAGCACCTGTTGTTTCCTGATTTTTTAATGATGGCCACTCTAACTGGTGTGAGATGGTATCTCACTGTGGTTTTGATTTGCATTTCTCTGATGGCCAGTGATGATGAGCATTTCTTCATGTGTTTTCTGGCTGCATAAATGTCTTCTTTTGAGAAGTGTCTGTTCATGTCCTCTGCCCACTTTTTGATGGGGTTGTTTGTTTTTTTCTTGTAAATTTGTTTGAGTTCATTATAGATTCTGGATATTAGCCCTTTGTCAGATGAGTAGGTTGCAAAAATTTTCAGAATGAACAGGCAACCTACAAAATGGGAGAAAATTTTTGTTTGTATGTTTTCCACAATACCTATGCTGCCATGAGCTCCTTCCAATTTTATTTTTTGTTTTTGTGATCAGTAGGGAATTTTTTCCTTTTCCTGTTACTTTCCTGAATTTCATAGCTCACATTTCATCTTCACTTGTTGTTCCATTTTTCCACTGATTTCTTGAATTTCTACTTTTTGGCTTCTCTGTGAAGATTCTTAGAGATGATTATTTCATACTTGGTCACAACATTTGTCTGATTTTGGAAACATTTTTCTAGTGAGCCTCTTTCTGTCCATTGGTAAATTCTGCTACTCTTTTCACATTTTTTTCTTATGGAAGTTTTATATTTATGCTGGGTCAACTTCTTTTTAAAATACCTGGCCCCAAGCAAACTGGATATTCCTGGACCATCTTTCTGCCAAATGATTTCATGGAGTTGGGGTGAGGAGAGCAGGGTGAGTCAGGGTACCACCTTCCAGATAGCACATCCTAACTCTCTTCATTTCTGTGACAGAGTATTTCCTGCAAATAGGGTCCATCTGTATTATTTCTGTCCTACCTGCCTGCTTTCTGAATGAGATCAAGTTCAGGGTGGCTTCTGCTGCTCTCCCTCTTTATCCAATATTTCATGCTTGGTAAAAACAGGGACATCTCTTTTGAAGTTCAGAGTGAGACCCTCACCTTTATACTGGGATATTTTCTGATACTTCCTGAAATTTACCACTTTAGGGCCCTGTCATCATTTTCCGAGCTGCTTCTCTTTATTTTTTGTTCATATGGCTTCTGTCCAATCTCCACTTCTTTTGGTAGTTCTTACACATATTCTGGAATCTCTGGATTATATCCTTCTTCCAGCTCTGCTGAAAATGAGTTTGAGGGTTTTCTGCCCACATACAATTGTGAAGTAGTGCTGCAATAAAAATCTTCATTCAGAAGCAGGAGAGACACCCAGCAGTCACTGGTTCATAGCAATAATGGACAGGCATTGAGAGGCTCCCCCGCCCTCCTGGTGGGGGAAATTCCTTCGTTAAAACTTGCTTATACTCTCTAGGAGGAACTCCCTGCCTTATTGCTCTCTGAGGCCCAGCTATGCCTTTTGAGAGGTTCTTTCCTCTGAGGCACAGTTTTGACAATCAACTTCCTACAGGCACAAATTTCAGAGGCTAACGAGTGGTTTAGAGGCACAGGTTTTTGCTTTTGTTTTAAGATCTAGCCTTCAGGACCTAGGTTGTTTCTAGGTGAAATCCAGAAAGTTATATGCAACAAGAACATTTTGGATGAAGGAAAATTGCCATTCTTATTTAGAAAGGCTCTTAATCTAATTATGTGACATGCTAGGTTTACACTTGCAAATCTGCAAATATATTGATGTTAGCTATTAAAAGTATTCAAGATGCCCATGACACCAGTGGGTCTGGGGCTTAGAAGCCTTTTCTGGCACTCTAGGCCAGGTTAGGTCAGCTTAATCCACAGACTCACAGCATCCAACAAAGGAAGCTGGGTGGCCTGACACCATTTGGTATAAGGGCAAAAAGTGTTAGAAACCTGAACAACACCAGAGGGCATTGCTGTAGTGGATCCAAGAAGACCAATGTCAGGTTTCATTGTGTTCAGCAGATTGTTAACCTGGGAAAAAGTGTCATGCATTGTAGGAGGATCTATTGTACACCAATTAAAATTGAGAAAGTCTGGGCCACTTCAAGAAGTACGTTTTGGAAAATGCTGTCTGGTACCCAGTATTGGATTCATGAGACATTAGTGTATATTGAAGGAAACTCCTAATTTTCTTGTTTCATGACGTGAGAGATCATGAATGATCTGTCTGCTGCATTGAAAAACACTATAGCTACATTGGAAGGCACATTAATGGTATTTATTGTGTTAGCTTGTTAGGAATCCAGGAACTTGGTTTATTGAACAACTATATTTATTGATCCACATAATATTATGTGACTGAGGAATGGTGGCTCCATCTGCCTAATGAAGAACGTTTGATATGCAACAGTTTTTGCCTGTTTTTGTGTGTGTGCTTACACTGGAATCTTTGAGTTTGAGCAAATGGCTCTTAGCCCTTGGATTCTGTTGCCCGGCTTCCATTCACTTACTCACCTATGTCCTCATTGTCATATCCTCAGTGGTTCCCTTCCCCACGCTTTGTGCCCAAGCCTCAGGTGAACAATCACCTTGTCTAGACTAAGAAATCCAGTGCTTGGCCACAATTATTAGTTCAAAGATGGACATATGATCTGGATTAGGGGCTTTTGCTGGAGCTTTGGAGGAAATGACCTCTCTTTCTTACTAAAGGTAAGCCTGGAAAGAGACAGGCCTAAGGCACTGCCGGTCATTTTTTTCCCCTTGGGTTGTTCTGCCTAGAATTCATCAAACACTAAAGAAGCAGAGTGAAAAAGAGGAGTGGTGAATGGGATCTCACTTACATCATTTGAGCTCTGGATGGAGCTACCCAGGAAGTGTTAAGAAATGAATGTTAAACCTCCTTCTATTTACTGAGGTCAATATATTTTCTTTCGTTGTTTAAGCGAGAGTGTGTTGAGCTTTCTATTACCTGCAACTGAGAACATCCCAATACACACTTTGGGTCAGAGCTCATGCAGGGCCAGTGAATATCCTCTGACCTCCACAGCTAGTGACTGAGCCTGCTGGCTGCTGCAGCTGCCATCTGCCATCATCTTTGAGCCACTGACTCTTGATTTAAAGTCTTAGGCAGAGCCATCCTATTTGTTCATGTGCACACATCCTGGCTGCCTAGGAGGCTGTTTCCTCTGTGGTGGGAGGCAGGACACTGTGTCATACCAATTATGCACAGGAAGGGGGTCTTTCCCAAAAATCAGAAGGAAGGTGGATGCTGAACAGGAAACTACTGCAAAACAAATGTGCAACAAAACCAAAAGTAAAATGCAAAGTGCACTTCAGTATCATGGTACAGTGTTAATACTAGAGATAGGGTCCTTGTTCTATTTAATTTAGAAAACACAATTTTCTCTCTCACTCTTTCTTTCTTTTAATTGAAAAATAATGCATTGTAAGTTGAACACCATTTAGCTGGCTAAATTTTAACTCCGGAGTGGAGGATCTTTATAGAGTCATACAGTTAGAGAATTCCAAAGAAACCCTTAATACAATGTAAGTAAGAATAATGAGGTGCAGAAATAATTGTTTTTCCAATTACTTAGTGGTAAATTCATTTGTTGCATGTGGTCGGAAGGTTTATAAGAAAACTCAGAGCCCAGCAATTCTTCCAGTTCTTCCCGAGCAATTTTCCACTAGTTAGGAGTCCGGAAAGAGGAACCATGAGAGCTGAGGAGCTGTGTTTTCATTAATTGTGAAATACACAAATATTGGCCTGTTTCCTTGCGATCATAAAATTTGCAACATAATATTGCAGACATTTTTGCATATTACTAAAGTTCTTTGAAAAGCGTATTCTTTGATGGTTTCTATTGGATCCACTATTCACACTATAATAACATATTCCTGGGAGCTTAAGCTGTTTCTATTTTAGTAATAGTGTAACACCATGGTGTTACGTTGTGAAGTGTGGTCTTCATCTCTGGTTGTTTCCTTGGAAAGATTACTAAGGATTTGCTCTGTCAAAGGAAATGAAAGGTTTGCCAAATTTCTTTCCAGAAAGACTCTCATGAGCAGCTTAAGGTTATGTACTTTTCAGACATAAAAAATGTGTTTATTAGGTAGAATGTCTATAGACACACTTTGGGAATAATAGAATCTTTTCTGAAAAGCAGCGCTACTCCTTAGTATCAGAGGTCCCTTTTATCTGAGGATATCAAAGCACTTCTTTTTGAAGAAGGTTTTTCTTGTGCTGAGATATATGGAAAGATTTACAAGTGTATAGCAACAGAATACCTTCAGGCACTTCTCCAGACCAGTAGCCACAGCAGAAGGAAGAGCAGACTCTGCTCAGTCAATGACAGGGATGCACTGCACCCTAGTCCCTTTCTCAGTAACTAATTCAACGTGAGAAAGTCCCACATGCCTTTGATTATTGGCTCAGCTGGTGGGTCCCCCGTAACTAGCTTTCCTATGCTGGATGAATGATGCTCACTTCTATGTGCAGATGCTTTTTCACAAGCTGTCATTTGTAGAAGGACAGCGAGCGATCAGGTTCTTACCAATACCTGTGAAATGCAATTAGATTTTAGTCTGTGAGGCATTTTCAGATTGAGCCACCTGACTCTACCCACATCAGAGAGACAGCCTCTGGTCAGGACCCAGGTGGTAGCCAGTCACTGCATCACTAGCCTGGCAGTCTCATTTAAGGGTTGTCCCTATCAAGCTATCAAGGCACCTGTTGGTACTTACCCAGCACTTGGATTGGATGTTTATTTTTTATTTTTATTTTTATTTTTCAGAGAAGGGGTATTGCTTTGTTGCCTGGGCTGGAGTGCAGTGGTATGATCATAGTTTACTGTAACCTCAAACTCCTAGCTCAAACGGTCCTCGCGCCTCAGCCAACCAAGTAGCTGGGACTATAGTTGTGCACCACCATGCTAGGCTAATTAAAAAATTTTTTTTTTTGTAGAGACAAGGGCTCACAATATTGTTCAGGCTGGTCTCAAATTCCTGGCCTCAAGTGATCCTCCCACCTTGGCCTCCCAAAGTGCTGAGATTATGAGTGTGAGCCCCACTTGATTTAGATGGGATGTTTAACCCGTGGCTTTGGAAAGAGCAATCGCCGTGGCTAACATTTACTGAATTCTTACTAGTTAACATGCATTGTGCTCCACATGCGTTATCTCATTTAATCCTGCATAACCACACGAGGTGGATACTGTTATTAGCCTCATTTTATCTGTGAGAAGACTGAGGCCCAGAGAAGTTAAATAACTTGCCCAATATTTCATAGTTAGTAAGCAATGGAGTCCAGCTAGATTCACCAGGACCAGCTACATAATTAGTGGCACCCACTACAAATTGAAGTGGGGTCCCTTGCTAAAACATCAAAATGGTAAGCTTAGAGCATTAAACCAAGCACAGGACCCATCTAAGTGTGGGCCCCATGTGACTGCACAGGGCGCACGTCCATAAAGCAGCCCTGCCTGCACAGACAGACTGGTGACCATAATAAGAAAGCACACTCTCAACTAAACAAGTAGGGCTGCACAACACACAGTTGGGCCAAGATTTGACTTTGGCATGTAAACAGCAAATGGAAGCCTTTGTGTGCACTCCTCAGGCACAAGTCCTCTTTAAATGCCAGCTTTCTCTTCCTGAAAAACGTGGAACTCTTTTCTAGCCAGAGGTGAACAGATCTGAGCTCATCCTGGTGCTGTGCATTCATTACAGCCTCCCCTTGGCTGTTTGCCCTTGTGGAGCTGGTTGTCTTCTGTTGAAAGTCACCACCTGGTGCTGTGGGTGCTATGGGAGAACAGTGAAGTTTCTGGAGGGAAAATAGGAATCAACCGCCTGTTTTCTCCTGGGACTGAGTTTTCCTGGAGACATATTGCTCAGAAACAATTCCTTCCCATAGTAAAGCCCAAGGCAAACTGGGTGCTTAGTTTGCATCATATTTCACAGGTATTTAATCTTCACATGTAACTGTTGCTTTGCCTGTAACTCATTTAATCCTTAATAGCTATAGGTAGGCACTTTAATAGCCTTGTCTTTTAGATGAAGAAAGTGAGGGAGAGAGATTAAGAATGTGCCTATGACCTGAGAGTTGGTAAATAGAAGAATCAGAACAGAAATCTGGGTAGTCTCTAGTTCTAGAGCCTGTAGACAACTGTCACACCTTACTTCAAAGTTCTACCCAAGCATTCTAGAAGGATGAGCAGTCAGACAGGCGGGGTGTAACCAGATCCCCACATCCAGAAATGTGATCTTCCCATTGCCTCAGAGCAAAGCTCCAAAGTGTAAGTGCTGGAATTTTCCCAGAGTGACAGTGTGGAGGGTCAAACAGTCTCTCCTTATAGTTCACCAAAGGCATGGAGCACAAATACACTCACACACGCGCCCATGCATGAGATACAGCATCACTCAAGAATGATGACTTTCTGTCCACTGGGCAGTGTGTCACCAAAGAAAGATGGCTGTGAATATATTTAAAGGCTTGTTTGAGTATTGCATCACTCATGCTCTTACCTAAGAACTTAGCTTTAATATTATTTTTGTGTTCTAGTCAACAAAACACTGAACAAATAAAGAACCAACTGTGATAATAATAATAATAATAATACTTTGCATTGGTACAGTACTTTACAGTCCATTGATATTTTTCCCCCCTGTATTTTCCTTGAGTACCTCTGACACTAGGATTTGTAGAGGTTAAGTGGGTCTAAGGAGAACCAGGTAGTGTGAGGTGGAATTGGATCCAGATCTTTCATCTCCTCACTTCTCCTTGATGCTCCATGGTAAGCCACAGTGCCTTACCCAGGAGGTGGGTGGGGGTGGTCATCTCTGAAAGCTGGAGAAAGGGGGTGTAGCACTTGTCAGGATTAATGAGATGCCTATTCATCCAGTTCCAAGCCTCCATTTGTTTGCCTAGGTCTGCAATAAATTTTTTTCTGAGACACTTGGACAACCTATATTCCCCAAAGTTAGACTATTGTGAGACAGTCAAGCTGGGGTCTTCAGTATTTTCACAAGTTACTTGGATGTTTCCAAGAGTCACCATAAACCTGCATAAAGTGAAACTGTAGAGGCTCATTTATTTCCTTTTTAATAGGGCTAGCTTAATGTCAGCTCGACCATTCTAGAGGGGAATGTTTGGAAAAATGATTTTGTCCAAGTTCCTGAAAGTACCTGAAAAAAAAGTTCTGAGAGCTTTTTTGCATATTTAAATCAAAATCCTGGTGAGTAAAAGAATACAAGATGAGGAAGCCTAGCCTGAACACTCATTTTTGAAATGGAAACTGTAATTTAGATTATTATAAGAGGTTTGAATGATTTAGAACAGAAGATTGCAAAGGAAAGTGTCCAGGTGACTCATTCCCGAAGGCAGAAGACAGCCATGAGTTCTGCAGGCCTGTGGGTGGTTGAATGATAGACTAACTATCAACGTTTTTTTATCATGTTGCATTCCCAACCTGTCAATAACCATGGACCCAATAACTCACTCATTGAATGGATTCAGAAACAGGCCCCACATGAGTTACCCAGATTTGGGAGAATGGTTAGAGTACTGTCTAGATACTTTTTAACATACGATTGTAATATCAATTGGCACAAAAATGAATATTAATTAATTTAGACTTTCATCTCCATATAAAGTGTGCTAATGCTGTAGGCCTTTTTCTTCCAGCAATACTTTCTTTAGCCTCATCCATATAGGGTAAGCCCAGTACTCATTGTACATAAGTTACTTATGTAATTGCAGTACTTTTAAGAATGCAGATGTGGGTATTTTCAAAGCACTATTTGAAATACATGTTAGTAGACCTGACTATAAAAAGATTATCTTGTATTCAAACATCCATCAATAAACTTTTAACACCTTATTACCCTTAATGCAAGAGGTGGTTTGGAGGAGAGGTAGGACTCAGAGATGATGTGGAGTTCCCAGTAAAGAGAAAAAAAGAACCAGATGGGGCTAAACTTCACTGGCAGTGGGGAGAGACAGCACAAAGCCTTCCCTTCCCTATTCTTTCCTGTTTTCAGACTTCCCAGGGTGGGGCTGTACAATTCATGAGTCCTTTCTAACTTTGTACTAGACCACATTTCCTCTTTAATATGGAGTACCCATCACCTTTGAAGACAGCCACAGTCTGTCCAGGTGGAGCCCATGGGTAAGACTGTGAAAAAGAAGCTCTTGTCAAATCTAAAAAGTGCAATGGTGATTCCTTCCCACACATTCAGATCTCGGTAAACTAGACATGCCCATGATGCTTGGTGTTTCAGAAAAAGGTGGTATCACTTTTTGTCAGAAAAGAAAATGAAAGTTCTGAGTGACCATGAATTTCCTAAAATGTGTTAATATCCAAGAAACCTTAAAACCTTTTATAAGGGGAGAAGGAAGAGAAGGAATGGAACAATGTTGCAAATTGTATAGGGCCTTTGAAATGAAGTGCTACTCCCTAAAGCTCATAAGGTGGGGGAATGTACAAACTTTTAAAAAAGTCTCTGAGTTCTTTGGTCAGTATGCTAATTTCTCTGCCACTCTCCCTCTTTTTAATATTTCTCACCAGGGTATGGGAATATTGCTCCGAGCACTGAAGGAGGCAAAATATTTTGTATTTTATATGCCATCTTTGGAATTCCACTCTTTGGTTTCTTATTGGCTGGAATTGGAGACCAACTTGGAACCATCTTTGGGAAAAGCATTGCGAGAGTGGAGAAGGTCTTTCGAGTGAGTACTGCGTCATATTTAAATTCTAATCACTGTGATCCAGTTGGCTTTGGCCTGACAGGATCCAGGAGGCAGTATCAGGGGCACTGTCTGCTTTTAATGGAATAATTTTAATGTTATGATTGTATTTTCTGTTTCGGCCAATGAAAGCCAAAGATCTTGCACCTAAACTCCCTTCTTTGAATAGCCTCCTATTTTAGAGTGGTATTTCTGCAATCACAACACAAGAGAGTTAAGTATGGATTTGCCAACACAGATTTTTTGAAGAGGTGAGACAAGCTCAGTTTCTCCTTAAAGATGGAAGATGGGGTTCCTCATTGTGTTTGTAATGATGTGGAAAACTGTAAATCCATCCGTTTTGTTGTTGGAACTCCCTCACTCCATTTTATTTTCAAGCACAGTGTCTTCAGGCTAATCCTGCTTCTGCCAGAAGCCTGACTTCTCCAGACACTGCTCTGTGCTTTGCGCCTATCTCCTAATGGTCTGTCTCTCTCCCACCTCTCACTGCTGAGTGCTCCCTCAGAAATGGCATCCTGATGTACTACTTCCTACTGAACTGTTGATGATTGCTATTGCCTTAGTGGGTTTTTCCTTTCTGAAATATTTATCTTTAAACAAGAGACAACTATCTCAACTCAAGGAATTTATTTACTGAAATTAAAATTAATTAATAAATTATTCCTGGCATCAGTTGCAGGCATGAGTGGCTGAGTGATTAAACTGGGGTTCCCAATGCCCTTTAACTCGCACTCATTCGTATGCTTTCGCAGCATACCTGTTTTGCTCAGGTGTAAGGTCATTTCTGCTCTCTTACTCACTGCTGACCTAATTCTCAAGTCTTTCAAACCTTCCTCAGGGAATGCTTTCTTATGATGACTTAATGTTTAAAAATGCCATTTTGAGGTCTTTTCCAGGATCTAGGACTGGTGGCCAAAGACAGATCAGCTGGAAGCTCTAAAGCTGTGCTTTTTTCCCCCTCTAAGAACTCTTAAACTTGGAGTTCAAGGCTGTCTCTGCAATAATGGCTTATACTTCTCTTTAGAAGAATGCAAGTGAGCTTTCAGATGAGCAGTTTCAGAGGCTTTTTAAAAAGAGCAGAATGGGAGGAATGAGGCACCATAGCTGGGTGAGCCATTTATAATCTCACTGATCCTGGGTCAGCTGCCTCAGTTTACTCATCCACAAAAGGGGATAGAATTTGAATCTAGTTTGTCAGGTTTTGGTGATGATTAAATAAAATAATGTGTGGAAAAGAGCTTGCCATATAGGGCAGACATATAGAGCCCAGAGCTTCTGTGTGTCTCTCCAAGAGAAGCCCTCATGGGCAGGCTAGCCACTCATTCGGGTTTCATCTGAAGAGCTCTGTGGTGTGTGAGTTTTACTGGAATGTCCCACAGCCTTTGCTCCTTCATGCTGGCTGGCCGGTGGCCTCATTAGACCATGCACCTGGGCTCCCCAGTAGTCTCCATGGAAACCATCAGTGCTCAGCTTCCCTGCTTTTCAGATGTTTAGTTCTTCCTAAACCAGACATGGCAGCCCTGTCTCCAAGAACTGTTTTGAACTTCTTGAAGCACCCTCTTAGCTGCTGCCTCATGGCCCTCTTAGAGAAAAAAGAATCTGGTGGATTGAATACTCAGAACAGGATTCATTTGGGGAAATGACTGATCTGGCATTTTTATTTTTATGTAGCTACTTTAGAGCTCAGTTTCCTTATTTGTAGAAGAAAGGATTGGACTAAAAGTTTTTGAAATCATCCTTAGCAGAAAAAATTCTAGTTACTATATTCAAAGTGATGGAAGAGGTTGCAATCATTTGGACATCTGCTACTAAATTTAGGGACTTAGTCTCCCCTAATGAATTTCAGACTACAAATAGAGTATACGGTTCTCCTTCCCCTTGAAGCTACCTCTCAAATGGATCATCAGCAGATTCTGATACAGAGTCTTAGAAACCTCACATATCATCTTTATGCTGATTGTCCACTCAGCTCCTTGCAGCACCATCAAAGGTCAAGATTCTTTTAGGAAGGCGAGACAGTTGCATATTATTGAATTGGCAGTGCACAATGAATGCATTTGCTGAGTGTTGGAGGGTGCTATTGGAAAGGGTGACCAAATTCCAGGAGGAATATAAGCACACTTCCTAAATATACAAACAACTGATCCTGCAGCAGTTTGCTTGCTGCATGTAAAGTTTTGGTAGAAAATCTCAGTTTTCTGCCATTGATTTAAACTACATTTAAAAGTCCAATTATGTTTAGGTGGTTATTTGAGGAGTGAAAATTGTATAAACTAACAAAGCTTGGGGTTGTGAATTTTTAGTTCTCATGGGGGAAGGTTTATGTATTTCTTCTGCTCAATGAGTGTTAAGCCCTTCTCTTGATCTGTTACGTTTTCTCTCAGCTCTTGGGAAGAGAGGATTTACGGTGGAGTAAAAATAAAACCTAAAGTTGGCCTTCTGCCGGGCATGGTGGCTCACACCTGTAATCCTAGCACTTTGGGAGGCTGAGGTGGGCGGATCACCTGAGGTCAGAAGTTCAAGACCATCCTGGCCAAGATGGTGAAACCCCGTCAGTACTAAAAATACAAAAATTTGCAGGGCATGGTGGTGCATGCCTGTAATCCCAGCTACTTGGGAGGCGGAGGCATTAGAATTGCTTGAATCCAGGAGGTGGAGGTTGCAGTGAGTTGAGATCGTGCCACTGCACTCCAACCTGGGCGACAGAGTGAGACCCTGTATTAATCAATCAATCAATAAATAAAGTAAATATAAAGTTGGTCTTCTTGATGCCTGAATCCTGAGGTGGCCCTGTTTTGGGTCCTTCCAACACATCCCAGGTCTGATCCTCATTTTAAAGAATTGCTGAGGGATATTGGATTACTTAGAAATGCCTTTGGTTGCAGAATAATAAAATGCCTGACTATTGGAGATTTTATGACATGAATAAATAAAAATTCTTTCCTCTCCTCTGGAGTTCAGAACTAACTGTGAAATGGAGGAGTCAGATGGAGATCAAATTGCCACCTTTATTGCTTATAAGCTGATCAGAGAATATAGCTTTAGCTTTGTTTCCGAAAGGGCTTACAATCACTTTACCCTGTATTAGGACCTTGCTGCTGCATTAGTTTTTCTATTGCTGTGTAACATATGACTACAAACATAGAAGCTTAAAACAACACTTTTAAATGGCCTTCTTGCACCACCATTTAGAATGTTTAATTTTGCTCTCAGATGATGTTCAGAAACAAAGGAAAGGTAAAAGTAAAGGTGCCAAATTATTTGCAGATGTGCATAACCAAACCCAAATGAAACTAAAATAAGAATGCTCACAATTTTCTTTTTTTTTTTTTTAAGTGGAGATGGGATTTCACTATGTTGGCAAGGCTAGTCTGGAACTCCTGGCCTCAGGTGATCCGCCCTCCTTGGCCTCCCAAAGTGCTGGGATTACAGGCGTGAGCCACCACGCCCAGGCACTCAAAATTTTTAGGCCAGGTGTACAGACCAAATAACATATTAAACTAGATGTACAGAAGGAACCAAAAGTGAATTCACCAGAAAAGAAATGCCACTAGACAGAATGTAAATTCTGTAGAAACCAGAGTACTCAATGCAGAAGGATACTTTTCTACCAGAAAGTGCTTGCCAACAAACAAACAACCCCTTTTACAGACCCAAGAGGGATGCAAAGTTCTTTACCTAAGGCACCTTTTAGCCAAATCAAATCACTTGTAAAGTCAAAAAGAACTCACCAAAGGGAGGGAGTCTGAGAATCTGAGAGGAGAGTCACCCAGACAGAAGAGGCAATGGACAGAAGCAGAGAGCAGAAAGGGCTCAGTCAGTACTGCAGTCAATTCCAGGGACCTCTCATTCCTCTGAGGTGCACTCACTTTGATCCCACTTCTGACACCATTTATGTCACCCTAAATAATATACAGAGAGAGGCTCATTGAAAGAAAATGATATTTACTCAGGGATGGGCATTGTAGTGGTAACATACATGCCAGTTTAAACTATGTGTGCATTCAGGGAAGTAAAGCAAAAAAAAAAAAAAAAGGGGGGGGGGTTTAAAGGAAAAATGAGGAGGATTACATAATTGTTTTGAGCTAATTATCCTTGAGTACAAGGATCGATAACAAGAGTGATTCCAGTCCAAGGTTGGACAGGCAGTTGCTGGGTAGATGTCTTCGCAGAAATACTTTTCTTCATAAGGCGGTGATGGGTTTTGTGCAAGGCTGTAGTTTTTGCAGTCTTTTATGATAGCTCTTACAATCAGGCATTTGTGCATGACTCTTCCCTGGCTTTCCCTGACTCTGTTTGTCAGGGTTTTAAACACAAGTAACCCCATTTTGATTCTGACAATTTTCCTACTCCCAACACTGATTAACAATGGGTTAAGAGTTTGAATGCTTGTCTCACATAGCAAGAAGCCTGGAGGCACGTTGACTCGGGCTTGTGCTATCAGCTCCACAATGTCAGGTGTATCCAGATTTGTTATCTCTTTCTTCTCTATTTTCCTTGGCATGGTAGCTCTTCATCCTCAGACTTGTCACTCACATTGCAAGATGGCTGCTTCGTGACCAAATAGCATGTTTTCACCCAACCTTATATCAGGAAATACAAAAGGAACCCTCTTAAAATTTTTCTTTTTTTAGAGCAGTTGCATATTCACAGCAAAATGGAGAGGAAGGTACAGAGATATCCCATATCCCCTTGCCCCCACACATGCACAGTCTCCCTTATTATCAACATCCCCCACCAGACTGGTACATTTGTTACAATTTATGAGCCTACCTTGATGCATCATTATCACCTAGAGTCCATAGTTTACATTAGGGTTCACTCTTGGTGTTGTAGAGTCTATGAATTTGGGCAAATTTATAATGACATGCATCTACCATTATAGTATCATACATAATATTTCAGTCTCCTAAAAATCCTCTGTACCCTGCTTGTTCATCAATCCCGCTCTCCTAACCTTTGACAACTACTCATGTTTTTATTATAGTTTTGTCTTTTCCAGAATGTCATTGATATAATTTGGCTGTGTCCCCACCCAAATCTCAACTTATATCTCCCAGAATTCCCATGTGTTGTGGGAGGGACTCAGGGGGAGGTAATTGAATCATGGGGGCCAGTCTTTCCTGTGCTATTCTCAAGATAGTGAATAAGCCTCACGAGATTTGATAGGCTTCTCAGGGGTTTCTGCTTTTGCTTCTTCCTCATTTTTCTCTTGCTGCCACCATGTAAGAAATACCTTTCACCTCCCGCCATGACTCTGAGGCCTCCCCAGCCATGTGGATCTGTAAGTCCAATTAAGCCTCTTTTTGTTCCCAGTTTCAGATATGTCTTTATCAGCAGCGTGAAAATGGACTAATACAGTTGTGTAGTTGGAATCATACTGTATGTAGCCTTTTCAGACTGGCTTATTTCACTTAAATATGGATTAAAGTTTCCTCTATGTCTTTTCATGGCTTGTAGTCCATTTCTGTTGGGCGGTGAATAATATTCCATTTTCTGGGTGTACCATAGTTTATGTGACCATTCACATACTGAAGGACATCTTGTTTGCTTCTAAGATTTGGTAATTACAAATAAAGCTGATATAAACCTCTGTGCACATGTTTTTTGGTTGAACATAAGTTTTCAACTCCTTTGGTTAAATACTAAGATGTTGATGACTGGATTGGATGGTAGGAATATGCTTAGGTTTATAAGAAATTGCCACACTGTCTTCCAAAGTGGCTATACAATTTTGTACTTCCACCAGCAATGAATGACCGTTCCTGTTGCTCCACATCCTCATCAGCATTTGCTGTTGTCGGTGTTCTGAATTTTCTCAATTCTAAGTGTGTAGTGGTATCTTGCTTTAATTTGCATTTCTCTGATGATGTATAATGTGGAGCATCTTTTCAGATGCTTACTTGCCATCTGTATATCTTCTTTGGTGAAGTGTCTGTTAAAGTCTTTGGCCTATTTTTTAATTGGGCTATTTGTTTCTTTATTGTTGAGATTTAATGTATAATTTTTATTATTATTATTATTATTATTATTATTATTATTATTATTGAGACAGGGTCTCACTCTGTCACCCAGGCTGGAGTGCAGTGGTGTGATCTTGGCTCACTGCAACCTCCGCCTCCCAGGTTCAAGTGATTCTCCTGCCTCAGCCTCCCAAGTAGCTGGGATTACAGGCATGCACCACCATGCCTGGCCAATTTTTGTATTTTTAGTAGAGATGGGGTTTCACTTTACTGGCCAAGCTGGTCTCGAACTCCTGACTTCAGGTGATCCACCCGCCTCAGCCTCCCAGAGTGCTGGGATTACAGGCGTGAGCCACTAAGCCTGGCCATATTGTATATATTTTGAATTATATTCCTTTATCAAGTATATCCTTTGCATTTTTTATCTAGTATATCCTTTCCAAATATTTTCTCCCAATCTGTGGGTTATCTTTTCATTCTCTTGATAGTGTCTTTAACAGAGCAGAAGTTTTAATTTTAATGAAGTCCAGCTTATCAACTATTTCTTTCATGGAGCATGTGTTTGTTGTCTCTAAAAAGTAATTGGCACACTCAAGGTCATGTAGATTTCTTCCTATGTTACCTTCTAGGAGTTTTATACTTTTGCATTTTATATGTAGGTATGTGATCACTTTTAAGTTGATTTTTGTGAAGGGTGTAAGCTTTGTGTCTGCAGCCATATTTTTTGCATGTTCAGTTGTTCCTGTGCCATTTGTTGAAAAGACCTTTTTCTTCCTCCATGTTGTTGCCTTTGCTCCTTTGTCAAAGATAAGTTGACTATATTTATGTGGTTCTATTTTGGGCTCTCTATTCTAGTTTATTGATCGATTTGTCTATTCTTTCTCCAATATCATACTGTCTTGATTACTTTTGCTCTATAGTAAGTCTTAAAGCCAGTTAGTGTCAGTCCTCCAATTTTTTTCTTCTTTTTCAATATTGTGTTGACATCAGCTCCTTTTATGGAAGAAAAATCTTTCCCAGAAGTTACCCTGTAGATTTCCCTTTCTGTCTCATTGCCCAGAATGAGATCACATTAGCATCTGCAACGGAGGATAGGAAAGGAAGTATCGGACAAAGGACGATAGTGTTGCCATGATGGACTTAAACCAGTGATTCTCAAAGTTTGGTCCCTCAATCTTAGGCATCAGTATCCCTTGGGCCATCAGCATCGGCATCCACTGGAAACTTGTTAGAAATGAAAATTCTCTGTGGTGGTGGTTGAGGGGGGTGGGGCTGGAGCTCAGCAATCTGTGTTTACCAAGCTCGCCAAGTGATTCCAATGCTTAAGGAGCAGAGGAATCATGTTTCATCTCTTGGAGCTGAACACATTGCTGTGATGAACAAAATTAGAATTCTGTTAGCAAAGAAGTTGGAGTAAGCAAATGATAACATCTCACATAGATGTCAATTAACTGCTAGCCACTGAGACCATTCTAGAGAAGATATCTTCTTTCCTCCTTGTCATAAATTAGGTGGCTATTGGGATCTTTGAATCAATCAGCATTAGCTAGCCTATCACAAACAGCTTACTCCCACTCCTGCCAGATCTGCTGCAACCCAGGCAGCTTCTCAGGCTCAGGGGCTAGATAGGGCAGGGGAAAGAGCTGAGCGCTGCTTGCTGGCTCTTCAGAGCATTGTCCTTCAGGTAGAGCCCATTGGCCCGAGCTAGTTACCAGGTCCCATTCGTAGCTGCAAAGGGGGTTTGGAATGCCTTCTTTTATCTCCAAGAATAGTAGTGGATGGTAAAATTGTTGCGCACTAGTATAGTCATGTACATATGCTCTAAGATGCGCTCCTGGGTCCCACTCTATGGTGACCAGCCTTTCAGGAATTTAGTTCCAGGTCGTTTGTGCATCACTCTTCGGGGGGAATACTACTATTGTGAGACTCATAGATTTCACACCTGAGAAAATGAAGCCCATGAGGTGACTTGCCTGGATCCACACAGTGAATTGGTGGTAGGACCTGGATTAGAACCACTAATCCTGCCTTAACCTCTTCCAGGTGGGCTGAAGATATTAATGTCAGATTAATCTACACCATGAAACCAATGCGGAGTTTAGAATATTTTAGTATACCATGCTAATTAAAGTAAAAATAATTCTTCCTGAGTTCCCAGGGAAATATCTGGGCAGTTAGCATCCCAAATATCTGCTTATTTGGGATGAAAGAGGGCTGACATTGGATTCTGAAGCAGGTTTTGGAAGCAGGCGGCCTCTTTCTCCCCTGCTGTGGGGTAGCTGTCTTGCTGGGCCAGGCTGATTATCACTTGATAGGATGCTGTAGGAAAACCAGTCACATTTTGGACTGATTCTCATTTTCTTGGCTCCAAGCTGGACTTTGGCCTCTGGTAGGAAGTTACCTGCTTCTTTTTTTCCGGCTCGGATCAGCAGGCTTTCTGATATTTCCTGTAAAACCAACGGACACCTTTTTTTTTTCTTTTTCTTTTTTTGGCTTTCCCCCCCGCCCCAAGGATATGGCAGAAGTGTTTATTTGCTTATGGATCCAAATGATTCTGGGTGTCACTGACAAATAATAAAACATTACCCTAGACTTACGAGTGCCAAAATTACTTGGAAAATTTAGAACAGGCCACATGTTTAAGATGGAAGTGATGACAATCTCAAAGTGCTAATATGGTTAAATTAGTGGACTGATCAAACACTTTGGATTCCAGGAAGGGGCATGTGGCGGAAGCCACAGACTCCTGCAGGCCTCTGCCATGTGCCTGGCATGGATCAAGGAGAGGCTTTTAAGAACACAATTGGCAGGAAGCTTCTGTTTCTCCCAAGGCATCTTTGAGCTAGCATTCAGCAGCAAAAGGGTTAACTTAAAATAATTATTATTTCAAGAGCCAGGCGCAGTGTCCACGTCTGTAATCACAGCTCTTTGGGAGGCCAAGACAGGAGGATTACTTGAGCCCAGGAGTTCAAGACCAGCCTGGGCAACATAGTGAGACCCCATCTCTGAGAAAAAAAAAAAATCGAACTGGGCGCAGTGGCTCACGCCTGTAATCCCAGCACTTTGGGAGGCCGAGGCAGGCAGATCACTTGAGGTCAGGAGTTTGCGACCAGCCTGGCCAACATGATGAAACCCTGTTCCTACTAAAAATACAAAAATTAGCCTGACATGGTAGTGTTTGCCTATAGTTCTAGTTACTTGGGGGGCTGAGGCAGGAGAATTGCTTGAATCAGGGAGGCAGAGGTTGCAGTGAGCCAAGATTGTGTCACTGCACTCCAGCCTGGGTGACAGAGTGAAACTCTGTCTCAAAAAAAAAAAAAAAATCAAATTACTTGGGTTTGGTGGTAAGTGCCTATAGTCCTAGACACTCAGGAGGCTGAGGAGTGAGGATTGCTTGAGTCTAGGAGGTTGACACTGCAGTAAGCTAGGATCACATCACTGTACTGTAGTTTAGGCACCAGAATGAGGCCCTGTCTCTAAAAATATTTTTAAGTAAAATAAAAAAATAAAAATTATTATTTCAAACTAATCAAAATCACTGTTTTGAAAACTGGGTGTTATTTTCAGCATTGTAGATTCAGCTACAGTTTCCAATACCTATTGGTAATGAAAATGTTCAAGGATCTTGGCTGTGCACATCAGCATTGCACCCAAAGAGGCAGGGGAGGAGGGCAGAGTGGTAGGCTGAGGCTTTAGTTGAAGAAATGGCTGCCATTCAGTAGTGTAGAAAACACACAATATTGGTGAACTTCAGTTTACGAGTTCATGTCTCTGGAGTATCTGCTTCTATGTCATACCTGCCCTAGTACATACCATATTAGAAGTTCCTAACAAATAACTCAGTAGGATTAATGTTACATGATAATGTGGGTTTATTTATTTATTTATTGAGACGGAGTCTCACTCTGTTGCCCAGGTTGGAGGGCAGTGGCACGATCTCGGCTCACTGCAACCTCCGCTTCTCGGGTTCAAGCAACTCTCCTGCCTCAGCCTCTTGAGTAGCTGTGGCTACAGGTGCGTGCCACCATGCCTGGCTAATTTTTGTATATTTTTAGTAGAGATGAGGTTTCACCATATTGGCCAGGCTGGTCTTGAACTCCTTACCTCATGATCTGCCCGCCTTGGCCTCCCAAAGTGCTGGGATTACAGGCATGAACCACCACGTCCTGCCATGAGTTTATTTTTATCAGAGAAAAGACCCTGGTTTTAATGTAAACAATTGCTTTCTTCCTTTTCCTAAGAAGCAAGAAGGTAGGAAGTAATTATTTTAAAATGCAAATAATTTTAAAGCTTTATCAACCAGGTCTGTTCCAAATTAGTTTAAGGATTTTGTGTAGCTTTAATGATAGGGCCAGAATGTACATTTGGGGTGACCTACATACATGACATCCACAAAACAGACTACACAGCATTTCTTAATGACAGCCCATGACAGTTTTTCCATGGACAGCTCCTTCTTTCCTCCCTTCATTTAAAACAGGATTGCTCAGCCTCGATACTATTGACATTTTGGTCTGGATAATTCTTTGTCACAGGAGTTGTCCTGTGAATTGTGAGATGTGTAGCAGCATCCCTGGGCCTCTACTCACTTGATGCCAGCATCATCACTGCCCACAGTTAGGACAGCCAAAATGTCTGCAGACATTACTAAATGTGTCCTCAGGGGCAAAATCGCCCTAGTTAATTTGACCATAGTTATCCTGGGATATAAGGGGACAATTGCCCCAAAGACTACAAGGTGCATGCCCTGGTCCCCCATCCAAATCTTCCACACGAGCTCTGGTGCCTCCACCAATGGTCCTAATCAGTTTTTCAGTGCTAGCGCCATTCCGACTCAGAACTCTCCTCTCTCAGATGGGTCCTTAAAGAGGGCTTTGCAGATTTTATACTCCGAGAATGAGATCATTTCTCACCAATAAAGCAAAAATGCTTGGAGACTTGACTCTGATGAGTACACATAATGATAAATTGTTCTGCTATTATTCTTCACTAGGCAAACCATCTCAGCATTAACTTTAACTGACCCATAGGGACTTATCTAATGTATTGTTCTTCTTCTTTCTTGGCTTACCTTTCATAGCTGGCCAGTATCCCTTTGGTGTTTCCTGTTGTCTTCTGAGGTCACTATAGAACGTTTTAATGGCCTTTAAAGTGCATCTTCATTATTTTCTATGTACAGTAAAGATATCAAACATTGCCTAAAATAGAACGACTTAAAATACTGCCTGGATAGCGTTTATCATTTAAACATTTTCCAGGTAGCTTTAACAGAATCTCTCTCTCTCTCTCTCTCTTTTCCCCCTGGCAAGCTTTGATCACAAGTAACTTCTGGGAATCTGATTGTTACTTTGGGGTGGGAAATTATTCATGAACATCTGCATGCGGGAACCTTTGTAGGGAGCCTTGGATCTGTCTGAGAGGATTTTGTTGAGATAATACTGAGTATTATGGCACTGTGGTACCAAAGCCTAGATGTAAGTCGCTGATATGGTTTGGCTGTGTCCCCACACAAATCTCATCTGAATTGTAGTTCCCATAATCCTCATGTGTTGTGGGAGGGACCCAGTGAGGGGTAATTGAATCATGGGGGAGATTATTCTCGTGCTGCTCTTGTGATAGTGAGTTCTCATGAGACCTGATGGTTTTATAAGGGGCTTTAACCCCTTTGCTTGACACTCGCTCTCTCTCCTGCCATCCTGTGAAGAGGTGCCTTCCACCATGATTGTAAGTTTCCTGAGGCTTCCTTGGCCATGTGGAACTGTGAGTCAAATAAACCCCTTTTCTTTATAAATTACCCAGTCTCGAGTATTTCTTCATAGCAGCGTGAGAATGAACTAATAGAGTTGCTAATCTGTTTTGAGGGTTTATTATGCCAGATACTGGGCTATCTGGGCTTTACCTAGAGTAAGCTGTAGAGTAACCCTGCCAAATAAATCATTATTGTTTCTTAATTTTATGAGATCCGAATGCTTAGACTGGTTCTGTGACTTGTCCAAGGTCACACACCCTATAAATGACAGAGCTAGAATTCCAAACCTGGTCTCCCTGCCCCAGAGTGCATGAATAGACTTAGTCATTCCACTATACGTCCTTTCTTCTTTCTCTTGCAATGTAGGCATAGCATCTGATGGCTCTGAGGAGCCTTCACAAAAGGTTTAGTAAGACCTGGGGACAGATAAAAATGGCTAGTTGAGAGAAAGATATTGGACCTGTCTTTATCTGCTTTAAAAGGATTTTAGTTTTCCGACTTTATGCTCTCTCTCAGTGTGTTGAATTGCATCATAGCCTCTGATTCTTTATGTACCTGCTTTAGTTCCCTAATACCAGCTCATTATTAGCTAACATCTCTTTCTTTGTGTTCTCTTTTCTTGGAGGTTAATCTAAGATTTAGGTGTCCCCTTGCTCATGTCTGCTGCTATGTGACTAATACAAAGATGGGCTTATATTCTGAGATCACTATAGGACATTAAAAGTAATGGCAAAAACCACAATTACTTTTGTACCAACCTAATAAAAGAGGGGTCTATCCTGTACCAATAGCTGACTTGTTTTGACCAACCTCTGCGAGAGCAGTTCCCAGGCAAAGATAGTCTCCACTCTGTTCTTCCACCCATTGCTCCACTTTGTACAACCTGCTTAATGTTAAAAACAGGAGGAAATGCACAGCTCAAAGCCAAGCCTCTTGGTGCCCTGAGATAGCTGACCTTGTCCTCCAAAGCATTCTTCTTTTTCTGGACTCATCAGAATGCCTCAGTGCTCTGCTTCGATGGTTTTAAGAGCATAGAGTGGCTTGGTGTGGTGACTCAAGCCTGTAATCCCAGCACTTTGGGAGGCTGAGGTGGGCGGATCACCTGAGGTCAGGAGTTCAAGACCAGCCTGACCAACATGGAGAAACCCCGTCTCTACTAAAAATACAAAATTAGCCAGGTGTGGTGGTGCATGCCTGTAATCTCAGCTACTTGGGAAGGCTGTGGCAGGAGAATCACTTGAACCCGGGAGGTGGAGGTTGTGGTGAGCTGAGATCGGTGCCATTGCACTCCAGCCTGGGCAACAAGAGTGAAACTCTGTCTCAAAAAGAAAAAAACAATAAATAAAAAGAGCATAGAGTTTGAGACCATCACCACCAAGATTTTAATTCCCGCTGGGGATTTAACTCAGTCCTAAACTCAAGGTCTGCTATGTCAAGTAGTATTAAATATCTCTTCCTTTTAAGAGCCATTTAGCTCTTTCCTCATATCTTTCAGATTTTGCTGGTTTTCCCTAAGGCTTCTGAAATTCTTAAAAGATCTCTGATAGAAGAAACTATCTAGAAAATTTTATGGGTATTCATTATCAGTGAGGTCTTGCTCATTGAAGAGATAATCACTTCTTACAATCCCAGGGGTTTTATTAAGTATCAATAAAAGGTTTTATATTTTTGCATTTTGGGGCTAGTGAAAGTCTAGTGATGCTTTAGGTCTACAACATGGTAAACTGTATCTAAAGATTCCAGGTGCTTTTGAGTTATGAATTTAATGCAAGAATTCTATTAGCAATCACATTTTTACTAGTATTATAAAATCAGCATAATAGGTGAATGATTTCCTATGTTCATGCTTTATCACCAATTTTCACAGGTTAGTTTGGTTCCTCTGGAATGCACTTATTTAATAAAATATTAATTCTTTGCTCTCTTATAGAGAACTCTTTTTAAAAAATTATCGTAATTTTTTTTTCTTTTTACATTTAGCCTCATGTTACTTCTGTGAGCCAAGCAAGCAATGACCTACTTTGGTGTAGCTTCTAACAAATTAGGTTCCTGAAAATTGAGAGGTGCTCTTATTGAATTGACTGTGCTCATCACGGAGCTGGGTGTGTGATCTATGTGTTCACTGTAGGATAAGTTTTAGATGACTGGCATGTCAGTAGTCATTGATACTTTCTAGATAGCTTTATGACTTTTTGCCTTAGGGAAGGGAAAATGTTTAGAATACACATCATTATTGAGAGGTGTGCCAGTGTTCTGAACCATCACACCCCAAAGAGCCAGCTCCCCTGGGAGGTGACAGTGTGACAAGCATGTGCAGGCCCATGCTGAGCAGGCACTGATGGCTTTGCATAGTGAAGGGCTGCCAACAAACTGCACTCTCCTGAACTGAATCCAGCCCAGGAAATGTGCATTCCTGTTAGAAGTGCACTTTGTATTTCTGGGGGAGAATGCATTGCTTTGTATTTTCTCAGAGGAGCTGCATTTGTGCATCATAACAGTTTTGACCTAATGGTTTTGCACTATGTCTTGGAAGTTTACTGCTGAGTTTTAGGCTCTTGTTCATAGATAGCTGTAGTTCTCATCCTATAGGTGGTGGGCCCCTAGGAGCCTGAGGTGTCGTTTTAAAGGGTCAGTGAATCCTTTTGTGCTTCAAGCATTGCCGGTGGACAGAATAAACAATATGTCTCCTTAACATGTGTGCTGCCCTTTTCCAAATGTGTGTAGAGGGGTTGTAATCAATGATTCATTTCACTTCATTTCAAAGGGTGACTCCTGAATTCATAGTATCTTTCTTTTTTTTCTTTTTTTGAAATGGAGTTTTGCTCTTGTTGCCCAGGCTGGAGTGCAATGGTGCGATCTTGGCTCACCGCAACCTCTGCCTCCTGGGTTCAAGTGATTCTTCTGCTTCAGCCTCCTGTACAGCTGGGACTACAGGCATGCGCCACCACGCCCAGCTGATTTTGTATTTTTAGTAGTGATGGGGTTTCTCCATGTTGGTCAGGCTGGTCTCGAACTCCTGACCTCAGGTGATGCGCCTGCCTTGGCCTCCCAAAGTGTTGGGATTATAGGCGTGAGCCACCACGCCCGGCCTCTCTCTCTCTCTCTATATATATATCTATATATATATATATAGATATATATATTCTCACTATCAGTACCAAAAGTTCTATTGTTGTGTGGGGATCAAGGATTTTTTTTAACCTTCAGAAGGGAGTGCCATGCTCACAAAAGTTGAGACCACTGGCCTTTCAAGTTAGCATCAATTTCCATGTCATTCTGGGCTTTCTTTTTCTGTGGATTTAACATTTTCATCCTGGCCATAATCATTGTTACAAAGAATCTTTTTTTTTTTTTTTTTTTTTTTTTTTGAGATGAAGTCTAGCTCTGTTGCCAGGCTGGACTGCAGTGGCACGATCTCGGCTCACTGCAACCTCTGCCTCTCAGGTTCAAGCAATTCTCCTGCCTCAGCCTCCCGAGTAGCTGGGATTACAGGCACCTGCCACTGCACCCAGCTAATTTTTGTATTTTTAGTAGAGACAGGGTTTCACCATCCTGTCCAGGCTGGTCTCAAACTTCTGACCTCATGATCCACCTGCCTTGGCCTCCCAAAGCCCTGGGATTACAGCCATGAGCCACCGCGCCTGGCCAGAAGTTTTCTTTTCCTCTAAGTTACTCCCAGGAGTTGGTAGGATACTTTAGAGCCTGCTTCAAGATTTTCTTTATGCCTTTTTTTATTGTGTTGAAGTATACACAACATAAAATTTACCATCCTGTTTTTAAGTGTACAGTTCAGTGCCATTAAGTACATTCACATTGTTGTGCAACCGTCACTACCATCATCTCCAGAACTTTTCCATCTTCCCAAATGACAGCTCTGAGTCTGTTCAATAATAACCGCTCATTTCCTTTCCCCCAGCCCCTGGTGACCACCATTCTACTTTCTGTGTCTATGAATTTCACCACTCTGGGAACCTCATGTCAATGGAGTCATATAGTGTTTGTCCTTTTGTGTCTGGCCTATTTCACTTAGCACAGTGTCTTTAAGGCTTCATGAATGTTGCACATGTGTCAGAATTTCCTTCCTTTCAAGGCGGAGTAATATTCCCCTGTATGTATATACCACATTTTGTTTGTTTATCTGTTGATGGACTTTTGGGCTGTTTCCACTTTTTGGTTGTTATGAATAATGCTGCTATGAACATGGGTGTATGAACATCTATTCGAGTCCCTGTTTTTAATTATTTTGGACATATACCCAGCAGTGGAATTGCTGAGTCACATAATAATTACAGATTTAATTTTTCTGAGGAACTGTCACACTGTTTTCTACAGTGGCTGCACCATTTCACATTCCCACCAACAATGCCCAGGGATTCTGTCTTTCCACTTCCTCACCAACACTTGCTTTTTTCTGTTTTCTTTTTTTTTTTTTCTTTAACTTTTATAGGCCCAAATGACAGCGTTTGGTAAATTGCTGTCTGACTGCATCTAAGTCCTGGCTGCTCCCATAGCTGCTGTTCTGTCACTCTGGGGGCTAAGTGGAGAGGCTGTGCCTTTAACCTTGCTTCCCTCTTGCACCTGCCCTCTCTCCCTCCCTGCCCTAACCTACAGCTGTGTCCCTGTGCGTCTTTCCTTCCTACTCATCAGCTTGTGCCCTGTGCACAGAGCTGGTGGGAGGACGGGTTGCTCAGTGCCAGGCCGACTAGGGCCTCTGCATATGGATGACATCCAGTTTCCACCAGACCTTTTCTCTATTCTGAAATCCTTTTATTCACCCAATCATGATTCACTTTTCTGTTCTTCACTGTGGCTGTTTCTTCATGCTCCTCGCTAGGTCAACTTAATAAACAATTATCAAATAACATATCAAATAACACTTTTTTGTGGGCGTTCTCAACACTATAGGGGTATGTGGCAATAAACAAGGGATAGTCCTTTCTCTTAAGGAGAAAACAGCCATGCATCAAGACCAGTGTCCATAATATTGTGCAGAATGATACCAGGGCTAGGGCAGGCAGGCTCTGAAGTCACACTACCTCGGGTGAATGATCCATGATCTGTCTACTTCTTATCAGCTATGTGACCTCAGGCTGTGCCTCAGTTTTCTTATTTGAAAAAATGAGGATAATAATGGTTCCTGTCTGTTTTGGCACTTAGTTGACACTTGAGAGCAGTGCCTGCCACATAGCTTCAATCAATGCTATTCACTATTATTATAGAACACTGTTAGCTATGGGAGCCCAGAGAGAGACTTGTTAATTCTAGCTTGTATATTTCACATCACACAAGCACCTGCCTTGTCTTGCCAATGGATTGTTCTGCTCAAGTAAAGCATAAGGGCCTTGAAGCTAAATGTTACTGTGCCTTTATTGGCCTGTATCCTTGTAGGACCTGCTCAGTGCTAAGTGCTTTGGAGGTGTTCAGTAAATATTTATTGATTGTGAATTGATTAGAGAGGAGAGAGACACGAACCAGGTCTTTTTCCAAGCACCCAGGATGTGTAAGCTTCACAAATGAAGACGAGGTGCTTGCTGATGCTGCCGTCTGTCCTACCCTTCCTGGAAATGGGCATGGAGGTGGGTGGGGCTGGAGAAGTGGAGGGGGCCCCAGAAAGGGTTGTGACAGAGAGAAAGAAACCCATGGGCAACAGGGTCTGTATCTGGGACAGGACCTCAGCCATCAGGCATGGCCTTGGGAGGAGAAGATGCATTGGCAGCGATGCAGCGACCCCTTTCGAAAGGCAAACAGCACAAGGAAGAGTGCAGTCGGCAGGTTGGTCGGCTCCTCTGGGGCTCCCCCTGGGGGTGCTGTTGCCATTAGGTCTGCGTGAAGGAGGCAGGTTGTTTTCTTCGTCCTCGGCCACACTTCACTGGCTGCAAGTGTTCACGCAGATGTGCCCATTTGATCTTACCATATACGTAGATTCTCGTAAAAAAAAGAAGAAAAAATCCAAGAATGAGTAAGAATTTATTTTAGCTACATGCTGACTGCCTCTCAGCTTGCCCGTGCTCTTACTAGATCTTGAAAACAAGGGCCAGTTTGTATTTTTATAAAAATGCATCAAAGTGTTACTGAAAGATCCTAAAGGAAGACTAAAGTTTCCTCCCAAAAGAAGCCTGGCCCTTCAAATACCAACAAGGGATCCTCGGAAGATGGGTTTTACTGAGCTCAAACGCTGTCTCTTCTGTTTAGATACCGTGTTATTACACCATTTCCCCTCTCAGATTGAGTGATGTTTCCTCCATTACTTTTTTCCGTTCCTTGGCAGAAGTGAATTTCACCGTGAACAACATCTGTAGTCTTTCTATATGAGCCTGGGGAATGCTTGAAAGAACTGATACTAAATTATTATTATTAATATTTGTTTGTCTGCCTATCCACTCCCCACCCCCAGGTCACCTCTCATTCTTGAGTAGTCACAAATGAGTGTATCGGGCATCTCGTCTCAGTTGTCAGGACTGTCCCTTCTCATTCTAAACTATTTTTGCAGATTAGCTTGAGCAATTAGAATCAGGAATAGATATCATGTGGTTAAAATAAAAGGGAATTTATCTACAATTTGAAGAATAGATTACAGAGAACTTCCATGTGATTTTTTTAAAAAAATAAATTTTGCTATGTACTATAACAGAGTTGGCACCAGAGCTAACAAAAAAAAAGCAAGTATCAACATTTAAAATGCAGTACATGACATGTAAATGCCATATGGTGTTCTTGCAGTGTTATTACCACTTTCTTTCTGGCATCCTTTTCCTGACATTGCTATATGCTTCTTGACTCTGCTGCTCTTCAGAAAGCCTCAATTGTCCTGAGCCCTTTAATTCCGTATTTATATTAGGTGTCTCTCTCTTTTATCTACCCTTTGGAGGCTTATCAACCTTTTCCCCAAGGAAGAGGAAGAAGAGGACCTGTCCAGATGGCTGTATAAATATGTGACACCTGCTTCCGTGAGCCACTATTGGAAGAGTTTAAGAGTTGATGGGATTGTCCCCTGTCTAGAAGATGAGCACACATTTGCTTCCCTTCTCCTTTCTATTTTTAAAAAATGATCATGTGCCTTTAATGATATTTCTAGAAATGTCTTGAATTCAAATTATTTTCTATTTTTAGGGAAATAAAAAAGGAGCCCACCAACCAAATTTTCTGAAAAGATTATATGGGTCAAAATGTTAAAAGTTTGTCATAGTTAATATTTCCTAAAGTAAGAGCCTTGATGATCGTGTTTGGGGAGAAATCTCTGCTTCACCACGGGAAAGTCAGTGGACCTCTGTGTTTGCACTGAATGTGCCACATTCTTTCATCTCCAGACTTTTGCGTGTGATATTTATGGTGTTTCAAACAATGTCTGTACCCTCCTCCTGGTCTCAGCTCAAATGTCAGTTCCTTGGGGAGCTCTTCCTGACTTCTAAATGAGGTCAACACTCCCCTGCAATAGCATCTTGTGGACCCCTAGAATAACATTCATCTCACTGTATTGATGCGGGGCATCCCCATCAGCCTATGAGCTGTGTGAGGTCGGGTCCCATCTGCCTGTTCACCACTGCATCTTCAGGTGCTAGCACAGGGCCTGGAAGCCGGAGAGCACTTAATCCGTACTTGATGAATCAATGAATGAACATTGCTAGACATAGCCTTATACATCTTGATAGAGAAAATGACCTTGAAGCTGGACTAGGTCCCAGTTACTTGAGAGGCTGAGGCTGGAGGATCAGCCCAGCTTGGGCAGCATAGTGAGACATCCCCTATCCCTCCTACTCTCCTAATCCTGCACAATCCCCCTCTAAAAAAAGACAAAGAGAGTGACCTTGGGCCAGCGCGGTGGCTCACGCCTGTAATCCCAGCACTTTGGGAGGCCGAGGTGGGCGGATCATGAGGTCAGGAGATCGAGACCATCCTGGCTAACACGGTGAAACCCCGTCTCCTCTAAAAAATACAAGAAAATTAGCCGGGCGTGATGGCGGGCGCCTGTAGTTCCAGCTGCTTGGGAAGCTGAGGCAGGAGAATGGCGTGAACCTGGGAGGCGGAGCTTACAGTGAGCCGAAATTGCACCACTGCACTCCAGCCTGGGTGACAAAGTGAGAATCTGTCTCAAAAAAAAAAAAAAAAAAGAAAAAAAAAAGAGAGTGACCTTGAAATCGAAACTAGTATTGTATGCAAATAGATGGCAATGGGAAAAAAAAGTTCTTAGTCTTTGAAGTACAATTATTTTGAATAAAAGATGGGTCTGTAGGGGAGCTGCTCCCTGATAATGCTTATTGCCAATGGTGTTCATGTGCACAGACACTTTTACCTCATCAGGCTATACTTAGAAGTGTAATTCTACAGACTTATCAAGTCAATCTTCTTAAATACAGTATACAATTTACCTTTACCCAGTGGTTCTGAACCCTGTCATATCCAATATCCTTTTATAGCATATATTTATGAATACTTCTTTACTACATTGAAATAAATTTCAGAGACAGTGCACCTTGCCAATACAGGTAATTTTGAAAAATTCAATGCAAATTTTCTAGATATAATATAAAGGAGAAATAAATGGAAAGTAATGTTTCAATAATAGGTGCTCTGTTATGAAACCCTAGGAGACCTGCTGAAGCAGTGAGCCTTGGCATCTATATGTAGAATGCAATATCTCCAAATGCAGATTGGTTCAGGTATGTTGTGTTGATGACTAAGATGTCACAAAGGACTTTTTCTCCAGTGGTGTGGTTTTCCAAAACAGAGAACAACTCTCAGCAAGGTTCCAGCTAATCTATTTACATTAGAGTCAGATTCTTATAAAATTTGGTCAACTTTGAAAAGATGCAAACAATTTGTGTGTGTGTCTTCACATGTAAAAGGGAGTTAGGTTCTTGGCTCAGATAATTGTAGACATGAGTTTTTCTCAGCAGGACATTCAAAACTCATGCTAAATGTGGGATGGTTCTGTGACTTGTGGCACTGATTGTTGTGCTGCAGGACATCTGAACGTCTTTGACCTCCTCCCAGTACATGCCAAACGTGCCCCTCCAGTTTTGACAACCACAAACACCCTAACAAGTTTAGAGACCACCTCCTAGGGTGCTGTAATCTAAACAGGGATATAAACAGAACTTCCAGGGAGCTCCCATGTAACTTTCAAGAATTTACATATTTAATTTCTCTTCTTGTGAAAATGGCCATTTTCCAATAGTTAAGCCTCTTCCCTTGATGTATTTCCCATGCTATTAATATTCAGTTCTATTCCACAAATATTTATTATATGCACATGTGTGTGTACATCCATCTGACTATACCTTTCTATGTTATGTACCTTTACTAGCATTCCAAATTATAACATCCTGTCAGTTTATCTCTTGCTGGATGAATGATTTTATTGTTTTTATAGAATATTTGCCTTAAACAATACTCTCATATTTTCTCAAGGTGCTAAAATAGAGGAGGCAGCAGTAGAAAAATGCACTATGGGCCGGGCATGGTGGCTTATGCCTATAATCCCAGTACTTTGTGAGGCCAATGTGGGCGGATCATGAGGTCAAGAGATTGAGACCATCCTGGCCAACATAGTGAAACTCCATCTTACTAAAAATACAAAAATTAGCTGGGCATGGTGGTGCATGCCTGTAGTCCCAGCTACTCGGGAGGCTGAGGCAGGAGAATCACTTGAACCCAGGAGGCAGAGGTTGCAGTGAGCCGAGATCATGCCATTGCACTCCAGCCTGGGCGACAGAGTAAGACTCCATCTCAAAAAAAAAAAAAAAAAAAAAAAGAAAAGAAAAGAAAAGAAAAATGCACTGTGCTGGGCACTTAGGACACTGAGATGAAGGAGCACACTATGTAATAGGGAGACACACAGATGGATGGACAGACAATGATGCAGGTTGAGCAGCTCTATGGACAGGGGACCATGCAAGGGTGAAGGAACATGGACAGCAGAGAGCAAGAACTGGAGAGGGCTTCCCACAAGAGGTAATGTCAGAATGGTGTGTGAGGAATGAACAGGAGTCCAAGAAGCATTAAAAAGGGGGAAGAACATCCTAGCAGATGGAACAGCCCTTAAAAGGGCACAGAAGCTAAAAAGAAATGAGCTATGAAGCCATGAGAAGATGTGGAGGAAGGCTAAATGCATATTGCTGTGTGGAAGAAGCCAGTCTGAAAAGGCTACATGCAGTATGATTCCAACTACATGACATTCTAGAAAAGGCAAAACTATGGAGACAGTTACAAAGATCCATGATTGCCAGGAGCTTGGGGGAAGAGAGGGATGAATCGGTGGAGCAGAGAGGATTTTTAGGCTAGGGAAATTATTGTGTATAATACTATAATGGTGGATACATGTCATCAGACGTTTGTCCAAACCCATAGAATGTACAGCACCAAGAGTGAACCCTAATGTATACTATGGATTCTGGGTGATATTGTCAGTATAGGCTCATCACTTGTAACCAGTGCACTACTCTGCCATGGGATGTTGATAGCGGGGAAGGCTGCGCCTGTTTGGGGTGGGGGCTATATGGGAGATCTCTGTACCTTTCTCTCAATTTTGCTGTGAAGCTAAAATGGTTCTAAAAAAATCAAATCTTGAAAAGGCACCGAAGTATGAAATGAAGCAGTATTGGGGCATCAGTAAACCATCCAGTCTCTCCAGAACTGCAAACTAACTGCTACTACAGCAAGAGAGAGGGGTCAGCAACTACCTGCCTGCAGCGGGGGTAGGGGGGAGTTGGGGGAAATTGGAGGGTAGGGGTCCCTGACAGTTTCCTCAGAAATGGGTTGACGTATTCTGGAGGAGGAGGAGGAGGCAGCATGAGGCGGCAGGCAGGATGCATTTCTTGAACTGGATCATGGCCAGGTCCTTACAGCTCTTCCACTGCCACCTTTGGCAAACATTCCTGGGATCCTGAAGGCTCAGACAAGGTCCATCCCTCTTACGTTACCATGGGGATTATCTCTTCCTCGTTTTCTCTTTTAGTTTTCCCTCCAAGGAAGGGTTGTCACTCCTTTTCCGAAAGGAAGAAAGACCAAGTGAATGATTTTCAGGGGCACCGTGCTGTTATTTCCTGAGGGAACCACCGCCATGTTCATGAGCATGTTGCTCGTTTTCTCCTTCCCTTCTCTTCTCCTTAGCCCTCTCCCTCTCACTCTCTGCCATCTCTCTCCTTTTTCCTTTTTCTTTCATTACAAAGACTACAAAGAGAATACATGGTCACTGTAGAGGCCTTGGAAAATGCAGAGGAGTACAAAGAAGAAAGTAAAATCATGTAAATATCCTTTGTCCAAGAAATCCACCATTAACACGTTGATAATTGTATTTCTGAATGTTTTCTCTGCATCTACATTTGGCCCCAATGCCTGGTGCTCCATTGGCCCCACAGTACCCCTCCCACCTGCTACCTAGCCTGTCCAAGTTTCCCTGCCCTCTGGTACTGGCAGGGGTTGTCACCATGTCCTGGCCACAGCCTGTGCCTTCCCTGTGTTACTCCATCAGCTCCTTCTGGATTGCTGACCTCTGCTCTAACCACTGATCGTTCATGACAGTTTTGCTATCCACCTTCTGCAGGTGGCAGATCCTTCTGCCTCAGAAGGGGGAGTGCTACTGTCCTGCTGTCCTGGAGCTGATGGAGATGGACACCACTCTCCCCAGTAACACTAGATTCTCAGGAATAGATACAACACCTTCCAAACTGCAGCTGACACCAGCTGTAGATTTTAACAAGACTTTTAAGATTTAGGAATGTCAGAGACATATTACCCACAGCAGTTACATCACATCTGCTTACAGTTCTGGCTGTTCTTGGAGCCGAGAATTCCAGGCCTGTTCCAGGATGTCCAGTTGGGCTGTGTCCTTGACCTGCCTTGAGGTGGCCGAAGCCAGCTTGCCCTGACCTCCAGAAGTAGCTGTTGTAGGCAGGCAGCTTAGCTCAAAATGAGAGAAACTATGGCTAATTTAAACAAAAATGAAAATAATTTTAAAAGGATATTGGATAGCTACCAAATCCTTGGGATGGTTGGAAACCCAAACTTGGAAGGTACCTTGTTAAAAACAATGACCAAATCACACCATGGAACTGGTCCTGGAAGAAGCCACTGTTGTGTCCGCCTGGGCATATACAGGGATGCTGCTGCTAGAACCATCCTTGTGACTGCTCCTGGAGTGGGGCATACTACCAGCATTGGTACCACCATCCCTGGAATGGCTTTCACAGGGTCCCTGTTTCTTATATAACATCCAAGATACGTCTGCTCCTGCCTGCCACCCCACCTCCCATGGAAGCTCCCCACTGATGCTTTCACTTCCACCTTGATTAAGGGCAAGGTTTGCCTTCCATACCCACCCTACTCAGGGTTCCAGTCCCTCACCCTCTGTCAGAGGACCTAGGAGGATCCAGGACTCTTGAGAGGTGGGCTGTGCACAGGTGGTGAATCATTGCGAGGTGGGCTGTGCACAGGTGATGAATCACCAGCAGAAAGCTCTGCATCTAATCTCTTCCTCTTGGCCTCCAGACTGGATGTTTTGCTTCCCCCTCTCTCCCCCGCCACCACCCAGAAGACCCTAGGAAGATCTCATCCCTCCCACTGTACTTTTGCTCCAGGCTGAGTGGCCATTCCGCCTTCTCTCTGTCTGTGTTCCTAACCCGGTCTTGCCTACTGTCTGGGAGAGGAGAAAGCGGTTTTGTAAGTCTCCCTCTGAGAATCTCCACACCTCTTTTCAGAATGGTCTGGGGAGTGGGGGTGCCAGTGAGACGAAAGAGGAGGACAGAGGACAGAGGACTCTCAGATGACTACTTCAAGGTTTAACCCTGTTACATCTGCATCGCTGTGGTTCAAAGTCTGAATTATGTCTTTATGGCTGGGAAAGCCTGGGTCACGTGCTTGTCTCCTCATAGCAGGAGAGGCTGGGAAAGTCAGTAGGTGGTACATTGCAGCTTCTATCCTGGGAGGAGGTCTCTGTCTTTCACCAAACTAAAGAAGGATGTTCAAATTATTGGTGGACAAAAAGAATGACGAGGATCCTCTGACGTGGACATGCCCTGTGATCACATTAGCTCTGTTTGGTCACAGCGTGATAGTGGAGTGGCTTGGGTGACCTATGGCAGGATCATTGATAATCATTTACCATACACCAGAGGCTGAGCATCACCAGGGTTGGTCCAATTCCATTTTCTAATCTTTTTCCTAACATGGGGTGAACATCAGGAGGTCTGGAGATCTTTTGTTGCTTTTAGATTCTCAGTTTCTGGTCCTCTGAGAAGAACTGTTCAAACTGTTCATACATATCTCTGCTAAACACTTTGCAGGAGCGATGTAATCTAGAACTTCACTTTAGAGAGAATACTCTTGTAAAGGAAATAGTATCTACAGAGATGCAACCCTACCAAAGGGTGGGGCACTGTTGACTACTTTATCTTATGGAGCATGTGTCCCTGGAGTCACAGTCTTGGGATGCCTACATCTGCTTTCATTTGCATAGCCAAACAGCCCAGTCTCTTCATGAAAGGTAATAGTCTACTTTATTCATTACATTTAGCTCCATGAAAGAGTTTGCATATAACTTAATTCTTTTAAGAGGAAAAAATGTACTAATTAAAAGCCAGGACATTTATTATGCATGTTCAGCAATCAAAATAGGCTTCAGTGTAGTCCTTCTATTTTTTTTTTTTTCTCTTTTGAGAGGGAGTCTCACTCTGTTGCCCAGGCTGGAGTGCAGTCACATGATCTTGGCTCACTGTAAGCTCTGCCTCCCGGGTTCAAGCGATTCCCCTGCCTCAGCCTCCCAAGTAGCTGGGATTACAGGTACCTGCCACCACATCTGGCTGATTTTTGTGTTTTTAGTAGAGATGGGGTTTCACCATATTGGCCAGACTGGTCTTGAACTCCTGACCTCAAGTGATCCACCCACCTCTCGGCCTCCCAAAGTGCTGGGATTACAGGCGTGAGCCACTGTGCCCCGCCCAGTGTCATCCTTCTAAGCAAATCCATTCTAATCAAGTGAAAGAGCAATGCTCCTCTTCAATAATCATAAATGAATGATAGATGAATAAGCAAATGAATCATGTATGCATTTATTTGTCCACAACACACAATTGGAGCCTGGCATTTCCTGGAGGCATTTGTATAAAACTTAGATGAGATCATGTCCCCTAGGATGTCAAGGTTCTTGCCCTGGGTGATTCTGCCATGAGGGCTCCAATGGAAACTTTGGCAGGAGTAGAAAACAGCCAATGTATGTGAAGTCCAAGTTCATTGGCACCTCCCTAGCCTCCTTGCAGGGTTATTTCCCTCCATCACTAATCCTCTGTTTTGGATCATTTGCAACAACTCCCTTTACTACGAAGAGGGAATCTTGAGGTATGGGCAGTAGATATGGAGACTGTGATAGGCAAACAGTTCCACAGTGCCATGAGGTTCCTTTTACACTCTCTCACTCCGTGAGTTCTTTCCCCTTCACAACACGTCTGATTTATCACAAGCTGTGATTAATTATTTCCTTGAATAATTGTTTAATGCTTGTCTCAACTCCTACCAGCTCTGTGAGACTGGGGGCCGTTTTGTTTTACTCACCAGTGAAGTTAGCTCACCATCTGACAGAGAGTAGGTACACCATAAATACGGATTAAAAAAAGGAATAGAAGAGTTATAGAGTTCAGCTTCATTCATAGCTTGAAAAATATGCTAAAGGAATTTTCTCATTGGTAGGTGCTTCCGTCCAGTTCCCTCAATGCAGGCCTTTCCAGTGTAGGGCTTATTTCTGCATGACTTTCTGTAAAGCTGTATTTCCTTCTTATCTGACTTCTCATTCCTAGTCTAACTAGAAAGTTCATGCATATCCCTTTCTCCCTTCTCTCCATTTTCTTTTTATCTCTGAAACAATTAGGTACACACGTAGCTGGGAAGCCTTCTTGTATGCCTCCAGAAAAATTCTAGATCCCTCAAACTATTGTTCTATCTCTTTTGTCTATACCCCAATTTTTTTTCTCAGTTATGCTCTTAAATTAACCTTCTTAAAGATTTTCTAATTTTGTTTGCTTCTCGTTGCCTTTTTCTCTTCTAGTTCACACACCTTTCTATGTAAGATTTCTTAATGCTTATTTTATTATTATTTATAGTTTTATGTGGACAAGCATCCCTAGGTGCTTACATTAAAGGTATTTGTCAAAAAAAAAGAAGGAAGGAAGGAAAGAAGGAAAGAAGGAAGGAAAGAAAGAGAGATAAAGAAATATGGAAAGAGAGAAAGAAAGGAAGAAAGAAGAAAGAAAGAAGGAAAGAAAGAAAAGAAAAAGAAAGAAAAGAAAGAAAAAAGAAAGAAAGAAACTGTCTATTGGGAAGGGGGTTGTTTACTGCTTACCCAGCAACACCCAGGCATTTGTATAGGTGTTGACCTAAATCTGTCTGACCTTGAAGCCTGTCTTCAAATCTTCTAACAGGCAAGATAAATAAGGTCACAGAAAATGCATGCCTGTTTGTTACTTACCTTTATTCCTGGGGGCCCTATAGATAGTTCTTCTGTTCTAGTAGCCTCTGGGCTACTTATGGGAGGTGGGGGATAGGGGTCATATTACAACCTTCTTCTCTTTTACACCAGAGGATTTCACCTCTTTCCCCCTTCATAATGGAATAATCACTGAGCTTTCTGCTAAAATAAAAAATCATGGCCCGGGCACGGTGGCTCACTCCTGTAATCCCAGCACTTTGGAAGGCCAAGGCGGGTGGATCACTTTAGGTCAGGAGTTCAAGACCAGCCTGGCCAACATGGCGAAACCCCATCTCTACTAAAAATACAAACATTAGCCAGGCGTGGTAGTGCACTCCAATAATCTCAGCTACTTGGGAGGCTAAGGCAGGAGAATCGCTTGAACCTGGGAGGCGGAGGTTGCAGTGAGCTGAGTTTGCGCCACTGCACTCTAGCCTGGGCGACAAAGCGAGACTCTGCCTCAAAAATAAAATAAAATAAAATAAAATAAAATAAAATAAAATAAAATAAGACAAAGGAGATGATAAATTAAAGCCTAACATTACTATATTCCCTTTATACTGAAGAATATGTCTTATATCTGTGGAAAGATGAGTTTCCTAATACAACCTCAGAATTAGATAGGCGATCACAAGGGGTAACTCCCAAAAGGAAGGGGAGAGGAAGGGGCTGGGTTAACAGTTTCTGGGTCAGAATAAGAGTTGAGTGGCCATGTGTATTACAGCAGGCGGAGCTCCCTATACAAGGAAAGAAGCACTGGGGTGGAAAATGAGCATTTATCCTATTAGAGGGGTCTTGTGCCTTCACTCTTGTCACTGCTTAGCCACGGAACTGTGACCTTACACCTTGTTAGCCAGTGGAAGAAGAGTGAGTCTACCTTTTAGCTGTCTGTAGCACTGTTACTGTAGTATTATTGTATGCTTCTGTTTGTGATGGTGGAGAGGCCATTTGAGATGGAGGCATTGTTCATCATGCCGCTGAAATCTGAGTAGGATAGATTTAGAATTTGGATAGGTGAGCAGCTGGGAGGAGCATCTTTTGGGATTGTCAGGAGTTACTCAGTTGGTGTGACTCATCAGCAGGTGTCCCATTCTCAGTTAAGGATTTGTCTGGATGTTTTCTTTTTTTTTTTTTTTTTATTATACTTTAGGTTTTAGGGTACATGTGCACAATGTGCAGGTTTGTTACATATGTATCCATGTGCCATGTTGATTTCCTGCACCCATTAACTCGTCATTTAGCAGTAGGTATATCTCCTAATGCTGTCCCTCCCCCCTCCCCCCACCCCACAACAGTCCCCAGAATGTGATGTTCCCCTTCCTGTGTCCATGAGTTCTCATTGTTCAATTCCCATCTATGAGTGAGAACATGCGGTGTTTGGTTTTTTGTCCTTGCGATAGTTTACTGAGAATGATGTTTTCCAGTTTCATCCATGTCCCTACAAAGGACACGAACTCATCATTTTTTATGGCTGCATAGTATTCCATGGTGTATATGTGCCACATTTTCTTAATCCAGTCTATCGTTGTTGGACATTTGGGTTGGTTCTAACTCTTTGCTATTGTGAATAGTGCCGCAATAAACATACGTGTGCATGTGTCTTTATAGCAGCATGATTTATAATCCTTTGGGTATATACCCAGTAATGGGATGGCTGGGTCAAATGGTATTTCTAGTTCTAGATCCCTGAGGAATTGCCACACTGACTTCCACAATGGTTGAACTAGTTTACAGTCCCACCAACAGTGTAAAAGTGTTCCTATTTCTCCACATCCTCTCCAGCACCTGTTGTTTCCTGCTTTTTTAATGATGGCCATTCTAACTGGTGTGAGATGGTATCTCACTGTGGTTTTGATTTGCATTTCTCTGATGGCCAGTGATGATGAGCATTTCTTCATGTGTTTTTTGGCTGCATAAATGTCTTCTTTTGAGAAGTGTCTGTTCATGTCCTTTGCCCACTTTTTGATGGGGTTGTTTGTTTTTTTCTTGTAAATTTGTTGGAGTTCATTGTAGATTCTGGATATTAGCCCTTTGTCAAATGAGTAGGTTGCAAAAATTTTCTCCCATTCTGTAGGTTGCCTGTTCACTCTGATGGTAGTTTCTTTTGCTGTGCAGAAGCTCTTTAGTTTAATTAGATCCCATTTGTCAATTTTGGCTTTTGTTGCCATTGCTTTTGGTGTTTTAGACATGAAGTCCTTGCCCACGCCTATGTCCTGAATGGTATTGCCTAGGTTTTCTTGTAGGATTTTAATGGTTTTAGGTCTAACGTTTAAGTCTTTAATCCATCTTGAATTAATTTTTGTATAAGGTGTAAGGAAGGGATCCAGTTTCAGCTTTCTACATATGGCTAGCCAGTTTTCCCAGCACCATTTATTAAATAGGGAATCCTTTCCCCATTTCTTGTTTTTGTCAGGTTTGTCAAAGATCAGATAGTTGTAGATATGCGGCATCATTTCTGAGGGCTCTGTTCTGTTCCATTGATCTATATCTCTGTTGTGGTACCAGTACCATGCTGTTTTGGTTACTGTAGCCTTGTAGTATAGTTTGAAGTCAGGTAGCCTGATGCCTCCAGCTTTGTTCTTTTGGCTTAGGATTGACTTGGCAATGCGGGCTCTTTTTTGGTTCCATATGAACTTTAAAGTAGTTTTTTCCAATTCTGTGAAGAAAGTCATTGGTAGCTTGATGGGGATGGCATTGAGTCTATAAATTACCTTGGGCAGTATGGCCATTTTCACGATATTGATTCTTCCAACCCATGAGCATGGAATGTTCTTCCATTTGTTTGTATCCTTTTTTATTTCATTGAGCAGTGGTTTGTAGTTCTCCTTGAAGAGGTCCTTCACATCCCTTGTAAGTTGTATTCCTAGGTATTTTATCCTCTTTGAAGCAATTGTGAATGGGAGTTCACTCATGATTTGGCTCTCTGTTTGTCTGTTATTGGTGTACAAGAATGCTTGTGATTTTTGTACATTGATTTTGTATCCTGAGAATTTGCTGAAGTTGCTAATCAGCTTAAGGAGATTTTGGGCTGAGACAATGGGATTTTCTAGATATACAATCATGTCATCTGCAAACAGGGACAATTTGACTTCCTCTTTTCCTAATTGAATACCCTTTATTTCCTTCTACTGCCTGATTGCCCTGGCCAGAACTTCCAGCACTATGTTGAATAGGAGTGGTGAGAGAGGGCTTCCCTGTCTTGTGCCAGTTTTCAGAGGGAATGCTTCCAGTTTTTACCCATTCAGTATGATATTGGCTGTGGGTTTGTTGTAGATAGCTCTTATTATTTTGAGATACGTCCCATCAGTACCTAATTTATTGAGAGTTTTTAGCATGAAGGGTTGTTGAATTTTGTCAAAGGCCTTTTCTGCATCTATTGAGATAATCATGTGGTTTTTGTCTTTGGTTCTGTTTATATGCTGGATTACATTTATTGATTTGCGTATGTTGAACCAGCCTTGCATCCCAGGGATGAAGCCCACTTGATCATGGTGTATAAGCTTTTTGATGTGCTGCTGGATTCGGTTTGCCAGTATTTTATTGAGGATTTTTGCATCAATGTTCATCAAGGATATTGGTCTAAAATTCTCTTTTTTGGTTGTGTCTCTGCCTGGCTTTGGTATGAGGACGATGCTGGCTTCATAGAATGTGTTAGGGAGGATTCCCTCTTTTTCTATCGATTGGAATAGTTTCAGAAGGAATGGTACCAGTTCCTCCTTGTACCTCTGGTAGAATTCAGCTGTGAATCCATCAGGTCCTGGACTCTTTTTGGTTGGTAAGCTATTGATTATTGCCACAATTTCAGAACCTGTTATTGGTCTATTCAGAGATTCGACTTCTTCCTGATTTAGTCTTGGGAGGGTGTATTTGTCGAGGAATTTATCCATTTCTTCTAGATTTTCTAGTTTATTTGCATAGAGGTGTTTGTAGTATTCTCTGATGGTAGATTGTATTTCTGTGGGATCGGTGGTGATATCCCCTTTTTCATTTTTTATTGCATCTATTTGATTCTTCTCTCTTTTCTTCTTTATTAGTCTTGCTAGTGGTCTATCAATTTTGTTGATCTTCTCAAAAAACCAGCTCCTGGATTCATTAATTTTTTGAAGGGTTTTTTGTGTCTCTATTTCCTTCAGTTCTGCTCTGATTTTAGTTATTTCTAGCCTTCTGCTAGCTTTTGAATGTGTTTGCTCTTGCTTTTCTAGTTCTTTTAATTGTGATGTTAGGGTGTCAATTTTGGATCTTTCCTGCTTTCTCTTGTGGGCATTTAGTGCTGTAAATTTCCCTCTACACACTGCTTTGAATGTGTCCCAGAGATTCTGGTATGTTGTGTCTTTGTTCTCGTTGGTTTCAAAGAACATCTTTATTTCTGCCTTCATTTCATTATGTACCCAATAGTCATTCAGGAGCAGGTTGTTCAGTTTCCATGTAGTTGAGCGGTTTTGAGTGAGTTTTTTAATCCTGAGTTCTAGTTTGATTGCACTGTGGTCTGAGAGACAGTTTGTTATAATTTCTGTTCTTTTACATTTGCTGAGGAGAGCTTTACTTCCAACTATGTGGTCAATTTTGGAATAGGTGTGGTGTGGTGCTGAAAAAAATGTATATTCTGTTGATTTGGGGTGGAGAGTTCTGTAGATGTCTATTAGGTCCACTTTGTTTAGAGCTGAGTTCAATTCCTGGATATCCTTGTTAACTTTCTGTCTCGATGATCTGTCTAATGTTGACAGTGGGGTGTTAAAATCTCCCATTATTATTGTGTGGGAGTTTAAGTCCCTTTGTAGGTCACTCAGGACTTGCTTTATGAATCTGGGTGCTCCTGTGTTGGGTGCATATATATTTAGGATAGTTATCTCTTCTTGTTGAATTGATCCCTTTACCATTATGTAATGGCCTTCTTTGTCTCTTTTGATCTTTGTTGGTTTAAAGTCTATTTTATCAGAGACTAGGATTGCAACCCCTGCCTTTTTTTGTTTTCCATTTGCTTGATAGATCTTCCTCCATCCCTTTATTTTGAGTCTATATGTGTCTCTGCATGTGAGATGGGTTTCCTGAATACAGCACACTGATGGGTCCTGACTCCTTATCCACTTTGCCAGTCTGTGTCTTTTAATTGGAGCATTTAGTCCATTTACATTTAAAGTTAATATTGTTATGTGTGAATCTGATCCTGTCATTATGATGTTAGTTGGTTATTTTGGTCATTAGTTGATGCAGTTTCTTCCTAGCCTGGATGGTCTTTACAATTTGGCATGATTTTGCAGTGGCTGGTGCTGGTTGTTCCTTTCCATGTTTAGTGCTTCCTTCAGGAGCTCTTTTAGGGCAGGCCTGGTGGTGACAAAATCACTCAGCGTTTGCTTATCTGTAAAGTATTTTATTTCTCCTTCACTTATGAAGTTTAGTTTGGCTGGATAGGAAATTCTGGGTTGAAAATTCTTTTCTTTAAGAATGTTGAATATCGTCCCCCACTCTCTTCTGGCTTGTAGAGTTTCTGCCGAGAGATCAGCTGTTAGTCTGATGGGCTTCCCTTTGTGGGTAACCCGACCTTTCTCTCTGGCTGCCCTTAACATTTTTTCCTTCATTTCAACTTTGGTGAATCTGACAATTATGTGTGTTGGAGTTACTCTTCTCGAGGAGTATCTTTGTGGCGTTTCTGTATTTCCTGAATCTGAATGTTGGCCTGCCTTGCTAGATTGGGGAAGTTCTCCTGGATAATATCTTGCAGAGTGTTTTCAAACTTGGTTCCATTCTCCCCGTCATTTTCAGGTACACCAATCAGACGTATGTTTGGTCGTTTCACGTAGTCCCAAATTTCTTGGAGGCTTTGTTCATTTCTTTTTATTCTTTTTTCTCTAGAATTCCCTTCTCGCTTCATTTCATTCATTTCATCTTCCATCAGCGATACCCTTTCTTCCAGTTGATCGCATCTGCTACTGAGGCTTCTGCAATCTTCACGTAGTTCTCGAAACTTGGCTTTCAGCTCCATCATGTCCTTTAAGCCCTTCTCTCCATTGGTTATTCTAGTTATCCATTCTTCTAATTTTTTTTCAAAGTTTTTAACTTCTTTGCTATTGTTTTGAATTTCCTCCTGTAGCTCAGAGTAGTTTGATCGTCTGACGCCTTCTTCTCTCAACTCGTCAAAGTCATCCTCCATCCAGCTTTGTTCCGTTGCTGGTGAGGAACTGCATTCCTTTGGAGGAGGAGACGTGCTCTGCTTTTTAGAGTTTCCAGTTTTTCTGCTGTTTTTTCCCCATCTTTGTGGTTTTATCTACCTTTGGTCTTTGATGATGGTGATGTACAGATGGGTTTTTGGTGTGGATGTCCTTTCTGTTTGTTAGTTTTCCTTCTACCAGACAGGACCCTCAGCTGCAGGTCTGTTGGAGTTTACTAGAGGTCCACTCCAGACCCTGTTTGGCTGGGTGTCAGCAGCGGTGGCTGCAGAACAGCGGATTTTCGTGAGACCACAAATTCAGCTGTCTGATAGTTCCTCTGGAAGTTTTGTCTCAGAGGAGTACCCGGCCGAGTGAGGTGTCAGTCTGTCCCTACTGGGGGGGTGCCTCCCAGTTAGGCTGCTCAGGGGTGAGGGACCCACTTTAGGAGGCAATCTGTCCGTTCTCAGATCTCCAGCTGCGTGCTGGGAGAACCACTATTCTCTTCAAAGCTGTCAGTCAGACAGGGACATTTAAGTCTCTGGAGATTCCTGCTGACTTTTTGTTTGTCTGTGCCCTGCCCCCAGAGGTGGAGCCTACAGAGGCAGACAGGCCTCCTTGAGCTGTGGTGGGCTCCACCCAGTTCGAGCTTCCTGGCTGCTTTGTTTACCTAAGGAAGCCTGGGCAATGGCGGGCGCCCCTCCCCCAGCCTCGCTGCCGCCTTGCAGCTTGATCTCAGACTGCTGTGCTAGCAATCAGCGAGACTTCGTGGGCATAGGACCCTCCGAGCCAGGTGCGGGACACAATCTCCTAGTGTGCTGTTTTCCAGGCCAGTTGGGAAAGCGCAGTATGAGGGTGGGACTGACCCGATTTTCCAGGTGCTGTCTGTTACCCCTTTCTTTGACTAGGAAAGGGAACTCCCTGACCCCTTGCGCTTCCCGAGTGAGGCAGTGCCTCGCCCTGCTTCAGCTCGCACACAGTGCGCCTCACCGACTGTCCTGCACCCACTGTTTGGCACTCCCTAGTGAGATGAAACCGGTACCTCAAGCAGAAATGCAGAAATCACCAGTCTTCTGTGTCGCTCGGGCTGGGAGCTGGAGACCGGAGCTGTTCCTATTCGGCCATCTTGGCTCCACCTTGTCTGGATGTTTTCTACATGTGGTGTGATCGCTTATGAGTGATTCCTGCCTCTGAGACATATCTTCCGAATGCCTAACAAAGATTTAAAGATCGTCCATTACAGTTGGCATTCTTTTATGTTCCACATGCCAGAGCTACAGGAATGTTATTCTTTCCTTTCTTCTCTCCCAGGTGATATATTTGGTCACCTAGGTGTCATTAGGTACTAAGCTTTGCCTTCAGTATCTACTGGGGTGGGGCACCATGGACAGTGCCACAAAGACTTTTTCAGCCAAAGGCTCAGATCTTCCTGCTGTACTTTGTGTGCAGAGGAAGGAACTTTTCTTTTTTTCCCCTTTCTTCTCTCTCTCTCTCTTTCCCTTCCCTCCTTCCGTTTCTTCCTTCCTTCCATACCTCCTTCCCTCGAACTGCCGTGTCCCTTGCAACTAGAATGGTCCCTGACATATAAAGGTTTTAAATAATTATGTGCAGAATGAATTAAATGCCAAATCTTGTGTTCCAATAGCATATTATCTTCAAATGTTAACAGCCACCAGTTTTTTAGAATAGAAAACTTTTGAAAATTTTAATTAAAGTCTTCCTGCAGTGGAACAGTTGAATTTTTTTTTTTTTTTAGTTGGAGTCTGTCTCTGTTGCCCAGGCTGTAGTGCAGTGGTGCAATCTTGGCTCACTGCAACCTCCGCCTCCCGGGTTCAAGTGATTCTCCCTGCCTCAGCCTCCTAAGTAGCTGGGATTACAGGCATCTGCCACCATGCCCAGCTAATTTTTGTATTTTTCAGTAGAGATGGGGTTTCCCCATGTTGGCCAGGCAGGTCTTGAATTCCCGACCTCAGCCTCCTGAAGAGCTGGGATTTCAGGCGTGAGCCACCACGCCTGGCCTGAGTTTTTATTATTTGTGAATTTTATTTTTTTCCATCCCAGATGCACCTATATTGGTAGTCTAGTGATAAAAACAATTTACCCGTATATACCAACATCTTTTTCAAGAACTTTGCATAGTGAAACCAGCAAAGTACTGAACTGGCCAGTCTGTCATAGGTGTCATGCAACATGACTCAGAGTCAGAAGCTGGATATAAACTTTTTGTGTGTGTGTGTGTGTAGATATGATCCATTTGTGTATTCAGCTTTTGAGTGGGACATTTTCAATAGGCTTCTTGAAGGTTCCGCTTCACTATTCTCACTGTGTGTGCTTACAGCATCTCTGCCGTGGAGATTTTAGGCAAGGAGTGTTTAACAGCTCTACTCATAGTTTATAGAATTGCTAGTGCCACAAGGACATTCATTGTGATGTTGAAATTATTAGTTAGAAGTGAACCTTCTAAAATAAATCTTGGAAGAAAACATGTTATAAGAAAATGAAGTCAGTCCTCTTACTAGGCAGTTCCCATTATCTTTCCGTTTTGAGAAATTATCCTCAGTTCAGATGTATTACTATGGTGATGTGTTTGCATTTCAACAAACCAAACCAAGCCGTAAACTGAGCTCTGCATGTTTAGCTTCTGTCTTAGGATTTTTACTGCAGTGTCTTTATTCTTGAGTAAAATCCCCGACATCCTGGCTAGAAATCACAATGAATAAATAATTTCCCAGCCAGACAAAACAATCTGCATTGTTAATCTCAGAATTCTAAGAAATTACATAAAGATGCAAACAATGGGGATTAAAGAGGGGGTAAAAATTAAATGAAAAAATAGCCCATAAATGAATGGAAATATACATGTTCTCCAAAATAACATTGTGGAAGTAAACAAAAACAGGCAGAGAATTATGCTGAATGAGAACTGGACATGTGGCTTAGCCCTCTGAGGCCTGAAACAAGTAAACACTTCCCGAATTGTCAGTCCACACATCCCTCTCTCAAAAGAGAGCTCTTAGAACTGGCTTCCTCTCCTCCTGTTTACGAAGCTTACTTGGTCTTTGGAACAATTGAACATATAATTTTAACAACTAAATGAACTCTACAGGAGATGGGTTTTGAGTACTTCAAAAATTCCTATAGTTTGTATCAATCGGATACGGGAGATAGTTTTGCAAAATACTGTTTGTGTAAAGAGAAGGGAAGAACATGTGCTCTAGTCTAACCAATCAACAAAGTGTGAAAACATGATTTAGACAGAAGTACACAACCATCCTATCAGTTCTACCCAAATATCATATCAGACCATCTCTTCCCTGATAACAGTTTTGTTAGACTAAGGACACATTAGCTCAGTTAGATATGGGCTCTCACAGAGCTTTCTGCTAGTGGCTCTGCTTACTGGTAAGTAAGCAATGCAATTTTGCCTAGCAACCCCACCGTGGAAACACAGCTCCATTCTGTAAGTGGCAGGGGGATGTGGCATGGAGGCAGGGAGAGTGAGGTTTGTGCCTCTCAGAATCCCTCTGCAGCTGGTTCCTGACATTGCAAACGTTATCTGCAATTCTTGGCAGTTTCTGAAGGATGATGAAAAGTGGGATGGGGAGGTGGCTGAGCCTGGGGTTTTGGAAGTAGGGTGGAATTAATTGGAAGGCAAATAAAAAAGCTTCCAAGATTGTGAGCTGAGACTGTCTGAGAGCTCAAACCAGAGTTGGCAAGAGGAACCAAAGGAGAATGAGGACATTTTTTGTCATTGACAATGAGGTATACAATATATCCAGGAAAGGACAACCAGCAGTGACCTCCTGAAGCTAAACAAAGATTATCTTAAGCCACATATGAGGGAACATTCCTCAATGGCAAAGAGAAGCATTAAACCTGGGACTCTCTATGTCTAAGGAAAAATTTGAGCATTTACATTAAAATGGCCTGTTAACAAGCATTGAATATTAACCAGGCACTGTGCTAAGTGTTTGCACACTTGTTTAATCTTCCAAACAATCCGATAAGGTGGGGTTTCTTATCTCCATTTTATAGAGGAAAAAAACTAATGCACAGAGAGGTTGAGAAACTTGCCTAAGGTCACTCAGCTATTTAGCAGTGGGGATGGGATGTGTCTCAGGCAGTCTTTCCCTAGACTCTGTGCTCTTAAACACTACTATGGTTTTTCAGCAGCAGTGAACAGTTACAGGGCTAACGGGGATAAGAAAACTGAAGATCACCACACGGCACATGAGATGGTTTGTGATTCCATTGTGAAAGCTGCAGTTTAAAATGTTCAATTAAGGCAACTTTTTTTTTTTTAAATACCTAGAGGGCAGCAAAAACCTGGGTATCCAGAATAACAGATATTGCTAAAACCTTACGCCCACAGCACTTCTTTTTATAGCAAAGTATGGGTATACACATATTTTCATACACCTACACACACATACACATGCAAGACATGCATTTCTTAAGTCCCTGAAATACCCTGATAATTAAATGCTCCAAACATTCTCTGAGCATTACCCTTGGATGTCTAGGAGAAGCAGCCCAGGAACACACTTGTTAGCCTGGGCAATGAGTAGTGGTGAAATGTTTACCTTGCTGATAAAGTCTCCAGTAGATGATGCAATTAAGATGCCACGATCTAGCCTTTGTTATACACTTCCTTGTCTGCCGTCAAACAAATCCACCCCTGTCCTTCCCCATCTTCCCTCCTGCCCATCTCCTGAAGTCCAGGAACGTCTCCAGCTTCCTACGTACTTGCAGTCCTCTTTTGCCAACCTCAACCTCATTTAGATTGCAATTACATTCACATCTTAATTTATGACTTAACAAGCATCTCACAAACATTTAATTCACTTTAATTTCACTATGCATTTGAGGAGGAATATTTGTGGAGGAATGGTACTCCCATTGCCAGCAATTAGATTGACTTAATGATCTTTGGCGAAATCTCCTTTTGGGCTTTGAACTTTTTGTACATTTCTGCAAACAAAACTAGGCTAATTAAAGTAAGTTCCTGGATTCTCAGAGGGGCTTACCTGCCTTCACAAAATCCTCCTATAATATCCAACATGGATATTTATGAAATGGACAAAACTTTCCCTGCAGTTTTCAGGTAATTTATCTTGTTATGACACTTTCATGTGTGAAAAAGTCGATATTTTCATATATAGTTTCAACAATATCAATAAATGGTAATTTTTTTTCAGATGGCTTCTCTGAGGGGATTAGGAGGGTTTCTATATCAGAGCATAGATCAAATTATTTTTCCTTGTTCCTATTTTATATACCAGATGCCTTCTTAGGAGTTAGAAAAGTACCTCCTTTTTACAAGGAAGGATGGCATTTCTTTAGCTTTTCCTGGACAGATCACCCAGTGACCATTTTTTATTCTCAGTCTTCCTTCACAGAAGGGACAGAGGACTGCCCATTTTCAGCAGGAGTTAGTCTGATTTCTTTTGTTAGGTGCAGACGACTTTGTTTGACAACTTTCTTTGGGCTGGTGAATTGTTGAATTACTTGAAAAGCTGTTTCCATTGTTAAGCACTGGACTGAGAATTAATTACATCAGAATTCTAATCTCGGCTAATTAGTAGCATCATTTTATGCAAGTCCCTTAACCCCTCTTGGCTTCTGTTTTGCATGTGTAAAATGAACTATATAAAGCAAAGGTCTCTCTGTGCTTGGTGCGATGAAGAGGATGCAGGTCTCATGGTACCGATTTCTTATATTGATCACCCCAAACGTGGTGTATGTTTGCAGAAAATTCATCTAGGCAATGTAGAAAGGCCATACATTCTGGTGTTAAACACATCGTTCATATATTTATGCTAGTATATGATACCAGGGCCTCCTGATGACAGTCTCCAGCACCAATTCTGAGAGTTGCAAGGATTTTTCAGCTTAGAGTCAATTCCAGTGTCGCCTTCAGCACATCCAAAGAGAATACGACCGATGCTACCAGTCCTGTTCCTGGACTCCATTGATTTGATTCCTTTGCCCCAGTATCAGTCTAATTCCCATTCTAGATGCTTTTTTTTAATGACCCAACAACTGACTCCTTCAGGAGCTGGCATGAGATGAGATTTGTTTGCAGAGTTGTATAAAAATTTCAAAGCCCCAAAGGAGATTTCACCACAGATCATTAAGTCAATCTAATTGTCGTCCTACTACCCATTTAGACGGGGACCCTGTTATGCTAACTCCTGTCCTGTCTCTTGTGAGTAATACAGTCAACACACATGATGATCACAGCACCAGCTCAGACAGGTGTGTTTTAAAACAAAAGTGTGTTATAAATGTACAGCCTCAGCAGGGAAAATGTGGGGGTGAAGAAACACACAAATACTTGGCTAGAGACGGTCACAAGTGAAGATGGGGATGACTGTGTTTTCCGTTTCATCCAAACATTTTGGCCTGACTCAGATAATTTTTTTTCCAGCATATTCTGTTTGACACAAGGCAAACGGTGCAAATCCATCACCACCATTGTGGAAAGAGCTCCAAACTCATTCTCACGAATGGTGGATCAGTAATACTACATGACAAATGGCAGCAGGCCCTTTTTGGGAAATCGTTATATTTGCACCAGTGAGAAGTTAGAATCACTATTTGGGCTGCAGTCATGGAACTATGCAAGAAACATTCAAAGCATCGGCTAAGCAGGATTTTTTGTTTGTTTGTTTGGCCTGGTGTCCACGAACAGGCTTCAGGGAGCCTGAGAACCTCCTAGACCACTTGAAAACTTCTGAATGCACTTTTCTAGGAAAGAGTTCACAGCTTTCATCAAATTTCCTCCAAGCAGCCAATGACCAGAGAAAGGTTAAAAGTCACTGACACAGTACCTTTTTCTGTGCATCTATATCCTGAATCCGGGGTGATGCCGCTGACTTGCCTATCTTTCTCCTTTGCTCTTTCTAGAAAAAGCAAGTGAGTCAGACCAAGATCCGGGTCATCTCAACCATCCTGTTCATCTTGGCTGGCTGCATTGTGTTTGTGACGATCCCTGCTGTCATCTTTAAGTACATCGAGGGCTGGACGGCCTTGGAGTCCATTTACTTTGTGGTGGTCACTCTGACCACGGTGGGCTTTGGTGATTTTGTGGCAGGTAAGCTCCCTGGGCATGCCAGGCACTGGGGCTCTGGCGGGAAAAATAATCTGTTGGCTGTGCTTTTCGCAATCGATAAAAGATGTTGCAGGAGAAGCAAATGAAGATGACTCAGTGTCACTACTGCTGTGAAGAGGCTCATTTCAAATCCCTACTCCTATGTAATATAAACACCATAGGTTTTTTCTGCTACGAAAAGAAAGCCAACCCTTTCCTTCTCAGGATGCTTATTTCCCTTACCGTCACACAAATTATGCAAGACTAAAGTGAATTTCTCATTGAATCTTGGACTTCTGAATTGGATTAGACCTCTCTAATCCAATGATAAAGGCTGTGCTAGGAAGTGGCACATAGGAAACTCAGACGAGATTAGCATAGAATTTGGTCTGCAGTGACCTGCAGGTTCAGCTTCCTGACTCCCAGGTGAGAGCCATTGTCTCTTCAAACGGTTGTCCTGGGCATGCCCAGATACAAAGCTGAGGACTTTGGTGACTACGGGGAGCTGAGAACTGCCCAGAGGGAATATAAGCTCATGGATTATGCAGGAGTGTATATATAAGCAATAGCCTTCCTTGTAAAAATAAATGTGGATGAGCTATGTTTAAGGAAGTGAAAAAAAATCACCATCAATTTCATCTAGGGCCAGGGAACTTGCAAATGAAATGAGATTTAGTTTCATATGTGCAACAGTTTCCCAGAAGTGTGGTAGAAAGGTACAGATAGAAGGAAGAGGCCATCCTTCTTTTTTCTAATAGGATAGTTCTAGATGTTCAGACAAGTGATCAGTTTCTACTACAAGAAGTGAACACTTTGATCAAACAACTCTATCATCTATCACAAGTTTGAAATGTCTGGGTGGAGTGTGTGTGTGTGTGTGTGTGTGTGTGTGTGTGTGTGTGTGTGTTTCCTTTACCAGTTCCTGGTGAAGTGGCAGCCTGACCTGAGCCCTAAGCAGACTGTTTTTTTTTGTTTTTGTTTTTGTTTTTGTTTGTTTTTTTTTGAGACAGGGTCTTGCTCTGTTGCCCAGGCTGGAGTGCAGTGGTGTGATCATGGCTCACTGCAGCCTTGGACCTCTGGGGCTCAAGTGATCCTCCTACCTCAGCTTCCTGAGTAGCTGGGACTACAGGCATGTGCCACCATGCCTGGCTATTTTTTATTTTCATTTTTTGTATTTTTCATAGAGATGGGATTTAGCCATGTTGCCCAGGCTGGTCTCGATCTCTTGGGCTCATGTGATCGGCCTGCCAAAGTGCTGGGATTACAGGTGTGAGCCACTGCACCTGGCCAGACTGTTCTTGTTTGGCATGTGATCCCAGCAGTGTCTTGATTTCTCCATGGAATACTGTGCACATCAGGAGGATGGGTTCTGGTCTCTGGGAGTCTGGCAAACAGGAAATTCTGGAAGAGATTGCTGAAGGCTCATCAATAGGGGCACGTGTGCCTCCCTGTTAATTTTATAATACAAATAACTGGCAGAGTGGTTTTGTAGCTCTTCCAATTGGGCAGACAAAGACTGAATTCCACTTTGTAGAAATAGTAGGGGTTTTTTTCCCCTTCCTTTTTATTGGTTAAGGACTAAGAATTGCAAAGTGACTAAATTTAGTTTTATTTAGCTTTTAACTAAAAATTGATTTTTAGTCAATATGACTAAAAATCATTTACAGAAAACCTGGAGTCTGGGACTCTACCCATTTTCCCCTTATGCACAGTGCTCAACCATGGATGTCTAGTTAGTGGCCTCAAGCTCTGAAGAGAGACCGCACAGAGAAACTGAGAAAAGTAAGAGGAACAGTTATAGATGTATTCCAGTTAATCCCTTAGCATCATCCGTAGCTGGTCCATGGGAAAACTCAGTGGTGGTTCCAATCTAAGGCAAACACATGTAGTGGCAGCTGGAATTTTGAACTATTTCACAAACATCTTTAAGTATCGAAAGCATAACCTGCAGTGGGTGGTGCTTTAGAGCTCTCTGGGATAACACTGGGCTGTCCTGAGGACTGTCTATTATAAGATACCTGTCACAGACACAGATCTCTAACCAATGGCTCAGTTCGGTCTGTTAATCTGAGGCACAAGTAGCAGAGGCCTGGGAGTGAGATTTTTTAAATAATGCTTTTGTTATTTATTATCTACCATGGACTGAGCACTTAGTACAAACTAGCACTTTACCTTATCTTTACTTACCTAGTAAGGGCACAACCTACACAGTCCCAGGCATCCACAGTTTTACTGCCCTTGTCAGTGATTACAGAGCCATATTTCCTTTGTCCTGAGGTTTCTGCAGACCATGGTCTCTTAAAAGTCACAGTGCTGACTGCAATTAGGCCAGACCCCTTCCAAGCTCCAGTTTTCTGAGCTTATACAGACCAATCTGGAGAATGCATGCCTGAAAAGACTGGAAGTTTATCTCTATCTTTTGGTAACAGTCTACAAGTGATAGGGAAGGTTGCCCAATCATTGGAAAATGATACATTAACAAGAGTTGATGGTTGCTGTGATTTGACATGGTACGAACTCTACTAGAAATGTAATCAGAACGTTGATCCTGCAGGATTGATTGCTGATTTATTTTGCAGCTGACTCACTTTAGGACAGCCTTACAGTATTTTGCAACTCTGTCTGGGAGCACACACAGAACTCCGAATCCAGATAAGCAGCTCATAAAGGGATACTTAGAAGGGTGTTGACTGCCTGCTTCATTGTTCCTTGTTCACTGGCGCACCCTAGTGACCATCTTTGCTGGGTGATAGTGACTTGCAAAGGTAAATATTTACTCCCAGATAGCCCACAGGAGAAAGCTACAGATTTCCATATGAACTTTAAAGTAGTTTTTTCCAATTCTGTGAAGAAAGTCATTGGTAGCTTGATGGGGATGGCATTGAATCTATAAATTACCTTGGGCAGTATGGCCATTTTCACGATATTGATTCTTCCAACCCATGAGCATGGAATGTTCTTCCATTTGTTTGTATCCTCTTTTATTTCATTGAGCAGTGGTTTGTAGTTCTCCTTGAAGAAGTCCTTCACATCCCTTGTAAGTTGTATTCCTAGGTATTTTATTCTCTTTGAAGCAATTGTGAATGGGAGTTCACTCATGATTTGGCTCTCTGTTTGTCTGTTATTGGTGTACAAGAATGCTTGTGATTTTTGTACATTGATTTTGTATCCTGAGACTTTGCTGAAGTTGCTAATCAGCTTAAGGAGATTTTGGGCTGAGACAATGAGGTTTTCTAGATATACAATCATGTCATCTGCAAACAGGGACAATTTGACTTCCTCTTTTCCTAATTGAATACCCTTTATTTCCTTCTCCTGCCTGATTGCTCTGGCAGTGGGCAAAGGACATGAACAGACACTTCTCAAAAGAAGACATTTATGCAGCCAAAAAACACATGGAGAAATGCTCATCATCACTGGCCATCAGAGAAATGCAAATCAAAACCACAGTGAGATACCATCTCACACCAGTTAGAATGGCCATCATTAAAAAATCAGGAAACAACAGGTGCTGGAGAGGATGTGGAGAAATAGGAACACTTTTACACTGTTGGTGGGACTGTAAACTAGTTCAACCATTGTGGAAGTCAGTGTGGCGATTCCTCAGGGATCTAGAACTAGAAATACCATTTGACCCAGCCATCCCATTACTGGGTATATACCCAAAGGACTATAAATCATGCTGCTATAAAGACACATGCACACGTATGTTTATTGCGGCACTATTCACAATAGCAAAGAGTTGGAACCAACCCAAATGTCCAACAACGATAGACTGGATTAAGAAAATGTGGCACATATACACCATGGAATACTATGCAGCCATAAAAAATGATGAGTTCATGTCCTTTGTAGGGACATGGATGAAACTGGAAAACATCATTCTCAGTAAACTATTGCAAGGACAAAAAACCAAACACCGCATGTTCTCACTCATAGGTGGGAATTGAACAATGAGAACTCATGGACACAGGAAGGGGAACATCACACTCTGGGGACTGTTGTGGGGTTGGGGGAGGGGGGAGGGACAGCATTAGGACATATACCTAATGCTAAATGACGAGTTAATGGGTGCAGGAAATCAACATGGCACATGGATACATATGTAACAAACCTGCCCATTGTGCACATGTACCCTAAAACCTAAAGTATAAAAAAAAAAAAAAAAGCTACAGATTTCTCTGGCGTAGCACAGAAACCACATGAACCTCAAGAACCACTTACTGGTGCAGGAACTCAAATCGTATCCTACAGCTCTAATGATGCAGGAGAGAGTTGTCCGAAAGGAAAAACCAAAAGCAGCTGGACCAAACCGAAGGGGGCTTGGCGCAGAGAAGTTAGAATTCTAACTCTAAGAAGTGGCAGCAGCTGTCGAGCCTCATGGTCTGCTGCACTGTGTTGCTGATTGGGTTTGGGCTTGTTGAAAGGAGCCACAGGTCACATTTCTTGCCCAGCTGCCTTTGCCGTAGGACTCAGTGGTGCTAGATGTGGTTACAAACCTGGTCCGGTGGGAATGTCTGTAATCACTCATCACCTAATACCATAGTTACCAATCCATTGCTAGTATCTGTCATCTTAGAAACGGCCACTGCCTGCTTCATTAGGCAACAGCGTTTCCCAGAGAGAGATCGAGGCTGATGTCTGTTATTTCCAGGAGCTTCCTCACTTCTTTAGGATGGTGGGTTGGGCTTGCAACCTGTTTTGCATGGCTGCCTCCAGCAGTGTCTGTAGGAAGGTTAGAATAAATAGGCTAATTATTCAGAATAAATGACTGGTCCTTTCAATGGAACAGCCAGTCAATGCAGTCAGGCAACTGGCCAGTTTGGTTTGATGGATTTTTACTGTAATCCTTATTTATAAAATAAAGGGATTGGCCTCAGAGGTCCCTTTTAGTTCTAGTTTATGGTGACTCTAATTACTCAGCCTAACTGACCCTTTGGAGTAGCGCTATGTAAACACCATTCCTCAGTTAGCATTAAATCACTATTGCTTGCATCAAAGTCCCAGTAATGCCATTAAAGCTAATTTTACTTTCACACATCCACTTGTCTCTTAGTAAATGTACGAGTGCTTAAGATGGAAATGGTTCCAAGAATTCCAAACATAGGGGGTGATATGATTATATTTGAATTTTATTAAAATAAATTTAGAGAAGTGTAAGAAAAAATAATGACAGCCAGGCCTGATCTGTTGTCCTGTAGTTCAGAGTCACTCATCCTCAATGCTCAGGTTGAGCATTAGTAGGTCAAGTTGGCCACTGGCGTTTTTTATTTCTGGTATTAAGGTTAGTGGTCAAGAATCGAGGGAAGTAAAGCCTCAAGTTAGGCTTTTTTGGGTAAGGGATGCGTACCCCCCTTGCCCTCTAACCCCAGTCCACCTTGTACACAGCAAACCTAAGTGTTACACGATGATGGATGACATCTTCACTACATGGAATGGAGTATGTGTTCTCTGCAAAGACCATATGCTAGATCACGGTTAAAGTAACATTTGGTTGTTTTCAGGGGGAAACGCTGGCATCAATTATCGGGAGTGGTATAAGCCCCTAGTGTGGTTTTGGATCCTTGTTGGCCTTGCCTACTTTGCAGCTGTCCTCAGTATGATTGGAGATTGGCTACGGGTTCTGTCCAAAAAGACAAAAGAAGAGGTAGGACCCCTTCCTAACTCTATGAATGGTCTTGAGAACAGATGAGCTTGTGTCCAGAATTGCCTGTCTCTGTCCTGTGGGCTGGAGTGTTTCTGGCTCGGGTGTGGCGGGGGTGGGGGGAGCGGGTCATAGGCTTCCTCATGTTGAATCATTCTTTCAAAGCTAAGGAGAATAGAATACAGTTATTTCTGGATTCTTTTTTTGGCAGGTGAGAAAATATGGTGATTCGTTTACCAGCCCATAAATCCTGGAAAAACTAGTAAACAACAGCTGATTTAAAAAAAATGAAAATGAAAATAAATAGTCAGGAGAGGTAGACTACTGCTGAGTGTGTGGGAGGGTGTGCAGCCTGTCCTTCTGGTCTCAGGGTCTGTGCGGAAAGGCAGTTGAACGCCAAGAATCTTTCCCGATTCAGTAAGAAACTGAAATCATGCAACAGTGGCCAGCTACGGGGAGGTGGGCCCAACGGGCCTTTTTCACTTATATCCCCTCTTGGTTGTCGCATCCATAGAGACAAATATACACCCCTGAGGACAGAGCCGTGCGTGTAACTTTACATGAAGGGAAGTAAAGGAAGACATAAGAAGGAAAGATAAATTTTGTGATGAAAAAATAAATATTCATGTAGCTCTCTTAGGAATAGAGGAAAAGAAAGGAGGAAGGCCAAGGAAGGAGAAAAAAAAAGAGCTAAAAGAAAGGAAGGGAGATAAGAAAAACCAAAGAAATAAAGAGAAGACCAGCCTCTGTTTGCTTCATTCTGTATAAAAGGCCCCAGGAGAAAGTTGCTGAATGGAGAGATTTCCCATATCATTTTCCTGGGCCCATATGCTAATTTTCCTGGTTTACATAAGTAAGCCAGGAAAGTAAGCAATGCAATTTCCAGACTGGTTCCCCAGACAGCTAACTGACCTGCTGAAAATCAGCTATAACAAAAGAGAAGGGAACAACATGAATATTGACTTTCCTGAATGCACAAATTTGAGTTCCTCATTTGCAGAGGGAAGCATGGGACTTGTACTGTCTGCTCTGTTCATTAAGAGCCAAGAAATTTGGTGCTGATCCTCAGGGAAAACTCCACTCTAAGGAGGCCTGTTCTGTGGGCTTTGGCAGAACAGGCCCTCTTCCTGCACCCCGACCGGGGGAAGTGGGTTACCAGCTGCCCTGGAGCATCTTCTTAAACCAGGGAAAGCCCCACAGCACATGACCGTAGCATGGCCCAGATAGGGTGGCCAACCATCCCAGTTTTCGCAGGACTGAGGGAGTTCCCAGGACACAGGACTTTGCTTTAAAACTGGGACAGCCCCAGGCAAACTGGAACAGGTTGATCACCCTGCCCGGATAGAAAACCAGAAAGGCAGGGAGGGCAGAAGGCCTGCTGAACATCTGCTGTGCCCAGGACTGAGTGAGGTGCATTTCCTCGTCTCAGGTGAGCTACATATGGTCACTCAAGTGTATGTTGGGGGAATGAGGCCATGCAATTGACAAAAGAGAGCTCGAAGCCAGGCCTGTCCAACTCCACATTTTAACCTCTCCTGCAGAATGCCGTCCCCCTCTCTTTAAGTCACCATCTCCAAATCTCAGGCTTCTTGGGGTTGCCCACCACGTGTGTCTCCCTGAGCCACCTTATTCACTAGCCAATTAGGGATGGGTGTCCAGGTGGCAGAAGTACTAGGGCAGAAGGTAGCATTTGCACCTCTCCCTGGGCATGTGCCACGTCACCTCCTGGCCTCCCCGTGGGGACACCCGAGGGCTGTGGGTGCTGGGAGGCCAAGCAGGGAGGCATTTGTCAGCATATTGTTGCTCTTCTGTCTCTTGGCCAGGTGGGTGAAATCAAGGCCCATGCGGCGGAATGGAAGGCCAACGTCACGGCCGAGTTCCGGGAGACACGGCGAAGGCTCAGCGTGGAGATCCACGATAAGCTGCAGCGGGCGGCCACCATCCGCAGCATGGAGCGCCGGCGGCTGGGCCTGGACCAGCGGGCCCACTCACTGGACATGCTGTCCCCCGAGAAGCGCTCTGTCTTTGCCGCCCTGGACACTGGCCACTTCAAGGCCTCGTCCCAGGAGAGCATCAACAACCGACCCAACAACCTGCGCCTGAAGGGGCCGGAGCAGCTGAACAAGCACGGGCAGGGTGCGTCCGAGGACAACATCATCAACAAGTTCGGGTCCACCTCCAGACTCACCAAGAGGAAAAACAAGGACCTCAAAAAGACCTTGCCCGAGGACGTTCAGAAAATCTACAAGACCTTCCGGAATTACTCCCTGGACGAGGAGAAGAAAGAGGAGGAGACAGAAAAGATGTGTAACTCGGACAACTCCAGCACAGCCATGCTGACGGACTGTATCCAGCAGCACGCTGAGATGGAGAACGGAATGATACCCACGGACACCAAAGACCGGGAGCTGGAGAACAACTCATTACTTGAAGACAGAAACTAAATGTGAAGGACATTGGTCTTGGACTGAGCGTTGTGTGTGTGTGTGTGTGTTTTTAATATTCACACTGAGACACGTGCCTTAAACAGACTTATTAGTCCAAAATTACATAGCATTGAAGAATATATTTCACTGTGCCATAAACAACTGAAAGCTTGCTCTGCCAAAAGGAATCAGAGAACAAAAACTTCATTTCAGATAGCAACCACAGGACACACCAAGAGTGTCCGTGCACGTAGCCGGTTCTGGCCGTACATGTTAAGTGCATTTCAGTGGCAGTGCTGTACCCCTGGGCAGTGCTACCTGGGCACACACGTAGACAAGGGCAGCTATTCCTTAGACCAGCCTCCTGAAAGAAACAGGTGTGTCTTTTTAGTGGAGTCATTAGTAATATGTGCACACGCAGAAGGGGACCTGATTGGGGGTGAATTGGTTATGTGTAACAAGGGTTGGAGTTGACATTTTGGCATGTGCTCTGAGCTTGAATTTCGACAGAAACCATTCAGTGCATCATACCTAGTCTTTCTATGCTCCAAATGAATGTCTGTGGGGACCTGAGAGCACCTGGAATTTGTTGGAAGCAGAACAGAGCACACGTATTAAAAGGTGCAATTGCTTTTCTCATGACAAAAGAAAAAAAAATCACAAACACATCACACTGTGGATATCACCTTAACCAATGACAGAAGCCTGCTGAGTTTGGTCTTTCTCACAGGGGTAGGTAGTCCACATGAACTGGCGAGCAGTGGTGAAAACGCGACTTCAACTGCTGCGTGGTTAAAGGCCAATCATGCATTTTCCTCAGTGAGTGCAATGGTGACAATAAACTGATTTGGAAATGTCCATGTACTTTGGTTATAACTTGTTTTGATAAGAGGGGGAGAAATACCAAAACAATTGCCTTGCATGATGCCAGTGGCTTGCTGTTCTGTCTAGCCGATCCTACATTTTTATAAAAGTAGACATCCTGCATTTCTGAGACACACTGAGGAGGACCATGGCATCTTTCCATCTCAGGGCTTTTTGTCCCTTGGGTGTCTTAGGGTAGACATAGTGATAAGATCCAATCTCGCTATCTCCAAACAAAAAGTAAATGTACCCCTTGTACAGTAAGCTTGAAATGTTTTTATTGCTTGCAGCGTAAGTGCCATTAATTCCGTTTAACAATGATACTTAGAAATACTTAAAATATTTCATTTTACTTTTATGTTTGGGCATTCCTTCATTTTGAAAATGTCACTTCTTCTCCTTGCTTGTTTCTACATCTCACATCGGTTATTCACTAAAACTGGAACACCCCTAGACTGATTGTTCCCAGGCAAACGGTAAGCTAACACATCATAATTATGATTGGCCTCTGAGGCTAGAACATCCCGTAGAGGAAAGTCAGGGAATGGCTAGTCATAGGTTGCATGATGATTTTAAATGGGTTTGTAGCAGAAAGGGGAAAATACATACTCCTGCGTATGCCTCAGTCTTTATCATAATTGGCTGGTTCACAGCTAGCTCTTTGGGCCACACGTGAAAGCATTTGGACCTGGCAACACCAGGCAGTTGCTGGTTATGGGTATTCTAGGCTCACTGCTACCTTTTAGAGAGTTCATGGGATTTTACGTAATTAACCTGCAATGTGGATTTGCCAAAAGATCACAGCACTAGTGGAGACTTCCAGAAACTGTCTTGTGCTTTCTAACCTCCAGGGAAAGTTGTACCCACGACATCCTCGACCACTGGTACCGTAGAAGACCTGTCCCTGCCCATTTCTCAAAAATGCACATCTCTTCCCTGCCTGGAGCACATGCAGTCCCATCTCCCTGTCCCCAGACCCTTAGGCTCTGTTGAAGTTCTGGCATTGCTTTTGAGAAGGAGCCAGATAAGAATCAACTTTGATGAGACCCTTCCTGTCCAAGGAAGGTCTAAGTCAACTCCTCCACTGGACTGGAGATGAGGCTCACTGGTGACATCCTGTGTCCACACAGTAATAAATAGTCACTTGGGAGGCGACGTTTATGCAGGTGTGGATGTTGAGTTTTCCTATGGGAATCATTCCAGCCTGACAAAAATGTGTTTTAAGGAATAGGTAGATAACTGGGACTTCCTCTGTTATTCTAACAAGTCGAAGTTTCCTAATTAAACTGTCCATGGATCTCACTTAGTTGGTTTCCACTCTGTGTTATCTGGTACATTCTTTGTAGTAGTGTGTTAAAAGTCCAGGCCCTACAGCCAAATCTGGCAGAGGCTTCCCTCTCATTTATCCAGTGCCTTCTGTGGGCCAGGCACAGGATTAGGCACTTTATGAACGTCAGCTCAATGAAACCTCACGACACCATGTGGGAAGTATTTGCAAACCCATTATATACACAAGGACACAGAGGCTCAGGGAAGCTATGTTATTTATCCAATGGCACACAGCAAGAAAGTGGTAGAGCTGGTATTCAAAGTCTGACCAAAGTCTGCTTTCAACTTCACTATACTGTCTGTGTCATGCATCCTTGTGAATGTGTGTGTTTGTGTGTATGTGTGTTTTTCTAGCTTCAATAGACACAGCTTACAGATGTGAGGAGCAGATATGGCGGAATCTCCACCGCCAAGAGGGCACAAGGTCTTTGTGTAAACATGGCTTAAACGGTTGCCCCTGCAGACACCTACTGTACATTTATTTGGTTTCAGAAATTCTGTATGTGGCACCCTTTAAAAAATGCCCTTTGAAAGCACTCTTTTGCACTTTACTTGCTAACTTTGTAGAAACTCTGCATACAGCAGGAATAAAATAGTTCAAAGCACTAAGCTGCATACTCTACCAAATGGAACAGGTGCATGTGTTGGTGTGTGCATAGATGCTTCCCCAAATAGTCAAATCAGTCATACAGAGGGATCAAACATAACCTTGGGCTGGGGGTGGGAAAATTTTCTACATAACCCGTTCCCTGAGTACATTTGGCCAAGAATGTGATGAACAAAATCAAAGAAGATCCTCTATGGTGATTGATCGATTAAATATGTGTGCAAAGTGTTTAGAAACCTATAAAATACTCTCGCAAAGAAGCTGAGAGAGAATAAGAGGTTGGATTCCTCTTCATATAAACTAAGATTTTGGAGGAGGCCAGTTGGTTTGAAGTTACTTGAATGTTACCTTTTTTAGATAGGGCCAAATGGCATGTAGAATACACGTTGATAAGTCAAAGCTGCTACACATTCTACACATGCATCAGCACAGCCCCCCCTTTCCAATCTGCACTCCCACTCCACCATACACCTAGGAGAAATTTTTCGATTTTGCACACGGAAAGAGCACACGTCCACCATCTTCAGTGGGGGCTGTCTTTTGCTTCACTGGCAATCGGGCACTGAATTTTTCTTGCATGACAAATCTGGAGCTTTACTGGTGAGAGAGCCAATGGGCATTTTTTCCTGGGAAGAGTACAGCTCCATACCCAGTCCTAACCCAACAGTGATTCCAGGAATTTATCACTTTGGGGCAGGGCTTTATAGAGTGTGTGTGTGTGTGTGTGTGTGTGTGTGTGTGTGTGTGTAGGGGGGGGGCTGGGGTGGTGTTGGGCCATCTCTGGCCTGTTACTAAGGTAACTGGGACTATTTGTGTTCCACCAGTCATAGCCTGTGATTGTGGGCACAACAGTTCTCTGCCTAGATCTCTGTTACCTTGTCTGCACATCAAGGGAGGGAGTTGAGCACAGATACTTGTCAAGGTCCATTGTAGTTGTGCAGTTCTCTAATGAAACTCCCTAGTCCATGAGTTCACGAAATTTATTAAGATTAAGTTATAAGCTGGATTTGTGAATAATGACTAATTAATTGTCTTGCCTATTTTAGGTTAAGGTGAGAGCTTAGTCTCTTGCCCTTTGGGATTTGTCTTTTGGGGGATTGATGGAGACCAGATGTACTTGGGAGACTGGTGTCCAAATTCGGATCATGCCCTGTGCAGGCTCTCTCTATCCTCCCTTATAGCTCTTTAGTTTACTGTCACCGGGAGGGCTCATGCTGTGAGGGCATTTTTTGCATGCTGTTAAGACTAGTTAAAGAATTTTAAGCTGTTGCTATTTGCAGTCAATTGTAGTACTTCATGTATCATGAATTCAAGTACTATGATCAGACAGACATCTCTCTCTCTCTCTCTCTCTCACACACACACACACACACACACACACACACACACACACACACACACACGGAAATGGCTGCTTTGGGTTCTATAAGGACCATTCCATGTTTAAAGTCCTAGTTCAGCTGAATACTAAGAGCCCGCCCCCTTGCCTGCCTCTGAGATGATGTCATTTCCTGGCTTCGTCAATGCTGCCTGTCTATTTGCATGCTGGGTTCTGAGGACTAGCGAGAAGGTGACCAGAGTTTGGGTGGGGCTGGTTTTTACCCACTGGATTTGGTGAGAATGTGAAGCATCCAGTGTGGTACCAGGGTTTCTGAACCATGGGAAAGGCGTAGGAAAACAAACATTCAGAGCCCCTGTAAAACGAGAAAGGAAAAACCAGCCAGTGTTGCATTCCATATCTCTGCTTGTTGCATTTTGCTAATATGAGGTTATTCTTTCTCACTGTTATGATGCAATTGTGTGCAAAGACAGTGGCTGAGTGAGCAGTAAGAGCTGGCTGGTAATGGCCTTAAAAAGAAAAAGGGTAACTCTGAAACAAAGATCACTTTAGTGTGGCATTGTGGATGCTGTTAATTCTGCATAGGGAAACTTTGGAACAGCATGCTAATTACATGGCTGTAAGCAAAGCCCTGTCCTCTGTCTCTGCACCATACCTTCATTGGACTTCACCAACCCACCCATACTCCAAGTAAACCTCAGTTCTCTCATGCCTGCCGTAAGTCACTTGACATCAATGCAGTGGCATTGAGGAGAAATGAGAGGTGTCTCTGATTTTACTGAAAGTGACGATCATTTTCACAGGTGCCTGAGATTTGATATCTACTTTGTGTTCTTGATTCTTAGGTGAAAAGTCTGAAATAGTTCCCTGTGCATTAAAAAAATTACTTTGAGAGGACTCCTGCTCTGTCGATTCAGCAGACCTATGCTGCAGAAGGTAACTGTAGAACCTCTCTTTTGCTGTCAGGGCTCTGAGCTTGAAGGGAGAAGGTGCAGTGGTGCCTAGAAGTGATATGCAAACCACCTCACATGTCAGCCTCTGGCCTCCTTCCCATCCCAGAGTCACAGGCAGGGGACCCAGTGACAATGATGATAAATCCATGTGTGGAGGTGTTTTACTTATTTTTCTTTCTGTAGGATTTCATGGTGCTTAAAAAAAAAAAGGCATTTTACAGAAAATAGTGCGGGGGGAGGGGGATTTCATAATGATCTTAGGGAAAGTACAAAACAAATTTGCTTGTGACATTTCAATAAGCTGTGCTGCTATTGTCTTTATTTGATGATGTAATTTTTTTTTCAATGATGGAGAAAAATTGCAACAAAGACCTTCTGGAAGATCCAATCAAATGTCTCTTCTGTTTTCCTTTCTTTTGTGGGGCCAAGCGTGGTTCACAGTAGCTGGATTGGGAACTCTGCTCTGGACCACAGATATTTTGTCCTGAGCACAGGATAGGTGCTTCCTCAAGCTTGCACTCATTTATGACATTCGTGGGCCTGTGGAGACTCACTGTCTTGCAGGAGGAGGAGCGCAAAGCAATCCATGAAGAGAAACCTTAAAAAAAAAACAGGATTGTTGCTGCACATTTACTTTCATTTCCCTATTTTAACCTGATCTTGATTGTACATTGCTGGGACTACACCAGCATGATAAATCACATTTTCTTGGTGAAACACTAAGTTTAGACATTGTGCCAGGTCTTCCAGTACAAAATGAGCAACCCCTTGGATGCCGACATTTCATGCTGTGTTTGGTTTTGCTCTTGCTATGCGTCTGCCAGCCATGGGCTTATTAATATTGAGTAGAGATAAAACGATGACCATTTTTGAGCACCTGTTATCTACCAGTTTACAAACATCCCATTTACTTTTGCAAATGCAACCATAAATTGAGTATCTTCATTTTACGAGGCTCAAATAGGAAACTTCCAACCCAAGTTAATCAGCTCCAAGCCTGAGTATCTCACTAAGCCATGTGGCTGCAGGGGACATATGCTTTAATGACTTTTCCAGAGAATGTGATGTGATTCTTTCTGACTTGTCTTCACTGTCTCTCCTCTCCTTTTTGTGAGGGAGACATGCCATGGTTTCAAAGGTGCCTTCCCAGCTGTGGGTCAGAGCAAGTGTAAGTGGTCTACAGTTCTTCTCTCTTCATGTCTTTGCACCTGCTATCCCTCTGGAAGTCCTCCTCACTGATGCGCCACTTCCCCCATTCCACTACTACCTGACTCATTCAAGCCCTCAGAACTCAGCTGATGAGATATCTCCAGGAAGTCTTTCCTTACTTCTCTCCATCCCCTTGGAGTTAGCTGCTTTCAACACAGCTTGAGCGCCCCTCGGTGATAGCGCTGCTTATGCTGGGTTTTAACTGCTAGTTTCCTTGTCTGTTCCGTGCATATTATAAATGCCTCAGGGCAGAGATTGTGCCTTTCATTTCCATCCTCAGCACTCAACAGGGTACCTGATACATCATAGAAACTCAAATTATTGGTGGGATAATCTTTTTTTTTTTTTTTTGAGACGGAGTTTCACTCTTGTTGCCCAGGTTGTAGTAGCACAATGGCGCTATCTTGGCTCACTGCAACCTCCACCTCCCGGGTTCAAGAGTTTCTCCCACCTCAGCCTCCCAAGTAGCTGGAACTACAGGCATGTGCCACCACACCTGGCTAACTTTTATTTTGGATTTTTAGTAGAGATGGGGTTTCACCATGTTGGTCAGGCTGGTTGTGAATTCCTGACCTCAAGTGATCCATGCAACTCAGTCTCCCAAAGTGCTGGGATTATAGGCATGAGCCACCGCGCCCAGCCTTGGTGGGATAATCTTATTACCTTATTAATCACACATTTGCATCCTTCAAGGCAGATTTAATTTGTTCAGGAAGTGGAAGTCATTTGGAGCCAAGACTGGCAGTATAACTAACTTATCCAACTCCTAAGTATCATTTTGGTGAAAACCAAATTTGTGTATAAAGTAATGAGTTTGATTTGTATTTCGGATTTACAATGAACTCCAATAGTTTAATCACAATGATAGTTGTTGAAATAACTAGATTCTAAACATGACTACTATGAAGGACAGCTTTCATTTGTATGTATTGATAATGGAATGCTTATTTAAAAACCAATTGTATTACTGTGGCTAGAGTTTGAGTGTCTGTATACTTAGGAAATACGAGATTATGCTTTGCTCCTGTGCCCAAGGCAGGTATCATTCATCAATCAAATAATTCCTTCCCTACTATCCAGGCACATTCTTAAAATCTATTTTAAGGTTACACTCCCTGTTAGCAGTTCTCAAAATACGGCCTAGTGATCCAAGTAGGACTCTGAGGTTCTTTCAGGGAGTCCATGAAGTCAGAATTATTTTCAGAGTAGTAGTAAGGTATTATTTGCCTTTTCACTCTCATTTTCTCATGAGGGTACACTATTTAGAATTAAGTAGCATTAGTCACTTACAGTAACAGCAGCAAGGTAATCTGATACTTTATTGACCATCAAAAGAATTTTCCAAAATGATAGTAAATGGGCCTGTATTTCTTAGAGAACGCAAAAGTACCTGGATATAAAATAATTGTATTAGAAAGGGCTTCTTTCTTATCCTCACAGGCGTGGATCATAACAATGACCATAAAACAATATTTATCTGGCCCTGCCCTAGCTGCTCTGTGGGGCTCCAGCCCCTACAGTTTCTCCCCAATTAGTTCTGAGAGTCTCTAGAGAGGTCTCGCATATGCTATTTCTTGGCCATCATTCCATAAGGGGATCAGCTTTCTAGAAGCCTTTCAGCCACTCCAGGACTGGATTAGATGGCCTTCCAATGATCCCCTGGTAAGAACAGTCACCCGGTTTTTGACATTTGTAATCTTCCCTACATCGAGAGTTCCTAGAAGGAGCTCTCTTTCTCTCATTAATTTCATGGGCTTGGCACAGTGAATAGACGTGGCAGGAACTTGGAAGATAGTCATTGAATACAGAACAAATCCAAAACTGTGGTGTTGAGCAAAGGGGCTCTGCAGAGAGTCAGAGCAGAAGGCAGCCCAAATTTGGGGTGAGCTAGAGGGGAAGTCAGGAGGATGCAGTGTGTGAGAGGAGTCCAGGACAAAGGATAGCAGTCCAGACAAATGGAAACTATGTTGGGAGATTTCTGAAGACAGAATACCAACCACAATGGCAGCTTTTTATCTGGCCACCTCCATGAACTTGCATCAACCAAAGAAGCCAGAGTGGTGCAAATACTCTTCAAACCAGACTATCCCAGTTTTAAAATGCAGTGCACACCTGGCTCTATGGATCTGAAGTGGCATACAGGTCAGCATCCATACATGGTCTTCATGTGAAATATCTTAAATTTTGGATGACCTGTTCTTAGAAATATATTTAAAAATACATAAGAATCTAAAACTAAAAAAAAAATTGTCACACAAGTTATTATTAAGACAACTGTTTATTAAATGAATTTTAAAGGTCATTATTCATTATTTGGAATCATGCAGGTTAAGTAAAGATTTTTCTTCACTTGGAATGTGATAATATTAAAATATTTTCCAACATAATAATTGATGCTGTTGTCTGTAAAATGCCTGTATTGATGGCTGTTTTGAATTGTTTTGCAAATGCTTGAAGCAAAAAACAACCACAGGACCTCAATGAGATACGAATTTATTTTGAAATGAAGAACGTTTTTTAACATTCTAGCGTCAACAGCCTTAGTTGGAAAAGTAAGAAATAGAAATACACATAATGCCAGCATAATTTATGGCTGTGTGTTTCAGTATTTTATATAGAACATTAATCAATACCTTAAAGAACATTTTGTTCTTCAGTTATTTGATTTCATAGAAAAGTAACGGGCCATTTCATTATTTCTGTGAGTGAATATGAACCCCAAACATTTTTCCCAGTGAATTATTGCTGAGGAAAATAGGAGAAATAGCTAATGGCAATAGCAACTGGTTAAGATTGTATAATCCATTCATTCATTGAATAAATATTTATGGAACCCTATTATGTATGAGGCCCTGGGAAAATGATGGAACAACTAGGTCATGTTCACTGCCCTCACAGTTTTGCACGGTAGAGTTAGGTAGCTTTGAACAATGTGCTCTGGGGAGGTAAAAAGCTGGCAGTAAGACTGTATATGGTTGGGTTCAAAAGTACAAGAAATTACTACAAAAGTGATAGGAATTAAGAGAGTGCGAGGATCAGTCTGCATTATGTCAGTCAAGGCAGGCTTCCTGTAAGACAGGGCGTCTTAAAGATGGTATAGGACTTGTTAGGTAGCAGAGAAACCTGAATGGCTCCAAAGCATAATTCTGCTTAATTAAATATTTTGATCAATATTTAAGATTGATCTGTTTGTCCAGAGAATACTTCAAATATATAGTCATTTGAGATTACTTTGTTATGAGACATTTTCTGTGGAGGGGGGAATGTTTTAAAATGACTAAAACAAATTACGAACTCTAAGCCAAACTTAAAAGATAAACAGAAAATCGGTGCTACTGGTCACCAGCTACAACAGGAATTATAACTCCTTCTGAAAGCAAGTGTGATTGAATAATACACAGTATATTAACTTTTCTCACCTCTCCCTTTACTTCCCCATTTCCTCTTATCTTGCATCAAGTAGATTCCAGATTTTGGCTTCATTTCCTCTAGGGAGAAACACAATGGTAGGAGTATTCCTGGTTGTTTATTTCAAAAGTCAGTCTCACAAGATTTCATTTGACAGGGAGTAGAGTGATTTGGAATGCAGTGACGGGAAAGAGAGGTTTCCCTTTCAGGCTGGGGACAGGGCAGAGAGAAGTCTGGAGTCCCACACAGGGGGCCTGTGTGTAGCCCCCTGAAAAGAAAGGACAGCACAGTGGGCTTGAGCATAGAAGACCCAGGGCAGCCCTGCCAGAGGGTGAGGGGCAGTGTAGGTAGGTGCAGGGTCCCAAGATCCCAGTCCAAACCTTCTAAGAAAAAATTTCCCATGCTCCCAGTTGGGTGGGTCTTGAAACCGATGTCACGATGATTTACAGAAAATAAAGTGCTTCACCACTTCTTGCATATCTAAACCTTTTTTTTTCTCCTTCTGACCAAAATGGTTCTTCTTCTTGGTTTGAACCTGAATCATTTTGTTTCTTGGGTGGAAACAGAAGATAATTTTTCTCCCTGATTTGTGGAAGATTCACACCATAGAAACACTTTGTATTTGTGCATTGTGCCATGAAATGCGCAGTCTCTTTTTGAGAAAGAGTTGGGGAGGCAGTTTCCTGCAGCTAGAGGCCAGAAGCACCTGCAACTGAGCTCCTGCTTTCCAACCTCTTTCTGCCTTGGTGGATGAGTGTGGGAGCCAGAGACAAGAGCCTCCCAAATGCTGAGCCGAATCTGCCTCCCCTCTTAGGCAAAGAGGAAAGGGAATGGGGGCAGAACAGTGGGACTGCATGGAGAGAGGGA